>NC_092821.1:126951958-127551958 GCF_023375885.2 Dermacentor andersoni
ACCTGTAAACAGTGGCTATCCCAACCATATACGTCTCATTTTTGCGTATGCAGTAAGTTAGCACGCAAGCCTGAGCGTCGTCACACTCAGTCTGTCGATTCAACTGTATCTCAAAGAACTAAAACAGTCACTTTGCCGACTAGTACACATTCATTCTAACGTCTCGAAGCAGCTTTTATGATAGACGCCGTATCAAGAAGGCGTACTGATTAATTTTGACCGCTTGGAGTGCACCAAAAGCAAGAGTTCTTTTTTCTTTTTTTTCTCTCTCGGCATACTTGCGTTCCGCCGAGAATCGAACCCGTGACATCGTACTCGGAACGCCGTAACTACCGAGTCAACATGGCGGGTGAGTAGAGTCCTACGGAAAGTATAAAGAAAATTGCTGTGGTGGAAGAGAGGGCAGTGAAGTCCAGAGAGGACAGTGAAGCCGCCGCCGGCCATCTTGTCGCGGGCAGGAAACCAGCCGCGTCGAGTATCGTCCCTAGCATCGTGCGGTTTCGCCGCCATTTGCTTTTTTCCCGCAAATGACCACCGTTAGCGAATTGAAATTTGGGGGTGGGCCAATTTAAATTTGGGGTGGCAAAAGTTAACATTTGGGGGTGGGCCTACTTCAATTTGAGGATCGACTAAATTGAAATCTGGGGGTGGGCCAACATAAATTTGGGGGCGGCGAGCATGGTTCAATCCGACACGCAGGATTGAACCCTACTCGCTGCAATTGGGCTGCACGCATACAGAGGTGCATGCAGAGGCCCCTGCCTTAGCCTAGGAAAGATCACTGCGCTCTGCAGTCGCTGTGCACAATCCGGCGGCCGCCGAGCTTCCTGCGCACCACAATATGGCTTCACTTGAATAGCGCCCCCTCCACTGCAACAATTTCTTTATATCCTCCTAGCCAGAGCCACGGCCGCGCTGGAACGCGAGCACTGGTCGAGCGTGAACCGCAAACCACCCCGAAGTGAAGCACACAGTCACTGGACACGTACCACGCAAAGACACTTTAGGGAAGTGCCCTTCTCGAGGTCGAAAACTCACGGCCGTTACTGCGATGGCAGTGAACTAGGTTGAAAAACAACGCGCTCTTCGTCGTAAGAGCTTTAAGCTCCACCTTAGCCACCAGCACGTAAGTCATCGGTATTCACGCCTTGCATCGCGCGCCGTCCAATACATTCGCGGCACGGACTATACACCGAAGCAGCGATGACAGCATGCGTCGGCAGCGCCACGTCGAACTCACGAAACTATATATACAGAAGCGGCGCTGTACAGACCCGAGAACGTGCTGCCGATAGGCAAGGAAGGCTTCTCCGCACACACAGTCGTGCGCGAACGAGAGCGCGCTCAGCCGTATAGTTTAACCACAACCGCTTTTTATATTTATACGACGATATGCGTCTGCGAGTCGAAATGTACTGACGCTGTGACAGCGGCGAACGCATCGCCAAGTCAAAATACGATCTGCGGCTAGAGGGGGACGCAGCGGTCGTCCTCGTGCAAGTTGGGCTGGGTGCGACGCTAAAAGGGTCCTCCGTACGTGCTTTAACTTAATGGAACCAAACGGCCAGACGCGCCGGCAACATATTAGGTTTGGAGCCGCCAACCATGCCTCCACCCATGAGTCACTACTCATTTTTTCACCATCATCCGAGACGCTAAAGGAGAACACGCCAAAACCTAATCTTAGAACGCGACCGGGGCCGTCCGACGCGATTCTTCGGTGACTGAAGGAACATGCATTCAGGCGGCGGGAATTAACTTAGCGTTCGTGCGCGGTATACTGCGCTTCAACAATACAATGGTCTAGTCGCTGGACCAGACTGCAGGTCGAGAGGACGTCTTTAACCTCGTTCGCACATCAAAGCGAGCGACCGTTACGGGAGCAGCCCGCTTCTGAAGATCAAAGCTGCGCGCATCTGCACACAAACCGCGAACAACAAAACGACACGTTATACAAGCGCCGAACACTGTTCTCGGAGCTAATATTAAATGTGCCATAATTCGAATGCTGGCCTGCAAATTGAACGAGTGCGCCGTATGGATTTATATCAACGACGCAACCGTAACTCGGAGAGTGTTAACGCAGGCGCACCAACGGAATAGGGGGCGCTCGCAAGTGACATGAGGTGGAAGATACCCAAAACCCGTATTCTTAAGTCTTGAACGAGTCCCGGTATATACGTGATGCGTATACATACAAAGAAGCGGAGGAAAGAGGACAGAGTACCTTATTGTTTGAGACGGCAACCACGGTGTCTCAATAAATAAGGACTACATCTGCATATTGCCGATCAAGCCATCAGGCACTTTCTTAGTCCCTGATTTTTCCCTGCTTTTTTTTTTTTTATTCTGTCCATTTGGACAAACATTCCCAGAGTGTTTCCGAAGACTGCTGTTTCTGGAGAAGCCGAGACCAGACGCACTCTGTGAACTACCTGTCCGCCAATTATTTTGAACAACTGCTTCCTGCCTACATTAGGCCGAAAATAATGCACGGCTGGACTGTGCACTGAACGAGAAGTGAGCCACTATGCTAGATTCAGTACTCTCCAAACAAGATAAATGCCGTGTTTTCTAACAATCCAATTCGTTTATCTTTTCGCAATTCGTCACCGGTCTCGACGCGTCCGCTATCGTCTGGATCATACACATCGGCACGACGGGTGGTATTAGGGACGAAGGAGTACAATAAAGACATATCCTCAGTGATCTCCTTAGGCTAGGAAGGGGGAGGGGGGGATGAACATACTGTCCCCACTCAATAAAAACAAAAAAAACTGAAGGAGAAGAAGGAACAATACGAGATGAACCTATTTGTGACCTTGCGTACAAGCCTGGAACTCAGTGCATCACATGATTTGGAACAGGGTCTCCTATTAAAAAAAATGTTTAAGCACTTCTGCTCGGCGGCATCAACAAGCGTGTTGCGAGAGCAACACGAGATGTCACTGCCATCTCGTCGCATGCGCCTTCTTTTCTCGTGCACTGGGGACCAGACCCTGGATGAACGATGCCACACATTCGGCTCCAAAGGAGAGCGAGCCATTTATTAACTCGTACGCGAACCGGCACAGAAGTGTACGGGTTCGGCACGCGAAAAAAACCGGAACACAAAACGGCTCCACCAGCAATACGAACAAGCGAAAGAGACGAGAACCTATGAGGCGCTCCGGCCCAGGAAGGGCATCTCCTCGAGCCGGTCGCACACCTCGCAGATTATTATGGCCGCGGGCGGAAGATGGAAGAGCGAGTGGATACAAGAACACCAACCAGAGAGAGAGAGAGAGCTCGGTATGAAGTGGCGAAGAGCGCGCGGGCAAGCGAAAACCGACAGAGGGGCCAGAGGGGGTTGCACTGCTAGCACAGAGGAACAAGTTGAAGCAGAAAACATATATATTTATACAGATGGATAAACGAAACTTCTCAGACTGCACCACCAAGTGCACATACACAGAGAGAGAGAGAGAGAGAGAGAGAGAGAGAGCAAAGAGGAAAGCTTAAGAAGACTGGAAAGGAGGACGCGAAAGGAGGCAAGGCGAGGCGGGATAAAAAACGAGCAAGGCCGCCAAACCGGAAACCTCCAAAGTCGCCGGGCCAGGAAAAAAAAAGCACAAAGAAAACTTTGCCCTGCCGCGCCCCGACTACCCCGACGCCCGCTGTTGGATCCCCGATGCTCCTCCGTGTGTGTACATGTGCGTGCGTGTTGGTGTCCATTCTATGTAGTGCAGTCTCGCCTTCTTCACGGCTGGCCTCGTCACCCCCTCACCACCCCACCCCCCCCCCCCCAAACCACGACCCCAACCAACTCGCAACTCTGCCTCAGCGAGCATAGAAAGAAAGCCCAGCTCCAGCGGAGAGCCAGAAACAAGAAGGAGCGGCGATATTTCTTCGCTGCTACTTCTTCCTCTTCTTCGACGAAGCACCGAGATGCCGGCCGTGGGAACTCACCTCAACACACTCCCCCCATTTTCCCCTTCACCTCCGAGCTCACCAGCACCTACTGCGACTCACGGAGAAGTCTTATTAAGGCTTCACTGAGCAAAACAAAAGACAAGAAAAAAGAAAAAAAAAAAACGACGAAGCAGCTTGCGATTTCTGACCATGCCTTCCGGCTGTGGCTACTGCGATCATAGGTGCCGGTGGCCGCTTCAGCTTAAGCCGGACGAATGTCATTCGATAGCACCCCTACCTCGATAACGAGGCAAGCCTTGCGAAACTTTTTAACCCCGTTTAGCCAGTGAAAGAGGTCGCCTCTCGGGTTAGGTTTCTGTCGAGGAGAGCTCCTCGACTATATATATATATATATATATATATATATATATATATATATATATATATATATATATATATATATATATATATATATAATTTCTTTTTTTTCCTACCACCTGGAAGATCTCGATACTAGAAGCTCCATAGTGCAGGCTCCGTACGGCGTGTAGCGTAATGCAGCCGGTACTTAATTATCGGGTATGCTTGCCGCCTGCTCAAAGAGCCTTTCTTTCTATTTTTTTTCTCTCTCTCTCTCTTTCCATTCTTGTGGGGATTAATAAAATTTAACGGAGTGGCACAAGTACCAAATCATCGCCTAGGGCTAGGCCACTAAGCAATGTACCAGCGTTATTATTATTATCATCACCATCATCATCGTTCGCGCTGCTGCTGCTGTTTTTTGTAGCTTAGTGCAGACCCGTGAGAATTTCTGCAGGTCCCCCGACTACAACTCTCAACCGTGTACCACCTTCCGAGCACGGCGAAGCTTTACTACGCCCTCCTTTGCCAAATTCAAAACCTAAAAGAAAACATGGCATCCTAACCGTGCCTCGATGCTCGACAGCGAACGTCGGCTCCAGTCATTACGGGTTCAGGTAATTCGGTAGCGCCGAAAGGGCATCCATCAGCACCACATATGTTAGCTCGGGTCATCCAATGAATATTTTATCATGTTTTGTGCGTTTTTAGAGAGGGATTCAGCGAGGCATCAGCAACTTGAACAGCACAAAGATTAGTTCACGAGAGAACTGACAGAGGCGTTTTTTATAAGAAAAGAAAAAAAAGGTATGTGCATTAGCTTGCAGACAATCGCGCTTTTCGACTGCGACTTCCAGTCCTCGGACGTGCCGGCCCTGAACACCGTTTCTTTTTTGCCATCTTTATTTGTTTTTCTGTCATACTTTTGGGCATGCGTGATTTTAACCTGGTGTGTATCTTTACTTTATCACTGCTTCCAATAAACATTAGCTACGACTTGAGCATCGTGTTTCGTGTATACCTTCTTCTCTATGCTGCGTACGCGGTGTGGTTTGCGCTGCCGTTCTAATACGCATTTCACTCTACTACAGCTCGAAGTCTTATTAAAGTTATTAAACTCACTTACGTTAAAGTCCAGCTACCTTCGTCCTCCGTCACCCAACGCAAGGACGTGATAAAAGCGTTTCTATGAGAACAGGACTTTACGAGCGCTCGCAGATGCGCGGTGACGCTTACAGGAGTCCGCAGGTGGCGATGGGGAGCGGACAGAAGCCAACCCGAGTGGCGAGCGAAGGCTCATTTGCAACCGTGGTTAGAGACATATGACGAGGGGGCACAGATGTTGGCGTGCTCGACGAGTAGCGATAATAGACTCTCGCATCAACAGCGGACGCAAACGACCGAAGCACGCTAGCTCTTATAGAGAGGGACCTTATCGTGACAGCGAAATAGCGCCGGCAAAACCGCACGGGCGCAGAACCCGCATATCTCAGACACTTGGCTCTCCCGTTCGCAGGGCCAACAGCGCACGCCTGGTTCTCATGCGCTATTATTCAGGGCTGCCAACAGCAACGTGGACGTAAATGTCGGTGGAGTTTAACCCAAGACGCCAGTCAAATAAACAACACCCGAAGAGTTTACCACGGCCAACGACACGCTGTTGCACTTGCTTTAAAATGTTTGTTTTGCACATTCGAAAAGCTCGATTCAGAAAAAAATATATTTTCACTCAGCTATTTCAACACGTAGACAGGACTCGGGTAATTCAACCAAATCAGTCGTCCAGTCAAAATAAAACAAATGCTTACCTAGTAGTTCCTACGTTCAACAGAATCGTTACCCTAAACCATGTAGTTTACACTTTAGGGCCGCAACGGCTCACTTGCCCACCACGAAGAACAACGTGAGAGTGTCTGACTATTCACAGATATCATTAATCTATATCAGTTAGAATAACATTAATTTCTCCATTCGAACAGGCAATATATATCCGAGTGAGGACAACGTACTGGGCTGTTGATTACAGCGCCTTTTCTGAGGCATCATGTTTATGCCAACTGTGGACGCGAATCATACCCGAATAATTATATCGTTCAACCTTAAGCCCCTCGCTCGTCCTCACTCCTTCATTATCATCTCTACAGACGAAAAAAAGAAAGACAGAAAGCAGGAAAGAAATGAAAAGCATCCTAAAAACGTCACGCTGCATTCAAAAATTAAAATGGACGCACACAGCAGCGCTTATGTGTGCCGCGTTTCCCGCGTTCTGTGTTCGCTTATCGCCTTTCGCGAGCTTAAGTTTCCCCCAGAGATTTTTCCGCCACACAACTCACGTTCTTAATTTGCTCTCTCTCCATCCATCCGATGCTTTTCTCCGGACACGCTCTGTGCTATAGGTGTTCCGTTTTTCGCTCCCATATCGGCGAATGTGAATCGATCGACTAACCCTCTCCTCTGTTATAGGTCAACGTTTGCAGCTATGTGTGTGTGTGTGCACGCTTGGTTCGCCTCCGTGACAAAATAAAATATTCCTAGTGAAAGAATGGGAAGAATGCCTCCGCCCCCTGCCATATACGCAGCCAGAGTTCGAAGTCGTCTCTGCGTCAATATCGTTTGTCTGTTTCCGCGCGAAGCCTTTCTTTTCGCTCTTATTTGTTTCTTCAGGAAACAGATGTGAGGGGTGAGCTTGGATGCATGGGGGTTGAGGTGAAAGGCGAGGGGGGGGGGGGTGGAGACTTGTGTGTGTTTGTGCGTATATATATATATATATATATATATATATATATATATATATATATATATATATATATATATATATATATATATATATATATATATATATATATATATATATATATATATATATATATATATATCAGTCTTCGCGCGTAAACGTCAGTTCGGGCGTTCGCAATGTCATCGAAAGTTTGACGGGGGCCACCGTGGTTGAATTATTTTGTTAAGTGCCTTCCCTGCACGTTGTCCTTCCTAAACTCATTTTTCTCTCCCTCTATCTCTTCGGTTTCTCGTGCGTTCCGCATTTTTCTTCTAGATATATAGATAAATGGCTTAGATAAATGGCTTACGCTCGTTATGCATGAACAGACGTCCGCACGATTACGCTCCAGCACCGCGCTGCAAAGCAAATAAAGAACAGTACCAAAGCAGCGACTAGGTTAACGACGCCGAGCTGAAGCCTTGTGTGATTTGCGTGTCCAGAGGCCATCCTATAATGGAATCACTTTCGTCCGATTCTATTCACTGATCATCTGTCCCGTCGAGTGGCTGATCTCTGTGATAGCGGGGGCACGACTTCGTGGGAACCAATAGAGAATTTTAGTGCGACCGGTATTCCGGCAAGCGCGGGGGGTTTGCCGGTTTATCGGGGCGTAAACGTGAGCGGCCAGATTGGTGGCGCCAGCTAGTGGCGGCAAGCTCAACCACACAAACACAAAGCTAATTACTATATTCTGCTTAGCTGCTGGTATAAATTTTCGACAGCGGCGTAATCGTATTGACCATTACGCCGTTGCCAAAAATTTGCACCAGCAGCGAAACAGGATATAGTGGGTTACTGCAGTTTTAGCTCTCTGTTTTGTCTGGTTTAACTCTACGTCACCAGGCTGCAGCACCGCTCCGGCCGCTCACGTTTACGCCCCCGCATATCGGGTAATCCGCCCAAACCGCCCCCGTTTGCCGGAATAGCGGATAGGCTAAAAGTATCTAGTAGTGAGTTTTAGCGCGTCCGGTATTTCGGTATAACCAGGCGGATTGCCGGGAGAGTGGAGGCGTAAACGTGAGCGGCCGGGTTGGTGGCACAGAGCTCAATCAGAAAAACACAGCGTTGATATTGCAGTAACCAATGGCATTCTACATGGCCGCTGGTGCAAATTTTCGGCAGCGGCGTAATCGCGTTCACGATCCGTTTTTGACGAGCGTTTGTCTGCGCCACCAATCCGAACGCTCACGCTTACGCTCCCACGGCAAACCGCCCGATCCGCCTGCGTATACCGGATTACAGGACACGCTAAAAATCTGTAATGACAAAGGGCAAACTAATTATGCAAATCCAACAAAACGGAAAAAAAAATTCTATCGTTCGCTTCCATTCCTGTATCATTCACCGTCCACTACCAGCCGGTGCCAGTGATAACGTAGGCAAAGGGGTGCTGGGCGGGGGGTAGGCAGGACCAATGGCGAAACACGAAAATGAGTAGCATTGGAATAGAATAGTTACATCATCCCGGCAAAAGTGACCACACTGATGCCCATCACAAGCATTGTCTTTCAAATCAGGCAGCAATGAAAAATTGCATCGCTTTCTTAGTCTCGTTAAACGCGTGGCGCACGCCGAGTACAAATACGCAGCCTACCCATCAATACACAGTTTGAGCACTCACCATAGGCGGTGGGCGACGGTGGCGGCTGCTCGGAGGAGCCGTACACCGGTGGCGAGTGCAGCTGGTGCACGGGGGTGGTGCAGGTGGAGGACGACGAGTGGCGCCTGCCGGTGGGGGCGGCCGGCGACGCCGAGCCACCGCTGGTGTCCGGCACCACCGGCGGCGCCACCTTCTTGATGGTGCTCGACCGCAGGGTCCCATTGCGCTGCAGGCCACCCACTGTAGAAGTAGAAAGAACGCGCCGGCGTTAGAACAACAGTAGCGAGCACATCGTGAAAGGTTGCCACTGGCACTAGAGCAATTTTCACAGCGTACGAGCACATCCAGCCAAGCGCCACATCCGGCACCAAGCGGACTGTGCAACAGTAGAGTTTTAGCTTGTCGGCAAACTTACTGCAGTTTACGGAATACCGGACTACCGGAGACGTCGGCGCCAGTAGTTACGTTTGTGGCGCCATCTTGTGGCAGAGAGTATAACCGGAGAGAACAGAGCTTTATTGCAGAGACAATATTACGTTTAAGAGCTGCCGTAAAGCGATTAACATACAGTACTTAACAGTCTGGGTGTAATTAGTAACCCTGTACAGAACAATCAGATTTTAAAGTACTTACGTTTGATAGGCAAACATATTTTCTTGGCATTGATGACACGGCAGCCCAATTCAGTGTCCTACATGTATTACCTCGAGCTCTGCTGGGTCACAGTATAAATGTCTATAATTCTTATTCGACCCCCGAAATCCGGTATTCCGCATAGGTTAATACGTTTATGGACCAGCTTAAATTTTCAGGCCATAGCCTGTCCACAAATGTATTACAGTTTACGCAACAGCGGAACACTGGAGATGCCGATGCCAGCAGTAGCGATGGTAACGCCATCTTGTGACGCTTTCTTCAGCCACAACGCCTAAAAGAAGTTTGTGTAGCGTCCTGGTTCTAGCAGATGAAGAAAAAATAAATAAAAGGCAACTCAGCTAACACTAGTGTTTGTTAGTGTCAACGCTTTTGCAACACTAGATTGATGGTACATAGTCGTTATTACGTAGTTCTGCGTGCGCTACTTCATGTCAGCGTCAGATGGCGCCACCAGCACCTGCGCTGCGTGTCTTTCTCTCGTATTCTGATATTCGATAAACGAATACCTTTACGAGAACGTTAAAATTCCGCTACGACCACATTAAGGTATCAATATACAATAACAGATGGAGTTATAGCAGTTGTTACTGGAGAAAAAAGAATCTGCAGCAGAGGTAGGACTTGTGCCAACAGGACCGACAGTGATACATCACGTGCTCATTCAGCAACGTACGAAGCGCGGAAAGCTTGTCCAGAACGTGCTAAGCCGCACGGATGCGATGTCACGCAGGCGCAATCGAACAACAAACAGCGCCGACATAAATAACGCCACGCACGCACGCCCCCCCTCCTCGCCCCCCCCCCCCCCCTTAAAGCCAAAGCCGACTCAGAATCCGAGGCAACCCAAAAAGATTACCGGCCACCAGCGTGTACACGTATACGTGCCACGGCGAATAATAAACGCGCCAGATAGATATAGATATATACACGCGTATCCGTCGAGAAATCGATACTCCGCTTCTGAGACAAAGAGCAGGATATCTAGGGCCGAACTAGGAGCACAAAAGATACGCGTATACGAAGAGGGGAGATAAATCAGAGCGCGGGCCTCGGAGAAAAAGAGAGAGGAAAGGACGCTGATAAATCGGACGCTAAGCAGTCCTGACAAAAGGAGGACCGAACGGCCAGAGGCAAATGGACACCCACGGTCACACAAGCGCTAAAAGGGATAACGGAACCAAAAAATGAGCGGAGATAAAAATCAGCGAGAAACAATAAAGGCCGCCATAGTCCGCTCTCATTGGGCCGTATAGTGCGTAATAAACACACGCAGAGCGGGAAGCGGTGACACAGATGAGACCCAGATCGGGAGCAAGGGCCGCATACAGATAACCATCGACGCTGCCTTCCCCGTTGGTCGACCCATCTCCGCGGTCTCGAAGGTCACAGCCTCGCGAGCTTTAAAGAGCACCGCATTTGTGAGTCCCCGATTACAAGCGCGACCCAAAGGGGTCTCGGAAAGAAAGAGGGGCGGACCGGGGCGCAATCGAAGGCCAGGGAGCAGCAGAGGGCGATGCTCGAGGAGCGGAAGGACAGCGCACGTTCACATCGCGTGGGGCTCGGAGAGCGGTTTTGGTGGACCGGAGATAGAATCCTTGCGATCCGCTTCGCACGGAAGCGGGTGGCAATGCACGTAGCATTCGAAAGCGGCTTTGCGTAGCCGCTATCGAATGCCTCGAGAACGCTTGGAAAAAGCGGTGAGGCCGCAGTGTGCATGCACAGTGGAACAGAGCATACCGGTATAGCTCTTACGTGGACCGCTAAAGCTCCCTAATGTCAGAAAGGAGTCCCAAACGAAAGTAGAAAACTTAATAGCGAGATAGCTGTGTCATCAGCAGCAGGCTATATTTATGTCAACTGCAGGACGAAGGCCTTTCCCGGCGATCCCTGCAAGCATATTACAAGTTGTATCTTAAAATTTCCTAACTTGATCACACCTCCTAATTCTCTACCGTCTTCGACCGCGCTTCCTTTCCCTTGGTACCCCTTATGTAACTCTAATAGACTCCCAGTTATCTACCCTACGTATTACATGGCCTGTCCAGCTCCATTTTTCCTTTTAATGTCAACTAGAATATCGGCTGCGTACGAAACGCTATCTGGCAGCTGGTAACGGTGATATTCCACCTGTTACATATCGCCTCATAAAGCCTCTGCAACTGCGTACAAGCTTCGCAGCGGCACTATCGTAATGTCTCCACAGGCCTGCTATGAGAAGCCAGGAAAAATACCGCTCTATTCTGCAGCGTCATTCGCAAGATCCATCAGTTCTGACGTCAACAGAGACATTGCAATCCACTGCAACATACAGAAACTGACGTTACGTTAGTTTGTTTTTCACAATTCTCTATCGCTAGAAATTAGTGTGCATAACGCAGCACACGACATAAAAAAAGTCGCCGTCGCGAAAATATTTCCCAATTCGCAGCTGCGCTTCTATGCGCTGCACATATGCCCAAGTAATGGCGGCCTCGGTCATCTGAGCATGCCAAATTGCTTGCCATATGTTTTACATCCTCCTCCTCTCTTCATGGTCACCCATCCTGCGCCTCTTTCTTCCCTCTTCCCCTTCTCCCAACGCCGAGTAGCTGGCTAGAGAGGAATATACCTCAAGCCGACCTCTCTGCATTTCGTATCATTAAACTTTCTCTCTCTCTCTCTCGGTCATCGTTCAAATGAAGACAGCGCAGGCTGCGCATGCTCGGGCTTGTCTCCTGCGCACGATTTCTTCACGAGAGCCACGTCTACGATTTGCACGTCACAATATACAAGCAACCTGTGCTTGGACACGTGCGCAAAAATTACTAAACCGCCATAAGTTGGGCGAACTGCCTCGCAAGAAAGCTAGCTTTGCAATTATGAAAAGGGCCAGATTTATTGCAACGAAACTCGGATTCAGGCTAGTTGGTTGATCTTCCCGTCGGTCGAAGTTGTCCCTTAAGCGCTCTAAAGTTGTCGAGCTGGAAAAAGAAAAATACTTCAACATGAGCTACATAGGAGACACCAACCCACGATATCACAGCACAAGAGGAAGCCTTCGCCACATGCAGTCGGTATTCATAGCTATGGCGCAAATGCGAGCTATGAAACCTCTATTTCAAACAATCTCTAGGAAAACACTGGTTCAATGCAATTTCCGAGAAAACAATACAGTCACGCGTAACCAGAACGTAACAACGCGATTTTATCACGTAAGCTTCCTACAAAAACTACCAGAAGGCGCTGCGATCGCTCACCTATAATGGGAATAGGGAGAGAGAATAGGGAGGGAGGAGGTCGCACTCCGCTTTCACACAGACTGCGCACGAGCGTTCTCTAACCAAACGACGGCCGCTCCGTCGGGCGCTAATCGAACGAGCTCCTCGACGTGCGGGGCTCGACTCTCCCCCGCAAAGCAGTGGGAACCAGCGTGTCCAGCAGCCGGCAAAGGACGCAGTGCGGCCGATAAGTGTCTCCGCGTAAAGAAGAGGCATTACTGCGAGGCAGGCGCGCATCGGGCCGTCCACGTATGTGGGCTATCAGCCGCGACGTCCTCAGACTGTCAAGTACACTCGGCGCAAGAGGGTATCGGACGCCGCTGTGCGCGCCCGGCTGCACAACACAGCAGGTCCCGAGCTCTTTCCGTGTATGTGCATCGGCGAGTTTTTATCTTCGTGCAGTGTTCTGGCCTCGTATGGTAGAGCTCTATGTATGCCTATAGAGAAGGCAGTGCGGAGCCGTAAGGGTTTCGTGTTCACGTGCGCCGTTACGTAATGACTCGGGATAAAAAGAATACAAAATGGAGAGAGAAGCGAGCACGTGACTGCAGTCTTCGTGACCTGCGCACTACACACCACCCCGAGTGCCTCGCAGCAGGGTGGAGCCTTTTCGAGGTTATCGCGCGAACACGCCGCTGCGCACTCATTGTTCGGAGACAGCTTTTCACCCTGCTGCCGGGGGAAAAAAAAAAAGAAAACGTTCCCACACCATCAAGTTTTCTTTGTTTCGTTTTCGTAGTTAACAAAAAAGAAAGTTCTCGGCTGACGTACTACCGCGATACCGGAACGAATCTCGAAACAGCAGAGCCGGCGGAAATTTCCGGAACGCGTCAGAACGTTACGCCACATTTCTTGGCGGAGAGAAGTCTAAACTATGCTGCTTTACCAAGACTTGAGACAGTGCCGAAACATTCGCGGCAGTAGATAAGTAAAATACATGCGGTGGACACATTGCGACGAAAGAGACAACGGTCGCATTATCGATCGATCACAATGGGAGGTGTCATTTTAGGCATGCGTCGATTGACTAAACCGTGCAGTAGTGAACGAGAGCAAAGCATGCATCTCTCAGAGATATTTTTGCGTCGTTGACGAGTGCGTTCACAGCATGCCAGCACTGCAGTGAGGCGCCACTCTGCACGTTACAACGGATACCGCCACTGAAATAGATATATCGAACATCAATTGATAATCAATTAATAATGACATTATTGAACAAATGAATTGCATAAACAAACAGATCTGAATAACTACAGCGCTATATTATACACATTATGTAACCAGTACCGACGGCGAACTTCGACACAAACAAAAATTGATGCGTCGCAATTTATAAATTCGTTCGACACGTGGAGGAAAACAGCGCATGCATGAAAGAGGCTGCGGGAGACGACGGCGAAGAATAATCGCACCTGGTGCAAGCTAAACCGCTCGCCGTGATATTTTTGGGCGTTTGCGCGAGCAAGACAAGTCTAAAAGTTTAAACTCGTACTGCGCGTTAAATAGAGTAGAAGGCTGCCGCGCTAAAGAAAACCACGCGAAACCGGTTTGTAAAACAAGTTCGTAAAGAAGAAGCACACAACAACAATAATTAAGGGAGCAAAAGCATGACACCTTACACCTAAACCAGTCAGGCAAACGTGAGGGAGCGTAGGGCCAGACTGTTGGCAAGTAAAATCGCGGAAATAAGTCGATGACAAAAAGAAACACTGAATCAACAAGGCGGGCGCGTAAGCCAGTCCGCGAAAACACAGCACAGAAATGAAGGGGGAGCTATAAATTATTATTCCTTGATTTTTTTTTTTTTAAGAATATATAGAGAAGGCTGCAAGGGCTTGGGGAAAAAGAAAAGCACTGGCAGACGACAAACGAAAACGGTTGAAACGCAGCTCACAACAGATTAGCTACGCCACACCTTAACAGCCGGGTCAGCCTTGGACATCAGTCAGAGCCAAGAAACAGAACCGAAAACTCGTAACGTTAAAAAATGTGCCATACGTTAAAGGCGAGGGAGCAGACGGGCTGGGCGGTGCAGAAGACCAAAGGAGACGATAATCGCGGTGCGAAACAAATGAGAGAGAGAAAACAGACGACACGAAATATTAAAACAATTATAGGTCAAACACCGTCTAAGCTAACCGGACAAATGGGCCTACACGTCGCGAGCTGTTCTGCTCGAAAGGCTCACCCCCTGACTATAATAGGATACAAATTGAAAAAAAAAATGAAAACACAGCAGTTGTCAATCAATTAAGGCACACAAACCGCGCGGGATTAATTGTATTAGTCAGCCAGCCAGTCACCGAAGCAAACAAAATCGTCGTGGGACATTTTCAATATGGTGTCGTACTTGATACCGGAACGTCTGCTTTTTTGAAGAGCCTTTTCATCGGCGGAAGCGATGAGGCGTGCAACAGACGTGGACAAAGTGTATGAGTCTGAGCATTTAATTTTTCAAAAGCCCGCGGTACAGTTCATTTAATTGCTAAGCCCATTTTACTCATTAAACTTCGCTACCAACAGAAGTGAAACATGACAGTAAATAGTTGCCGCGAAGCAAGCGTTTTATTTCAGTTCAATAAAGAATTGGGCTTTCAGCGCTCCACTATAATATACGAGTGAAAACGTATAAAATAACGCGCTAATAATGTAATCTTTATGGTTACCGCCTTATTTAGGTAACAAGAAAAAGTCACCTAAATAAACTAAAGTACTTAAAGTACGAACTATTTGCAGCCTCGCGGAGGAACAGTGGCTGGAGGTTACGAGGGCGTGGGCGGGACTTCACATGCAGACTTGAGTCGTACCCGACTGTAGGCGCGCGCACAACGCGAACTGTCGGAGGCGTCGCCCGTCCCAGAACTGCCAATCACGAGAAGGGTTGGTGGAGACTCCGCGGTCGAGACAAAAGGCTGAATGAGGATGGCCGGTGAACAAGGCGGGGAAATTAGGAGTACCGGGACGCGGTAGATGCCTGATACACAATCAGGCCGCTGTGAGCAGACGAACGGAACAAAGAAATGCGAGGTGGCGGGGGATTTTGTTGCTCCTTGTGGGCACAAGAGAGAGAGAGAAAGGCAAAGGAAAGACAGGGAGGTTAATTAGAGATTATCTCCGGTTAACTACCCTGTACTGGGGGAGGGGCAAGGGGATGCAATAGGTGAGAAAGAAAGAAGAATAAAAAAAAACCACGACCCACAGACAAAAGTATAGGTGTAATCATAGACCTATGCCCATGGGGTTTTCTACAAAAAAACTGCAAGACATGAACCCTCGCGCCGATATGGCGGTTCAGCCAGCGTGACGGGTAGTTAGCGGATTTGCCTGAATTTTGTCCTGGCTTCAGAAGACTGAGATTTTGAGAATTTACCAGTTACAAACAAAATATTGCGCCACAAGCGCAACAAGAGGCAGTGTCTAAATCGCACACCCGGCGACGCCTGTATCAGAGTAACATCGGAAGACAATCTCGAAGGCCATGTCTTTGCGGTGTGTTAGCGCCGGAAGCGCATACAAAAGCCGGAAACACGTCATGGTCACCTTGCTTCTACACCACCTTCTTATTATATACACGTGCGCAGAAAACTACTGCCTTGATGAGTTAACCTAAGAAAAAAATTACTGCTTGGAAATTTAGCAAGACAAAGCGAAATAACTCCATACGAACTTTTGAAGCAAGAAGCATGTAGATTAGGCAAGTCCATGAACTAGCCATCATGGTACCTGAACAATCCTCAGCACCATGGTTGCCGCTAGTAACTTTAGTGAGAAAGTGGTTACGCCCAACAGACATTCGTCACGAAAGAGAGAGAGAGAAACAATAGAAAAGGCAAAGCCGAAGGGAAATCCACAACAGCGGCCACCTAAAAAGACGACGGATGATCAACACCAAAAGGTAAAATCTGACAACTACAAGTGCACAACCCGGCTACTGAATAAGTGCACACGGGAGCCGCATGGTGAATGCGCATCAAAATGAGTCGCGCGCAACAACTACAGAAAAAATCCAAGACAAGCCGCCCCTCACAGCACGCAGTCACGTTTTCAGGTTCCAGCACGGCTTAACCGAACACAGAAAGAGGCCGAAACTTGCACGCCAGCGTCGGCGAAGCGGCCCGGTAAAAGCTGCAAGTCTGCCCCGTCGTCTGCTGTCTCACGACGGAGGAGAAAGTTTCTCGTTCGGCGAGACGTCGCGTGATTTCGCAGTCTGCCTCAAGAAACAAAAGAAAGGCGCGCGCGCGCTCCTTTCTCCCTTTTTTTTTTTTTTTTTCGGCGACGTCAAAACTCAGGGCAAAACTGGTTCGCGACAGCATATGCGCAGTCGTGAGGATAGAAAGTGGTGTCGAGCCGCCATCTTGGACGAGTCATCGCTGTCGGACGATGCAGACGACAACGAGGAAGTTGTCGAACACGTCCCTGTCCGACCTGGGGGAGCGTACTCAACTGACGGACGGCAAGATGCGAAGTATTCATAGGACTACCAGCTGAGCTTGCATCTCCACGCAATTTAAGCGGCCTATAGGGGGCTATATTTGGAGCAACGGGAGCACACGCAAGTTTAGTTTCACGTTCACTTAAGGACGAAGCCCGCGAGATGTCATCTTCGATCAACCAGTTTTCGTGGGATTATAGACACTACAGCTCTCTGTGCTGTTCGTTACAGAACTTCAAAGGAGTTCAATGTAGTAAAGAAGAATTGCTGTTCGATGACCGGTTTATTTTTGAACGCCACTTTTGTCCGCTGCGTAGAAGTGGCGATATAAGGAACCGTTCTGATGGCGTCAATAAAAACATATCGGAGTATTTTGATTGATTGATTGATTGATTGATTGATTGATTGATTGATTGATTGATTGATTGATTGATTGATTGATTGATTGATTGATTGATTGATTGATTGATTGATTGAATTTAATATCTAAAAGCATCACTGGTTTATGAAAGATGCTTCAGTGAGAAGAGGGGGTAGAGGCAACACATCAATTTTGACAAACCGTGGTTCTTCAACGTGAACGATTCGAATCTCGATGTGGCAGCCGTGGCCAGAAAGCGAAACCGCGGCCACCCATGCTCAGATGCAGAGTACCGTGGGCAGTAAAGAGGACTCCGGCGATCCACTACTTCACTGGTAGAGCCGGTTTCAGCGGCAGCATCTCGATGAAGACCGAATACGAAAACGCCTGTATCACACGATTTAGGCGAGAACTCCTGCAGGCTGACGATGTTGATAACGGACATCTGATCAAAAGCATTGCAGAACCCCACACTTCCGTCCTCTAGCGCTACCATGCAACGCGCGTTTAATGCGTTACACAATAACGAATTAACTAAGACGATCAAGAGGTTCGCAGAAGGTTGGTGAAAATTAGTGACGCGCTGTTAAGCCTCCGCAGAGGCAAACCCCGCAGAGTTAACCAGCAGTAAGTATAGACAGGCTCCGTCGAGTTAAAACACAGTTGAGCCGCTGTTAACTGTGTTTCACCTCTGCCGTCTAACTGTGGACGGTGGCTAATGTATATACGCATATGCGTGAAAAAAGTTAGATATTCCAACGACTGAAGTGATGGGCGATCAAGGTAAGCTTCAGCCTGGGCAAACGTTTCGATCAACAACGGGACTGGTCTTCGACAGGGCCTTCTCAAAACGCTAGTTACACACTGAAGCTTATCTCGTTCACCCACCACCGTCGATGTCACTTAAGTCTCTAACTTCCCGTGACTCCTGCGTCTTGCTATACAAATGACTGAAAGCATTCCACGTACAGTCGGCGTTAAAGGTTTGCGGAGCACGGTATCTGAGTAAACGTTCAATTTTCGAAGAGTCTGCGACTTGTAGCTAGCAAAAACTGTGGAGGAGCCACGACTCCGGAGTCCTGGCTAGCAGGCCCTAGCCATGGCAGGGGCGTTCCCTTTCCTCGATGCTTCCATCTGCGACGTTGCTGTGACTGTCGTATAGGGCAGCTCAGGTCAGTGGTTCCCACAAACGGTGCAACACTGTTGTGCTCGTATATTACAGTTTGACATTAAGTCTTCAAAGCTCAACTTCAGCCTATAGTATAAACTTAATCCCTATGCATTTTAGTATAGTTTTCAGCCCAACATCAGCCTACGTGCCTGCAGGCTGCTGAAATACTCGACATTTTCTCCGATACTGCGGATGGCTCGCAGGACTCTCCCACCCCCGCACCCGAGACTGAGTCGGGCGGAGGCGGTAGTACTGAGACAGCTCCAGACCGGATCGCTACCGAGCCCGAGACTGATGAACCGCATGTACCCCGAAACATATCCGACAGATATGTGCAGAGTCTGCCGGAGGAAGACCGCAGACTACACGCACATCTTGCGGGACTGCGTTGAATATCCAGAAGACGCAAAATCAAGAACACTCCCACCGCGGCTCGAGGCATCCGCGAAGAGCTACGACCGAGACGATCAGCTCTGGGCCGTCCAGTAGGTCCTCGAGGCGCTCGAAAGGCACGGACCCAGCGAGCCGGCAACGGCGAGGGGAGACCCGAGCCGAGTAACGGCAACTTCGAGGATGACGTAGGCCCTCGTCGGGGCGCGCGAGCGCCTCACTGCAGGCATAAATAAAGTTTTTCCAATCCAATCCAAATCCGATACTGCGGTTCGTGAACTTTGACGCTGACTGCACACGGCCGCCGTCCTCTGGCCGCAGAACACCTGTCAACAGAAAGACTCCGTCCTATCGCCGAAATCAGCCTCCCCCACTTTTCGACGAAACACAAACACGATGCTCCCATCGTTCGAAAACATTTACATCACCTTGCAAGACAATGTGGCAGGGAAGAGTTCCGTCTCAGAGCCCCCGTTATCGCCGAGATAGGCGCTGCCCTAAAACACCCGACAGGAGGCGAAGGGCCGCGCACTTAGGCGATAAGCGGCGCAGTGCATATCAGTGACTGCGCGTCCTCTCGACTCCCAAGGTCAACGGCATCACGCACTCAACGGGACCGGCCAGATAAATAACCCGACGGGCAGTCTCGAGAAAGAAGCTAGACTGCGCCCAATCACGCTGACGTCAACCGCAAAAGCGTCTACAGTAACTTCCGCTGTTCGTGCCAGCAGATCGGAAACCACGCCGAAGTCGTAAACCGAAACAATGCCCAATTCGCGCAAGGCTACAAATTGCCGTGCACGGTTTCTGCTCACATCAGAGATTCCTCGGTCTTCTCTTCCCGCCGGGCTGAGAAGTGGATGTGCCTTCTCTTTAATATTACCACAGCGACCATAATTCACGGCTTTCCCTCGGCACGGTAATAAAATAATAAATCGGTTTCGCTAACAACACTGTGAACAACCATGCACTTAATAATTGTGCAACGCATGGCTAAGCAACGCATCACAATTTGACGACTCCGAGCAGTTGAGAGCACTCGAAAGCAAACGGCTCATTTAAACATGCAAGAAACCATTAATTTACGTGCAATGACTTGCTGAAGCAATCACTTCACGTGCCTTCCTCGCGCTTTCTTCCTTTTCTCTCTCTCTCACCGCAGCAATCTCCATAAGGGGGGGGGGGGGGAAGGGGGCGCTGCCGTAACTACAAAACAATAAAATATTCCCGGTGCTATCAACGCCGCACACTGTAGAGGCGCCATTTAACGGGCTACGCTCGGAGAAGAAAAAAAAAGAAAGAGTGCGGCCGGTTGACGTCATAGAGAGGTAAGTGCCGGCGTGAGCGGGATATATCTCTCTCGAACCGCTGCTTTCTTCCTTTTTTTTTTTTCATTCTCTCACGCCATTGCCGGAGCAACCAAAGAGCACTTCAGCAGCTGTTCTTTTACGCGTGGTAGCTGAGCTTCAATGCGCTCCGTAAATTAAGTGCAGTGCGAAGGACGCCCAACAAGTCAGGAGGCGAGTCAACCGTTGAAAGCTCAAGCCGTTTTCCATGACGAGCCATGACGGACTACCACTCTACTAGACAGGTCCAGACAATGTTGTGCTATGCTGTACAACAGTATGCATTACATAATACATTGTACTACACTAGATTATATGATATATACCACGTTATATAAGGAGTGCTTTTTTTTAGCTGCACCCAATTTTTAAAAAAATTGCCTGAGGCAGGTAGCACAATTCTAATTTTTGATTTCAATTACTCCATCACGCGGCCATTACTTCTACGAGGAATTAAATTACGTCATTGGATAATAAACATAATTACGCTAATTACCTTTCAAATTAACATTACGGCCACTATTTCAATCTATGCATTATAGCTGGTGAGTTCGCAAGGCGTATTCACTTCGAACGAATTTTCAGGACTGCACCAGTTTCGAGACATTAATTTTGAACGTGTCCGACTAAATGCATCGGCGTTCCAGTTACTTTATTTACAGAAAACGCTACTTCATTGATTGAAGCACAACAGTAACTGGACCACCAATGCATTGCGTCGCACACTTTGAAAACTAATATCTCGAGACTGGTGCAGTCCTGAGAATACGTTCCAAGTGAATACGCCTTGCGAACTCGCCGGCTATTAATCGTAGATTGAAATAGTGGCCGTAATGTTAATAATTGAAAGTTATTAGCATAATTAAGTTAATTATTCAATGACGTCATTTAATTCCTCGTAGAAGTAATGGCCGCCTAATCGAGTTATTTAGATCAAAAATTAGAATTGTGTTACCTGCCACAGGCAATTTTTTAAGGTTTGGTGCAGCTAAAAAAAAATTCTCTATGTACTATCCCTGCCTTATAATGGAAATGCAACTTTCAGGTATGCTCTAGCGTGACTCAAAGTCGACGCGCAGAAAAAAAAAAAAAGGAGAAAGAAAGAAAGAAAAGGAAAAGAAAAGGAAAAGAAAAGAAGAAGAAATTATTGATCGGAAGCTGCGCCCGCCTGCAAGTTTTATTCTTCAAGTCCACTTCCGCTGGGTCAGCCAATCAGGGCGCGCGCCGTATGTGGACTATGTCTGACGTAATAATTAAGAAAAGAATCTCAGACTGCGTTGCACTGTTGCATACTAAGTGCACCGCTGACATGTAAGTGGACCCTCCGGCACACCCAAAAGTGGTTTGTCGCCGCTTTTCGCATGGAGGCCCCACATTTCTTTACCTTAAGAATTCCCCCGGGGTAGGGTAGCCAAATTCTGGTTAACCTCCCTTCCTTCTCCATTTCTTTTTCCTTCCTTTTCCTTCCACATTTTTTTTCGGAAGTGAAGCATATATATATATATATATATATATATATATATATATTCATTTATTTAACTGCACCCCCTTCCCGATTCTCTGAACCCCAACAATACACGGAGACGTCTAATAATAATAATAATAATAATAATAATAATAATAATAATAATACAATTAGGCGCATGCAAAGGTCAGTCACAGTAGAGTAAAAACATGGAAGGTCGCACGTACACTGGTAAATCGAAGTAAATGAATTCGACAACACGGCGGAAATCGACCGCTGTGCAGAAAACAGCACCTACTTCCACCAAACTCAAGCTGCCGAGCTTAAGGTAAACTCCCAGTGCACTGCGCTTTTCTAAAGAAATCATCGCTGAGCTCAAGCCGAGTACGTTGACGCAAAAGCTGCGCTGTGGTGTGTGCGTATATATATATATATATATATATATATATATATAAAGCTTCAAACGAACGCTCTCTCGCCAGTAATGCCCCCCAAAAGTCACGCCACAATACCGGAGCCCGTACACCAGAACACTGCACGGAACTATCGACGCGGAGAGCGCGCCGCAGATGAGATGACTGAGCGCGCGCCGACGCGGGCCGCTGAAAGCCAGAGCCGCGCGACGCGCTTCCGGTTTACGCCGATTCCCAGCACGAGTGCATCGAACCATCAACGTAGAAAGAAAGGTCGGCTGTGTGGCGAAGGGGAGAAAAAAAAAAGGGGGGGGGGTACTCGTAACCTCAGCGTCATTGTACACACATCCTGCGGAAGTGAATGTCGCCCTGCATGCGCACAAACGACGTCGTAGGCGCACTTATTGCTTCATCTTTTCATCGTACTAAAGAAAAAGAAAGAAGAAAGGAAGACCGTTCCAGCGGCTACTTGACAAAGTGTCCTACAATGGCAAAGTTGACCGTGCAACGCGCGTCGCATTAGTTTTCCGTGAAACGGCATCTCGGGGTTGCGCCGCGCAACACATGCAGGAACATCGTGCATCGCAGGTGTAAACTTTGTTGCGGGTGGCCCACGCGGGTACAGTCAAACGCCTTTATAACGAAGTGCTTGGGACCTCTGAAATAATTCGTTATATAGGTGACTTCGTTGTAAAGGTCGTGCACCGAACAGGTCACAATAGAACCGGGACAGAATTATACCTTCGTTATACAGATCGTTTCGTGGCAGATGCGTTCGTTGTGGAGGCGCTCGACTGTATACGGCGTTGCGTTGCAAAACACGAAGTCGCGGGTTCGACTCCTCCCCACGGCAGCCGCGTTCAGGTATATAGGGCCGGCACAATGCAAGCACGCAAAACCGTCTTGACGGCATTGACTGTCTCAAAGAGAGAAAAGTTTTTGCACTTCCAGAGGGCGAAAATGGACAAACGGCCCTCTTGGCTTCGTGTGTCGTACACGTTTGGAACATTTGACACGATGCGTCGACACGAAAGGGAATCGCCTAAAAAGCATTCGGGGCGTGATACACCCTTCGTGTTTCTGCGTTGAAGTTTAAAACGTTCCACCGCGAGGATGGTTGAACACGAGAATAGTAGAGACTTGCGTGTTTGCCAAAGTGCGTTGGGACAGATTTAAGGTTTTCATTTTCATATTGGCCTAGTGTGTCATGTCGCTTCCAGTGCGAGCTACAAAGCGAAAGCGCGTGTAACAATATCATCCTGAGCGCGATAATACAAGCCACGCCCCAAAAATCTAGATGCGGGGCTGGCTAGAAATTCTAAGCGCGAAAGGGGGAAGGAAAACGCTCAAAACACTACGGCGCTTCTCAGCATTGCCACGTATGCAAGACCCCCCCCCCCCCCCCCCCGCCCCTCCCATATCACCGATGGGCGCATGCGCAGTAGTGCGCGACTCGGCGCAGCTTCGAGACGCCGGGCTGCTTTTCTCAATTCGCAGACCGACACATGATGGCTGTTATTACAGGCACCGACACAGTAAATAATCAGAAACAAGCAACCAAATTCGACATGACAGACAAACCTCAGACTACCACGACGTCATAATAACGTGGAACATGAAACTTGCAACTATTACGAAATGCTAAATGGGTAAAGAGAAAGCGGCGGAGGAAATTAATTTTGCCTACAGTTCTTCGTTAACATATTTGAACTCACAAAGTCCAAACACCATTACACGTCAAGGAAAATTAAAACAATCTGTGACATCCATAAATAATAATAATAATAATAATAATAATAATAATAATAATAAAGAAGAAGAAGAAGAAGAAGAAGAAACCATATTTGAGCTACAAATTAATCAATATAGCAATTATTTATTAATAACTGGCTTTCTTACCTATTCAGAACTGAAGCTTCCTCCCAACGTATGAAGAACGCCACTACGGGCTTTGCGTTAAGTTTTCTGGGCTTAAATTATCATCTTGAGGTATCCAACTGAGCCTATAAACAGGGATACGTTGGGGCTTCCTGGGCTTAACGCAACGAAGACACATCTGCCTGCTAAAATCAGGCTGTATTTGAAATACCGGCGCATTCCCTATATGCTAAAGCGGCTCCCACTTCGGCAGAGTGGAAGGTGCACATTGCAGGCAGTGACTGCAGCTTAAATCGCCCCTTCGAAGTAGTTCAGTGCCAAATCTGTTCTCCCAGCCGCTCTATTGAAAAAAAAAAAACACGGCTAACATCCATACGCAACCTCTCCAACATCCTTACCGAGAATAAATCAACAAATGCGAATGAGCACGTCTTCTACAGAAGATACAGAAGACGGGGGTGGGGGGGGGGGTCTCGAGGGAGGGGCGGGATGTAAGCCCTAAAGGAAAAGAAGCGAGAAATTCGATGAACGGAAGAGGGATGATCGATGACGGAGATTGAGAAACCTGCTCAAGGAAAGGAATCCCTCCCCAATAACCCCACGCCTTTTTCGTAATTAGATTTCGGCGCACCCAAAAGAAATCCCCGGATGAAGTTTTCAACTCCTTAGGAACTTCAGCAGCTCGTGTATCAACTACGGCTTACCCAAACCGTTGAATGAATAAAATGAAAGAAAAAAAGATACTTCAACGTCAGCAAGCGCCACGAAATCATTTATTAGTTCGCGTTCATCTGTATCCAATTCTCAAAACGGGAAGTGAGGCTGAGATTTGCAACTCGCCGGTTTATTATATATCTGTGTGTGTGTGTGTGTGTGTGTGTGTGCGTGTGTGCGTGTGTGCGTGTGTGCGTGTGCGCGTGTGTGCGTGTGTGAAGTTTCGGTTTCGATTCCTGGGAGGTTACTGCATCGCGGTGTCATGACGCAGAAGGTGGTCACGTGAGAACAGGATATTACGTCGTTTTGAGACTCTCTCTGGCTCTCCTGGTGTATGCTATGCTGCTATATAGCAAACGAACAAGCGTCATGACGTCATGACCCTTGGTCGTCTGTGAATGCATCATGACGTCATGATAAATTGCCTCAATCCGTCCCTGCTGTAGCTGCGGCTGCCAGACGAGAACGCAGCCAGAACAAACGTGTCAATCACTCTTACCATTATTCATTTTAATAGTAAACGTCGTCATACCTGAACTTATTGTTACACCGATGTCAGTAAATTTCTCTTCGCATCTTGCTGTCACGACAGTATCCATGACGCCAGCTCCGACATTTCGAGCCAAACTTCAGTATCACTTAAGCACAACTTCAGTATCGCTTTAGTTCTTGCCAACATGCGTACTTAATACAGCGGTCACGCTTCTACCTGCGTCTAGCGTGTGGTAGAGTCCACGCGTTTTAAAACATGTGATCTATCCTTCGAAGCCCAAAAGAGTACAACTTTAAAGGAAGCGAAAATACGCAAACACCGAATGAATCCACCACTCGTACATGACACGTCAGGAATTCCGAACAGGAATTGCAAACACGCTTTGGAAGTCACGAAAGGTCGCAAGAACGGAAGGAAGACGCCACATTCAAGTACGCGCACGAGATCCTCGCGACTTCACGAATTTAGAGGGCACCCGTTGGGGCCTAGATGATTGTTATCAATAAACGGGGATCACATTTTGTTCTACAGTAAACAGACTCAAAGTCTGGCGCCTTTTGCGAATTTTCACAGCTTAAAAGCGGGTGATGCGGAGGAAAGTAGAGGCGAAACGATGACGTCCAAGTGACGTCATCGGCGCACGCGGGTAATCGTGCTCGTGAATTGCGAAAAATTTTGCTTGTAGCCATTCATTTCCTCCGTTAATGAATTTCGTTTATGCAAAATAAATCCAAACGAACTTATTTGAACGAACGAAATAAAACCAGAAAAGTCGGAACACTCTCAATCACGCTGTACAAGAACATTCGTTATTTCGAGGCGAGCAAAAAAAAAAAAAAAGAGAAATCATACTAAAAGTACAGCGCGATGTGCCCACAACGCGTCGCCTTATTTTGTTCTAGAATACAGCTGCAGGTACCCGCGTCCTCGACAGTGAGTTAAAGGCGCGCATTTGAGCGCCGCCAGACCGCGACGCCTCTGCACGCAGCAAAAGGGGAGTCGCTAATTGCGGAGGGCGGGGGGGGGGGGGAGGGGGGGGCGTAAGCGCCTTTTTCCGGTGTGCGTTGTTCCTTCGATGAGGCGGCGTCGTCGATAGCAGATAAGCGCACGCTGCGGCGCCGTGCATGACGCAATTCCTCCGCCGGTCCCATACGGTTCCGTTCGGTGTAAGGAGAAAAAAAAAAGTGAGCACGCCATGCAGCACCATCGCAGCACGGCTTCGAATAACGTGCAGAGCAGATAACACGGCCCAATACTATACAGCGTAGCTTTATACTACACTTATGCTATGACAGAAATCGACGACGCTTATGACTTCTGCGCGACACCGCTAAAGCGGTCGTAACCTGCTGCCGACTTCTTTTGTTACTGTACAAAAGTAACTGATCCCATTTATGCCACGGGACTTTTTCCTTCGACAACGGTGGACGTATCTGTGCCTTACACCCTAGACATTGTGGAGCATAACGCATGTCTCAATTTCTTATCGTTTATATATATATATATATATATATATATATATATATATATATATATATATATATATATATATATATATATATATATATATATATATGTGTGTGTGTGTGTGTGTGTGTGTGTGTGTGTGTGTGTGTGTGTGTGTGTGTGTGTGTGTGTGTGTGTGTGTGTGTGTGCGTGCGTGTGTGTGCGTGCGTGTGCGTGTGCGCGTGCGTGCGTGCGTGCGTGCGTGTGCGCGTGTGTTATTTTTACTACTGCTATTGCACTAAACTCGCCGCGTCTGAAAGTAAACTGCTTTATTATTGGAAAGATTCCTTTCACCTGATGTCATCATTTCATTTTTCAACGAGTTATTGGGCTACGGAGAGGCCGGCGACCCGTTTATCACAAACCTATTTGCAATGCCATACTCATCTATCAAGAAACCAATGACACAGCAGCTCGTGTCTCGTCGGAAAATATATTTCCCGCTCGTCACGCTGCCTTGTCACAAAGCCACTAACTGCGGCCACACTAGTGCGTACGATGCGCCAGCGCACTTCAGCCCATCGTACTAAACGCATTGGTGCACTTACGTCGCGAACGTGATGGCGTGCAAGACGAACGGTGAAATCGTCGCATCGATTGTGGACGCCCGGTCGTACCAACGAGACATACGGTAAGCTTGCAACAGCTGGGTTTCAGCAAGTTTGCCGACAAGTTTTAAAGGGGCCCAAGACCCATGTTACCGACGCGTCGATCGACAGATAGTAAACTCTGTGAATGGCCGCGTGTTTACCAAGTAGTTTGCCATTGGAATGACGTATAGTACACGAATTTGTCTAACCTTGGTGCTTGTAGCTTCAGACGTTCCTGAGGCGTTATATATTATGATTTATCCTTATAAACAACCAATAAAGCACATTCTTAGTTCTTTTTTTTTTTTCTAGACGCACGAAGGCAATAACTTTCAGTTTACATGCATAATCACTGCGTACTGTCACAATTGCTGCGTTTATACCGCAACATCCTGCTTAATATGATCAATGCGCTAAGTCACAGAGACATACGAAGTCAGTAGGAATAAGTTTAGGCAAATCTATTTATGATTTGTTGCCGCAAGAAAACACGAGACTTGAAGAACGGGTGAACACGAAGCTTCGTGTTGTGCCTTTCTTCAAGTCTCGTGTTTTCTCGCGGCAACTTCCCAAAATCATGAATGACCAACTGGCCGACACCCACATTCGGCAAATCTTATTTACCGCCCGTCATTCTCACGCTGGCTGAACAGCGATACTCGTAGTTACCGTGTAGACCCATTAGCGCGAGAGTTGCCTAGCTAGCTACAGTTACTTCTGTAGGAAACTCTCATCTTGGTGTTTACGACTTCGCGCTGAACCTTGCACGAACGCCCCGCCTTTAAGGCAAAGTAGCAGGCACGCCGCGCAAGAGAAAACTGCCTGCAAAAAGACGTCAGGCACCGAGGAACGGCTCGCGTCAGAGGAAAGGCGAACCCACTGCGCAGGTAAATAGACTTCGCGAGCGGCGGAAATCACCGCCTCCTGAGTCACGTATACGGGACGAGAGGTGCGAAAGGGCGAAACTCGCGTCGAGTCGCGCCACCGCAGCAGAGTCGCGAGACAATGACGGCACAGGTGACGACGACGACGTCCCGCACAACGACAGCTCACGACCAGCGCCAGCCTTGCTCGGCCTCTTTCAGTCCGCTCAGCTAAGGTCGCGCGGCTTCGCGGTGCGCGGCGGAGCGCGGCACGACATCCGCCGACCCGCCGCGTAAAAATGTGACTGGCGTTATATAGCCGCCTTGAATTGCGCGCGCTCGCATCAACGCCGCGATGATCACGGTGAACCACTGTGTGTTTTGTTTCGGTTGTTTCTGGCATCCGAAAAACGGGCAAGGAAGTGTGTCCTGTTGAACGCTGCTTATTATTTGTGTGTGTGTGTGTGTGTGTGTGCGTGCGTGCGTGCGTGCGTGCGTGTTTCTGTTAAATTATCTTAATAAGAAGAATGACAGTCTGAAACATTGAAGTTAGCGGCTGCCTCCCCCCCCCCCCCCCGCCCGTAACGAATACAAAGGAAACAAATGTTACTGCTTCTTTCATGCGGCTGACGTCACCCAACTCAAAGCGCAAGAGCGCGGCTGCCGCCGCTGCACCCCGCATCCAGCTCGCCGCTGTGCTTCCGATATATCAGGCAAGCTCGATTCAACTCGTTACAAGACTTTGGATTGGAATGCTGGGACTCCTATGCAATTCTAACCGGAGGGCGGTCTAGTATTCTTTTAGCCTTCTTATTAAGGGTGACGTGGAACCGTCGGACACACTGTTTATTCTTCCAACGCCGGAAGATACCAGTGAAGCTGTCACTGTATATAAAGGTCTCTCGCAAACACTACAGCCGTACAGCCAATGTGTCGAGCTGGCGTGCTTAATTGATAATCTTGTAGCTGTACTGCAACACCGGTACTACAGTACAATAGTAATATTAATACTAATATAAAAGCACGCCCCTCAAAATTTTTATCCCCGTTAGGCGGGCTGAACAGCGTTCACGGACCTTAACACGAGAAGATGCCAGTGGCCACGGTAGTAGACCTGCATCGAAAGCCTGAGTACCAGAGAGTGACCACTGACAACACAGGGACGAAAGTGCGATTCCGGAGCCCACGAAAATGTCGTGGAGCGACGAATTAAGTTAATGTACCGTAGGGCTAACGTCACAGTATTGAAGGGCCTTTGCCGAGACAACGAGTGTCAGCATCGATGAATACAAACCGTGGCATACGCCCGCCCGCCGCTGCGAGTGGAACTCCGTTCTGAAGAGGCTGAACAGCAGACGGCAGAAGGCGTGTGTACCGAACCTAATCTAGCTTCAGATGTAGGGCACGGACTGAGTTGTTACAAAGGCTTGCGTTGAAATATGACGTGCCCCTCTAAAGAGACCACACTGAAAACTAGTGTCAACAGAATGTCAAAACTCCTTTCTAAGGGCGCGCAACGCCCCACCTGCCCGACAGGTATGTAACGACGCAGAGAGACAAAAGAAGGGACTTCAAAAAGCACCGAACAAGGCGGGTCGCTGGAGTCGGGGGTCAAACGCCTCTCGGGCGTGCCAGCGAGGGCACCTTCGATTTTGCACCTCTTCTATCGGGTAGCCGCGACGTGCGCCTCCAAGATGGCGTCGCCGTTCCCGTACCTCAAACTCGTCGTCCATCACGTACGGCGCCTTCGGCGGCGGCCGGCAGACGCCGAGGGCGGTTAAAAGAAAAGAGCTCTCCCTTTCCCTTCCCCCTTGCAACAACCGCCCAAACCTCATCTGTCGTGCGTGGAAAGAAAGAGACCGTGCTGTGCAGCTCGCAAACCGACCGTGACGGACGTCAACACTGATCTCGGTCTTCGCGATGTTCGGCAGCGGAGGAGTGTACAACGAGGCAGACAGAGCCGCTTGTTCCCTTCGCTCTTTACGTCTCCCTCTCTCTCCCCCTGGAGGCCGGTAGTCGGCCCTCGCTTGATGAACAGACAGTGATGAGCACCGCGGTGACAGCTCAAAGGAGGGCGCGAGCCTCCACGTGCCCTCTGCCGGGATCAACGCGAGTTGCGGGCAGAAACGTGCCACGTGAGTTCGCGAAGGTGAGCAATGAGGAACGCTCTACACGCTAGAAGAACACACTCTAAATGTGCGAAACAACCGCTACGAGAACGCCAAAGAAAAAGAAAAAAAGTCTGGAAACGGACGGCACCTTTCCAACTAGAGCTCCGTGTGCTCTGGAGTATTGCGAGTGAGAACCAGCTCAATAGCGGTAAGGCCATCGACAGCACAGACGCAATAGTACAGAGAGGTGTTCTCGCGCCACGATGGAAAAGACAATAATTGTAGACCTTTCCGCGACGATGCGCAGCAAGCGACCCTGCCAATGCCAGCGTCGGTATAGAGCACCTAACACCAGCGAGACGGTGTTGACCGTTTTTCCATTAACACACAGTGCCCACGCCCTGCTGCACAGCGGGAAACAAAGTGCGAGTGAAAAACGCAGATTATAACACTCCTGCTTATGACTTAATAATAATAAAGAAATGATCGTGTACGCTAATTCCAGATTCGGGAAACGTTATTGTCTCTTTCTCCACTGATTAAACACACCGTGAGAAAATTAAAAGCTTCAGGCTCTCGGAGATTCCTAGGAACAGTGCGGGTATGTACGCTATGCGTCAAAGCTGCCGCACAAAGAAAACTCGGGACGGTGCCGCACTAGTGCTAATTTGTATTTAGAAGAAAAAAAAAAAGAAGAAAAGACTGGACCACTCTTTTGCAAAACGCTACGGCACAGGGCTCCTTGGTATTGCGTCTTGTAATGGAAGCGCTCGCGTTGACAGCACCCACGTTGTGAGTATCGACACCCATTTCCCGCGCTGTTTCCGCTATACAAAATGAAACGCCAACTATCGAGAGCCCATATTCTCGCGCCCTTTTGCAGTTCATTTACCTCACAACGGGCCCTTTTTTTCTCGCATTCCTACTTCAACTCCACTCTGTGTGAACCTTCTTGTCTTCAGCGACTCGACGAGCTCGTCTTCTTGGCTTAGCGAGTTGATAAGATATCGCTCGCGTTGCGTCGCGTGCACTCCATTTCTCGTTTGTCAGGCCGTTTTATCTACAAGGTGCTCTCCTTCGAACTTACCCTTACATATAAGTTTCCACCAAATATCGCCAGACTAGCCAGCCCACTGATCGAATTTCGGCTTCACCACAGCGTCAAATTCAGCGCGAAGCCTACCGTCAAACTCCCTAAACAACCACGCAGTGACATTTACAGGCAGTACAGCGACTGTCATAATCTAAGTTCACCGTATAAAACCTGCCGCATTCGCCGTCACGCGTGTGCGACAATCAGAGCGACAGCTAATGAGAGACGAAGGTTCATCGACCTGGCGACGGCGGAAACAGGAAAAGCGCCGGACCATGTGCATCGAAGAAGGGGATGTGATTTACCACGATTCACGAGAAAGAGAGAGAGAGAGCGTGCCAAAAAGGGCACGAACGACATCAGCGAGGCGGAAACGAGGCAGACTTCAAAAGACAGGCTGAGCAGAAAGACATAATGAGAAAAGGATATGCGGCGTGCAAGGAGATAGGCGTATACACACAACAAACGCCGCGGTCGCTGCTGCTATACGCGCACAGCGCACACAGGGACGCCGCCACAACCGCAGAACGTCGGGAATACACGGAGATCGTGACCATGCATTTGGGACGGCTCGCTACTACCAACCGCGCGCGCGCACGCACACACGCACACACGCACACACATGGACAAAAAACGCACGCACCAACATAAACACACCCGCACTCATACTGATCCGGCGAAGTCGGGACGAACAACTTCCCGATAGAGAACCCGCGAGCATCCGCCTGAGGCACGCTGTCCGTGCATGTATTATATGTACTTCGGCGTGCGCGGTCTGTGCTATACGCGAGATGTATTGAGAACACGAGGGAAAGTGTGCTACACGCGCCACGCCGAAGAATGCGACGCGTGCCGGCGAAAAAAAGGCCGCCGGTCGGCTTGTCTTGCAGCACCAGCCGGCAACGAGTCGTTCGGCACGATTGTATACGAGCGCTTCGAGGGACACGCGCTTGTCTTGGCTGGTTCGTACGCTATACACTGACGGTCCCGTTAATGGGACCGAGGGATTACGAGAATGACATAAGCACGCAAACATACAGATACACTGCGGCTGTTCCGTTCGCGTTCCCCATGTTCCGTTACCTCGCTTTCGTTATTCGCTCGACGAGCCATCAACCAGTCATCACTGCAGCTTTACAAACGACGGCGGCAATCAGTGCTTAATGAGTAGCGATGGTCCTCCGCTATGCTGCATGAAGCTTTGATGGTGGAAGACGGTGTTGTAGTTGTGCAGCAATAGAGGACCAATCTAAACATCGATGAGGTTTGACAAGGATATCGAGGAAAGAAGGGAGAGTAAATGTCTCTTCTGTCAATCATTTTAAGAAAAAAAAAAAGCAGCACCGCAACCTCTATCATTGTCGTCATCATAAAATGACATGTTCCAGTACGAGTACAAACAGTACTTATACAATTGGCTACAAAAGAGATTCTCTTCTCTTATCGCTACTTGTACTAAAATTTTCTGGCAGACGTGAATCGGTCTTCGTGGCTCCGTCGACAGGCGTTGCTGCAGCAGCGCATACATTTCAATCAAATAAGCGTATTTAACTCGTGAGGGATTGTAGACTGCAACTGCGCCTTATTCCTTAGCTCAGAGTGAAGCAAACCTTTAGTTTTCGAGTACGCAAGCTTTTATGTTTAGGACAGATCTAACCGCTGCACTTTTCCTAACGAGCGCCGTCGACGTCTCTGCGAGCAAAGTAGAACGACGCAACGACGCTTGGACAGAAGCGCGCAACGCACCTTAGTAATACAAGGAACACAGTGTGAGACAAGGTATAACGACTCCTTGTTCGCAGGCACGACAAAACGACGTTGTGATGCACCAGCGTGGCGTTGCATTCCCTCGGCACAGTGAACAGCTATGGCGCTCGCACGCCCCTAAGGACCTTCGCCTTCGTCGCGTTTAAATTACCCACCGCACACTGTACAGCCTGCAGCTAGCCTTCTCTATCTGCTATATGACGTCGTTTACATAAACGCCTCGCCACTACGCAAGACGTTCGCGTCCTGCGCAGAGGTAATTTTGCAGCGTGGGAGGGAACAGCGTCATCTGCTCTTATCGGGTGGGTCGCGTCTTCTGCGGAAGAAAACAGCCGCGCATCGTTCGTTCAATGTCAACTGAGGTCGCAGCTGTCTCAAAAGATGTACAAGAAGGAAAAAATAAGCAAAAAAAGGCAAACGTCATCAATTTTGTACGTAACGTGTCACCAAATCGATACGACGTTCTTTACAAGAAATCTATCCGACGAGTGCCTATACAATCACGCAAAGAAAGTGAACATGAAAAAAGAAAGAGGGAGGGGTGGAATTGTGTGCCGTAGACGATGCAGTTTCGAGAAGCAGACGACCCAGTTCCCATGCGTGCGTACACGAGGCAGACGACCCGTCGTGGCTCGTCTCGGGCGCCGAACAAGCGTTGACATATTCAAGACACGCTGGGCGCACGCAAAAATGACAGGGGGCTGCCATGAAAAGTAGCAGCCGACAAGTAAAATAAAAGCGACAGAGATAGAGACCATGCGTGCAATAAGACGTTCGAGTACTCGACGTTCACACGCGGCTCTTGCGCCGTCGTCTGCTCAAATCGAATCGCCTCCCACGCACGAATGGCAGCGCCTTCTGCTCTTCCAACCCCATCGCAAGCGCGTTCTGGCGTTCAAAACACGCCCACGAGACGTGGAGACAGAAAGAAGAAATAACAGTAATCGCACGCATGCGCTAGGAGAAAAAAGAACAAAGGAACTATACATCTGACGGAATCATTGCCACGTGCGGGAGCAATCCGACGAAAAAAATTCTAAAATTACAAGAAAGCATGCTGAAGGAGCGCGTCAAATAAAGCTCAAGAGGCATGCGCAATCCGCACGCAATGGCAACAAACGACGACCTCGTTCTGCTGCCAAGCAAAACGCGGTAGCAGACGACGCGACGACCGGTCGACGCTGAGCAGACGACAGGGCATCAACGTCTGCCCGCTGTGTCGTCTGCATCACAGCGTGCGCCGCCGAAAGACCAGTATTCTTCTCGTCTCGCAAGACTTACATGGCCGATCTCATTCGGTCTCCTGCGAGTCTCGTGTAGGCGGCGCGCGCTAGAGCGAGCGCGGATGCGCGCGCAGTTCCGCGAAATCGGAGCAACAGCTCCCCGCGATTTTCTTCACGCTGCGTTTGGCATTCATCCCAACGGTGATCACAAGAGTATACCGCGTCCCGCCACAGGGGTTATCTGGGTCATACTCGACGATCATGGCGCTGCGGAACGCCCCGTATTCTTCAACAATATTGTCCGGTTTATCTTCGCTTTTGATTGCTGGATAACAGGCCACTCGCCGAAATCGTGCCAGATTTCGGCAAGATTGTATGCGCGGTATGTATTTTGCCGAAAGATTTCGCAAATGCAGCTGATCGCACTAGAACTGCAGGTATACAGTGCAAACGTAGACAGAAATGAATTCAAACATCACATACATATCAGAAAATGGAACATGATACCTACTTTCGACGCATAGCTGCACTGTAGAAAGCCTAATGCTTCGAGAATAACATAGATCGACAAGCTGTAGTACGTACATTATCTAATATTTCTTGTTTCGGAATTAAATGCAAACCTTTCTATCTGTATTCAGCAATGGACAGGTTTCAGCTGAGTGAAGGAGTTACGCATCAGATGCAAAAATATCGAACTTGTTTATTTTTTGTAGCTAACGCGAGCTGCTGGCTCACTTTCTTACCCTCCCTTCCACCCCTCCCACCTTTTTTCTTTCCTACCAGCTCTAGCACAGACCAACACCTCGTCGCAGCCTCATTCCATAACACAACGCAAATGATGCATCGCCTCATCAGACAAATGGACTCACTCGCTCGACACCTTTTTTTTTTTTTTCTAGAAGAAAAAAGAAAAAAACGTCGAGAGAATGGATCATCACTCGCACGTATGGGTGACGTGCCGCGAGCAGACTTGATAAACATGGCGACGCCCGGGCACTTCGTTTGCTTCACAAAAGCCGTCAAAAAGTTGCTATATCTCCCGTCGAGAGGGCGTGCTACGGTTGCCAATAACGAAAACGCATCGTCGAACACCCCCGCAGCCTCCCTTTGAGAGATGAACTACACGGCGTCAGATATATAGCATGCCGCGGAAGGAGGTCACACGTGCATGGAACGCTTGCAGCAGCCGCTGCAGACGACGGCTACGCGCATAAAAATAAAAAGTAAATTAAAAGAAACGCAATTTTATAGCCTGTCCGTCAGAGGTGTTATCAGAAGGCCTGCGACCTTTATATACACCCCCCTCGTCCGACTGTCTCATCTCAACAGCAAGGCCACCCATTTTCTCGTGGCCTTGTTGCAGCAGACGACGTGGGCTGTAGCTATACAGCATCGCTCTGTATCGTCTGCTCACGGCGACGGCGTCTGCTCCACACGGGTCATGGAGCAGACGACGTTGCGAAGCTCACTTCTGGCAGCTCGGGACGTCGGCGGCTAATTTTAGGAGGGCGCCTAAAGTAAGGAAAAGAAAAAGAGACCGGCGAAATCGACCAAGAGCATTAGACGGCGTAGAGATTATGTAAGGAGCGCTATGTACATACGCAAAGTGCTCAGATGAACCTTTTGATTAGGTAAATTAAGCGGGCACGGTCGGCGGTGTGAGAACAAAACCGAAGAAGGCAGGAAGATAAGACGATAGCGAAAGACAAGAGATAAATGTACGAAAATAGGAACGACATTAAAGAAGGACGCAGGTGGAGTAAGTAAAAGCGTAACACGATAAAGTTGGGACCTCCAAAAGAGCCGTGCCTTGCGGGCAGATACTTCATCTTATTCCCCCTCTTTCCTGCTGGCCCGTTTCTTCATTGCCATGAGAGAAGTGAACTGGGAATATACATAAAAGAAGCGACCCCGCACCCGGCCCCTTTAAGAGGCCCATGATGAGGATAATCCGTATATGGCCGCGACGACGTGTTTGCGACAGCTAATGAAACCGTGTACTCGCTCGATGTCAAGGGTCGACAGAGCGTGCCGTAATCTACATGCATCAACGTTTCACGAACTATAAGTTAAGCCAGTCGACCTTCTACCACGAACTTCCCTCTATATTCATTCCTCGATCGTGCATGGTGGGGTGGACAGCGTAGAACCGGTCCACCGGGAAATCGGTCGGCGTACAATATATAGAAGAATGGCATAAGATATGTCGCCACTTTGACAAGCGCCAATTATAAGCTCCCGCCAAGCACGTCACGATCCTTTAAAATGTTAAAGAAGCAGAAACAAGAAGGCAACAACTTGACTTCGGCCAGTTGCCTAACGTCGCAGGTATAATTGAAGCAGCGCAGTGGGCCAAGACAGAACGAGACAGCACAAAAAATATGACAAAAAAATTTTACGGTAGTCATTTAGATGCCGAGTGTAATAAACGCGCATGCACTCCGCCGTTCAGTAACCACAGGTTACTGAAAAAATGCGAACGCAAGAAAGAAATAAAGGAAGAAAAATAAATAAATAAGTTGTAGACAGTATCTGTACAAGAAACGCCAAATATATGGATGTCAGTGCGGCGTCATTTACCCTTTCGGAACAAGAAATGTCACCTTTCGATAAAGACTTGTACGTCAACTTGAGCGCATGCTTGCCAAGCCAGATCGTTTTCTTGTTTTCGACAAATTAAGACTGGAAATGGATGGTGGTTTTTTTTTTTTTTTTCAATGATAATTATTCGAAGTCAGCGTCGTCCTGTTGTGTATTTCCTGTTCTAGTGCAATCGCGCTGCCTCAATATACATTCAACAGGAATGCGAAACAAAGCAAAATTCGCGAGGCAGCTCCGATATCAAGTGTTGGCATAAGGCGGGGCTTGGTTCCGCAGCGAGAGCAGAATGCTGTAGCAGACGACGCGGCAGCTGGCAGACGACGAAGGTCTCAACGACCACCCGCTGTAGTCTGCTAGCCTTAATGGCGCGAACATAATCTTTCGATGCACCTGTCGCACAAATTTGCGCGCATTGATTCAGTCAGCCGTCTCTGGGCAATCATGTTCGCACGTGCTGAGCAGACGGGGCCGGTTACCCGATGGCCTTCTTCGTCCCAGTACACAACACTACGACACAACTCGCTTGGACTGCAGCGGGGAATTCAAAGGAAGCGAAACCATGCAATACCTTTAGCAAGACAGGCAAGTTTATTGTAACTTTGAGCGATTGCACGTCGGCGTTTGTGTCATTCGCAGGCGGTCGGCCGGAAAGTTTAGTGGCACTTCCCGTGCAGTGCACATGCCAGCGAGTTCGCTGCGCTCAAGTGTGCAGCCTCGATAGGAGAGCTTCAAGAATAAATAAAAACACTCAATGCAAGGTCGGGACCAATTCTAAGACCATATTTCTTGTGATTTCAAATTGTCACATGGGAAGCTGAAACATGCTTTAAACGTTCATTTCCGATACCAATGAAATCGTTTGACACGTCGACCGCCATTCTGATTGTCTGGATCTTGGAGGATACGTTCCTGGCTACAGTATTGGCTTAAAACGAATAGAATAGTAGTTCTATATTTTATTGCAAGGTTCTAGTAAATAAGCGGTTTATTTGTCGTGATAGAACTGCATAACCGTTCGTAAAGTAACATTGCTGAGAATCTTATACCAGACTCTACGGGTCCATGGATTGTAACTGTCATTAATCCCGCATGACACTTCGTTTTGCCGTCTAGCACCACGCCGCCAAAGCGACACTTAGCGAGGTAAAGTGCACTCGCTCGAATTGTCACGAAATTTGTACGTCTGACTAGGGTATTAGTTGAGTGCCCTGGCGCTTAATGAACCACCGTACAAATTGCTTTTTGTCACACCAGGTACTTCGCAATCAATAGGTTCATGCTCGTCACCCTGTGGGATCACCCTGTGGGATCGAACTAGGGCCCACAGCCTAGACCCAGCCCGGTTCTCTGCCCATTAGGCCGCAGATACATGCATGCATTCTCTCGTACCGTCCTTCATGCAAATTGATTGATTTATTGATTGATTGATTGATTGATTGATTGATTGATTGATTGATTGATTGATTGATTGATTGATTGATTGATTGATTGATTGATTGATTGATTGATTGATTGATTGATTGATTGAACAACGCACCTGCTACCTACGGGAGACGCCGTATGTGGTCCTTGGGGGCCTCCGCCTCGATTTCTGACCACTCAGTCCCGGTGCACGGCACACGAGTGCATTTTTGCATAGCGGCCCAAATCTGAATGCGGCCTCTACAGCCGGGAATCGGACCCGCGACCTTCGGTTAAGCATCAGAATGCCATAGGAGATCAACCTGGAAAGCGCCTGTACTTTATACAGGTTTTGCGCCGAAAGATATGCGACCATAAATTACGCAATTTACGTTCGGCAATTTGACCAGCAAGTCGGCTTCCACGACACCAGGGTAAGGTAGCAGCAAATCCGTGCCGGCTCCGAAATGGCACGCGTGAAAAGACCGGCAAAAAAGAACGGGCTTGCGCTCAAAACACCCAGGGCAAAGAAACAAATCCCAGAGAAGAGCCACAAGTCGGGGTATACCGAGAAGAAAACTAGCGCCAGGGGAGCGCCGAAGGAACAGCCAGGGAAGCCTGTCATGGAACGGAAAATGGATGCGGCAACAGCTGCGGTCGCGCCGAGCTATTCCAAGGGTTCGGAAAGAAAAAGGGGGACGCGCCAGGACCACACCACGGGTAACCAAGGGGGGGGGGGGGGGCGGTGTCACAAAACGAGAGCAGAAACTCCGCCAGCAGGAGCAGACGAACAGCCGGCCATGCATGCGGAGGCCCTGTGCTGCAGCAGATAGAGGGCACCCGAAAACTTGAACGAGCAGGCGACGAAAAAAAGAAAGAAATAAAGAAGCCAAGCTGCCACAGGAGCATTAAAGTCCAAGAAACTGACGCGTTGTAAGCGCAGATATTGACGATAATGGCGCAGGGTGAAGTCGGAGAGAGAAACGGCAAAGCCATGGACAGATTGCAATGTCCAAGAAAAAAAAAAAGAAATAAAGGAACTCGAAAGAAGCTGATCATCACGATAACAGTACAGCAGACGACCAGAAGACAGAAGACAAGGAATATTGTATAGAAGGGGGCATAAAGCGGAGTCTACAGCGGAAGGAGTGAACCATGCAAAGATGGTAAAGTACGTCAAAGGTTAAGTTCAGCGGGCAAGACGGAAGTTTGCTGGTTATTTTCGCATAATAACTATTCTGACGTAACGGACAGACAAACATCAGCGCTTCCGGCTGAAAACGGAACGCCTGTTCTCGCTCTCTCATAAAAGGTCACACACACACGGATCAAGCCAGGGTTCCTTAATATCACTGGACGGTGTTTGCGCAGTGCTTGGCGAGAACGCGCAGCAGGCGGGAGGCCGGTTGGCCACTGGGATTTGAAAACACAAACAAATGTAAAAAAAAATGAATGACGCACGAATAGGGAAGCTCTTTAGTAGACGATTAAAAAAGTCACCCACGCAGAAGTCAACGGAAGCCTCAACAAGGTCGCGAAGAAGGCAAACGTCCGGGCGGTTCCGAGTCGGAGGTCTACACGCGACAGACGAAAGGCTAAACGATGCGGAGCTAGCGAAGCACTCGAGAAGTTTTCAGGATAGAAGGTTATATACAGAAAGGAAGTGCTAGACCCCAGTAAGAGGGTCAAGTCGTCCAACGAAGCGGATTCAGCACAAGTCAACAGAAACCTCGTGAGACGTCTTCGTCGCATCACCCGGCTGACAGTTGGTTCGAAAAAGTGTGACCGGCTCTCTGGCGCATTGAGCTGTTCCAAGCGAAGTGGAACGTTCCGCTGCCCGCCTGTGCTTGCCAAACAAAAAATACCACCGGAAATACTGTCCCCAGTTTGGCTACGCGCCTAACCTGGAAAAGGTCTGTTTCTTTCTCTGTACTTATTTTTTAATAGCTTAACATAGTGCCACCTCCTCGATGATTGCGCTAGAGCTCAAACACTTGTAGTATTAAATAGTTACAGCCTATAGCGCCGCTTATCAGCATTCGCGAGTGCTATCTAATGCGCGCAACACCTCATAGGTGAATGCGCGGTGCAGATTAGTTAGCACCCGTGAAGGCTTGGTGCGCGCCACTAGCAGCCGGCAGTAATGCTTTGCTGAAACTGTTTATTTATGTATCCCATTTTCATGCACCGACCGATGCCTGTGGCAAGAGCTTCACTTAGAGTTGTGTATGTCCATTTAACTCTTCCTTCAATCTATGTAACGATCGTTTTTCCTGTCAATATGTAAATTTATTACTTTGTTCTCGTCGCCTGTAAATATATACGTCATCATCAGCCTATTTTTATGTCCACTGCAGGACGAAGGACTCTCCCTGCGATCTCCAATTATCCCTGTCCTGCGCCAACTGATACCAACTTGCACCTGCGAATTTTTTAATTTCATCGCCCCACTCTCTCTTCTGTCGTCATCGACTGCGCTTCCCTTCTCTTGGCACCCATTCTGTAACCCTAATGGTCCACCGGTAATTCATCTTACGCAGTACATAGCCTGCCCAGCTCCATTTCTTTTTTCAAATAAATGTAAATATAGCCAGACCGCCCGAAAGCCACCTAAGCAGCATAGCGCCTAACGAACGTTTAGTTCAAACATTCTAAACGGATCAGCTCTCCACAACAAACCACCCTTCTGCACTTGGCAACAAAAGATCGTTTAGGCAACGTTTTTCAGCGCATCGATAAATCGGTGCCAGCAAAACGGCCTCGGGGATAAACACTGCACAACGCCAAAACTATATCGTTTGCTCCGCGGAAGCCGTTCCACAGCAAACAAATTATTTGACGTCAGCGTTCCAAAATTCGCGCAGCACGCAAGCCAATATCACAAACCGCTGGCTGATACGCACTGCACAGATGTGCACGCCGGGTAATCTAAATAAAACAAGTACTTTTCAAAGGTGCGCGCAGTCAGAACATTAGGAAAGTTTATTTATCCGCGGCCCCCATTTTTCTTTTTCAGTTCAACGGCCTTTCTGGTGCAGCGAAACGGGCGCTTCTATATAACTTTCTGTTCGTCGTCTGCAACCACGACCACCCGGTTCCAGAAGACTGCGATACTGCAGACGGGCCACCCACGCCGAGCCATTCGTACTACGGGGCGAGGCCACAGAAGGCGCACGAGACCCCGCGAGAACAAAAGAGAGCGCCTCCTCTAATAAAAGCTTTCCGCTTTGTAATAAAACGAGAACGCCCGACAAAAACCGAAGAGAAAACAAAGAAAAGGCCAAGGAAGAACGAAAATGGAGAAGGACACGGGGAACACACTGGAGCACCGCTGTTCATAAACAGGGGCAGCTAGCGCACAGTCGTTCCGGAAAAAGGCACGCACAACGCGCGTTTCAGTAAAGGAGGCCGATTGAGCCTCGAGTCTCGAACAGAAACGAGATTGCCGCCTTCGCTCACAGGCAAGAAACGACGCCCAAACAGACGACAGCCGTCTGTTCCAGCGTCATTCCCGAACGTCTGTTTCTACACGTAGGAACAGATGGACGCACAATTCAGCGGGAACGGGGCAGAACAATGCGCCCGTGTTTGTCTTACGAAGTTTCTAGCAAATCGTCTTTTTCTTTTTGTACTTAGCCAGGCACAAGGGCGTTCGGGAAACAACGGTTCTTCCACCTCCTCAAGTGACGCGAGGGCTGAAGCTATCAGCTTAGCAAGGCGCGCTGCTTAATCGGCTGACGCAGCTAGGGACATCCAAATCATAATGCATTGCAGATGACCAGGGCGCTTTCGACTTAAATCGAAACCAAACGACGCCGTAAAAGACGTCATCCCCTAAGCGAGGCGATTGAACAAGCGCGTTTTCCTACAACGTGTCTACAACCTATCGCAGCTCGATGAACAGAAAGCCACACAATGGAAAACGCGTAGCGGCGTAAAAGTTACGTGAAAGGCGCACGCACGGCAGATGCCTTGGCATTCGCGTCTTGTTCCCTCCGACGACCGAGCGCACGTAGCTGACGCGTTTACGTTTGACGTCAAACCTCCATTCCCGTACACCGCTTCGAAGAACTTCGAATCGCGTTTTCCTCGGCGTGGTCATTACGCCGAGCTTACGATGTACGCATGAGGCGGCGAGCACCGTATAACTCGTTTTTTTCAGGTATACCTTCGGCGTGCGTGGGATCGCCCAACCTCACCTATACTGGTAACCAAAATTTCCCACAAAAAGTTACCAGAGGGCTCTGGCACTGCGATCGTTCAGTCACCATGAGAATGAAGGTTATAGTAGCGGGAGTGGTCTTCTTGTTTTGTGGCTGCAGACATTCTTGTGGCTGCGTTTATTACGCTTTATCTGCTTTCATTGGCCTAAATTTGAAAGCGATCTATACATATTTTTTTTTAATTACGGAAGGCAAGACTCCGAACACGCATATTCGCTGCTAATTGCATGGTTCCGCTTGTCCATGCGTCCATGGCGTGACGGTTAAAATATCGGGCTTCTGTGCTAGGTCCTGTGTGCGAACACTGCCGTCAGACAATTTTAATGTTTATTTAGTTGTTCATGTTGTTACGGGAAGGAAGAAGCGTGCGTCTATTTACAGATGGCTTTTAATGGCGGAGCCAGCCAGCGTAGAGCAGCGATAATGCTACACTCTTCTCAGTTTGCACTCGTCTACACAATTATCAGTTTGCAAAGTCCCGAAGCTGTTTAAAGCAACAGGACAAAGTTTAGGCAAACGCATGTACTAAGCATCCTTCACACGCTAGCTGGACCGCCTTGGTGTGCTGGCAGCTCCCGTAGACACTAGCGCCAGTACCCTCTAGTAATTGTACGAAACTCTTTATGCTGGTAACCAAGTGCAGCATATTATGCCCGAAATTACCGATCGCTCATCGCGAATGCACGCGACGGTGCTACGTGGCTGGAAAAAAAAAAAAAAGGATTCCGTGCGCCGCCTTCAGCCTTCACGTAATTTCAATCGTACCCAGCAGCTGCCACAGGCAATCTTAGCTGACAACTCGAAAACCCCTGCGTGTCACTGGGAATGACCTTGCGTCGTCTCACGATATATGCCGCTAACTGATGCGGGTTAACGCCTCATAGTGACGCGTTGTCGATTGCTATGTGAAGGACGTCGCATAGCGGAGCTTTACAGACGGATTTTGGCCATCTGGTGAACTCAAAGCTTGGTACACGAGAGTTTTGAAGCTCCCGTCGGAACGTGCCCGCCACAGCAAGAATCTAACCCCCTTCGTGGTCGGCGGCAGCACGCCGCATACACAGACAATATAGATAGGTTTCCAATTCTACCGTCATTGTATATCTGTCATAATGCTATACGTTCGGGCGACATGGTTAGGAAGGATTACGATTCCAACATTGCACTGCAATAACTTCCTGCAAAACAGACGACCGCCTCTCGGCCACCGTGCTTTGCGACGTCTCTATACGAAATCGAAGCTATAGTATACCCTGTGGCGCTACTGTCTATGGAAACTGCAAGCATGGCGGCTCACACCGCATAGTAAGGATGGATATATAGTACGTGTATTTGTCCATAAACTACGTCCTTTTGGTTTCAAACGCTCTTGAGACTTTACAAATTGATCATTTCAACAAAATAGTGCGTTACAGACGCAACAATTCGCAGTGATTCTGCATGCGCACACAGTCTTACTGCGTTTGCAAAAGTAGGCTTGCTTGAAATTTTAGACCAATAAAGACCGATACCGTGAAATAAATAAAGCCATAAGAACGACCGAAGCCACAAGCACTAAGGTAAGACAAATACATAATTACTCGTAGGAAAGAATGCCACACCGAGAAGTTTAGATCTACCTTGAGCTACTTTGTGCTGAAAGAAGGTTACTTGGACAAAGCAAGAAACAAGCATAAAAAAGAACGCCGTTAAGTATGCATCAAAGCAAGAACTCAGCCTCGCCCGGTCGCCAAAGCGAATGTAACAAAGAAATGCGTATAGCTGCATTTCCGTAATATTATGCACCGGCTCGCATTACCGGCGCGAGCCGCTTATGTCGCCTTGCCGGACGCGAATATAGACACGTCTGTGGGATATATGTCACACGCATGTGCGTCCGTGCGCGTGGTTAGAGATTATGGCGACAATTCCCGCCAAAGGCGACGCGACATCATTCAGACGGCGACGCGTTATTGCCGTCCCGAAGCCATGCATAGAGGTCGCGGCTATACAAAACGCCTTTTCTGTGTCGCTGCCACAAATGATGCAGAAGAAACTAAAAAATGTTCGCGGTCGCCACCGGTTTGCTATACGCGCGGACGCCGATGCCAGGAGAGCGTGCGCGTTCTTTCCGTCTGCTAAGCATGCCAATTTCTGCAACCTCCCACGAGGATATAGCCAGCCGCACAGACTTTAGCACAAACAGCGCTATAACAGCTCCGCCCACGGAGCGCTATTACGCTCACGCGCCAAAGCGAGCGGTGTCGGCACTTTTTGTATTTTCAGTTTTCGTCCATACCGTCCGGTAATTAACCCAATTCTTTCGACACACCGGCCATGTCCAGGCAGTTTCCTTGCAGCCTCAAAAATGGCCGCCACTCCACTTCCCCCGTTCTGGCCGCATCTGTTTCCATCTGCGCTAAACTGCAGACGACACCCTAATTTTTTTTTCTTTTTCATGCCGCAGCAAAACAAAGGCAAAGAGAACAGACGACGCAAAAATTGCACCACCGCGAATGTGCATATCAGCCGCACGCCACGCGCGAACAGACGAACGTCATTTTTTCTTTTTTTTCTTTCTGCGTCGCCTGCTTAACAGAGGCGCGCAAAATGCAAGCAGACGAGAGACGTGCTGGGTGATTGATGCATGCTCGTTCTTTTTTTTTTCTTTTTTTTTTTTTTTGCAATAAGAGAGTGCGTGTGACGTTAATAAGCCCTTTGTTGGCCCTTTATTATATTTGCTTAGTTTCCGGCGCGAACGTCATTGCAAAATCTACAGCTCTGCTGCATGCGTGCAATGACGCTTATAGCGCAAAAGGGTTCAGGCTTATTGTATGCGAAACAGCAATATGCAGCAGTATCACAGCCGCAAATGTAACGTCCTCTTTTGTGTAGCCTTCGGCTCACCGCAATGGCGCAAAATTACTAGGTATATACCAGTTACGTCTGGCTATTTCCATTCTGAACTACAGCGATTGTGTAGAGGGGATTTAGATGACGGTGTAGCGGGATCTGTAGTCACTTGGTTGTCTTAAACAATTGACCCGCGAATAAAAGCAGCTTCTACTTTCACAATGCGAAGAACAGTACATAGACCATTTTCTTTTCCAGACTAGTATGCCACGATAAGACTTAAATACTAAGTAAATTAGGTCTGCGACCTGACGATTCGGTCACTTATTTGAGAGTAAAGACTGCGCCAAGTTTCTAGGGGAGGTCGTGACAGTGACACACGATTTCGGCGTATTGCCGCGAGAATGACAAAGCGCCTCATTTATAAGTTACGGCCCAACCTAACACGCATACCTGCAATCTCCGCAGTTACGGTGTGAAAACATCTGCTTCGCCTTCATGTATATTGCTGCCCAAAAAGATGCCAACTTTATTTGAAGTCTTCTGAAAGATAATTTAGAAATCCAATATAGTCTTGCTGTAGGAACGGATGTTTCAACGGCCAGTTATAAAACAAAAGCACGACAGTAAACGCAGCAGAGCTCACAGCAAAAATGCCTTCGATTAAACGTTTGCTTTAAACTGGCAATTGCGCTGAATTTCCATGGAAAGACAGGTACAATTTCTTCTTTTGCGTAGCAGCCTATATGGAAATCTGTCAAAGCTTGAAATCACTAAGCGTAATCGTTCTATTATTACTACCACACTCCATGGTCCAGAGCAGGGGTTGCCGCCATTTTGTTACAATATTTTGTTCTATTTTGTTCTAACATTAGCAAATATTCGGCAATTAGCACATTCTCGGATTTCTAATACGAATCGAATAGCAAATAGATTCGTACGCGAAATGTCCGATGTTCGCGCGGTGTACCTAGGTCTACCTGACGCGGCCACGTTCTGCAGTGTGCTCCCCGACATGCTGCACGGATCTAACAAGCGGATCTAACGGATCCAGCGGATCTGCACGGATCTAACGAGCAAAATATATAAAATCGCACAAGTGCACGACAATGCTCTCACTATGGTTTTATCCCTGTCTTCCATTGCTGCATTAAATTGAGTATAGAACAAAGACGACTGAGACATATGTTATCCTCGACAAACACCATCCTCGTTCGTGTTTAAGCTGTATGTTAGGTGCAAGGATGAAATGCCGTGAGGAAAGCATCAAAAGACTCGCGGGGACGTACAATTGAAAGGGCGCGACATTTCCATTAAGCTGCAAGGCTAACATGAACACGACATCAAGTGCGCAGTAATCAGCCACAAAGTCCTTAATCCGTCTCACATAGTCTCGACGCTGCAAGGTTGAGGAAAACGTACAGGAGGTCGATTCGAAAGGCCACGAAGTTATCATTACACACACCACCGACTCCCGAACGCAGTCATCCAAGGCCGCAGACGACGCTAAAGTCCCAAATGGCCTGAGCAGCAGACGATGTACGCGTAGAAGCAGACGACCTCTGGCAGAGCAGACGGCTGACGTCGGGGACTCGGGAGGCTTCGCAACGTCGTCTGCTTCTCGCCGAAGCAGACGACGTGTTAATCCACGGGGAACAGGGTATCAGGCTTAGCACCACAGACGCGCCTGGTTGATGCCAAGGATATTTTTCACTGCAACTTATACTTATTTGTGCGCTCTCTTGTCGGGACAGCTGTCTCGGAAGCGAGCCTGGAGCAGACGACAGCGCGATAATCCGTCTGCGATTGGGGTGTGAACCAGCGAGTACACAGTGTTGCGTAACGTTGCAGAGCAGCGTTATATTTTGCTGTTGTTTCTTTGTTTGCTTTTTCGTATTCTTTCATTCCCTACAGCTGTTTGGGTGCACAGAAGTCTGGGAGAAGACACGGCTCTTCGTAGCAAGCAGAAGAGACATTGCAAAGACAGACGTCGCTATAGCCCACGAAGTATGACATACAGGAGTGTACTGGGACATGTGTAGCAGAGGTGCTGCTACCCACACCTGCAATATATATGTGACTCTTCGCCGTGAACAAGATGTAAAAAAAAAAAAAACACGCTCACTTACGCTGCAAATAAATGGGAACGTTAAGTGGAAAAGGTCGCGAAACGGGCGCAAGTCGTCAATGGATGTTAGCAGCTGCGATTTTGCTGGAGCTCCAGGAGGATGTGCGTTTGCTGGCATAATTACCGGCGCCGAGTGATCTGCGCAAGCCCCATAGGCCAGATTGATATCTCTGCCTTCGCAAGGGAGGACGACCTCAACACCCGAGGCCGCAGCCTAGGGAGCTCCCAGCGCTAACCGTATACCGCATTCGGGGTATCCCTTCTTCACTACAATCCGTGCACCCAGAACTCGCGGTGCACTTGAACGCAGGCACCTCTAGGCGCGCGCATAAGCGCCTCGGGAGATATATAGCGCAGAGCACGCGGTCAGGGAGATTGGGGGGAAGAGATAGGCGGAGCAAAACGCCCCGACGGCCTAGCCGTCCGTGTCAATAGGTCGCAGCAGACGCCGCAGGCGTCGACAGGGTCGAGAGCGCATGTCGCCATTCATCGCGAGTCGTTTGCGTCAACGCCAGCGACACGCGGAGTATAGGCGACATTTTCCTGCCCGCCATCGTGCCCCTTTCCACCTCTCCTGTACTGTGTCTAGCTTTCCTACCGTTTTCCACTATATATTTCAAGCTAGAAGAGCACTAAATATATGCATCAAGTTCACTTGCCCATGTCAACTGTGCAAATTATTTGCGTCTGTGTGCCATAATTGTCCTTCTGCTAATTTTACCATTACCTCTACCTTCCCCCACTGCTTCTGTAGCCTAAAATAGGCGTGCGGTGTGTATAGGTAAACGAAATAAAGAATGTTAAGCTGTACCAGTAAATTACGCTTCTGCATTAGCAAAATGGTTATTCCTGCCTCACGTGAGAGCAGCTGGTCACTGTGAGCTATAAACGACGAAAGAAGGAAAGACGAGGGGCGCCGCCTCCTTGATTTTCCCGCACCAACTTGGCGTGACGTCATGCATTTTGACAGCACCTGCTCGGGTCTAGGAAAGTGGTTATGCGTATAGGAGGGCTGCTTTCCATCACAAAAGAAACAAAATCTCCACCCAGCAAGTTTCAACAGTATTTCCTGCGCCAAAGACGGCCAGCGTACGAGAAAGAGATATGTTGAAATCCATGACGTCACACTGACCTAATAACGCCGAGGTTCCAGCGCAAAACGTTAAAAATAAAGGAAGGGGGGGGGGGTCAGGTTCCTATCTTTTTTCTTTTCTTTTTCAATCCTGAATCTTTTTTTTTAATGTCAAGCCAGTGAAAACATAGTAACGAAATATGATTTCACCAGCACAAGCTAGTTTAGTGTCCATTTAATCCCCCACAACAAAGGTAGCAAACTTGCATGATCAGAACAAGCTGCAACGCGAGCAGCAAATTGTAAGTGCAGGGATTCTAGTTCGGTGACAAAGTAGTCAAGCGCGGGATATAAATACGCAGCTGATGAGGGCTCGCAAGAAACCTCGGAGATTATTTGGATTCAGCGAACGAAGACAGCGCGCCTCTGCCGTAATCAATGACGCGAATTTCGGAATTAATTTTCACACGGCGACTAAGCGGCGAAACTCCGCTGCATGCGTAAATTACTAAACTGGAGCATCAGATTCCCATGGTTACTTGATCAAGCTCTTGCTTCGGGGCCAACTTCGATTTTCCTATTCGAGCACATTTGAAAAAGCATAAACGTTGGTGCTGTATGTGCGTACTGTATGTGCCGGTATATAATGTAAGGATTCCTTTCGTTCATTCTATTCCTTTCTTATCACCCACACTCCACGGCCGGCCGATACTGGTGATAAGTGGCTCGGACCATCGATCAAGCGAGAAGAGACATAGCGTTTGAAATGGAAACGTTACAATATACTAGCCCATTTCAACAACGCTTGCTGTATCAAAAAGAGGTGAAATCGAAGCGGCTTTTGCAAGCAGTGTTTATATCTATACCCACCACAATCGACAATAATTCGTGAAAATTTGGCAACGTTACATATAAAGCATCAATTTCACAACTTTAAGCCAACTAAAAAAAAGTAATTTATGGAACCTTGCGTGCCAGAAGCACGACCTGATCATATACATGAGGCACACCGTAGTTCGGGGACTCCGGATTAATTTTGACCACCTGTGGTTTTGTAACATGCCTGTAAATCTAAGTCCACGAGCGTTATTGCATTTCGCCCCCATCGAAACGCGACAGCCGCGGTCGGAAACCGAACCCACGAACTCGTACTTAGCACTGAAAAGCCATAACTGCTAAGCCAACCTGCGGCGGGTAAATTTTAAAAAGAATAACGCTAAATTCTGAAAACAGCCTGTATCTGCCATCCCAGCTGATAAGAACACTATGTCTAACTATTGCCGATGCTTCCTTTCACGTCGCGTTTCGGCATGAACATACGAAGCCCGCGCAACCATTCCAATCAACGTAACACTTATTAAACCAAAATGCACGAGACAGGTGTCTTTACATCGCCTGTCCTTCACTTTGTTTCTTCGCAGCTAACCCGTTTTTCATCGACTTGCAGCCGCATCAAACCAACCGACGCCATAGAGGCCGTGGAGGACCCAGGCGCGCGCTGCGTCCGGCCATTGTTCGCCATCTGGCAAGCTGTTCACAGTCGCACACACAGAGAGGAAACAGCTACTCGCCGGCCTCGTTACGGGCTCACGCTCGTTAGATCCGTGCAGCATGTCGGGGAGGGCACTGCAGAACGTGGCCGCGTCATGCAGGTATATAGACCTATAGGTACACCGCGCGAACATGGGACATTTCGCGTACGAATCGAACTGCTATTCGATTCGTATTAGAAATTCGAGAATGTGCTAATTGCCAAATATTTGCTAATGTTAGAACATGAAGGGGAGGGGGGGGGACAGTTTTGGAGTTCATACAAGAAGACAGATGCACGTGGTGACTGTTCTAAATGCTTCTGCGCCCGCGAGACTGGCCGCTCGAGGCACTTTACGTGTATTCGCGGGCTTCTTTCACGCTCGGAAAAACACTTTTATGCAGCACGTATTAAGCAACAGAAAGCTGTATGGGAAGTTTTTCATGTCGCTCTGCAATTTTGTCATTGACACTTTTCATGTAATTATAATATTTGAGAAGTTAATTAAGACTATCATTATCCAATTAGACGGAATTAAATATATAGTGTATACCTCCAAGCGACGGCAAACAACATTACCTTTGTTCTGTCCAGCTACGTGGCATTTGCATATATCTAAGCTCTGGCTAAAGTTAGCTCGGACGCCCTGTATACAGACGTGCTGGTCCTGTGTTTCATATTACAGTGCGAAGTAATGTTCTTCCGCAGCACGTGGTCGAGCTTAGTCGGACGTTACAAGTGCCGCCAATATACACTATGGTGCGAACATCCATCTGGTTCATCTGAACGTCAGGTGACGTCGAGCTAACGCGCTTGTGAAGCAGCGAACGCACTTCGGAAAACGATGCAAAAGGCGAGATTTGAGGGGACAAACACACCGGACCCGTCTTTAACGCTGTTTCCCGAATTATGTTCTCTCGTCAACTGGCCCAACTTCAACATATATCGAGTTAAACACACACTCAAACGCCTCTGCACGGCCATTATGATCGCAAGACAAATCGGGCGCGATACTGCGAGTGTTGGCTATTGTACACAGCTATAGTGTTAGCAGCAGACGATGGTGATACTCCCAACGCTTCATCGAAACCGCCTGCACGCAACGGGCCCCCAATCTTGCCGTCTGCTTTCGCGAACCGTTAGCAGACGACGGTGCAAAGCGCGCTGGCTAAGTAAGGTCCTAATGCACCGTTTTGTCAATGAAGAAGATCGTCCGCGCAAGGTGCGCGATGAAAGTTCGCTTTGCCTTTTAACGTATAAACAGTGTAACCGCAGTTGAAACACGTGACGCTATATTGTTGCGTGCAGTACATAAACAGCATCAGCGCGCGCCTTGTGATAGCTTTCCGGCGACGCTGCATTGTTTTAACGTGACAGCTACTTTCAATCAACTCGACTCTCTCCGACTCCGAAAGAGTCTATTGTATGCTGCATTGTTCTCCCCGTTACTTCCCCGCTGACAATTCAATGTCATTTATATCAATGCCATTTTCCTTTAAGTACGACACTCGCACTCTCAATAATGACCTTACCCTATGCTTTTGTTCATTTCTTTCTCTTTAACGAGTCGCGCTTACCGCAATATAACACCAGGTAAAACTCATCTGCGCAAGCTTCTCCAAGGACATCAAGCGAAACACCCGCGTATTAGCAGACGCTGATAGTTACATGCTGCACACATAGCTACACGATTGCAATTTACACAGTCCCGCACACGCTTTGTGAATGTCAGGCTCGAAGCTAAAACCAGTTCATCAATACCGTCATACTTCACCCGAACGCATCTTAAGCGCCTTCTTGCTAATCCTGCAGAGAGTAGATTTCCGGTTGGGATGCTTTAAATGGTGCTAGCTTAATGCATCATCGTTTGAGAACGTTGGATCGTTGGATGCTTGCTACTTACAGCCCATGTTTGTCAAAGCTAAGCCGCTACTGCATTGTATTCATCCCTGTATATACGGTTAATTCTGGCGGCACCTGTGCACACTTCTTTGCATTTAAAAGAAACTGCCGAATCATTGAGTTCGTACAGCTACTCAAAAGGCCCAGCAGATAGCGCTACGTGAATTTAAAGAAGGAAAGAAATAAAGAAAGAAGAAGCAAACTACAGTCGGTCTCAACATCTATCGGTTATCTGGTCACCGCGCCACCTTTCTTCCCAGGCGAGCCGTTGCTATCGAAAACAAGACGCCTACGGGGCGACATAGAAAAGCCATTCCATCAGATTGAAATCGACACCGCTGTACGGAGACAACGCAGCCGACGACCGTTCCCATTATTATGACCGCACAGAGCCGCGGCGCGCGAATCGGACGCCATCTTCGTATCGGGGAGCGAAGCGCGACATCGGGAAAAACAGACTCCGGCGGATGCGCCTACACAAACCTCCAAAAGCTGCAGGCGCGGAAAAAAACGCGTCGCCTGGAGAGACCTCAATTACTAGACAGCCACCGCCAACGCAAGTTCTGTGCTGTTTGTGTCGCTAAAACCGTACAGCGCGCGGCAGAAGGCATGGAACTTGCAGACGTGCTTGCTAGCACACAGCCAAAGAAAATGAGACGCGAATTATTCGCTGCAACGGTAATTAACGCGACCGCTCTCTTTTCGAAACGTTACAGAGTCTTTCATTCATTTCCATTTGCGTCTTAGTTGCGCAAGCTTGCGAAAGTTTAAAGCGTCGTCTGCTTCTACTTTGGACGTGCAGCCTACGTATATCCACGCGCACGTATCCACACACCGCGGGGACCGAGCTCATGCACACGCGGCTGTCGGTCTGTATGGAGAAGAAAATACACTTGCCACATATTCTCTACTTAAAGGCAATTAGAACATACGAACGAGGAGCTGTTTCAACACGTTGCGACTTTACCAATTATCGCTGCCACTGCCTTCGTTGTGCAAACTTTCAGCATCGTCTGCTTCTGCTCTAAGCAGCCGAAGTTTTTACGGCCTGCGAAGGACTCTTGCACGGCGGTCCTTTTGCTTTTATATCGAGTCTTTCCTGACTGGTTGTTCTAGTATTTACAGTGTTGCACGCTATTAATGAAGCGGAGTACAGTTACGAAACCTCCTGCGCTTTATCAGCGCAGACGTGGGATGACGACTACGGCGGCTAGGTCCCGCCGTCATTTCTATTACCGAGATCACTTTATTACTGCGGTTTCCTGCGAGCGAGCAGCGGAGGCTTAGGTGCCGGCTGCAATCAGGTACCCCCCCCCCCCCCCGCACAAATATATATAAACGGGAAAAAGGAAAGCGCGATCGGTTCGTGTCGTCCACAACGCTTCATTCCAACGTCGTCTGCACTGAAGGCTCAATCACAGACGACGGTCGCAGCAGCACCGAAACCCGTTCTTATTCTTTTCCTTTTGTAGGTCTGCCTCTCTCTTTGTTTCTCGGCGCAGGCGCAATCTCTATCTGTTTGCACAAGCCGGGAACGTAATGGAAACTAAAGAGGTTATGCGCGGCTTCGATACGCGATAGAGAATTGCCCGGTAGAGAAAATAGCACGATGGGTTCATTCAGTTCTTCGTCTTTTCTGCTCTATTAAACTGCGACTTACATCGTAAGAGTGCAACCATGTCGTGTTCTGTACACCCATAGGTGTAGCAGAAGACCGAAAATGACACACACACACACGCACTCGCGCGCACACAGTTTCTTCAAAGTTCAGCACGCAGGACCCGACGTAACATATGCAGGAAAGAGACGACGAACTTTTTGGATATATATATATATATATATATATATATATATATATATATATATATATATACGCACACGAGGTGGAGTACGGAAATTCAGGAATGCCGCTGCAATTCATGACAGCGTTTCAAATCACTCGGAAGAAAATAGCCGATGTTAGATGGTTGCAAGACACCGTCGAACATAACGGGTAACACGCACCGCAAGAGTCGCGATACTGCAGGGCAAGCACGTCAAGTAGCGCTATGCGCACACAACAAACACGCCGATGAGCTCCAAGATGCCCCCGAAACAAACCGGGAAGTAACCATCGGCCTCCATATGCAACGCTCCTTCTCCCCCGTCCCCCTTCCCTCCCAACCCTTGCCTTCAAATGTGCTCGCACTGAGAGGAAAACGCGACACGAGAGAAGCAAGAGACTCGTCGGCGCGTCCGCAGTTACTTCCCCGTGTACCATAACACGAAACGACGCGACCAGCAACAGCCTTATTTTATTTTTCGCTTCTTATTCGGTTCCGCCTCTTAGCTTTATCTAGCGCGAGCAATTTCCTCCCATCGCGCCCGAGACGGGCCGCAACGGCGGCTGCGGGTATGCATACGAAGGAAACGGGAGGAAATAATTGCTCGCACCGCGACAACGCCGCTATATAAGGACTCCGAGATTGTGCGACGAGCTCATTAAGAAGGATCTAAAGTTTCAGACGCTGCGCAGTGGTGTACGCCACGTTAACAGAGGGTCGCGCGAAGGGCAATAATGCAAACAGGAACAGCATATATACGACATGAGAGCTATACACGTCGCGGCGCTAGCTCGTCGGTTCTGCCGTTCTGCCGACGGGCTACAATAGTCCAGGAGTTCGTGGGTTCGATCCTCAGCTTCGGCGACCGAATTCCTATGAGGACGAAGTGTAAAATGAGAAAGAAGATGAGAAAGCAGGAAAGAAAAAAAGGGGCTTTTACGTGCCAAAACTACGATCTGATTAGAGGCACGCCGTAGTGGAGGATTCCGGAAATTTCGACCACCTGGGGCTCTTTAACGTGCATTTAAACCTAGGTACACGGGTGTTTTCGCATTTCGCCCCCGTCGAAATGCAGCCGCCGTGGCCGGGATTCGATCCCGGGACCTCGTGCTCAGCAGCCCAGCACCATAGGCCCTGAGCAACGACGGCGGGTAAGAAAAATAAAGGAAAGGGAAGAAAAGAAAACGTACGCCCGTGAATCAATATGGCTGCGCTTGCGTCGGTGGACCCCGCGTGCGTGCGTGCGTGCGTGTGTGCGTGTGTGCGTGTGTGCGTGTGTGCGTGTGTGCGTGCGCACGCGCACGCACACACACACAATTTATTCCAGCAAGTGCAACGACTTGACTGGTCTGTTCTGTGCGACAAAGCAAACGGAAAGAAGGTGGCAGTAAACACTCAAAAAACAGTCACACGCACGTTCTTTGAGTTCCGTTATGTATCTATAGGCACTGCGCGGTGTTTTATAACACGCCTTGCACCCATTGCAAAAACTTCAAGAACGCTTCGCACGAAGTCGTACGCACTTTACCGCTTTTTTAGAGGCATGCGACCGACAAACGGGCGTTCACGTATACATATTCCGCGGATTCTGATTCATGTGCAACTGGGGGAAAATGTCGACGCACATTAGAAGTATACAGGGCACGTGCGAGTCGATCGGCAAGGTCCCAACAGACGGCCAAACGGAAAGCGTCGGTGGTGTGAGTAACGCTGTACAAGCAAGTCGTTCGTTCCACGAATGTGACCACCTCGCCGTCACATAGAAAAAAAATAATGATAATAACGGCGTTGCCTGCAGTTTCGCATGCGAGTCACGCTGTGCATATATACGTTGTCGCAAGTTTACACCTGATAAAAGCGCCGTGGAGATATACGCACGTCGAATGTGTCGTTGGTCCTTGAGCGTGATTGAGCTCATTTACATATCGCGGTCGTGTGCTACGTACACAGAGTATCGAAAGAAGTGAAGAAATCTACAGCCACCTGCGCTTATACGGGAGCTAGTATCGACCACGCGTTCGCTGCTTCAGCTTCCCACGAGGAAAAGAAAAATGATGGGAGGGGGGGGGGGGGGGGGGGGGCATCCTGAAACGTCGCATCGCTCGTATAGGGAGACCTTGCCATCAGAGGCTGGTCAACGGAGGTTGCACGGTTCAATGCCTTGAGGCACGGTTGCTCTCCACTGAGATCAGCGCACGCTATCGCAACATGCACTCTGCAGCTGAAACTATATGGAGATACTTTGTACTCAAACTGGTGCAAGCCCTGAAAAGTTTCAGAGGACGGGCGGCTTCGTGCACCTCTAAACGCGAGAGCTCCCCATCTGCATTTGCGATTGGAGAAAAAAAAAAAAAAGGAAAGAGTACGTCTGAGCACAGGCCGCTTGAGCAAGTGCAGAGTCATAAAACAGGATAGTCACGTAAAGAAGTGAATCAGGGAGCCCGAAGACGTGCCAGGAAATCTTAAGGGAGAAAAGAAAAAGAAACAATAAAAAGAAAGGAAAGGCCGCCAACCGTCTTCAGGAGAATACGAGCAGGTGAACGAAACGAAGTGATGAATCACAGGATCAGAGATACGTCGAGAGATCATAAATGAAGATTTGGATAGGATCTAGCCACTAATAAAGAAAGCAAAAGGAGAAAATAAACACACACACACATATATAAATAAAAAAAAAGCACTTGGAAGAAAAGCATAGCTACGAAGAAAGTTGGCGGCATGCGAAGGAACAGCAACGCCTAGAACACGCGAAGCAAATCGACGACTCATGAAGTAGACGATCGCGCAACCACGGCGGGATACCCTCTCGGTGGATCGATACGCGTTGCGAAACGGAAGCTGAAGAGTGCGAGACGCTGTTGCGAAAACAATGGCGGGCCAGTGTAACCCCCGGGCTTTTAATCATGCCTATTTCGAAACTGCAGCCGCACGTGCAGTGTTTCAGAAACAGGGCTACTCGCCGACTGAGCCAGAACTTGGAAAACCGCGCTGCAGTACATGGCTACGCGGCCCCTGCGCAGGCGTGAAATTTTGATGCCGTAACAGAGTGGATGAGGCCAGCTATATTTACCATGTCTTCCTCATTCAAGGCATAGAGATTTGCTAAGAAAGAAAAAAAAAACGATAAGTAAGAACAATGTGTGCCATAGATTGAGTGGCTTGCGATCAGACCAGAGTTTAGAAACTTATGATGAAAGAACCGCGCCACCTGCTCTGCCTCAGAGATTAATATAGATGAAGAAAGCAGAAATCACGGCTCTGCAGAGGAATGTTTTTTGTTGCAACACATTCGGCAGCAATCGTCAGGAGATATGCGATAGTCGCCAATTAAGTTCTTTAATTAGCTAAAATTCCACAAATTATCTTTATATTTATGAGTTTGAAGCACATGCTTCAAACTTGGAACTGAAGCCAGTGAATGCACGAAGCATGGGTTACTCAATTCTGAGACTGCGTATCTAGCGAACATTGGGTAATTAACGAGCTAATCAGTTTGTCGCGCACACTGCAATGTCAGTCGGCGAAAATAATGAATTTACGGGAAAGAAACAAACTATTAACACTTTCGTATTTACTGCGCTGCTAAGAATTACTTCGCTGTCGTCGCACGTGCGAGCAGGCGACGAAGTTACAAAAAAGCAGTGCCAATTTTTTTTCCCCCACTTGAACAAGCATATGCTCGCTCGTCTCTTCCTTACAAGGGGTGATAATCATGTGACTAAAAACGTAATGACGGTAACAATAAGCCTAAGTGGAAACGCGAAGAAAAAAAACAAACTGACGTGAATAACCTTAACACGTAATTACACGGGACAGCGGCTCGCAATGGATCTGCAACCGGGCCCCAAGTGTGGCTGCTGCAGTCTCAAACGTATACTTGCAGTTTCGGAACCTAAATTAGGCCCATTGTTACCAAAGCAGGCGAACCTGAAAACGCAATTACGAGTTGTCGTTTTCGACTTGCGGAAAAAAAACGGCAGGACGTTCGAGTGTCTTATTGCCTGTGGCGCAGAAGCAGGCTTCGTTCATGTACTTTCTCCGGAGGGTCCATTCCCACTTTCTTGTATATTGTTTTCTTTTCGATTCTGTACGATATTTTGTTCGCTTTTTCCTCCCCTTATATCTTATAATTTTTTGCCCGTTCCCATTCTTCTACTGTACACTTTTTCTAAGTCTATGTAGTATTATTATCCTCCCCTCCCCCTCCCCCCTTTTTTTTGAGCAGCCAGGCGTTGTGCCCCTTCTAGTGAACGTTGTCAGATATGTCGTTTTTATGTGTGTGTGGTTTTCTGAAATCCTTCTTATGCGCCTAAATTATAACCCTATAAGTCACTAATTACGATGTACTGAATAAACATTTCAATGTTGTCATTTTATTCGAAGGCTCTCGAGACTCCACTGGAAAATTAAAAACCGAGTGGTGGGAGAACGCTTCGTGCATTCTATAGCGAGACGTCGTTATCGCAGCGTAATCGAATATATATTTTTTTTTAGTCTACGGTCAGTTCTATCGCTTTCTTTCATAAAAGTATTTTGATCACGGGCTCAAAGCACGCACAAGGAAATCACAGACTGCGGGCATAACGAGAAAGGAAAGAAAGCTACGCTTAATATCTGCTGGCGAAACGGGGCACTTCAACCATCCCGTAAAACACGGTAGCCCATTAGGCAAAGTGTCAGCAGAATGCGTAAGCAGAGCGTTTAGCTTACCCGTAGCTACTTTATTTTTTTTTTTCTTTCCTTCACCACTGGTCGAAAGGAGTGGTAAAAAGAAAAAGATAAACAAAAAGAAAACAATTCGCAATGGTCAATCACAATCATCATGTCGAAAACTTATTATTCAGATTCCTTCGAGTCCCCCATTTCCCGTACATAGTGTATATCGATTGGCCGACCCTTCGAAGAGGGTCAGTGCCGTCCGCCCGAGGAAACGAACAGGCCGACACACTCGTCCAAGGCAAAAGAGCGCCATTCTCGCAACAGCCTCAGCAGTCGGCGCTAACCCGCGATCTGGGCCGCCCCACCAGCCCGGGCTGTGGTTACGTAACGCCACATTCCGAGCAGCGAAACGGGCGGGCACTTACTACCGGCCACGAGATAAAAGGGATCAAAAATGGGGACGTTGAGCGGCGGGGAAATAAAACCCGCCGAGGGGAGCATGCCGCGATCGCGTCTCGCCGACTATACCGAGCAGTGCGGCGAAACCTGTGCGGGACAGGCCCAGCTAGTCGGGATTCGTCGGTCGCTGAGTTCTTGAATTTTCTTACCAACACAAAATCAAGCGGGACATTTTTTTTCTTCGTGAGTTACGTACGGAAATGCGTAGGCAGGAAGACACGGACAACGGAATGGTGCGCCATTCTTACTGGTTTATTTAGTATGAGGTCAGGTACATGTAAAGGGTACGAATTAAATTGAAAAAGAATTGTAAAGAACAAAAGATTCAGTGCCGATAAAGCGGTAAATGCGAGAGAGATACGTTAGCCTTACGTCGCAGCTCTTTGATGTCCCGAATCCGGGACTTAAGCCGCCTTCATCAAATTGCGATATCTTAATTGTTCAGGAGCTCACTCGACACACGTCATGCCTCTTCGAGGAGCCAAGTGCAACTGAAGGTGGCCCGGAGCACTTCACCGTCAATTGCACTGTGTATATGAATATGCACACGCCCTTCTAAGCTATCTCCCATCCCTCCCCTCTCTACCTTTACCACGAGATCGGCTTCGCCCACCGCCCTACACACACACACACACTTTTCTTTTCTTAACTTGGACACTTCTAATGGTGACGCGTAAAAGAAAAGGAAAAGGGAGGGGGGTGGCGCATGAAATATGAACCGCCACCACCTAGCCCCTTTCATCGTTCTTTTGAACTTCAGATGGGCCACAAACAGAAAACACAAACACGACAAAAGCCGGCCTACAATTGAAATTTAGTTAATGCCGTACTACGCTAATAGGCAAGAGCCATGCATAATAAAGTGCATTTTTACCCCGCATGCATGCATCACTAATCCCATAACTGAGCTACATATTTTTTTTTTTTCTATGCCAAGGAACCGCGCGTGCTTCGCGCTTAGTCTGTGTCTTTGAATGCTGGCAGATCGAAGTTTATTTTCTATATATCCCTTTTATTTTGTCCCACGTGAAGTTTATTTTCCACCAGTTTACTAAAGCGTATGTGCTCGCATTACGCATTCGTTGTGTTTGTTGTATGCCCTTTTATGTAACACGCACTTACTTGATATGCGTTCCTTTTACGTAACTTGTTGTCTCTATTCGCTTTGTTTCAACATTCGACTCCCCCTCTCCACTCCTTGACTGTCGCACAGTCCAGGCAGCAAGAGAGAGAGAGAGAGAGAGTAACGATACCCTCGGTGCCTTAACGTCACGCATTGCACGAAGTGAGTGCAACGAGCACCTTTTGCTCAAGCAACTGCTTGCTTCTCAAAGCTTCATTGACTGCATTTCGTAGGCTTGCCGCTCACTTTTATGCCTCTCCGCTTGTGTTGAATAAGAGTGCACGCACTCCCTCCATCGCGTGCGTGCGAAAGTTAACAAAAACGGTGCGGGAGGAACAGTTAACCCTGCAAAAAAAAGACGTTTCAGTGCGCCATTTGTTATAGTCAGGGTTTCCTTTCCGTCCACGTTTCATACAACTACTACTACTACTACTACTACTACTACTACAGCTGCTGCTGCTGCCGCTGCAATAATACTAGCCCGATGCGCGGTGCTAATCCACTGCCGACCAATCAACAGCGGTGTCGGGCACGGCAGGATTAGCGGCGGCCAACCCTTCGGGCTTTCGTTGCGGACCCGCAGGCGTCGACGCGCTGCACGCAACTGGAGAGCCCGAGTAATACACACGCTGTGCACCGCGTACCACGTGGGTGTCGTCAAGCCCCGCATACCCATGACGAGCTCCAGACGACAGAACGACACACACGGGAGGGCTGCGACCTTTTTTTCTCTTCGCGTGCGCGTATGAGTCGGCGTGTGTGCGTGAACCGGTGGAGAATACTCTTACTGCTATACTGCTGCTTTCGAGTTCTCCTCGCCAACTCGGCTTCTGTGGCGCGCACCTGGATCGATCGAAGGGTGAACACGAGGAGGAGGGAAGTGGTTAGGAGTCGCCGAGGGGGAAATCGAGGTGGCAATCATCGCGTGAGGCGTTGCGTCACCGAGTGGTTACGAAAGACCTCTGTTTTTCTCTAAGTAGTCTCTCAACATTCTTTCCTTTTTTTTTCTCTCTCCCTCTTTCTTTTCTTTATGTTTCACATACAAGTACGCAAGGTTGCGCAGCGCACCAGAGGTCGTAATTGGGAAACGCGGCTGAACCAAAGGTTATACGGTTGACCGACTACAGGACGCTACGGCAGAGAGAGAGAGGGAGAGAGAGAGAGAACGGCGAATGGACGTGAGCGAAATACCACGATATTCGTTCATTTCCCCGTGCATTATGCACGATTTTCTTCTTCTCCTTGATACTGCGATCGCTGCACTATAAAGAAAATGATAGAAAAAAAGCGGCAGAGAGACAGGCGCTTTGAATGAAATGTTTGCGCACGAAGTGCCGAAGAGGCTGCGCATTGCACGTCGACGAAGGCTAGCGTGGACTAGAAATTAAACGCACAATAAATTCTTATGATCAGTCCCGTTTTCCGCCTGCTTTCGGCGCCGTTTCTATTCCTCAAAACTTGCGAACCAGCTTTCTACTACGCAATTCGCAAGCTAGATAGCCAATTATTACCGACATTTAAGGTCAGCCAACCAACCAAATCAATTTTGTTCGCTATTTTACACGCTGGATGTCGTTCGTTATCTTGGGCTAAAAGCCACACAAGTAGCTTGTACTCACCCAAATGAATTTAGGAAGCAACATCAGAGTACATGTGGTATGCAAAAAAAAAAGAAAAGAAAAAGAAATCAAAGTGAGGTTTAACATCGCGAAACCGCGAAACTGCGCAAACGGCAATAGGGGATAACTATGACCCCCCGCGGTTCTTTTATCTGCATCTAAATATAAGCACGTGAGCGCGTTTTTGCATTACTCCTGCAACGGAATGCAGCCACTGTGGCTAGGCACTCGGACCCTTGACCTCGTGCTCAGTAGCGTGACGTCATAGCCAATGAGGTCCCGTCGAGAGTCAACGGTGCGTGAACTACAAATGTTCAGACTAAAAAAAAAATTAACAAACGAATGCTGGAATTGCCGGAAATGCGATTCGTCACGATTCCATTATTTCTACTTAAAGTTTTCCGCACAAGAGACTTTCGCTAAGTTGTTTTCTTAAAACAACCTGTTTCGCGAAGTTACGAACGTAATTAGCCCGTTTCAAGAGGTGAGTGAGTGAGTGAGTGAGTGAGTGAGTGAGTGAGTGAGTGAGTGAGTGAGTGAGTGAGTGAGTGAGTGAGTGAGTGAGTGAGTGAGTGAGTGAGTGAGTGAGTGAGTGAGTGAGTGAGTGAGTGAGTGAGATAACTTTATTTAGGTCCAGAGAAGACACAGGGTAGACCCCGCGCCACCCGGCTAGTAGGGACCGCCAAGTCGAGCTTGACGGCCCGATCGCGGGCAGTCTGGACAGCCAGGGTTTGGTCGTCGAGTTCGGGGTTGCCCAAAACCGCAGCCCATCTATCCTCGATGAAGGAGGAGCCGATGGTTTATACACACTCCCACAACACATGATCCAATGTTGCCCTTAGTCCACAGGCAGGATAGTCCGCACTGGGATACCTTTCAGGGCATATTGCATGAAGAACCGCGAGGTTAGGATACGCACGGGCTTGTAAATGTGGAAGGGTCACCGCCCGCACCCTGCATAAGGCAGGGTGCGGGAGGGGGAATGCCCGTCTCAACAGACAGTAGTGTGTGGTGACCTCATTGAACGTGTGCAAGGGTTCCCCGCGGGGCAGGAGAACTGCGGAGGCGGCGCGGTCTGCGAGTCCTCGTGCGCGCCCTCGTTAGGGTTAGAGGGAGAGCCCTCAGTCGGCCCCAAGTGAGCGGGAAACCAAGTGAGAGAATGCGGAGAGATACTTTTGGCTCTTTGGAGAATGCGGAGGGCGTGAGGGGAGACCGTCCCGGTTTGGTATATGCCTTAATGGCTGCCTTGGAACCGCCATATATTGCCTCTCTGCGACCATCGAAGCACAGCCAGCGCGATTGCAGCCCGTTCGGCTACCACGGACCTCGAAGTGCGTAACCTAGCGCAGCAAGTGAGTCGACGACGGAGACGGCGAATGCCACTTGTTGGACATATATGGCGCGGCATCCACGAAGCTTGCCTCACTGTGTTTGTTACGGACATGCTCGAGTAGAGTTCTACCACTGACCCGACGTCTGCCGACGTTGCGTGCGGGGTGCATATTGCGGGGCACGGGCGCGAGGTGCTTGAGACCAGGAGGGGTATTCTGTAAGAGTCCACCTAGTGGACTGTCCATTTCGGCTGCTGCTGATTGGATGCAGCTGTACGAGAGAGGAGGAGACGAGCGGCCCTATATAGCCAATCAGCAGCGGCCGAAATGGAGAGTCCACTAGGTGGACTCTTACAGAATAACCCCCCTGATGTCGCTTAGAATCCGCACGGGGCACTGGCCGACAGGGTCATCTCGTCGAGTACCCTGCGGCCCTCCAGGGTGCCGGATAGCCTGTGCATCTGTGAGCGCTCTTGCGCCTCGATTATTTCTTCGAGCGTGTTGTGTACTCCCAGCCTTACCAGGTTTTCGGTGCGAGTGCTTACAGGTAAGCCGAGGGCGAGTTTTAGGACCTTTCTGATGATGGAATTGAGCTTGTTCCTCTCTGCAACATGCCAATATGCATGGCCGCCGACTATGAAAAGTGGCAGAGCACAAAAGCATTGACAGTGTGAGCTCGAGTGCTGTAACACCATATGACGTATCTTTATACGACAGCGGCGTTAGCTAACAGCATACTCTACAATGATACGCAAGAGATACAGATGCCAGCGGCGACAAGTACACTAAATTTTTTAAAAAAATATAAGAAGATTGCGATCAGTAACATCAGCAATTTTCAATTTTCAGCACGCAAATATTCTCAAATGCAGTACATAAGTCCGCTAGTTTTTCAATGGCCACAATCTTACCCGATTCAATAAGCTCCGAAACATAACTGACATAAGCCACACTACGAATTTTGACGATGGGTCACGAAACAAGATCACTCAGTTCCGGAGAACGAGAATGAAAAAGAAAATTAATTAGTTCGGCAATAATTTCCACGATGTTTTCTTTTTCTTTTTTTCCTTCAAGCAATCATATCCTGCTAGATGAGGAGCGATTATTAACATCAAGTATCCTTTCGTAACTTTTTTTTTTCTGTGAGTGCATTACTTCCAAGGATAGAAGGACTCCACAGAAGAGCAATATTCATACGACGCGAAAATTAATAACTGAGACGTGCAGAACACGAAACACTGATCTTCAAAATTAGATCCTATGTAAAAAAAGAAGAAAGAAGAAATGTCATTTTGCAGCTTCAAGCAAGGCACCATCACCAGCGCTCAACTGTGCGATATTTAAATTGCGCGCACTGCGAAGGCAATTCTCGCGCATTCACTGAGAAAGTACTACGCAGCGCCTCCCACAGTGGGATTAGCCGTGTGCGCGTTTTACCGCGTTTTGCTGGACCCAATAAATGTTTGTTCACCCACTCACTCCCTCTCACACGTGAACCTGCATTGCTCGTTTTAATTAGCCCCCAGCAGCAAGAAAGAAGCGCAGGCCAACGCATAAACGCAACGGTTACGTGAGTACGCTACGGACGCGCCAAACTGGCCATGCCTTGCCCACGGGTTGCATCGCGCAAACGAGAAGGCAGAGGGATTCATTAACTGCCTAACAACTAGCGAGGCCGCGGATAGATTAAGCTCCTCGCATTCGTTAACGTACCCAATGCCGCCTTCCGATTCATTAATAAAAGCGCGTCGAACAGCCGCGACAAACAGATCACCAGATGTAACGAAGCTAGCGCGCCCTCGACACGTTATCGCTAGAAAAGGGTGCAGCGTGCTGAAAAATACGGGCCGGCCCACGTCAGCCAACCAAGTGAGCGAGAGGGGGTGTGTACGGTGGTAAGCGATACGAAGGGGCAATATCAAACTTGTTTTTCAAGCAGCGATTACATCTCGGAACGTGTGTATTAGACCCTGACGTCTCAAGTACCAGTACACACACAAACACACACAGACGCTCGATCCACTTTCAAAGTGTTCATCTAACAGGTATGAACAAATTACAACCACAACGTTTCTTCGGCACGTCACGAAAAATGGGCTGATATGATGCATTAGGCAGACATCCGTGCATAGAGGGCTTGTACGCATAGACCTTTATCGCGTATTTCAGCTGTAGGCGATGACCCAACACTAATTAAACGTTTACTATAAGAATCCACCACAACTAGTAACTATCCTTTTGACCCGTAAGACAGCTTTGCTATTTGGCATAAATGTCCGGCCGCTGTAACGTCTGTAATGGAATTTTTTTGTTCCCCAGCTTATCACTCAAGCACATATTGTATGTTCCCGCACGCGACGCCAAGTGCACTCACGGTCGTATTGTCTGCGTTTGACGAAACCACCCAGATGGCACTGCAAAGCGCCGTCTGCACTCGTGAATAGCGAGCAGACTACACTTTAAAAAAACGTCGTGTGCTAGAAACCTTATGGCGCTGCAAGACACGTCGTCTTGACTAGCACTCTTAAATATTCGAGCATTTAACAGCACCAAACGCGCTTCAGTGGCGTTGCATTGACTGCTTTGAAGAAAACATATTAAGTGCAAGTGTTGCCCGGTGATCAAGAGTGGTCGAACAAGGAACGTCTCCCGGAGCCAATGCTTCGACAAGGGGACTCGTCTTGACAAGTCCCCTTGTCGAAAGCGTTGGCTTCAGCGATAACACTTCTTTGACCGCTCTTGATCACTTCAAGCCTCAGTTTTCCTGTGTACCACTGCGTTGTTTGAATGTTCCCCAGAACATGTTTAAGAGCGCCACATGTGGTGTTGAGACTTAAGCACTTTTTTTTAAGCGAACTAGTAGCCGGCTGGGCGCGCCGTGTAACTTCCACAACAGTGCACACTTTTAACGAGACTGGTTGCAACCGGACACGTCCTCACAAAGCTTCGTGCGTGCGGTAACAAACGATTGCGTCGTTCGACTCCATTTGCACAGCACTATACCGGTTTCCAGACTAGGTGGGCCAACTGCCAGTTGGCTAGGGTCAGCCAAGTGGATTAGTACAGTTATACAACTCCCCGATTAACACATCCCAAGTGCTAAAACTATCCGACCGAACGGTCTTTCGCAGCGCGGTCCCGCAACACTTTCCTCGCCACCAAGCATTACTGAAATGATCCGTGTAACTACAACGTGGAACTTCGTGAAAGTTCATCGAACGATAGACTTGACACTGGATTCATGGCCACTGATGATGTCGCAGTTAATTGCAATTGCCATTTACAGGACTGTACGTCACCGGATTAGCGAAAACGAATCGCCGGTATGTGGACAACTATTGAGTGTATTACTTTGCAGTCGATTAACGGCCAGGAGGTTTAATGGTCTGTTAATTAGTCAGTGGTTTACTGGCCTTAAGGAGGGGGGGGGGGAACATTTAGCAGACCTGATCTGCTAATGAAGGCAGTATAAAGCGCGTATAGTCGGCTTGAGTTAAACGCTAGAGTGGCGAAACCGGCTGTCTTATAGTATATGCAAGCCCGAATCGCGTCGGAACCGTGCTCATCAACCAGACGCTTAAACCAGCGCCCCCATACCCAATCCCTACCGGTATAAACACACGCAAAACAACGGCTCCTTTGCCGTCGAGACGACCACGCTGCGCCGCGCACAAATTCTGCTGTGACGAAATCACCTTACAACGAAATCGAAAACACGCATTCCAGTAGGAGTGTGCGAACATCCGAAACTTTCGAAAACGAATCTAATAATGTCCTATTCGACTCCGTCTCCGAATCGAGCAGTCTCTGTTGGTAAATGCGAATATTTTTCGAATAGTTTTCAAGTATTTCAGAACGTTGACTGCGCCTACTTAAACATAAATTGGAGCAAAAGTACCGTAAATTTTCACGCCCGCAGGCATAGCATAGACATAAAACATGAGAACTTGCGTAGTGGAGCAGGCTACGTCGCTTAGGTAGCCATACTTTACAGGCTATACAGCGATCATACGGGCTCTCTTAAGAGTCCTGTGCGTGCGAAGAAACTACTTGTTTGCTCCTAATGCTTCATTTGTGATTTTAATAAGCAGTGCTTCATAACATATTATGTAATGACAGAAACTTGCTAACCTTAAGAATACTGGGATGTGAACATTGTTTCGCATCGATTGTGTTAACGGCTGCTCATTATTCGAAAAACCACTCGATTCGCTTCTGCCACTATTTCTTTCGTATTCGATTCGGTCTCAAAAATCACTATTGGCACACCTCTAGATTCCAGTGCTTCTACCTAAATAGACATGCCTGCAGTGTCTTACGGTAGTAATGTGTTGAATATTCGATTTGTGAGCCAGCCCCACTCCTTACGGCAACCATTCTACGGCACCGTAAATTGGCTAGCGCGTTTTTCGAGACCGATGAGCAAAGATGCGTTTCATAAGCTTGCTGCAGGATAGGCTCGAATGACCCGTCTTCTTTCGATCGGGCTAGCAGAAGGCGAGCGCGTTCCATCTCTCTCTCCCGCTGACCAGCGAGCCATACTCGCTCGGTGTGCTAGCGTAGAACACTACAACGCATACCGATAGAGGACAACCCGAAAACTCGAGCTCCAGTCCCCGGGCGGGCACTTTATGTTACGCCCGCCAAACCAGAACGAGCCGGAAAGCCAACACCGATTCCATTTCCCGCTGAGGTGTGGTCCCCCCGCAAATGGCGCTCGCATCCCGACGACACCAGACACCCATGGGAGCCAGGTCGATGATCCCCCTTACACACACGGTTCCCTCCGATCAAAACAGAAACGAGATGCCCCCGCGACGAACTCTTCCTTTTTGTTGGGCTCTTTCGCTCCGCCGCGCGCGTTTAAAGGCCACGCTGGAACCAATGGGGCCACACCAGAGTTTAAGAGAGAAGCTGCTGAATCACCACAGCGCCATGGCGTGTGAAATATACACTACATGACCAACGAGAGGCCACTTCGTATTCGCTGTTCTTCACTTATGCGATTATGAGCGCTTGTGGCACGTCAATTTCGGCTATGCGGTATTCGCAACAATACATTTCTCAGCTAACCAGCAGCGGTCGAACAAAGCAGGCTTCATTCAGCCCGGCGCCAACGTTGCGAGGACTACCGTTCGTCACAGCAATTGAAAAATTTCGTAGCTGTCACGTGCAGAGTGACCTGCCTTTCGGAACAAGTGATCACAATCTCGGGGCCAGGGAGAGAGGATAGACGACTATGACGAAGGAAACTATTTACATAATGTACAAGATGGTAAAATCGTAAATAAATAAATGTACAAACAGCAAGTGGGGCTTGCTATTTGTTTGCCCCTGTCTTTCCTTCCCCTCTCTCTCCGTCTCTCTCTCTACACACGCACACAGACACCACTACGCTTTATGAAACCTACACCAGTGCACGAGATCCATTCGGACGAGGACCCCGGGGTGCAAGCGGGGTTCCCGTCCACAGACGCGCCACGGGAACCGAAGCGGCCAAGTCCTCGTCCCTTCGCTCCTCCAATCAAAACAGAAACGAGATGCCTGCGCGATGAGTCCCCAGCACGCGCTGCGACGGCGGCTACGAGCCAGCTCCGCGGGGCCCGCTTTGGATTCAGGAAGGAATTCGTTGAGTCAACACACCAAGCAGCAGCACTTGGGACCTGCTCGCCCCCCCCCCCCCCCCTCTCCCCCTTCTCGGTGGCCGTTGAAACGTTGTCGGCAATCCAAAGCAGAGGGAACCGGATTTCTCTTCACCACGCAGTACCCGGCCGGCCGAGCAAACCTCCGCGTTTTGGTTCGCGGTTGCTGTGCCGGTCAACCCCCCCCCCCCCCCCCCCCAAGATCGACATGGATATTTTTTTTTTTTTTACACGCTGAAATTTGACAATCCTAATTTAGCTGCGATCAACTTAACCCGAAACCCATAGTAACGCTTTTGATGTGTGGCACAGAGTTTTGGGTTGTGGATCGTTCAACAAACCAAAGAATACTTTCACTGCATTAATTGTTTTTTTTTCTTTTTCATCCGCCATAAGCTATTCCACGTCACGCACCGGATCATTCTCCTCCTCCTCCCCCATTCAGGACGGGCGAGAGTGAGCTACGCGTACATATAAAGACGCCGCTGAGCAATACAGTTGTCCTGGCGAAGACAAGCACTCTCGTCGAAGCGTTGGCTCCAGCGACATTCCTCGTTCGACCACTCTTAATCAGTTTTACCCAAATAACATGCCATGCCTTTTCTGGCACGAAATGTACTCTCCAGGGTCAGAAACAAAGTATACAAGCAGGTCTAATTTTCCTTGAAGTTTTGTGCAACTAAAGCGGCACGAAAGTGCACGATTGTATCAGTTAAGGCTAACAATGTTCAAAAACCGCGTTTTCATTGACTTCGAAAGCAAAAAAGAAAGAAATGTTTAGACGACTGCTGGAGGAAACGAAGGCCATACTTATCCTTCTTTTCAATTTCGCGCAGGATCAGCAGCGCCGGTACGTAAATGTGACGTCACACGTTTCAAAATATACCCTCGCATTCGTGCCGCACTTTGGGGCTGGAAAAGTCCTCGAAACTTGACGGGTTTCGCTCTTCTTCTACACCTCTGAAATCCAATGCACTCTACCTTCGCCTACAGACAATCAATCACGCTCGAGTATATAGACCCTGACAAAATCCATGACGTTACTGCGAGGTGTTCGGAGAACGTCAGAACGCCGTCGTGTCTTTTCTTTTTTTTCTTCTTCTTCCTTTCAATTTTTTTTTAGCCCATCACGCCTCCTCCGACTGTAAAAGCAGCCGTTGCGACAACGCAGAAGCAGAGAGAGAAAAGGCCGGGAGGTCAAACGGACCGACAACCGCTCAGAACATGAATCGAGATAACCCCGCTGATGGAAACATTGCCTAACGTATTGATTAGAACAAGCCGTGTCATTCTCATTAAACATGGCTTTATATTTTTAATTCCTCACTAAAAGTCGCGAAAGATAATCTTTGGCATCCCACGCGGCAAAAACACGAAGATGCACAAGAGACCTATCACGTGACCTCCTCTTAGCATACGCGGTTTTTGGTCTGTTTAATAGTATTGAAATGCAGTGAGCTTTTTTTTCTGATTAACAATGTACAGACAGACCTTCGTTTGTAGTGAGTAGGAAAGTGGCGCTGCCTTCGCCGAGTTGGCTTGGCTCGTCTATCGACAGACCAACGACACCGTGAGGCGGGCTATCGTAATCGCTCTCACTCCTCAGCGTTGCTGGAGGACGGACTCTTTCTTAGAGGCTGCTCAGATCGAAAAATTCCGCTTACAAAATTCCCACGCGCTTTTGAAAGCAGCCGCTGCAGGTGCGAAAACTACCGAGTGTGAGCTTTGCGTTGCGCCATAAAAGAAAACTCGGTGTTTAAAAATCATTTATCACTCCCTTACGTATGTCCGGTTTGCTACCCTGCACCGAGGGAGAGGGGGTAAAACGAGAAAAAAGGAAAGCGAGCACAAGTTGCGCGCACAAGTAGAAACTCAGTTCACTAATCAGAGCAAATTACGGGTCCCTTCAAAAATAGTAAATACACAATGACGCGAAGAAAGAAGGAATGGTGCTTTCAAAGGGGGCGTTCAACAGGGGAGGATCCAAACGAGTTGCCGTAAAATTAAAAAAAAAAGGAAAAGAAAGAAGGCAAGTGGCAGCTAGCAGTGGAAAGCGGAAAGAAACCACGCATTGTTGAAGGTGGGAAAGGGTGAGGTTTTTCAAGGAAACTCAATTTCCGCCAACCTACAGAGAAGTTTCACTGAAACGAAAAAAAAAAAGGTGAGAAAGAACGTCACAGAGGCCAACCGCTTTATTGCGCAACGTTCAGAAAGACCCTGAGCAGGAAAAGAAGAAACAAGTAACATGTAATAAAGCATGCATATCGAGCACGCAAAAGTAGATTGACGAAAAGTATGGCCAGCTTTCTTACATAACATGCAGCAAAAAGGGCGACAGACCGCAAGCGGCCAAATAAGCATCCGCACTGATTCACTGGAACACAATCATACCGCCCGAAACGGCCGTTTCGTTGCATAAATGCAACGAAACCGGTTTTCGACATGAGTAAACAGTACGCGAGGAAACCGCGGAAACGCGAGAAAGAGCCGCTGTGGAGACTAGAAATAACAACGAAACAAGTAACCGAAGTCAAACAAATACGGATGAACATCCCATCTCGGCAGCTAAGGCACGAAGGAAAGCGAGCAGACGGCGGAAATACGGAAATCGTCAGCTGCTCCTTCCGAAAGTTTACGGGGGAGCCGCGAAAGCGGGTAAAGCAAGCTCGTCTGAAATATGAATAAACAACCTGTCGCGCATCGCACGGCAACGAAGGAAGGGACGCGAGCAGACGAGAAACAAGAAAAAAAAATCGTCTGCTTCCCGAAGTTTACACGAGAGTAGCAGAAGTTCAAAGTACGGATAAACAACCTGAACCGCACCGTACGCCGGGAAGAGCCAAAATAGATGACAAACAAACACGAACCATTTTCTTTCTCGTTTTTCGGGGGTCCGCACGGGAGTCGCGGCGGACGCAGCACGTTTCGCGCCTGAGCGAGCCGGCTCCACGCCGCGAAGTAGTCGGAGACTCGAAACGAGCGTCGGCATTTTTCACGCGGCGCCGAGACGGGTCCGGCACTCCCCTCACAGGCAGGCATCGAACGGCCTTGGCTAACCTCGAGGCAATCGAGCAAGGACGCCACCACCACTTAACAAGCAAGCACCAGCACGCGTATGCAATGAACGCGCGCTCCAGCGGAGAAGGAACGCTGCTGCAGAACTTCGCGGCGTTCACCGACTGATCGGGATGGTTTTAAAACCTTTCCGACTTACCCAAGAGTTTGCGTGGCATCTAAAAATCCCGACGCGGCACAGCCGACGTCTCTGCAGCAGCGGCGAAGCGTTCAAGAGGAAGGTAATCCGATTCGGCGCCGACGTTCGCTTCGGCAGAGCATCGCGCCACAGCGCGAAGCTTTGGTCGTCGAGCGGCCCGGTCTGTCGTGACGGCGGCGTGCTCGCGAGGCGAGCTGCTGATCCGAGCTGCTACGGCAACACCGACGCCAAGGAACGGGCCGCATGGAAGACGACGCCGATCACCGCGCACCACACACACGCACCAGGCACGACGCACCGAATCACACAACGTCGGAGGCAGCTTCGAACCACGAAGTCACAGAAGAAAAAAAAGAAACACGGTGCTAACCAGCGGCTCGAGCTGGCCAGCCCCAGGGCCAATCCTTGAGAGTCGCGGCGCTTTGAAAACGCGGAATGCGAAGCGATAAAAAGGAACAGACACGTTCCCCGCGCCACCGCCAAGCCAGCCGAGAGGGACTATGCGCTGCTGCGGCGCCGCGAACTTGCAGGCGGCCAGTCGGAGGAGAACGCACGCCGCTTAGCCCAGCGTAAAGAAACGGCAAAGAAATCAAAATGCACATAAAAATGGGCGGGCGGCAAGCACGCGGGAGCAAGCTCGCAGCACCTGGTGGCCAATGGGTCAGTCAGGGAGCGAGTACCGTGGCGCCACCTGGTCGACGCGATCTGATTCACTGTCGTTTGACAGCACTCCGCGAGGTGGCTCGCGTGAACGCTTTACGTTTTAACCCATTTTACCATAGAAACAGCGAAACTCATATAAGATTTCGCTTCACTTATGTTTTATTATAATTTCTAGGGAACGTGTTCGTCCGACAGACTGCGCACGATAGTAATAGAGCGATACAAGAACTGGACTGTCAGTTGGTTCCTAAACAACATACCTGACTGTCTCTACGTGGAGTGCCGAACGTTTACGGCTGAATCATGCCCGCAGATTCTGCAAGCCTTGTTACGAAAATCTCTGCTTTTTCCATACTGCAAGCAGCTGCACGTTTAACTTAATAATATCGCACATTAGGCACTGGGCCAGTTGAGGTTTCCAACCCCTATGACGTCGCGAAGGCCTGCAGGCCGTTTCGTTTCAACGGTGTGCGAGAGTGATTTCAGTACTCGCCATTTGCTTCCATGTTTTGTTTTACTCCTTCCAAACAGCGAGCACCTGCAGGTTTAAACTTTCGCCAATCAGTGGCTGTCTGCTCATTGGATTCGCTTGAATAACGTGCCGTCTGCATCGCAATCCCCCGCCCCTTTCTGTTCAAACTTCATTGGCTTGGCTTCGACAACGAAAGCGCCTGCAGAAGAGCAGCAGACGAAACGACCGGCCTCGAAACGGTCGCCATTTATCGCGGTGCCATGGAAGCCGGCACTCAGTCAAAAGCACGAGCTCTGTTGGTTACGCCTGGGGCGCCCCTCGAGGAAAAGCCAACTTAAAAGAACTAAAGAGGACTAAACCCGCGCGACGCTCCTGGTTTCGATTTCAGTTTGGCCTCGGGGGTGTTTTATGAGGTCGTGAAAACAGAGGCGCCTCGTTGTAAATCGCGCAGAAAAAAAGGCGGGAAACGAACGCTTTCCCCCGAAGCATCTTCCAGACGCGCGCACGCAGAGTGAATGCGTAAGTGCACGCAAGGCAGGCTGCAGTGCTTAACTTGGGCGGTGACGTGGCGGGCAACGCCAAGGCTGCGCCGAAGAACACCTGAAATTACCTGCTCTCCCGAAAGCATTAAAGAAAGAACTGAAGCTCTGCGGTTCCGCAAAAATAATAATAATAATAAGATAAGAAAAGAAACAAGAAAGAAAATCTACAGCGTGTGAGTACGAAGCTATACGGTGTTCTGAACGAATAACTTTCTGTTCTAAACTTGGCGAAAAAGAAAGAAATTGTTGGCAAAGCGCATGAGTCAGCACCAAGTACCAAATACAGAAAAGGTCTTACACGCTCAGTGATTCACAAAAAAGATTGTCATGTTCTTCCTTATTAAAAAAAAAATAAGCTCAGCAGCAGCTCATCGAACAAGAAAATGTACAAAAATGATCGCCCCACTTTAATACATGCGCCACATCTTTGTTTCAATATGTGCGATACGTGATAGCAGAATTCCCCAACACGCTGACAACAGCTAGGGCATACGTATCAGACAGCCATCGCAGAAAAACAAGCTGGACAAAGAGCAAAATGCAATCGGGATAGAGATACCGAAAGCTGGCGATGCGCCGAGAAAATTTGTCACGGGTCGCAAGCAGTAAACAGGACGTACACACCCCTGCTATAAGTGTTTTACTTCCTGTAGAAACTACGGCTATTTACAATGAGGCTCTTGACAAGTACAGTTCCTCGCACACGAAGTACACGTGATTTTCGTCTGCATAAACGCATTTGTCGGGAGGAGGAAATAGTTATAACAGAAACCAGCTGATACTGCTTCCAATCGATTACACTTACGCAACTACCAGCGCTCCTACATATGTATATATGTACCCCACGGCTTCCGTATAGAGGACGAGCAGCAAAGGAAACCAGCAGGCGAAACTCCTTATCGAGCAGATGGGGCTATCACGAATACATCTCCGCAGGCAGCACATTAACGGTCCAACAATAACCCCATTTCCCGCGCTCTCCGCTTTCCAATCAAGACGGACGGGCTCGATTTCCCAACCAGCGTCTTAAACGCACCATCTCCGGCGACGATCCGTTACACCGGCCGCTTCGCACATAACATGTCGCGGACGATGTCTGCAAGAGATACAAGCAGACGAGACGAAACTCGCAGGCGAAACTGTATAGCAGACGAAAACTCGAAAACGAAACAACAGGCAAGTATTCACGCAGCCTGGGGAAAAAGAAACTATAGCAGGCGAAAACTAGCCGACGAAACGCGAAAAGACCGTTCGTGTCGTCCAGAAGAAACTAAGAAAAGCCTGAGCAGGTTAGTCAGAGCGTAACAACGCAACAAAGATGATAGCCGCCCTATTTAGCCCGCAGTCTAAATCGATAGCACGCGAAAGTGCAGCACTTACACGCTCGATATACCTTGCAGCTCAGCTTTGAAAAGGACGTAGCAATATAAAGCAAGCTGCGTAGTGCGCGATACACACACACAAATTGTGCACCGGGTGGACAGAATTAAAGAAGCAAGGACAGAGAATGGGGGCCCGAAACAGGGGAGCTCTCGGTGAGCGACGATGAGGCATTAACGCCTCGCACGAACGCCGACGCCCGCCTTAGCTGTCCGACTACCAGTCAATCTACCGTCAACAAAACAAAGCGTTGAGGAAAAGTCGTCCGTTTAAAACGGTACAGCGTGGACAAAACCACCGAGCCGGCCTCGCCTAATCGTGAGGCTGAATTCAAGGACCTGCTCGCTGACCCGCGAGGTTTTTTAAAAGTTCGTGAATTGCCGGCATCTGCGCAGCATGTTAGTCACGTTAGCCATACAGCTTATCAATAAAGAGCTGTTACCACAGAACACCTATACAAACTTAGAGAAGGGAAACTGTACCTTCCACAGTGCTACGGAAATAAGCGTAGCGGTGGCGTCGTGAACTAAAGTATGTGACCACGGGTGGCGCTGTACAACAGGAAACGGAAACGGGGTTTTGCACACGCTTCACCAGGTTTGCACACGCTTTACCAGGTGTTCTGTGGCTTTACTGGGTTTCTGGCTGCTGCGCCTCGATCGTGCTCCCAGTGTGTGTGCTCCCGCCAGTTTAGTTGCTGTGTAGCAAACGTAGCGCCTACGTATTTATATAGGCGCTACGCTTGCCACACAGCAACCAAACTGGCGGGAGCACGATCGAGGCGCAGCAGAATACATGTAGCGCTGAGTCATATCGAGTTAAGGCACACTCTGAACTGACTTTTAAGGGCATTCCGAGCGGTTTTTCGTTTATTACGCCGCCGTTACGGCGAGTTGTGCCGCCGCGCTCCAGCTGTTGCATTTCGTGTAGGGCTACTGACAGAATGCGGTTTCCAGGTGGCACGATGGCCTCGACTGGAATAAACGCACACGACACCAAAGATTGAGTAAGCCTGAAAATATTTTATTTGCATTTTACAAGTACAACAAAAAGCACACGTCTACGCATCCACACAAACGCGGTTACATAGTCAAGAACATAGTCAAGAGATGGCTCATTAATAAGGGTAGCACAAACGCACAAGAAAGAAGACCTAAGCTACAAAACGTACGGTCGGCTGCTAAGTATATTAATTTCCCTGTCACCGCGTGGGACTTTTATACAGCATCTTTACAGCACTACCAGGCCGGGTAGTTTGGCGGAAAGAACGCAACAGCTTATACGGCCGTCAGCTGCCTCTTCCTTACGGGTGTCATAATTATCCTAATCTCCGCATCAACGTCGTGCAAGTTCGCATACAGGTATCTGTATCTGAACCACATGTGCCAGCTTAATACACGTGTAGTGAAATTATGATAACCACTGCGTCTTATCAAACGTATTGGTTTTGCAAATGCGCATTACAGCTGACGGAACGACATACTGTAAGTGAAGCACAAGAGAACAAGGACAAAAGGAGGATACAACACTTGAAGAAATGAAGAATTAGTAGGCATACAGCAAACAAGCGATGACGGAGAACACACAATGATGCATCGGGTGTTCTGCGACATCGGTTTGCGTACTTACGGTGTTATGGAGATCAACGGCATAAAAACGTACCTTCAAGCGTACTCCCTCAACCTCCGCCGCATTCATTATGATAGTCAACGCCTAAACAAAATGAGGCACTATTCTTTGCCAAGAGTAGACCTTCTTACAGCAAGTCTATGTAATGACTCGCAGACGAAACCAGCATGCTTTCGGAAATGTTTTACCGCCGTAGTATTCGAACGCCAACGGCCAGGAAACACATCGATACCAATAGGCTGTCGGCTGTCGGTGGTTAATCGAGCACAAAAACCTTGACGCTATGACTAAAAAGCAGCTTCAACAATCAAGTTAAAAGAAAATCAACTGCCTATTTGCCTGAGGTAAAAAAAGCATCCTTAGACACCTCGATTGTTCATGTCAATGGTTTGTGTAAATTAAAAAATTCAGCATGTTCAGCGCCCCTAGCAGAGAAAGCACAAATTAAACTATTCGACCAAATTACAGTAGCTCCACTTGCGCGCTTATGCTGAAACGCGCCTCGATTGATTTTTCGCCCTCTGTGGCCATTTGTTGAACTTGAGAGTGTGCGGGGCCTGCTGTTACGTTCAGCGAGCGACGCGCGAGTTCAGTTCTCCAGGAAGTGTTCGAGCCGGCTCCAGACCACGCATAGCGCTGCACACTGCACGGTTTTCAGCAAAGCAACACTCAAAACCAAGAACAGAGAGAACCGCCCAAAACGCGAGGGCGAGATGGGCTTGGCCGAGATCAAAGTTCAAGTCCCAAGAGAGAGAGAAAAAAAAAAGATAACAGAGAGAACGAAGAAACCATCGCGCGCTTGCGCGGGTGGGCGGGCAGCACGGTCGCAATTGAAACGGAGAAAGAAGCAATAGGAGAGAATTTTTTTTTCACACGACGAGAGGCGGCCGGCGAACAGTTTTAACGGCGAAGGTGAACGTACGTTGCCTGCCGCAGCTCCGCCCAGCCGCTATAACTCCTCCAGCGAGGTACACACTATAGAAAAAGAACCGAGGGTCTTCTTCGTCGTCGTCGTCTTCCTCTCCTCGCTGGCACATAGGTGGCGCTGCGTAGTGACCCAGATTCGACGCACGGTTATACCGCCTATAGGGTCTCCTGCATATCTATCTAGCCAGAGCTCCTTCTTCGTAATGTGGCCATTTATTTGCGGGCGCGCGCGCAGCTCCGTGCATGCAGCCGTTGCGGTTTGTGCACGGGCGCGGGTGTAATAGCCGAACGCGGCGGTCCGGGTTTTTAATCGCACGTGCGTCCTCTAGACGTGCCCGATCAGGCTACAACGAAACCACGGCCCTGAATCGTCTTTCCAACGAGGAAGAGCAACATAATAATGAGATGAGCGAAAAGGCTCCGTTTTCATTAAGAGTTAACGACCTGACGATAAGCTTAGCTGCAACGAATTACAGACAGATAACATCCACTGCAACGGGGTGTATAATGCTGCGAGAAGAGAGAAAAAAAGAACCGAAGCTCTGTTACTTTTCCTTCTGACTAAAAATGCAATAATAGCTCTTTAAAGAAACATCACAAGATAAGAACATAGTGACGGAAAGGTAGACACAAAAGGAATCGTACTCACTACACAATATGTAACTAAATTATATTAAATATAAAGTACCCTATGTAAGACGCATAAGACAACTTAAAGTACCAACATAAGAAATGCCCTGAGAAAGACAAGTGCCCTTGTCGAAACGTTGGCCTGCTCTCTGCTTGTTCACCCATTATTGATAAGGTTAGTAACTCGCTGCAACATATGCTGTTAGCTTCTAAGTAATGCGATGCTATAGTAACTGTAAAGTTCGTTAAAATAACTAGATCGGCAAGCTGGGTGGACTTCGATAAAACTTGTATTATGTACTTATAAGTTCCGGTAGACTGCGGAATTTTTCCATAACGCGATCACCGAACACACATTACGTAATAACGCGAAACGATACGTTATCACAATACGTCACGATTGTTCATCGCCTAAGCAATCAGCCACGCAAAAGAATAAAGTTGCAACAACGTGGCAAAGTGCCACGTATCGCTTTAGTAAAGCTGCCACCTAAATGACACCAACAATACACTGAAAAAGAAGCAAGGTCACGGGAAACGGAGAAGTTTGCGATACACTTGCCGGAGGACGCAGGAATTCATGGCGCACATAACTCATGCACCGCTGAAAACAGTCACCTACAGCAGCAGCCGCTTCCAAGCCGTTCGATTATCGATGCCGGGCAGTAAATCTCGCGCGTGACCACTTCGCACGGTAGCGCCCGCGATACGCCGCGGCCACATTTATTTCCATGGGTCTTGTACGCTGCGTATAGGAGCAATACGTGAGCCGCGTTTGATGGCACGTACCCATATCGCGCGTCATCGAACCTTTCCTGCCCCCCCCCCCCCCCCCCGAGGCACGATGGGTTATTGGCGTGCCGATGCAGAGGACCGCTCAAACAACGCCGAAACACGCCAAGGCAGTTCAATCGTGCCATGAGATGCGTATCCCCCGAACGAGGGCAGCTTGCCGGTCAACGGACTACGAAGGAATTATTTGATGGAGGGCTGACTGAGGCCATACTGTGCAATATCCATGATTTAGGCGACGTTGGGGTCCCCGCAACACTTTCATCCGTTTAACTGCACCGCACGAATAAACTATAGACTTGCACACAGTAATAGTTATTTCTTCACGCAGAGAGAAACTGCCATCCACCTGACTGTGACAAACCTGCTACGTATACAGGGAGCGTTCCACTCTGCGGACTTCTGCAGAAGTCTCCCGACTTGAGCTTATTGACATTTGACACGGCTTAGCGTCCTATAAAGCAACGCGTCCCTTGGGCAACGGAAAACGCCGTAATGGAGCGCCTTGGATCGATTTCAACAATATAAGGCCGTTTTAAAGTGCTCCGAAATCTTGGCGGTGGAATTATTTCGCACTGCGTCGCCATCGGAATGTGGTCGCAACAGATGGGCATCGAACCTGTAACGGCAGGCAGCAGCCAGCTTTGCATGCACACAACGTCGTTGTGCTTCAGCCCTGTCGCTTTGTCATCTCTCTGCTTACAGGCAGCAGAGGCGTTTTATTCCTTGACAGGATGAGTATATAAGAGGAATCATTAGCTCGGGGAAAACTCCAATGCCGCCTATTCAAATACGAGTGGAACGGAGAAATACTTTTGTGGGACAACCGCGCTGGGCCGACTTGAATGAAATCTGCTGCATATTAGAAGGAATGTTAAATTATGAAGACTGTAGCAGGCGTTGTGAATAAAACCGCTACAGACACATGACGGAGGGAGACGACAACACAGGGCGGTTGTCATGTGTCTGTAGCGATTTTGTTCACAATGTCTCACAAACTGGCGTACAACTTTACCTTGCTAAATTATTGCAGCAGGTACAGTATCGATTTGCGGCACGGGATTTTTTACGAATATTGCTGAAAGTCGGCAAGATTAAAAACAAATGAAAGCACAACGTTTAAAAATCCGTAACTCTGCAGCGAAAACAGATGTGGCAATTCTAGAAGCTGCACCCGTTAGAGCATCTAAAGCGGACATATTTGGCAGACAATTTTTAGCTTAAGTGAATTCGCTAGAATGCTAATGAATAAGTCCCACTCACATATATTAGTGGCATGTTTAAAGAGCGGTGCAAATACATCCATTTTGTCCGCTTTTGATGCGTCATCAGCTGCAGTTTACAGAATTGTGATATCGATTTTATTGCCGAGTAACAAAGTTGTAAGCTCTATAGTATCGGTCACTCAAATTTTTAAAATCTGAATTTCTTTTTAATTTGACAGCTAAAACAAAAAAAGTCCACCCGCATTAGTAACCACATTTTATCTTTCTTTTTTTTTAATGAAGCGAGCCTCATCATAATCGGTGCAGTGGTTGGTGAGAAAAAAAAAAACGATTTCTCCGTTCCCACGTATTTAGGCAGGAGTATACCCGAGCTAAAGCTTCCTCTAACGCTATCAACCAAATATTCTGCGAGAAGAAAACATGCAGCATGAGGGCCCGTCTCTAACAACATCTCGAAAAATTACACGGTTCCGACAAAAATGGACCATTCATCAAGGCGAAGAGTCATCAAAATTTCGCCACAAGAGTCGCACCAGGGGCCACTTAACAGTGCGCCGCATATCAAGACCTCGAGAAAAGGAGTTCCTCAGAAAAGTGCGCCCCCCGGGTACCAGCTGCGGCGAGCGAAAAGTGGAGTCGAGCGGGGAGGCTTCGTGACAAACGACACTCGCGCCTCCGAACGGCGGCATCGGCAGAGGCATCCGGGACAGGGAATATAACGGACAGAGAACGTTCATCGATTTATGCCTCCCTTATTCCCCCGTCCCTTCGTTCGCTCCCTCTTTCCCACCTCCCACTTTCTCCTTGCTTCCCCTCCGCGACACACAGAGACACACGCTTCCCCAAATCTCATACAGGATGCATCCTCCCCCTTTCCCAACACTCCCTCCCGCACCCACCGGGGGCTAGAGCTCTTGATGAACACCGGCGCATTAGCGGGGGCACGCGACGCACATCTGGAGGCCCGGTCGAACCACCGCTATGCCCTCTCTCTCTCGACCCTCACCATCGTCGTGGCGTGCTTCGTCCGTTTACATTCCAAGCTGTCCTTCCTGTTTTTCGCATCGCATTACAGGCTTGGGTCCGCGACATTACGCCATCGGTATGCTCCTTTTGCTGCCTTGTCGGTCGAAAGTGAGCGTCCTTCACGGAACAATGAAATGATCAGGTATGCACGCCCAACATTAGGAGGCGCTGTTGGGGGGATTGACGATTTCCGTGATGGAACTTGATCAGCGTGAACGGAAGAATGCGTTCTGTATCTTCATTTATGTGTTGCACTTAGTAACCGAACAAATCTTTATTGTTCTCAAGAAATGCCAAGACGCGCAACGTTGTGTCTGTTCGTCCGTGTCCGAACTTATATACTGCACTACTGGCTGCAAACTATACAGAGTTTTATCATATAGCGTGATTATCTTACCGTTACCGTTTCCGGTACCGGCTGCCGCGACGACGCATGCGCAGAGATTACCGGACAGCTCCCGTCGATTACCGTGATGAAGCTAAACAACGAGCGATTTTGATTTTATCATTTAGTTTTTGCTATAGCGACGGAGGGCAAGTAACATGGGCGAATTATGATCGAAGCAGGCAGCCTTGGCACTACAATGTTACGCAGTCATGCACGGTATATATGCCGTCGAGAGCCGTCCGGTAACTTCGCGCATGCGCAGTCGAGGCAGCCAGTATCGGTAACGGTAAGACGGCAACGCTATCCGAAATCTCTCTATTTTGGTGCCCAAGTCACTACTGAGGGTCACAGCGGATCGGAAGCAAACGGCTGCGCTGTCACCAAGGAAACCGGGACGTATACGCGGTGAACGCGTAACTTAGCGCAATAAAAAAAAAAAACACAGACACAAGAAAGCTGGAGAAAGACAAGCGCTACTCACAGCTGTTTTGAGTACAGCGCTTATATTTGTCCACCTTTCTCGTTTCTGTGGTTTTTATTGCGCTAAGTTACTTGTTCAGTTATGGAAAACCAACTAGCCAAAAAAAATCTATTCTTCGATAGTATACGCGTTCGTCTGGGTTTGCAAGGAGAACATTAAGTTCTATATAGCCTCCGCGAATGGTTAGGTCGAGTTAACGCCTATGGCACGTCTATACGACTATTTCTCGCACTTCAAACTCACCCGTCATATACCTTGATTTGGCAAATGCGGCCCGTAGAAGCACGTGTTAGCACTGTTACCAACCATGCACGCCGGATGTTTTCGAGGATGCACTGGCGTGCGCCGTGTACGATTGAGGCACTTACCGGGACGCCTTCTCGATATAGCGCGCAGCTGACGCAGAAAAGGCACGCGATAGGAAATTAGGTGGACGGCAAGTTACGAAACACAGTCTATATATCGTCCATATATATCCCACGCGCACTTTCGCATATACGTCTGCACACAAAGGCCCGAAAGAGGAGATTGCGTGCAAAGCCCATGCGTGTCGTAACGCGCGCGTTTATGCCTGTATCGAGGAAACCGCGCGAGCACTTTCCAAATCGGGCACTTGCAACACCGCTCAACAATTTCGGTAACGCAAGGAAGCTTCGCTCTCGCTTAAGGCTCTACACTGGAATTTGCTCTCTCAAATCTCAAAAGGCCATGCGCTTTACGACCAACAATGCCCGACATTCGCCCGGACTACACGGCGCTCGCCTGGACTGCGTGCACTTAACGGCTGCGTGGACACGGGGTTAGGAAACCGTAAACGCTTCGCGTAAACCTTCGCTTAAGCCCGGCGTTTCCTCAAAGCCCGGCTCTGTTCTACACGCAACGGCAGCGTGGGAGGTCGTCGAGGCGAAGATTAATTTCCCAGAAAGTTCCTGCAGAGTCTTAGAGCGCGGTCGGGGTGCTGATACACCGCAACACAGTATACACATGCTCGCGGACAACTTTCTGTGGCAACGAAGGCAAAGCTTACGCGGAGGCAAAAGGTGCACGTCGTGACAGCGCTCCTGAAGATATAGTCCCCGAGTCTCATTCGCGTTTATATATAAGCTTGGGAACAGGAAGCGCGCATATCCCATTTACTAGAGCCCTTACTTTAATATAAAGACCCAAAGTAAATCATTTAGTGTTAAATTTGAATTTGAGACTTTCGCTTTGGTTTTCCGCGTTTCGACAAATGCGAAGCCTTTCGCAAGTGTATACCGACTTATACCCTGATTCAGACTTTGTTCCAATACTCGCCGTATAGACGGCAAAGTAGACGGCTAAGCGGACAGCGGCGATCTCGTTCGAATTCTGACGAAGAAGGCAAAGATGACAGTTTCGCGAAGACAGCCAAGATCGAAGTCGAAAACGATGCAGGCAGCTTTCCTGCCCAAACAAGATGGCGGCTGAGCAGGACGCTTGGAAACTCGAAGTGGAAGTCGTCCGAGCACAATGAAACGTAGGCACGCATGCTCTTGCGCTTAATGTAAGTCACGTCGTGTCGTTCACACGTTCGCAGATGCAAATAGATAAAATACAGTGTTTTAGATAAATGGATAAATACAGTGACGCGAGGTGGCCTCACGTCGCGCAGGCGTCTTCCATGACTCTTCGAGACGGTTCGAGACGCATTCCATTACTTGGACTCGAAGCTGTCTTCTTAGCTATCTACGTAGGCTGTTTCAGATGCTGGCCAGAATTGGTACACATACTCAGTATCTGTTCCGACAGAGAGAGCACGGCCAAAATCTGGCGTACTTAGCGCGATAACACGCGTGCAGAAGTAGCGACTCTGTGGTCCTCATTTCATTGCCACAGAAAGTTGCCTGTTACTATAGTAACACGCAGCCCATCCTCTCGTGATGTAACGTGCAATACCAGTAGGTCGGCACAACAACGCAGTGCGGCGCCACTGCTCATATAGCAGACTACCCGCCCGCTCCAAAGGGGGTGGTCACAGACCACCACTTGACTTGAGCAGCACACAGATGAGCGATATACATGACACATATAGGGCTAGTTATCCACCATGCGCTTTTTCTTCTTATATCTATAGCTCCCATGCCACTCGTGCTATGCTCAAGCGAAAGACGAATCGTTACTGACAACACAAAACGTAGATCGTGCATCGTAAACACACAGCTCGTAAGGCTGCGCTAAGTATGGCCGGGTTCAAAACGGTATAGGGGCGCGCGAGAATGGGATACGTAACCAGGCAGCTGCGAATTGCCGACAATGAATGAGACGCTTGCAAGCACGCCGCAGAATGTCAAACAGTTATTGCGAACAGTAAGCTTTGTGAGCCCGGTCCCAGATTCTAACACATGCGTAGAATGAGAGTCGGGCGGATGCCCCCCCACTGAGCGCCTATCTTTCAGAGCGCACTATACTGAGTATATATGGTGGTGCTGCTGCCAAACATTCTTGTAGCAGGCGGCATCGCCACCCGATTCTATGTCGATAGGAGAGAGCTTTAACCGTAAAGTGGTGGTGGTGTACTGTTGACGATCACGAGTGCGGAGACGTGAATAAACGAAGCTATGCGCCGAAGTGAGCATTCAGGATACGGGTGCATGTCTCGCCCCTGTCACCGCGTTTTTGTTACTTCTTTCTTTGATTATTAAAAAAACAGGAGTTTCGAGACAAACTATTACTTTTTTTACTGACCAAGCTTCATGGACGCGGCGGACAGCAAAATTTACTCCCCATACTCGAGTAAGATTATTATTTAACGACTTCTCAATAGTTATATGTTTAATGACATGAGGCGCGTGTCGTAATTGCAGTGCGTAAGTCAGCCGCTTCGTTTCCTAGAAACACTGCCTTGCGCCAGAAGGCCGAGCAAGCGCTAGTGCTCTTCTTGAGCCTTTCCTGTCACGTACCTGTTCCCGTCCTCTTTTAGAGCGCAGTTCCTAGGCACCCGTTCCTGCGCTGAACTTCGGCGTGCCTGGGCGTCACTCGTAACCGAGAGAACGAGCACAGCGAAGGATGAAAGAGCGAAAACGGAACGCAGCGGCGAGAGCGAAGAGAGCGCGAAGACAAAAGCGGAGAAGGAGGGTACGGCGAAAGCGTGAGAAGAAAAAACAGTGCCGCGCAAGACGGGCTGTGAGGCGACGATAGCTATGAGATGGCGCCAGGGTAGCGCGCGTCAGACATATGGAAACAAAGCGCTGCATGAGTGGAGGACTGCCCGCGGCTGCTGCTGTGAATTCTACCCACGCGCTGCCTCTCGCGAGCTCCCGATTAGCGAGGCAGTCGCTCCGTTCGCAACGTGCCACACGAGACAGAGTGTCCGCGCCAGCCAATATATCGCGAAATGAAAACACATATAGAGCTGTGCTCAAATTTCGCATTAGGGAGAATCATAATCATCGGTGAACTTTTTCTGTCTTTGACCTATTTCCAGCCACTAGATCCCTCACCCCAGCGCAGGGTAGCAAACCGGAAACTTGCCTTTGGTTAACATCCCTGCTTTTTCGCTCTCTCTTTCTATCTCTCTCTGCCTTGCGCTAGTTTCGACAAATAAGTGCTCGAAACCTGAAGAAACAAAGAAAAATCGATCGCTGTTCCACTTAAAGAGAACAATTATTTGATTTAGTTGCCCTCATGAAATAAATAAATAAATAGAGCCCTACAGCAAAGAAGAAGCTTGACAAGTGAGAAAAGATGCAAAAGACACACACTTACGTGGGTGGTGAAGCTGCACGCAAATGTTAATTGAGGATAGTAAATAAACAAACAAAACTCATTTCTCTCTCACAGTGTTCATGACAACATTTCCACTTGACCTTACACGGGAACCAAGTGTGTTAAATTTACCGCTTTCTTCTTTCTTTCCTTTTTCACAGTTATTCTTCTCACAGTAGCATTGGACGTACTGCGTCGACAGCCTAAACACTTGCGAGAGGAGCGTTTTGCAGCAAAAGTAAGCCCAGAGACGCATACACTTCTCCTTACAACCGCAACTAAAGGACATGGGCAACCAGCCGAATCCAATTTCTGCAAGAACAGCGTCTATGGCCACGGGGTGAAATATTGCAGAAAGCGCCAGTCTTTGAGCGAAAAAATGAAAGAACAAAAACATGAGAAGAAAAAAGGGGGTAGCGGAGGAGGGGGAGGGCTGTTACCAAGAGCAAGTGAGGGATTTCCTCGGACCGCGAGCTCTTTTTCACGGAACGTGCTGAGCAGGCTGGAGGCCATCCTTGAGACAACGTCCTTGACGAGGAGAAACAAAATCGGGTTAAGCCAAATTGAAGAAAGAAAAGAAAACCAAAGACAAACAGCAGTGCCTTCTTTTCGTAACTCTACCCCCAGCGTCTGTTTCATCAGCCATCCGTGACGCGAGAGATCTAGCTCTCCACTCGCGGCCAGGAATTCCTTCAGCATGTTGATTCTGAGAACGGCAACCCAACACCAGGGATGCGAAGCGAGAGACGTACACAGCCTGCCCGCTTGCGCTGGGCCTCGGAAGAGTTGCGTGCAGTACAGCGAAGGCCCCTGCGGTGGCCTGCCTGTTTGAAAAGAAAATGGGCTAAGAGGCAGCTAATCTACATAACCGAAAAGACGCCAAGGCAAATGTATTCCTCGTATCAACAAAGCCAATAGCAAATGCGGTTTTGAAGTCTGCCTTGCTGGCAAACGTAAGGAAACGTGCCTGCGGCGTTATGTACTTTTACACAGTACGGTGCATTCGTAAAGTGAGCACCTCGCTGGTAATAAAACCAATATAAATGACACACTTCTACTTCTTCGAGAAAAATAGAACGTCCCAAAAAACGCTTTGGTTGACATCCATACATTAATTAAAACGTAGTATGCATGCCATCATGCTATAATTCTGCCGTAAGTGGCAGTCAAATGCTAGATGGGTGTTGCCATCGAGAGTGAGCCGTACTTCTACCTGCAGCGTGTGTGTGAGCCGTACCTGCTGTGCACCATTCTCGCGGATTACCGCAGTGCTATCAGCCTACACGCGCTCTTGAGATCACTCCGTTAAGAACTCCGATGCCGATGTGGAAGTATGCTCCGATGTGGAAGTATCAGGCAACCGGCGTTGCTTTTAATCAACTATAAATGTACGGCGACCAGAACGTCGTAGAAACAAGAGGCAGCTGAATGACCGTCTGCAGCAGTCGAAGCGGAATAGACGGACATTCTCGCGAGATGCGCAGCTGTGGGCATTACAATTATCTTGAACTTGGCCTTTACGATAGACGAAAGCAGAGAGAGAGAAAGATGCAAGAGAAAAAAGGAAAGAGTTGGGCTGTCACGGATGGTGTAAGGTTACCAACAACCATGCGGGGACTGCATCCGCGGTCGTGTTCGGCTCGTCTGCTGCGCGAAAACACGCGATTCGATTATCGTCTGCTCGGCCCATAACGCCGCGTCTGTCGGCTCGCGATCGGCATGCAGACGATATAGCCGTTGCAGGACACAGTGAGCGCTCAGAAATGAATCGAGAGAGAGGAATGCTATTAACGTCTGTAAGCGTGCGAGACTATTCGAACTGATCGCACGCTGACAGAACGCAGTGAACATAAATCTGCAGTCTAAACGCGCCATAACGACTCGAATTGATTCACTGGTGGGGTTATAAACGTAAAGCAACAGCTGGGCCGGCTATTAAAGAAATTCACACTTTGTCGATCCGTCGTGTATATATCCTTTCAGTCATACACAATATAGTCACAGTGATAAAGCAATTTCGAGTACGCCAAGTCCGCTGTCGGATAAGCAGACAGTATGCAGTGGCCTTTGCTAACCAGACTTCCAGTTTCTAGTAAAATTCAGATTGCAACATTGCATACAAATGACCCGAACGCAGTTTTGGCGTGCTTCGTGGCACGTGCGGACGGGACCGAACACTGGATTAGACTAAGCACGGCTCCCACTAATCACTACGGCTATGAGATGCAACTGTCAGAATCGAGAATCGGCTATCGTGTGAAACGTGAGAATGGGCAACTGTGAAAATCGCCAATCTCAATGCCGCGTTGTCGCTAGACAGAGAGAACATTCACTAAATTTAGCGACGAAATTACTAAAATGGCAACACTGCGGTTTACATGTGAAGATATGGCGTTGTTGTGCCACACTGCATGCGTGCCTATCTAGAAGCAACGGGCGCTCTTTCCTGCCAAAGGGATTTAAAAGGACACTAAAGGCAAATATTAGGTCAAGCTAAAGTGATAGATTATTGCTTGAGAATCTCTAAGGCGTGAATGTTATCGCGAACAGGGCCTTAATAATCGAGAAACAGAGGTAAATGAAGGACATGATTAGAGACTCCTCCGGGACATTCAAGCACTTGGCCGACGACGAAAGCACTCCTCAGTTAAATTCTGTCACTAGTACTCGACCACTTGTTGTAAAAAAACATTGTATTGTAGTATAACACGAAATAAAATGCTACTTATCTTGTTCTATTTCATTTTTAGAAAAAGAACTCACTGACATTTCCCTTGACAACGACGCGGGCGGTCGAAAGGTTTCGTTTTCGCTCGACTCTGCGCCTCCCAAGCTTTCGCGTTTCAGCAGTTTCGTTATCCCTTAGTGCTGCGCTGATTTTGCTGGCTCGCGAAATCCCGCACAAACTGCAAGTAGCGGACAATTCAACTTCCGCGTGATGTCTCAGGATTTCCGAACGGTCTACGCCACTTGATAAAAAAGCAGCTGCTGCGGCGAGCCCACCGCTCTGCCTTGGCTCGGTGCCGCTGTCTGTCGGGCGCCGTTTTACTCACCGACGGCTGCAAAGGGTGGCGATTGGGTATGCAACGTCACCACTCCCCCGGTTGGGAAACGGGAGATTGGAATTTAGAAAAAGGCATTGGGACCCTTCAGATGCAATTTTCTCGTAAACCAAGTCCCTCCTCAGCACGACACAAGCGTTGCGATGTTTATGGGATGGTATCTACAGTCCACGTCGACTTATTATTCGCCTTAGTGTCCTTTTAAGGCCAAACCGGCCCAGTGTTAGGGAGAGAGAGTCGCCACCAGCCGCCCCGTCGGTCTGTTGCACTCTTCGGCCCTGCTACTTGTATGCTATTACCTGCTACAAGTACACATTGTACGAAGCTTTTCGTCTGCTTTTCGTCGGCTGCAAGAGTCCGTCTCTCGTCCCCGTCCCCGAGACGCAATAGCGTGGGGCTACCGTGTGCATGTATGCGAACATGTAGGCTGCTAATGACTTCATGCTCCTATATACACCCAAGAAGAAAAAAATGCCGTCTAACTTTTTTCTTCCTTTTACACAAGCTGCCATCGCGAATAATATCAATATCACGAACGTGGAGCAACACCCATGTTACTTAGTAAGACGCCGTCTCACCCCCCGCCCCGGGCTACGCCACTGTCCCTGCTATACTATTTGCGAAAGCTATGCATGTCGCCAAAACAGGGTACGCGCTTGTAAGTGCAGGCGAACTGTGTGCGACCTCGCGCAATCTCGGCGATTGCCCAGTAGTGAGAAAGTGTGTCAAGGTTCGTGGGCAGATGCTCCGAAACGCGCCGCATTTCAGTCCATTCATACGCTGGCGGGCCGTGTGGCGAGCGCGTGTAGAGTTAGGTTTGCGTTTCAGAAATAATAATAATTTTAAAGAATGGTTTTAGATGCCGGAAACAGTCAGCGCAGCAAATGCATGTAGACGTTCCTTTCCCCCATACGCACGCACACATGATATGCATGCAATTTGATTCGTGCACATGAACAAACATGCACGCGCACATACACGCGCAGGCGACAAAAAAGCGCACAACGACAGAAAAAAAAAATCAATCAGAATAGGCTATATTCGGCGCGGTCCGGGAGGAAGTAACTTCCGGCGGGGTCCCGAGAGCCTGGTGAGCGAAGGCCCGGACAGGTCACGTGTTCGTGCAGAGGAAACAGCTGGCCCAACGTGTGCGGCTAGTCACAAGCGCGCGCGCCGGTGACCCGCGACCGGAAATGACGTCAAGGACCACTTCCAAGCGGCAGTCCGCCTCTCGCACGCGTCCCGCCACGTGAACCAGCACACGTAAGCCTCAGCTGAAATGGGTAGGCGCCTCCGCTAAGTGTTTGCAGCGCGACCCTTCGTTGCAGCCATGTGTATAACACCCCGTTATCGTAGAAAGCAACGGCAGCCCACGCGTTGGCAGAAGTGGCCGCAGTCTGCAGTCAGGCGTGGCACGTATACGTGGACTGCTATAGTGCACGCATGACACACCGAATACGAAATAATTATGTCCTTCATCGATTATTTTCGTGCATCGTCATTGTCCTTCGTGTCGTTGTCGTTCGCTGGAACCAGTCACTCGACCCGACCGATGACATATATGCAGACTAGAATGAAAACAATGGTTGCAGAACTACAGCCATGGTTTTTACTTTTGCCAAATATAAAGAAATGAATTAATGAATGAATGAATTAATTAATTAGATAGATAGATAGATAGATAGATAGATAGATAGATAGATAGATAGATAGATAGATAGATAGATAGATAGATAGATAGATAGATAGATAGATAGATAGATAGATAGATAGATAGATAAACCGACAAGAGCTTGAGCTCGTAGAACCACTCTTCACGCGCTGTATTGTTTGATGCGAGGGCGCAAAAAAGCACTGTCCTTCGCCGAAGATTACAGCCGCGAAATATAATAGGAGCTTAGGTAAGTGAATCACCGGGCGAGCGAACAGGAATACAGGAACCACCAATAACGGCATCGCCATACAGAAACAGCTAAACATGCGAGAGAAAGAAGGACTGGCTGTGGCTGTTCGACCCATCAACCCACCGGCGAAGGCAGAGTCGGCGCAGCCACTCGCTAATCAGCCCGCAGTGTATCGATCGGTGACAGTATACACACACAGAGGACAGGGACTCACCCTGCCTGTGCAGCAGCTGCACCGCAGTGGCCGGGAAGTATCCGGCGCGCGAGCTGTGGCCCGGGCCGAACACGATGCCCTTCCAGCGGCCGCTCTCGCACTGCTCCAGAACCTGGGGGAGAAGGGGGGACAAAAGGGAGGCACGAGAGAGGGATAAATATGTTAGAGAACAGAGGTTAAGCTGAAAAAGAGAAGGCCACGAACACTTTCGAGCAGTACTCTAAAAAATAAAATGACCGCGGATGTTTTTTCGGCGTCAACAGCTTGAGTCACAAAACAGCAAGCTTCTGAAGATTTCTATAAAGAGCCTCCACAAAACTCACACACCTGAAATTGATCGATCGATCGGTCGATTGATTGACTGATTAATTGATTGATTCATTGATTGATTGAAATGTTGGAAGCGACATCCGGGCTATGACAGACATCGCTGTGTGCGCTCAGAATTAATGTTTGCCCCTCGTGTACAGCGTTCTTCAATCGACATCTCAGTACACGGACACTTAGGCATGCCGCCCAAGTCGAAATCCGGCGGCAGCGGCAGGGAACTGAACCCTCGACCTTGCACTCGGCAGCCGAGCGACACAGCTACTGAGCTAAAGCCTCGTGAAATGCCACCTTGCACATATATGTATTGGCGCGAGGAGAGGCCCTCACCGTGACCATGTCGCCTTCGCGCAGGATAAGGCACTCGCTGTCGTTAGGGTCGTAGTGGTCCCGAATGGCCCGGGCTGGCAGGGCTTGGAGCATCTCTTCAGAGAGGAAAACAAAAGAAGAACGGCAAGCTTAAGAATCACGTGATTCCTTGATTCAACGCTTTCTTTTTTCTTTTTTTTTTTTTTGCTGGCCGTGCATACCACCGAATGTCCTGAACCAAAGAAATCGGCTAGGTACGCGGAAACAACACCAGGTCTGCAATGGCAGAGAAGGCACGCGAAACACGAGCAAGGCACAGAAATACACCGCGACAAAAAAAGGGTCGCGAAAGAGCCACCTGAATTAGAAATGAAACACGCGCGGCGCGGTATAAGGCAAAGACAGGTATACCTCGAAAAGCTGTCAGCTTGCGCCAGTCTCGTGCCGGCCTCGAATTTCTTGTGCAGTTTGTGTGTTTGCCGTGTCGTCCTTAATACCACCCTCCATGGGGAGCAACAAACCTTTTACTGTGTTTAACTCACTACAGCCCAATGGCAAGCTATATCCTCCGAGATATGGTCCACCGTGGACGAACAAGGGAAGCTGCCAGCCGCAGAGCCAATTGATCTTTCGACAAGGGGACTCGTCTTCGTTCTTAGCTTGGCTTTCGAGTTGGCAAGTGGGCATGTCTTCAACAACAAAAAAAAAAATTACATTATGGGGTTTTAGGTGCCAAAACCACTTTCTGATTATGAGGCACGCCGTAGTGGAGGACTCCGGAAATTTCGACCACCTGGGGATCTTTAACGTGCACCTAAATCTAAGTACACGGGTGTTTTCGCATTTCGCCCCCATCGAAATGCGGCCGCCATGGCCGGGATTCGATCCCGCGACCACGTGCTCAGCAGCCCAACACCATAGCCACTGAGCAACCACGGCCGGTGTGTCTTCGACAAAGACAAGTCCTGTTGTCGCAACGCTAGCTTTGCGTCAAGGCTTATTTCCCTCCTTCGTCCACTGTTAATCAATTCAACCTGTGAGGACCGAAAATTTGACTGAAAGACCAAGCTGAAAGTCTAGCGTGTGTACTAAAGTCTACACTTCCGTCAGCCGCGTCATTATTTTATGTGAAAACATCGTTTAGTCTTAATGCATCCCACGTGAGTAGTTCAGTACAAAAGGTTCCCCGAATAAGTTAGCCAAGGCGCGCCACAGAAATCCGTCTGAATATAGGGACGATTGCACGACTGCAGACACGAGGGAAGACCAGCTTCCTTCGTAGCACAGCTATCGACACTGTGACGTTTGCGAACACCGCGAACACGAAGGTGTCTATAGATAAGCGCGCATGCGCCGATTTCACTCTCTCTCTCTCTAGTCTTGCACGCACCTCTGAGCAGCACCTTGAGGTCCCTGGCGGCCTTGGAGCTGGAGAACGTGCGCACCAGGTCCAGCGCGGTCTGCTCCGACGAGTTGGGCTTGTTCACATCGATGCCGCTCTGAGCACAACAGGCACACACGTCGTTATGTGACACCCGGTTTCACGCAAACGCAGCTCGCCCAAATAACGACCGTGCACTATAATACACTGTGGGGCACGCGCAAAGCTGTGCTTTCGAATCCGGCTGGTAGTCATAGAATGTCTAATAAGCGTCGTCAAGCGGATAAAACGACGCCGAAGGGTTAAAGAACAGAAAAAAAAAGCAGTGGGAAAACACGCGCCATATTACGAGCAATAATTGTACGATCCCCCCCCTCTCTCCCCTGTTTTCACGAGAACCTTATACAAGAGTCACTAACACTCCTGTTGACTTTTTCTTGGGGTTAATACAGACTTTCTACTGAGGTGCAACTGTATAACACGCACGAATTTTTACAAGGGCAACACTAGTCTTGCATCTCGCACGGTCTACTTAACATGTTTTAAAGAGCTGTCGCATAACACCTTCAAACACCGAGGTCTCTGAGCAGCCTGTTTTTGCTTATTAACATCTTCCTTCACCTCAACCATGATCCCACGAGGAAAAAGAAAGGTAAATTCAACAGACGCTCTCGCTTGCGTGGATTAAATAGCGAGTTTACGAAGCTGCAGACGGTATACTGTAATGCAGCTTCATCAGATTTGCTGAACGGCATGGAAGACAATCATTCCAGAAATAAGGTTGCCGCGGAAGTTCACCCTGTGGAGCCTGAGCTCGAGCAGACGACATTGCAAAACGCAGACGACATTGGAGAACAAGAACAGCATTAAAACTGCGCAACATCCGGGGCGCTGCGGTTCTCCGTTGCAAAAGTGTCATCGGCAGGAGCAACAGCCAGATTATGTTCGCTTAACGAGCTCTGCACAGTGTGGGCGGCTCACTTCCTCTACACTACTAAGGTTGCAAAAACGAAACCAATCGGCAGACGGGCTTCAGCGAGGTCGCGCGCCCTTTGGAAATAGTCGACAAGGGCGGCAATGTGGGCTTGCAATATAGAGCTTGCTATATAGAATCCCTACAGGGTAGTGTTCCGATTAAGAGAGACGACGCGTGCGAGAAAAAAAAAATGAAAAGAGAACAGAAGGCTTCATCTTGATCAAGCGCTCAAGTCTCCAACTTATTGCGAAGCTGCATAACGTTACGCGAGATACTGTGCATGTGTGGTCTGTGTGTTTCTGCGCATCAGCTGCGCAATAATGTGTGCAGGAAGCCACATACATACAACCAGAAAGACACACGCACGCACGCGCCCTATAGGGGTGATCATATATAAGTTTCAAGGACTTTTTTAGAAATCGCCCATCGCACGTACGTAACATAATTCTCGTCACTTAGCTGGAATATTCGAAGGGGCGGACATGTACGAGAAACCGAAACAAATATCGAACTAATTAATATAAATTCGCTAATTGAATTCCTAATTCATTACATTACGACACATATTGCAATTTACGAATTGTAGCCGGTGAGTTCGCAAGGCGTGTCCAACTAGAATGAATTTCAAGAATGACACAACTTTGGAGATATGCACCATCAAACTAGCGGTAAAATCGCACTGTTGCTCCACTCAGGTTTTTTTTAACAAAACGCTCTTTCAAGCACTGAAGCACAAAATTAACTGGAACACCCATGTATTGTTTCTCACACTTTGAGAAACAATCTCTCGAAACTGGTGTCATCCTGAAATTTAATTTCAAGTGAATACATTTTGCATAGTCACTTGCTAAAATTCTTAAATAGCTATATGTACCGTGCACTAATTAATTAAGCATTTAATTAGTGAATTTCCAATAATTATATGAATATGTGTTCTGATTTCTCGTGTTAGTAATGTCCGCCTCTTCCAATCCGATCTTCCATAGCCGATCTGCCATAGCCGATTTTCAAGAATTCTACAAAACTTATATGACCACTCCGTAGATGGCACTCTGCAAGAGTGTACGGGGAATGCTTTGCAGTCTCAAGTGTGTTGAAGCTGGGGAACGGAAAACGAATTTATTGTATGGCAGTTGTGTTAAAAAAGGACAAAAACTACGCAGCTCAGTGTTTATTCTTTTTGTATTTTTTTCTTTTATTTTCAATCTTTCTTATTTATTTATATATTTATTTATTTTTGTAAACAGACAAGTACCTTGAACACTGACTAGCTTTTGTTTCTCAGCTGCAACATCCGCAGAGTCATAAATAAAATAGTTAATAGTTCGACCCAACCAATGAATGATCCTATTAGGAAATCCTCCCAGAATCGCTGGGGTTGACTCCCAATTAATTTGTAGGAATCTTGTAATACGAGCAATTTGTAGGCACTATCAGTGTGTTCTCGCAGTACTTTAAAAATGAAACCATAGTCTGACTTCTCATAGAAAAACGTAAAACACACTATATCGGCTGGCCATGGTATATCGGGAACAATTAGAATTGCTCTACAAAATATTTTCCTTTCAGCACCTGGAAAGGTACCTTTCAGAAGCTACGTCTTCTGTATGTGACTTTACCTTGTGTTCGAAGTTTCTTTCTTTATTTATTTTCTTTAATCGTTGCCTCACTGACCCCCACCTGGCCTGCTGAATTTCGATTATATATGCCTGTTTCTCTTTCTTTTTGCGACATGTGTTCAATGTACTTACGCGAGCTGACTTGCGTTAGCATTTGCGTTATGTTTACAAGAATCTTGTTTCATTTCTCTGTTTTTTCTTCCGTTCAGTACCACTTTATTCGTGTATTTACGACATGTAAATTCTGTAGAAAAGACGAGTAACCGGTGCCACTTAAGACGCCAACATCACGAGAACATGTCGTATTTAGACAAAAACAAAAGGAAAACCGATCACCTTGCACAGGTACGGCATGAGTCAGATGCTACTCGACCAAAAGGCAGCGTCGGCGAGACAGCCGTGGCATCCAGGTGGTGGTGGGGGGGGGGGGGGGGGGGGGGGGGGGCGACCAAATGCTTAATCATCAGCGAACCTCGCGGCAAGGCAGGTCGGCGCGCCTCCGTTTTTTCGCGTCCTCTGACCTGACCCAAATGAGAAAATTAATATCGTGTGCCGCAGAAGCCGGCGGTAAAGTAGACTGCGCGGCGTCAAAAGAACGCCGCAACGAGCAGACGAAGCGGGCACAGTGCAAGCCTCCATGCACCGTCCGGAATACCACTGCGGTCGGTTGTGGTGGGTGCGAGGATGGCCTCCGCTACGCCTGCCGTCTGCTATACGCGTGCTTGGGAGCAGACGACAACGCCCCTAAGCTGCTAAACCGCATCTGCGCGTTGGACGCAAAGCACGTCGACACCGCCCTCAGCGCCGCCTGGCGCAGATTTCCCGTAACTGGGTCGACATAGCACGAGTCCTTACGTAACGTCACTAACTGTGAGTGAAAAAAACAGAGAAGCACGACGCAGATTGCATGCGTGCGTGCTTAGCAAAACGTGATGCGTACACGTATCATGAGTGAATTCAGCGCGGGTTTGCATGGCATCTTGGCCAAAGAAATGCGCAAAACGAAAGAATGCCGTTCTCGCATTGCAGAAGTTGGTTTCTCAGCGTGTTTCCAGAGTATACAGTACCAGTTACCTAGATCACTAAATGCATTTGCACGTAACAGTTTCGAGCTAGCACCCTGCTCACAAGATAACTCGGTGGAATTCCGCCTTCCACTTGAGTGCATTACTGCTAGAGCAACAAAACATCAGTGTCCTTTCATTTTTCTACTGCTCGAAAAAGCGCGGGAAAGCCTACACTCGTAATATATTAAACTGAATGTGCTTGCCGTAAGCAGGTAGGGTTAAACGGGGTCTAACTAACAAGACTGGGAGCAGTACATCAGAAACATTTTGTAGCATGCTTTCAAAACGAAAACCCTTTCACATCGAATAACTACGGCGGAGGCACTGAACCCCGGCAAATCTCAGAGGCGGTTCGTCATATATACATGGGTAATGGAGGCATACTTCTTCTGCTTCCCGGAATAAAACACCTGCTCAATGTCGTCTGCCTAATGTTCGTCAGCCCGGCCAGGCCCAACCCCTCGCAGTTATAGCGTCTAAAAAATGCAAAAGCGCGAGTCGCAATGGGTTGTCGCAGGCGTGACGTTTTCACAATGACACGTTACGGGCAGCTGCAAGTGATGGAGGTGGGGCGAAAAGCGATGAATGCAAGGGGGCGCTGAAACGCGCCTTCTCTGTCCGAGAAACAGTTCTCGAGGACTCTCTGCACGGCCGAGAGCCGCCCACTGACCTTCGTCGCCAGGTAGGTGACTCGCTTCTAATGATGGGTCCCCGTTTTCGACGTCTTGGAGACAACAGAATCGGCCCGTCGGCGCTCTCGCCGCTTTCGGGTTCACCACACCCGTTTTCCTTTTTATTCGTTTTTTATTTTTTATTTTTTGACCGGCACCCACATAACGACGCCCTCCTACCAAACCCATCCAAGTTTCATCATTATAATGGAAGCGCTGTGACGGAGTTCCCGCACCGTCTTGTCCGTGTCACCTTGTTACACTTTCAGTCATTAAAGGGAGTTTTAGAAACAGGAGATGCAAAGTTAGTGAGCGCCATCGGCCACGCGTTCAAATAAACGCAAAGAGAGCACAAAATAACGTAAAAAGGCGTACAAGTTTGAATTTCTGGGTAAAAAAATTTGCTTGGAGAGGTGCTTTGTAGAACTATCGAAATTAGTTGTATTGTGGGGTTAACGTATAGGGAAACTGCACAGTATATAGGTATAGTGAGGAAGGCCGTAGTAGGCAGTTCCAGGTTGACATAGAACACCTGGGCTTCTTTGGCGTGCTCCAGAAGCGCGGTGCACGAGCGTTCGTATGTATTCCGCCCCCACAAGAATGCGGCCGGGAGTCGAACCCGCGCCCTCGTGCTCAGCAGCTCAACGTCATACCGCTAACCCACTGCGGCGGGTACTCGTTTAGACAATATATGCTCTGACGCGACACAGAACAGGGGGCAGCACTGTCTCCTAGGAAGAAAACGCGATTTTTATTTATTTCATCAGTAGTGTTACTTTTTTATGACATCTTTTGATGATGATGATGATGACGACTATGATGATGATGATGATGATCGCGTCGCATTTGCCGTTGTATCGGGCGATCTACGAGAAGATGAAGCTCAGATCTGACCTCTAAATTCTGAGAGAAAAGAAGAATTGTAGAAAAGAGAAAAACAAAAGAGAAATTGTTCTTTCTATTAACCTTTTCGCACTTTTCCGGGCCACTTCGTATGCGCCACAGTGTTCGAGTCGCCGTGTGGTAGCCTCAACGACTTTCCAGTCAGGCTGCTCGCCGCGTTTGCGAAAGCCCAACGCCAGTGACGGCGCAATATTTTCGTTTGCCTGTGGCGTAGCCTTGGGCTGGAGATTCGCGCATTCCTGGACGACGTGGGAAATGGACCCATCAGCGGCGTTGCAGCGGTAGCAGGATGTACTCGTATCCTCTGTGTATTTTTGCGATAGCATGCAATCGTATGGACACTCGAGGCGAATTGTCGGCGTCGGTGTGCTGTTCCGCATAACGTCAAAGTGCGATAACATTGCGGCCGCGCGCAGTGTGCTGTGGGTGCGAGTGAAAGCGTGCGAGGATGAGCCGAGAAGGATGGTGGCTCGGTCTCGCGCGCGCAAGGCACCGCGTGCTTGTTAATTTATAGTTAGTTAACGAATGTTTACAAGTTTATACGACCAATAAAACTACTATCCTTGCTTCGTATAGCTGTCTAATATAATTTGCTATCGCAATCGATGCTTCGCCTTTCGGGCCCAATTGCGATTTTTTTCGCTTGCGAAAGGCGCGTAGCATACCGCTGCGGGCCCGCACAGGAGACCCCTTTCCATGGAGTTGTCGCAAAAGCGCTTCTTTTCGAAGGCCTGCTTGAATGAGTAGTATATACGCTGCCATCGCTGGCTTTGCCTTGGCGGTTGCCCTCCATCTTTGCAGTTCGACAGACCTATCTATGCCTTTGGTTAGCTTGTGTGTGTGGGTGGGGGCAGGGGTCGTGATCCGGACCTGGTCGACGCCGTATCGTCAAGTGAGGTTTTTTGTCCTTATCGATCTCAGGCGGATATGCTTGCAGACCTGTCGAGCCCATCGGCCGTTCCGCTCAGTCTCCGTTCGTACGAGACTTTGCCGCGGCCTCACGTGCCTCGATGGAGGGAGGACCCACAAACTGCCTGACTGGGTGCGCCACGGCTTCATTCCGAGCAAACGTTGCCAGCTGTTGTCCTTCGCAGCTGCAGGAAGAGCTAGCGGCGGGTGCGCCCTCCGCAGGTCTCGTGTAACGCCCACGCGGGGCGTCACTGTCGACTACTACACACAATCCGCGACTACGCACGACGAGCGACAGGTGTCTTTCCCGGGCGCGGCACATGTACGCTACGCGAGCCGTGGCGTTTCTTCGGAGTCGGAAGCAAGGCTCGTGCGTCGTGTGTGTGCGTGCGTGCGTACGCTCGCCATAATTTCTATTCACTTTAGCCTGCAGCAGAGTGAACTGCTGGCTAGAAGGTACGCGATGTTAAAGGGCGCCTCACCAGGTCTGGCCATCTTGAGCTGACAAGCGCAGAGCATACAATGCGGGCTAACGATCGTGTTTGCAAATAATTACATCGCGATGCACCGCGGAAAGGTCTGAAATTTCAATTTCAATCCAAACACTGTTTTCCCTTTCCCTCGCAGCGACCGCGCTACAAGCCGGACGGTGACGTAGTCGTGTCCCTGCACCTACGTACTCGCGTCCGCAGTGTGACGTCGCTCGTGGTGACACGTGACATCGATAATTATTCGAGGCAGCATCTGTTATTTGTAGGATTATTTGTAGTCACGTTCGCAGATACCGAAACTATGCCATTTTCTATCGTGTTCCAGCGCGTAATTATGTTCTGCGATCTGCTTGTTCTGCCTCAGTATTCGCGTAGCACTGAAGTATACCGCTAGTCACGTGTCCTTGTGCATAGCGAGCAAAATCGTGCGCTGCGCGAAGCGATAACAGTTCGCGCACAACGGCACCATCGGAAGTATGCAGCGACGGGAAAAAAAACTGCCAGAAAATCGCGTGACGTATGCGTCACGCGATCCTCGAGGTCCGGTATGGGAGAACGCAGGGAAGGAATTTCGCTTGCGGAGGTTAGACAGGGCGAGCGGAGAGAGTGTCTCGCTTAACAGTGGAGCCCGCCTGCTGAAATCATGGACTCGCGGCACTGAAATATTTCTATCTCGACTATCAATGAGCCGATTTGAAGACATTTTGCGGCAGAAGGCCCCCTAGAAGACACGTAACAACTTCCAACATAAAACCGAAATTTGCTATGGGGCCTTGTGAGGGGTCCTAAGAGGAAGATTTAGCTCCGGCCCAACTCCGACGCCGCCTATTGAAATACATGTAAATCGCAGAAACGCCTTTCTGAGATAACCCCTGGACCAATTTTAATGGTCAGTTGCATTTGAGAGAAAAAGGTAAATTCTAGTGATTGTTGGAAGCATAACTTCTATTTAGGGCCCGAATTTCGTGAAAATAATTTTCAAAACTTTGATAGTTCGGCAAAATATAGAAGCACGAAGTTTACAAATTAATTGCTCTGTACCAATAACAGATGTCGCGGTTCTGTAAACGGCACCCATTAGATCGTTGACAGCGGACAAATTTCATACGTCATTTTATATCTCACATGAGTTTTTTGACGTTTTGTAGAAGGGTTCTGCAAAAATTGTATTTACAAATTACAAAATGTTCTTGAGATTCATGTGTAACAACTCAATTTTGTGCGCTTTAGATGTACTATTAATGCAATTCACACAATCTTGCTTTCATTTTTCATTGCTGAGTTACAGAGTTGTAAACTTGATAGTGTCGTTTTCTGAAAATTTGCGATTTTCGCCCATTTTTAATGAAATACTGACGACCTCAATAAAAATTCGAGACGCACAGTCACTAGATTTTAAGTTTTTCTTTTAAATGCAACAAACTTCGTCAAGTTTGGTGCAGTGCCCTTGATGACAAAAACGAATTCTGCTTTTACATGTATTTAGGTAGGAGCACCCGAGCTAAAGCTTGCTCTTACGTAACCCAGATGGCGAAAATTAATCCAGTCGCGAGGCCCTCGCTGTAAGACGTCATGCCTCATAATCATAGCGTGGTTTTGGCGCGGAAAACCTCAGAATTTTTTTTAATGTTTCACAAGCACGAATATCAGACAAATCCATGTGGCAACCATCGTCCGCGTGGTACGGCTGAACGATACATATCGCCGCCAGAGTTCCCTGCCGCAGTTTAAGCGGGAAAACTCTCTGGCCACAGCGCCGCTTTGTTTTGAGTGCGCAGCTGCACCCAGAGCCGAGCGGGGACGACACGCAGCAGCGGGTTGTATTTGCGCAAAGAGCGCGTGTTGCGGGCGGCAACGGCTCGCGTTTTTGCACACGTACCTGCAGCAGCAGGCGCACGGCCTCCAGCTTGCCGTGCATGGCCGCCTCGTGAAGGGCCGTGCCGCGCAGCGTCGACCGGTTGATGTCGGCGCCGGCCGCCAGGAGGCACCTGCACCCGCTTGTACAGTTAGTCGACGTCCTTCAGTATAGAGAAAAGAAGAGTGCATGAATCCGCAGACGGAGACGAGTAGTAAACAGAGTCGCAGCGAATCGGTGTCTTGCGCAACGAAACAACCATGCTCCATATGCGACAGAGAGTATTTCTCCCCCTCCAAAAGTTGAACGTGTATTTCAAGTCTGTTCAGTGCGCTTGACGCCTGTTTTAACGCGATAGCGCTAAGGATACGGCGTCCGGCGGCGGACGTCGTTTCGGCGAAAAGATTTTCGAACCACGCATACCCAGGCCTTCCATGTTACAGAGCGAATTGACTGAAATAATTGAATTTCTCATGCTAAAATACATGGAAAAATCGTAAACTGCGACTTACAACCTACAGACCTGATAGTTCTCGGACGTGATTTGAATACAAGAGAAAACATAATTCTGTCACACGAAAACTCACACAAACCCCTTTTACAGCGTTTCTACAATGCACAAACCGGAGATGGCGTCCGCCATTTGCGCACGCCGGCGCGTAAATATCTCGGAGTCCACGGAGCGGGGCGCCCGCTTCCTTGAAACACTTCCAGATGGCGCTCGCCTCCGCTGCATCGCGGCGCATGCAAGAGGCCGCGTTTCTACCAGAAGGCCCTCCTTCGTGCATAGCGTTCGCCGCGAGCATTTCCCGGTAAACATTACGCTAACATACGCTGCAGTTTTCCTCCGTCATTTTTTGCGAAGCTTTTCCACTATTGCATCCGCAGCAGCGCAAGTGGGCTCGAAAGTATCCCAATTTAGCACAAAAAGAACAGAAGAATCACGGACTGCGCGAAAAAGGCAGACGACACGTGCGCAATTTGCGCTATGTAGGCTGATGAGTGAAGTTCTAGTATGAGTGTAATTCTAGATCTAATATGCCATTTCCGGAACACCTGTAACCTGCGAATTTATAGCTGCTGTCCTGTGATAGAGTTTGCGACTGCAGTATATATTTAGGTAAATAACCAAACAAGTGGACATCATCAATTGACAGATGACAAGCGTTGAAACAAACAGATATAATAAAGACTTTTTAGGTAAGCACATACGCATATTCATCATGTCACTGAAGACACTTATCAGTTCAATCAAAATGCCTTCTCTTTTGCTTCTGTGTTTATCTGCAGAGAATTCAGTGGCACGCAAGCAGTATTCTTTGGGCCGCATTGTTTGATTCACTTTTTTAGATTGTGTGGTACAGCGCGAAGCACGACGCAAGAAAAACGAGGACAAGCACTTGTTCTCGTTTTTCTTGCGTCCTTTGTCCGTCGAAAACAAACTAGCCCAAACCATCGCCCTTCTAAGTTTGCTTCGCATGTTCGCTTGTCAAATTCTTCATGAATTAGGCAAGTAAGATGCTTAGGCGGTGAATACACATGAACCGCGGATAATTTTTGCGTAATATAACAATTGCGGTACGCATATTTGTGCTAAATGGTACACAAGCAAGTGCATCATGTGGGAATCCACCCGAAGACTCGCGTAAAAGATCACAACTGCAAGTTGCGTCTTCATTTGTACTAGATGATATAAATAGCATCATTTTCAAGTTTCTCTCGCAGCCCATCCCACACCGATAGTGAGCTAAAAGCATACACGCACATGGACGAAGGAGTCGGAAATAATTCCGCACTATTGCTGCATGAGGTAATCAGGCAGCTTACACTCGAAGTCTATTCTGAACTTGCGGGCTTCTCCGGTCTCTGAGAAAAGAGAAACTGCTTTTGAGAAGTAGTAGTGCTCGAAGTTTGCTAAGTTACAGTCTTTGGTTCCTTTAAATTTCAATGTAGGCGACCCCCCAACCCCCTCCCCCCATTCCTACCTAAAAAATTATGACCAAGCCCAAGAAGACGTTGTCATATCCATGACGTCCCGACGAACTGGTGTTTCAACTTCAAGGCGGCGTCGCCACCTGTTTTTCGTTTTGCTTTCACGTCTTTTTTGAGCCATCAAATCTCCTCACTCAGTAACAGAGACACTTTTTTGCTATTGCAGAAGCGTAATTCACTAACACGGCTGAACTTTCCACGTCCCTTCAAGTAGCCCCCACAACATGCTTCGGAACGCGTGACTGCACCTGAGCACGCTGGTGTGTCCGTTCCTGGCCGCCAGGTGGAGGCACGTGGTGCGCTCGTTGTCCAGCGTGTCCTGCCTGCTCTCGTACAGCAGCTGGCGGCACCTAGCGTTGCGCAGCAGAACCTCCACCGCCTGCGGCCACGCGAACAGCGATGCGGTCTTTTTTTTTATGAAAGTAATGCGCTATAAAAAGAAGCAGAGGCATGCGAAACTCGGTTCGAGAAGTCACGCTTGAGGTGCTGCAAGTACGTGGTTGATGTTTTCGGTTGTCACCAGTTTGAGGTCGTCTTTTGAGTCGCCTTGCGCAAATAAGACTCGCTGAGTAATCGTGTGCACCTCCCGATCTTCGGAGATATAACGCTCCAATTTATACACGTCACAATTCAAGGTGCCTCTATTACATGTTTGATTGACGCCCTGAATGAAGTGCAGTGGTGACTCATCTTTTCGTAACACCAGTTACTAGGAATTACCGGTCTCAAACACGATATGCACGAAACCGGCAGAGCTCCCCTGCAGGGTATGCATCACCCTCTCCAACACGCGCCAAGCGCTGTAGCTGACTAAGCCACCTGTGAGCGTACTGTTCGCGTATGTCTGGCGTATTTTGGGCGTCGGCGCCTCTATACTGTGTTGTGCGATCACTGCGCTATAGCGTTGCGTTAAATAAGGCACTTGCATGGCTTCAATTTCGGCCATTGTAGCAAAGCGGTCATCGCGCGAGGCATGATGTACGCAACAAAGACTCAGTTCTATAATGTTACGCAGAAACTAATTCGCTCTATTACGCTAATTATCTTTCACACGCATGAAATTACCCGACTACCCTCCATGCGAACAATATTGCTGCACAAAAATGCCCATTTACAAATATTTACGAGTAAGGCGAGTAGCACAGGCGCAACAGCCGCCAAGGTGTTGTTGTTGTTGTTGTTGTTGTTATCACGCGTGTGGGTCGCGAGGAGCAACCTCCACCTCTTCTTCATCGGTGCCAGACCAATGCTGCAGGCTTCTTCTATCTCGTGGCAATGTAACAAGCACGAACACGGAGCGATGCTCGCTGGAATATGAGACACGGCGAGCACCTTTCTATGCTACAGCTATATGAACCATCCGATATGGAAAAGAGTTTTACAGATCATAAGAAATATGGCGCGTGTTTACCTTTTGCCTGCCAAACTCGCAGGCGAGGTCCAGCGGTGTCTTGTGCTCGCAGTTTCGAAACAGTGGGTTGGCATGGTAGCTCAGCAGCTTCTCGATCTGTGCAGAAAGAAAGAAAGAAAGAAAGAAAGAAAGAAAGAAAGAAAGAAAGAAAAAAAGAAAGAAAGTTACGTGAACGCTCAAGGAGCGCGAAATCTGCACTTCTAGCGGCAAGAACTCGTGAAGTTTGGTGTCTTTTATTTATTTACCTATTTATTTATTTTACCCATCGCGTCTAGGTGGCATTACAATGGGGAGCGGGTTAAAAGCATTCAATGTTTTTTTTAAACACAGGTTTAAAAGCAAACAAACAAGCTTATACAGTCAAAGCGCCGCTGCGCAGCTGTCATTTATCAGCTATATCGGCAAGCGCAACTGGCAAAATATTCCATTCCCGAATCGCTTGGTAGGCAAAATGAACTTTCGAGCGGCTCTGCATCTGCATTTGCTTTACGCATACCTTGTGGTCATGATCCGGTCGCTTGGATACACAATTAGGCAGTTAGATATGCTTGTCCGGATCTATGCTCGTTCTGCATAGCTAAAAGCGTTGCGGAAATATTTAAGCCGTATTATTTCTCTTCTCTTTCGAAGCAGCCGCCGTCCAAATCTCTAACGCGGCAGCCATGATAAGTCTCTTGCGGTCCTAACACGCGTCGGCCGCCTATACATTGCACTTTCTCGATCTTGTGCCGGTCGACGCAAGTTGAAGAATCCGAAACTGTGCAACCACACTACAGGACGCTCCTTACGTAAGTGTTACGCAACAGATCGCGAGCTTGTTGTGAGAACAGCTTGGTGTTCCGGCGCGAACCTATACAAGTGAGCTACCAGAGGCTCTGCTCCAATATTCGCCGCAGACGGCTAAATAAAGCGGACAGCAGCCATCTTAAGTGTCGTTCCAATGCTAAGGAAGCCGGAAAAAGAGATATCTTCGCAAAGTCAGCATTGAACTAAAAAAAAAAAAAAACGATGCGGGCTACTTAGTTGTTCAAACAAGACGGCGGCTGAGCAGAAGACTTGGAATATAGACCGAGAAGTCGCCTGCTCAAAGGAAAAACGTAGCCACGCTTTCTTGTGCACAGATGTAAGTGACAACGTGTTTTTCACGTGGTCGCACATGTAACGTATTAAAATACAGCGATAACTTGTGCTGTTATTAGCTTTTTCTTGTCGACGCGAGGTTGTGTCTTGTCGCAGGCACGTCTTCCAGACGGTTCCAGATGTGTTCCATTACTTGAGTCAGAAGCGGCCTTCCTATAGCTATCAACGTAGACTCTCCACATTGCTGGCCAGAATTGGAACACCCAAAAACGCCGTATAGTAGAGCGAAACAGATTACTTTTGGTTATCTACTGCTTTTAACTTGCCCCTATAGACCCGTACGGGCGTCAATGAATTCCGCCCGCTTGTGAATGCAGCCACCGTGGTTACCAATAGAAACGGCGATCCTGTGCTCAAGTCCGGAGGGGCCACACCGCGCGCACTCACCACGAGCACGTGTCCGTGCTGCGCCGCCAGGTGGAGCGGCGTGTCCCCCGCACTCGAGGCGTCGTTCACGGACGAGTTGTACTCCAGCAGGAGCGCCACGGGCTCGGCCTGGCCCTGCCACGCGGCGTAGTGCAGAGGGCGCATACCTGTGTGATGATAAGAGAGATTAAGAACGGGCAATGAGTAAAACGACGCACGGTGCGGTGAGGGGTACAGTAGGGAGGCATTTATAGAGAGGCACATAAATTAGTAGTAAATATATACATAAGCATGGGAACCATGAAGAAAGCATCCTTACTAGCACATTCAAAGAGACTAGTGCTAGATGACATCACTGAGTTAAGCAAGTTCTTGCTTTCGAAATTCTTATATTAAAAAGCACAGGAAATATCAAGTGATGCTAAGTCGCTGTCTAACAGCAAACGTTTGCAACGCTGGAGAAGACAAACTGTAATATACAAATTTTCTGCTGAGTGGAGAATTCGGCGAGTTTTTGCATCAACACGCAAATAAAAGGAGGCGGAGTGAGGATACGTTGTTGTGGTCTCGACACATGTCTGGCGAGTAAACTATCTTTCTTTCTTTCCATATTTCTCATCTCATGCATATACAAAGTTCAGAAGGGGGACGACCGATTGAAGCACACTGCAGGTTAGAAGTTATGTAAACAGGGATAAAGGGCTTCAGACGGGCTGGCCGATGTTTCGATAGGTGGACCTATCTTTGTCAAAGGGGGCCTCGTCATCCTTGGAGTGTTAGTTTTAGCGGGATATAGTAGGATGACTTCACGTGGTGTCACTGTCAGTGGCGGCTGGCTGCAAAGGAAGTAAGAAACAGCCGCCGCCGAAAGCGACTCCACGTGATGCCACCGCATTAACCCGTTAAAACTAACACGCCAAGGATGACAAGGCCCCCTTTGACAAAGATAGGCCAACCTATCGAAACGTCGGCCAGCGTATCTCAAGCACTTTATCCCTGTTTACACAATTTCTATCCAATCGTCATCTCATGTCCGTGCATCTTCTGCATATATTATTTGTTTTACCCGCCTTTGTGTGCTTCTTTATTGTATTCAGTAATAATACTCCTGTATATGCTGGGGCACTAATTTAAAGCCCACTTCATAAAACGTAAAACCATGCTGCGCATTAATTTCTAGAGAGAGCGAAGTCAATTTCATTTAAAAACGGCTATTCGTCCCCGCCGAAGGGTGGTGTCACCACGGCCCAAGCGCAAACTGATCCCCAGCTAGAGTGTACCAGAATATTTTTGCTACACCAGCCAACAATAACCACAGCCAACATAATTCAAAACCTGCCGCGCGTTCCTTCGACCGGCGCTGCAAGCGGCCCTCCACTACCCCCCACTTACCCTCCACTAATGCCTCCATTACCGCTCGTTCTTGCAACTACCGCCAGATGGCGCGGCGTGTCCAGTGTCGCAGCGTTCTCTCTTGTCAGAGCGCAGAAACTTCTCGCACGCGCCCGCCCGCTCGCCCCCCTTGCTGACGCTGCTCATGGGGGCTGAAGTGGCGCGGATTTGTCTCCGTGTTATTATTCCCCGTTCGTTAACGCCGAATGCAACCTAACCAAGAGAGAGACGCAAGCGCGTGTCCCTAATCTTAGCACGTCCCTCTCACTCCAATATCGGTGGCCCAGTGCAGGCGACTCTAATGGAGGTTAACTGGCGGCAACTCCAGAGCAGCATCATCGACGAGGTGAAGAAGTACCCGTGCCTCTACGATTCCAACTACATCAGCCGATGGAATGCACGTAGACGAGGACCGTATTGGGAGGCCGTCGCAGAGGCCGTCGACGTACCAGGTGAGACACGAGTTTCGGCGCGTACGTAGCGTGGGTGCGGGCGGCAGCCGACTAGCCGCCGTAAACAAAAGGAGAGGGTGTTGACCTCCGAGATACCCGCTCCGTAACTCACAATCTCGGAGGCTTCAAGTAAATGAGAGAGTGCGTTACTGCTGTTAGTCGCGAGAGCGCGTGGTAGAACCGATAGTTTACGGAACGCGGAAATTTCAAATCTCGTATGCTGCTTACTCGTTGTGGGGGCTGACGTAGCAGCATACGAGGCGACCGAGCGAACCGGAGCGAGTGTCAAAACGTAGTAATTTCCCGTTCACACGTGGCCACATACTGTGTCATGACGTCACGACACGGTATCCTCCTGGGAAACGCAACCGAAATTGACTGTAGGAAAACTGTTATATTAAATTACCTAGGGCACTTTGAGGCTTGTCACCATTCTTTTTTTTAAGGGTTTTAGAGCTCTAGGACTTTCGTTTAATGCGAAAAAATATTAATCGTAAATATCCAGTAAGTGCCCCTCTAAGAAATTTCATTCTGTCCTTTTTCTTATTCCTGCATGTTGTTTACGATCGGCGTTTCTATAGTAGGATACAACTTTACAAAACAGCAGTCCGCGGTGCAGTTCATTTCACTGCTGACCCCGTTTTACTCATGAAACTTCACTGCCAACTCAAGTGAAACTTTGCAACAAATAGTTGCAGCGTACCGAGCGTTTTATTTCAGTTCAATAAAGAACCGTTCCGCTTTAATATACGAGCGAAAACGTACAAAATTACGCGCTTATAATTTTATTTTTGTGGTTACCGCCTTATTTAGGTAATCGGGAAAGTTTGATGGACGAACTATTTGCAGCAACGCGGAGGAACAGTGGCTGACGGTTATGATGGCGTGGGCGGGGCTTCACTGCAGACTTGAGTTGTATCCAACCGTAAATGCATTCAGCCCCTTTCACTTACGGGGCGAGGTTGGCACGCATGATTTCCCTCCTTTACGAGGGCGCCACACCAATTAAAATCTGAGGTTTTAGAGTGCCAAAACCACGATCTGATCACGAGGCACGGCAGTAGTGCGGGACTCCAGGATAACTTCGAAAACCCCGGCTTCTTTAACGTTCGAAGTAGCGAGCGTTTCTGCATCTCGTCCCCGTCGAAATGCGACCGCGAGGTCGCCCGGATCGAACAGGCGACCTCGAGCTGTCAGCAGCGCAGCGCCACAGCCACTGGGGTACCGCACCAAACCCACTGTGTGAAAGCACTGCCGTAAGCACGGAACTCTGCGAATCCTGCGCTGCCTATATCGTTGCGTTCCTAGTCGATGAGTCGGTTCTCTTGTCGCGCTCCTTCTAACCACGCCTGCAAGATGGTCTCGAAACGCACGCTCTGTGTCCCTGCCGACCCGTTTCTCGTCCTTCTTTTCCTGCGTACCCGGGCGGCGGTCGTCGCAGACCTGACGGACACCGACTGCCGGCGCATCTGGAAAGGCCTGCGCGACAAGTACGTGCGCGAGATCCGGCTCGGCTGCGCGCGGAGGCCCGACGGCACGCTCGCCACGGCGCGCTCCCAGTGGCCGCTGCTCGGGCGCCTGGACTTCCTCAGGGACCACATACGGCACCGGCGGTAAGGCGCGCATGCTCCTCCTTGCGCGAGCAATACGCGCACCGATGTATGAGAGGCTCTGTTATGACATGTTTTAGCTTGTTTTAATGTGCTAGCATTAGGAGTGTCAAATTGGAAGAAAAAGTATGCGTGTGAAGTGTGGGAAGCCGGTCACGTGGCAGAGATGCTCCAAGCCACTGATACTCTTTAATGCAAAAAGGGAGCATCAATGACTGAGCAATAAGTAGATAGTTAATTACTCTCTAATTATGACTCATAAAAAGAAAAGCACAAGGCATCGTCCTACCGCGTTGTCTGTCGTGCAGTAGTGTCGAGTGCCTTGAAAAGAGAGTGAGAGAACAGCTTTATTTTGATCGAGCGCGAGGAGGGGCGGGGCACTTTCGGCTCTGACGATCAGCTTCGCTTATCTTCCGATGCCTCCCAACCTCACAATGAAGTTGTCTAAAGTTGATCCATGTATAGACAGTTAATCATAATTCGCGCCTCAGGGGGCTAAATACAGGCACCTGACCCCAGGAAAGATTTTCAATAAAGCTTTCTCTCTCTCTCTTTCACGGGTATTACCACAGGGGCTGTGTTTTATTATTTGTTAATAAACATTTCTCGATCTCTCTCTGTTGCAATGTTGTAAATGCACTACGACAGAATAATAAAAAAAAACACTTTGGTGACCTTTTCACTCCCTTCATGAAAAACGCTAGGGCAGAGCCCTACTAAAGCAGACCAGACTAGCATGTTTACTTATACTAGTTTATTCATGTTTACTCATCAAAGCTGTAACCAGCTCGCCCGCCTTGGTAAGATTTGGTGCACTCGTGGCTCCTTTGATGTCTCGGGGGCGCCGCCAAAGTGTACTAAACATGAGATTTTGTGCGCACTTGGTATTTGCGCAAATTCTCACTCGCCTTCACCGCAATATAGAATGTATGCTGCCCCGCATAACAGATCTGTATTGCGGCGAAGCCATTATAAAACGCACATGAGATCTTTGCTTACGCTTCTGTTTTATCAGTTCGCTCTCTCCACCTTTGTGCACCGTATCGCGCAGGAAAGCTTCCCAAGCGAGGAAGCCGGATGTCGTCGACTACAACGAATCGACATCTATGGACGTCGTGGTGCCTATGTTCGGTAAGACGACGAGAATTTGTAAATTAAATTGTTTGAGTATGCGTAGCACTGACGCCCCGGCGATAAGTTTACGGCGCGAAAAAAAAAAAAAGCTTGGCGTTAACTTTCCTTTTTGCTGGCCAGAATCGGCCAGCATATTTTTAAAAGTTCTCAATCGTCTTTTGTTCCCTGATGCTCGGTTTTAGTATAGTCATCACGTTGAGTGCGGTTTGTGAATGCTCTCCTTCGATATTTCCTTCGTCTGTGTCTGTTCTTATCGTTTCGATTCCTTGCTTATGGCGTATCAGTATATGCTGACGACGTTTTTCACAAGTGCGCTTTTTTAGAGCGCAGCTCTTTGGCGTCCGTTCCTGGGTTTCGCGTCGTCGTCGGCGTTGTCGTCGGCCTCGTAACCAGCTCCGCCCCCCTTTCATCCCCCCAGCGCTAGCAGCGACCGACTGATACCGCTGGATGCCGCTGACGCCGCTAGAGAGTCAAGATAACGTGACTGCATAGAACACCGTCGCCGCCATGCAGAAAGAGGAGGAAAGGGTCCCCCCCCCCCCTGTTCTTGTGTGGCGGATAGGGTGCTCTTCAGTTGCCGACGCGCCGGTTATTTCACGTAGGCCCCGGCACGTCGACGAATACGTGACCACCTTCCCACGGCTAGACCTGGTTCTTAGCGCTGCGGAAGCGAGGGTATCATATTGTTTGTGTCGGCATCGGCGGCGTTGTCCCTGAAACCAACTCCGCAGCTGGGGTTGACTCACTATCGGCGTCAGCGGCATCAGTCAGTCGCTGCTATCTCTTCCCTCCTCCCTTTATCGTGTTGTCCGCTTGCTGCGCGCGCTTCTGCCCCCATCGTTTGCCGCTGGGTGTACACGCCGCCCCCCTCCCCCCTCTTCCTGCGAGTCTCCGGTTGTCAAAGCGCCGGCTCGAACTTCATTCCTTTCTTCGCTCCTCCTCCAATGCAACCCCTGTGCGGTGGCAATCAGAGAGCCAGATCGGTGGCGGCGGATCTGTATATGTGCACCGCCCGAGCCGAAATTGCCGCCTTGTCGTCTTTGAGAATCAAGCATTGGTGTACCAAGTCGAACATATATCAGTCTATTTCTCCGACCACAAAGCTTCCTTCATGACTGTCAAGAACTGTTAGTGGAGTCTTTGTTAAAGGAATACGTGTGAAAAATAAAAAATTCTGTGATAGCGCATACATGTGTTGCTCGATTTCTTTGCCTCAATCTATCGAAAAGGTGAAACAGCTTATTTGCTGCGCTCAAATTGCGCATTAGGAAGTAACGTAATCGTCGGTAATTTTTTTTTTTTTCATGTACACGTTCTCCACTTTTGTGATAGTCCGTAAGGGCTAAAGGCATACACGAACAAGTGTATGAAATTAACGCTGCGTGCGTGTTTCGCATGCAGCTTGCCCGGACGCAGCCACGGAGGACGTCGGCGCGGAGGGGCGCCTGGGCTCACCGGTGGACTTCGAGATAGACGTGTCGCAGGGGCCCAGCTACAACACGGTACGACTACTCATACAACGCGCGTCTGGGCGCGTGGGCTGCTTGTATGAAGGGTGCTGCCATAAAAGGCAATAGCACAGTGAATGACATACAGCGAATAAACATTTCCGGTGGCAGCAATACAGGCACTTGCATAGCTACGAGGGCGAATTAGAAAGTCTTTGCACCTATTCTTGGTTTGTTTTTGTAGCGAAATTACGGCTGTAAATGCGAAGTCAACATATCCTTTCCCAGCGGTGGACATTTCTGGGACCGGACCGGCCTTCTCTGGCGGTAGTTCCGCGGCACGGCGCTGCTGTCAGTTCAAGATGGCGGTTGTGCTTCGCGCGTCCACAGTGTACGAAGAACCGAGTGTGATTCGTTTTCTATGAAGCAGCGGACGCACACCCGTCGAAATACACCGGGAAATGCAGCCCACGTATATGGGGAAAGGCGTATCGCTTCGAGAAGTGTGAGGTGGTGGTGATGCGAGTTCGCAAAAGACCGTGAAGACTTCCATGACAACGAGCGTTCGGGGAGGCCACGTGCACAGCTGACTGACGACAGGGTCATCTCAAATTTAGTACTGGGATGGGACAAATGTCTGAGCCGGTGCGGGGACTATGTGGAAAAACAGTGTAAAGTACGCAAAAGATTACGTATCTTTGTAATTACCTGCATGCACTTTATTTTGGTTAATAAAGTATAGGGGCACAGACTTTCTGATTCGCCCTCGTACTAGTACCATATATGGCCTCTGAGATAGGTTCGCCCGCGCTCCGCGACTGTACATTCGTGCTTCTACCCGAGCTCGTGCTCGGGTAGAAGCGTTCTTTCAATGTTCTTTCATTCGTGCTCACGTCGAATGAAAGAACACTGGCAAGGGAAATTTTTAGGGGCGATATTTTGTTTAGCGCATGATGGCACAAGGGTACAAAGAGGCACACATAATGTGTCCCATGTACATCCTTCCGTGTTAACGGTATTTCGTGGTAAAGAGAGAAAATAAAAGGAAGAAAAAGAAACTCGCCCTGACACGGCGAACCGACAATCCCACATCGCAACCCTACACTCTTAAGAAAAGGCGGCACCTTGCGGGCCTTGTGCCAAACAGCGATTGTCGTATACCGTACTTTCCATTGCTTTCTCAATGCTGCGCGCCCGGTACTTCCAGGTCACGAACGGCATGCGCGTAATCAGCGTGACATAGCATTAGTGACAGGTAATCTAGTGCACTATAGTGACAGGAATGCAGCGAGCGCATATATTTAAAGAAAGGAAGCAAAAGCAAGAAAGATCACGATAATTGTTTCGGGACAAGATACACTCCCCCCCCCCCCCCCCCACACACACACACAAAAGGGTATAAGCTTTTTGAGACTGCAGTTTTCAACCCCTTCTCGAAGCGCAAGGCTCGCACTGTTCTCCACGCATAAATCTCACGTGATAGAGGGACACGTCTGAAGCTCTCTCTCTCTCCCTCTAATTCCCGATTTCCTCTTCTTTCTCCTTTACCAAAAAAGGATTCCGAGGAGGAAGTCGAAGCAGTCGCTCCGTCGCCTCCGGCCCCCGACGACGTCTCCGGCCCGTCTGCCGGTGGGCGACAGCGAAGGTGCAAGTCGATCGCGAAACCACCTCGGACTTCGCCGGGACCGCGGGACAGCGTTCGGCGGCGCGGCCTTTACGGCCTCAGGAGGAACATCAGGGGAAAGAGGGGGAGACCGACGGGAGCGAGTCCGAGAGGCGGGAGGACGGCGCCGCTGACCGCCGTCGAATGGTCCCTCCGAAGACGTGGTCGACCTCGGAAGACGCAACGACGCTCGGTGGAAAGGAGCTCCTCTACCGAGGAGGAAGACGTCGCCGACGAGAACGAGCGATGCGTCAGTGGTGGCTACGTCAAGGAAGAAGAAGAACGCGACCAAGAGGACGCGAACAAGGCGGAGGCAGACATCGAGGCGGCGCTGTGCAGGTACACACGAGCGCCCCGCTAAAGACGCACGGCAACGAAATTCTGCGCCACGTAGAAAGACGTATTGTTTAAAATAACGTAGGTATGAAGGAGCCTCCGTGCAATATTTCACGCTTGAAAAACGAGAGGAAGCGTCGAGAAAAGCTCGGAAATATAGTGCTCAGTTTTCAAGCGAAGCTTGTATTGGCTCACAAGTGCGGTTGTCATGGTCACAAAAAACTCAGTTGCTCCCAAAGCAGCTGCGTCAATGTTTGATGAGTTGACAGCTGCGCCGGCGCCGGAACCTGAGTCATTAGCGAGGATTCCAGCTGCGTAGGCGCGTGCTCACGCCACGTGCGGAACCAATCAGAGCCGTTTCGCTTCAGCCGGGGAGGGAAAGAGCAGGAAAGGGTCTCGCGCGCGCTGCGCCGGCTTCGTTTCCGTTCAGTTCAGTCTCGGAAAACGGATTGGATAGCCACGCGTTGTGCGTTCCCCCGAGGAACGGGCAGCCTTCGACGAGCGGCGGCGAGAACTCACCTGTGAAAAGGCTCGCCGTCGGCGCACCGATCCAGCCGTTAGAGCCGACCGAGCCCAGGCAATCCGACAGCAACGAGAAAATCCCGAGCCGAGGGAGCGGGAGGCCGAAGCAATCCGGCACCGTTACCTGTGGGCTACCGCGACAAAGGTCAGGTGCACGCAGGACAAGCTTCGCTTAGCCCAATTTTCCGGTAGGGGAAGGGCTTTTTTTTATAGCGAAAATGAAAGAAGAATATATACCCATTACTGTTAGCCGCATGTGACGCATGACCTAGACTGCGCGGGTCCTCGATATGAGCTCCGACATAAGGCGGGTGCGCGGGGCTGCCCACAGTGCGTCGAAATGTCTCAGAGGCGGCATGCTGAAACGTACGTCATAACGACGACCACCAGGCGCACGCGTATTCTACTTAGGTGCTGTTCAAAGGCTGCTGACAAGAAAACTATGAAATGACCAGTTCTGCGACTTTTCCGAGATTGCTTTAGTCTATATACTACTCACTTATAACAAATTTAGCCAAAATGAAATTTCATTGCAGTTTGCCTTTAAATTAGTGGTCGACTGGCAGGGCTTGTTTGTCGGCCGGTTGATCGACTGACGAAAATATTTGATTGATTGATTGATTGATTGATTGATTGATTGATTGATTGATTGATTGATTGATTGATTGATTGATTGATTGATTAGACCAGCCGGTCGAAATAGCGGATGGATCGTGTTTCAGTCGTTAATGACTCATTGAATAGGGATTAGTGAACTGGATGATTCATTGGTCTATCGACTAGTTCATGGATTTGATCAACCGACTGTATAACTGATCCAATGACTCATTTCAACGCCGCAAAGGTGCAGCTGGGCTATGGTAAGCGAGACAGTGGATGGCTCCGCCCGAATTTACAGTACCTGTGGCAAGCATATTGTACGTGGGAATTTTCGCAGTCTGCCCCTGTGGCAACGCGATCACGGCGACCGGGTGTCGAACATTGTACTTCGCGTTCAGTAGGATATACAATGACGTACGGGTGGGACTCAGAAAAAGAGGAAAGAGGTCAATGGCAAGGCAATTGAGACGGTTAATCAGCATTGTGCCCGGTTATCTACACTATTATACCCTTGTTAGAGATGGATCTGAATAACTGTGCTTACATATACAAAAAAGGCAAGGCACAAGTGAAGTCTTTTAATGGAAGTTAGCTACAGACTGTCGATATGAATTGTTAGCTCAGATCGCAGAGCGACCGCCCCGCGGAACAGCGTTAGGGCTCATTCACACCGGCGACTGACAGTGGTCGCGCGACAAAGTTGGTCGCAAATGGTCGTTTTTCTCGAAAAGCGACCGTTTTGGGCCAGTCGCTCGCTGCTCGATTTTTCAGTCGCGCGACCGTGGTCGCAAAACTGATCAACCAATCAGCGGCGCACTGGAAGTCATCTTTTATGTGTCTACATCCGGCCTCCTCCCGCGTCGCGGCAAATTCCGCGTAGATTCCGAGAGTTCTCGCTGAGAACGATAACCTCCGGGATTGCGAATTGGGTCGCGCTCAGCCGGGCTTGCCGGTGCGAACATCAGTCGCCTTCGGTCGCTTTTTGGTCGCGAGTCGCAAATGGTCGCGCGACCTCCTTAAGTCGCCGGTGTGAATGAGCCATTAGTCCGGGTTTCGATCTTTGAACCAGCACGATTTCTTTCTTTGACTGCTAAACTTTCTTTGTGAGAAACCAGCATGAGTTTCCTTCGTAGCTTCGTGCTACAGTCGAGTGCATGACCATTTCTTCCTCTCACGCTCCTCTTGAACAATGAGTGACGTGTGATACGTGCAGACCGAGAGCACACTTCAAGCAGAAATAGAAAAAAAGAAAACCACGCACGTACTTCTCAAGAGTATTTGCAACGCCTCTCCGAGTCCTGTGGTTTTAAGAGAGAGAGAGAGAGAGAGAGAGCAAATGATAAAGGAAAGGTAGGGAGGTTAACCAGGACTGAGCCCGGTTGGCTACCCTACACTGGGGAAAGGGAAAAGGGGACGGAAAGATTAAAAGAAGAAGAGAAAGTCTACTGGGTATATCGTTCGGTCACTCAGTTCGGATCACAAACGCTGACTCAAACCAGTAGCCTTCAAATATCGCAGCAGAGCTTTTGTGGCCTTTTGTAGCTGCGATATGCGAGGCCATGGTCCCAAGATCTTCTTCAAGGTGAACGGTGTTCTATCTAGCTGATTGAGAGCTGTGCAGAGGTCATGTCTTTCGTTTTGAAAAGATGGGCAGTAGCACAGTAGATGTTCTATAGTTTCCTCGGCACCGCAGGCATTACAGTTGGCGCTATCAGTCATTCCAATCAAAACCGTATATGCATTGGTGAATGCGACGCCCAAGCGTAAGCGGCACAGCATTGTTTCTTCATTTCGCAGAAGCCCTGATAACAGCCGCAGTTGCATAGAGGGGTCGAGGGAATGCAATCGTTCTTGGGTGAATTCAGGTGTGTGCCACTTCTCTAATGTCATACGGTGTGCTACCTTGCTTAGGTGTTGGGCTGCGTCGGTCCGCGATAAAGGTACAGAAACAAGGGTTGCTCCTTCGTGTGCTTTCCTAGCAGCTTCGTCAGCGAGGTCGTTGCCGGAGATACCGCAGTGGCCAGGCAGCCACTGAAACACGACGTCGTGTCCTTTCGCTATCATACGATGGTGCATTTCTCGTATCTCCGACACTAGTTGTTCACACGACCTGCGACGAAGAGATGACAGAAGACATTGTAAGGCCGCCTTCGAATCGCAGAATATTGCCCACCGATTAGCGGGTTGGTTGTTAATGTAATCAACGGCACCTCGGAGGGCAACAAGCTCTGATGCGGTCGATGTTGTCATATGAGAAATCTTGTATCGGACGCTAATTGATCGTGATGGTATAACCACTGCGCCGGTGGAGCTGGTCTGAGTGGAAGAGCCATCCGTATATATGTGGACTCGGTCAAAGTAGAAAGTGTTCAAACAATCCAGAGCTGCTTGCTTCAGGGCCAAGGTAGGCAGGTCGGTCTTCTTCCTTATCCCTGGAACCGTGAGACGCACTTGAGGTTGTTCTAAACACCACAAAGCTGAGGTTGAACGTGCTGAGGGTGTGAAGCCCGATGGTAGACAGGCACGATGGATGCTGACCTCGTTGGAGAAGGACGCCTGTGGTCGTCGTTCTGGCAGGCAGGCAAGAGAGCTTGATTGCATGCGTGAAACATGACGAACATGGGCCCTAAGCGTGTCGATGCTAATGTAAGTCGCGATCGGATGGTCTCGAGCCATTATAATGGTTCCTGCTGTTGAGGCGCTCCGCGGAAGTCCTAGGCAAACACGTAGTGCCTGTGCTTGCACGCTCTGTAGTTCTCGAAGATTTGACTTGCATGTTTTAGCAAGCACGGGAGAACTGTAACGTAGCAATCCGATGAAAAGTGCTCGATATAACTGTAGCATGGAGCCCACTGACGATCCCCATGTTTTCCCGGCGATAAACTTGAAGACATGAACAATAGATGTGAGCTTCTTCTTCAAGTGGGCAACATGAGGGCTCCAAGAGAGGTCCCGGTCCACAATGACACCCAAAAACCGATGATTTTTCTTGTAGGAGATAGGCTGGCCATTAATGCAAACTGGATAATGAGACATTGGTTTTCGTGTGAAAGCGACTAACGCACATTTTTCTGTAGAGATGGTAAGGCCTTGTGTGTGAAGATAGTGACATGCCTGTGTTGCTGCTTTCTGTAGCCTTGCGCGAACCTGCAGACGAGTGACCGCTGATGACCAGATGCAGATGTCGTCGGCGTAGATTGAGACACTCACTGTTTCCGGTAGGGATTCGGCCAGCCCAAGAAGCGCGAGGTTGAAAAGAATAGGGCTTAGAACCCCACCTTGGGGAACTCCTCGGCATGTGTAGTGGTCGGTAGTGGGACCATCTTCCGTACGTACGAACATGGACCTTTGTGTCAAGTAGTTTCTGATCCATCGATATACTCGCCCTCCTAGTTCAATTGTCAAAAGTGCGTCTAGAATGGGTTGATGGGAAACGTTGTCGTAAGCGCCTTTCACGTCCAGAAAGAGCGCTACTGATAATCGTTTCCAAGATTTTTGCTGTTCTACAGATGACACTAAATCGATGACGCTGTCAATCGATGAATGGCCTCGTCGAAATCCCGCCATAGAATCAGGGTAAATCTTGTGGTGTTCTAGGTACCATTCGAGACGGTTTTAAGAGAAAAGCGTCTTTCACCCCAGCGGGTGAAAGACGCAAACACATGAATGGTAAACCTTGTACGCGTTATTTCGCCATCGTTCTCGTATTTTAATCCACTGCACGTGCAACATAAGGTGCTCTCGTCGCACGCAGGTTCGTCACGGCCATCGTCGGCAAGATGGCGTCGGTGCCTGGCGGCCCGGTCGGCGCGCCGTCCACCAAGACCGAGATGCGAGTCGACGCCAGCGACGGCGACACGCTCTTCTTGCTGGGACTGAGGAGTCTGATGTCGAAGCTCGACGCCGAGAGCAAGTCGCGCGTGCAGGTCGACATGCTCAGGCTGCTGCAAGAGCGGGTCGCCGACGCGGAAACTCGACGACCGCACTCTGGCGGCGACGACGGCGAAAAGCGACGAGCGGACGACATCGCCGGTGCCGCAGACGTCGAGCAGCCGTCCTAGACTCCGCGCTGAATTCGCCATCGGCGAAAGTTGTAAGGCGAACAAGAGACTAGGACAGAACTTAGCACCATAGGGGTGGGCAAATATTGGAAGTTTCCAATACGAATCGAATATTACATATCATAGCTATTCGTATTCGAAAAGAAACTGTTCGGTATTTTGGGGCATCGGGAGCCAACCAAATATTTCGTAATACCGAGTACTAAAATCCACCTTGAGTCACCTTCATGTATAAATGTACAGATGGATGCACTGTAAATGTACAGATGGATGCGCAGATATATAGATGTGTTTTTTGCTTTTACATTGCCTCTGTTTGTATTGCGGGTGATTTGTACTTTCATTCGCTTTTTGCTTGTATGTTCTATTTACGTATGCCACTCCTGCTTTATAGGCCAAAATGCTGGCCTGCAGTATATTGAAATAATAATGTGGTTACTGCTTCCCGTTTGCTAAACAAAGTATCGCAAATTATCGGAAGAACTGCAAAAAAAGCTCTCGAAGCAATGCAGAAACAAAATGCATAGCGCAAGCTTTGTTTTCGTCTTCGCCGTCTTTTGAGGCGCGGATATGCTCCGGCGTAACGCGGGCGCGGGTCACGCGCAGCGCTGTTAAGCCCAGACCACATTTACGCTTGCGGACGCGCGCAAACTCGCGTCTACGCGCCTTTCGCCTGCCGCGCTTCGTGAGGAATGGCGGTTCGCACCCACAAGGACGCGCCTCCATGCGCGCGACAGCACGCGTTCACTGCGCTCACTCATAGACGTCTTGGAAGACGCCGCTTCGTACTTTGTTATAGACAGTGTTTCAAAATGCCTCGATATCTATAAACGTAATTTCTATATGTTTAGAGCTGTTAGATCAGCACAGAAAAGATTAAGCAGGTTCTTGCCGTGCCGTACTTTCTGCGCATGCGTGCACGGGCGCGCGGACGCGAACTTGCGCGGCGCGCGTACGCAAGCGACGTGTGGTGTAGGCTCTAAAGTAGCGCTTTCATCTGCTACGGTACAACCAGTTACGTTTTCCTTCCAATCGGCCCTTTTACATGTGTCCACGGCACGCAAGTCCTTGTCCTTCGGCAGCTCTTCCTTCCTTCCTTTCTCTCTCTCTCTCTCTTGCGCACAAGCGCAAGAAAGTGCCTCGAGCAGCCAGTCGCGCGGCAGTTTAGCGTGTATTCGCAGGCTTCTCTCACGCTCGGAAAAACACCTTTATGTAGCACGTATTGAGCAACAATCGGGAGTTTTTCATGTTCCTCTATAATTTTACACGTTGACACTTTACATCTAATTATGATATTTGAGAAGTATGTTAATTAATTATAACTAATTATCTAATTAGGCGGAATGAAAAAAAATAATTTGAGCATCTCCAAGCGACGGCAAACAACATTACCTTGGTTCTGTCCGGCTACGTGACATTTGCACATGTTTAATGTTTGGCTCAAGTTACGTGGGACACCCTCTACAGTTCCAGCAGTTCAACTGAAACGCGCGCCGATACACGAATGAATGCGTAAAAGCCTGCGTGTTCGCCGTCTCGCAAGTTGTTCATCTTTCACACAGTCCCGCAAGAGTAAACGCGGAGGGAGCGACCCCTCCTCGTGCAATGCATCCATTGCAGTCTGTGGAAACAGGAGATGTAATCCACGTGCATGGTCGACTTGCGAAAGGTCATAAAATGTACTCGCCCCCGTATGTGCTTATCACTACTGTCAACCCACTCCGGGGCTCTGTAAAACAATGAACACAAAAGAAGAAAAAGAGAGAATGCCTCGAGCTGAATGCGAGAGACTCACCCCTGGAGTCCTTGAGGTCCACGGTGGCACCGAGGTCGAGCAGCAGTCGCATCACGGGCACCGAGCACTGCAGCGCCGCCTGGTGCAGGCTCGACATGCTGGGGAGGAAAGGCACGTGACGTCAAGTGCTTGCGACTCGAGCTCAACCTCGCAGACGGGGTCAGAGACGGACACGAGCATACATAGCGATACTGTGCTCAGTGCTCGAGGTAAGCCACAAATACGCCCCACTGGGCCTCCCAGACGTTTTTTTCTCGAGCTAAATATTTTGCGCGGAGTGAGTGTCTACCGAGACGCTTTGGCTCCGTCTTCTGTAATACGATCTCTTTCTCATTTCTTATGTTTCTCTCTCCCCTTCTTTCTTGCGCGATGCAAGAGGCGTGCAGCAACACGGAGGAAGAAGGAGACTAGGAGGGAGCGTCACGTGGCAACTTTGAAGCTGTCATAAAAAAAAGTTACGCAGAAACTCCTCTGGGAGTTGTCCAAGTATGCGTAACTATTGTGCCACTTGCTCATCGTCACGCAGCCCGGTGTCATGAATGTTATGGAACTTGATCCAACCAGTATTAGCGACTGAAGCCCCTAGCGCTGCGGCGACACGAACTGCTCCATACGGCTGCGCAAGGTTACTTGACGCAAGCAAACTAAAGCAGCTGGCGGCGCCAGGTGCGCTGATGATGTGCGCTGATGACGTTCCATCATCATAAGCAGTTATCGCTCTTTAGCGCCCGCTCCCTCCGCGTCAAAAGATTATCAACCGTACTCCGGCGGCGGCTGCGTATGACGCGGCCGCGCGGGCCATATATCTTGAAAGCGACCTGCAATGGAGAAAGAGTGCGCCGAGTGATGAAAGCTTCGTGTGCGCTGTGGTTTCGCCACTTGGTTAGCGTTGAGGCGAGAGGCAGCACGAAGGTAAATCTGCTCGCTACTGCGGGCCCTATCCTGAGAGCGATCGTCTTACGAGACGGACGAACGGACGGGTTTCTTCGTTGGGTAGGCATAGAAATGCTTATGCACTTAAAATCACAAGTGAAATTGAGCCACATGGAAAATTAGCCTTGGCCAAGTGATAGGCAAGCCAAAATTTCTAGCCGCCTAAAGCGCGCGGAGAGTGCGGGGAAGAGTTGCGCATATGGCGACTGACTAGCGCTGATCGTGACGACGGCGCCGCTAAAGGCCACCACGCACCAAACAATACCTTGAATGGTCCGGCAACCATGTGGGGCCTATTTCCCAAGAGTCAACGCACAGATGGGCCCCGAATGAAAGGAGGAGCTGCGTCAAGAGAAGGTTGCCTTGCCGAGGCTACAGCTGACGTCATGCTCCCTCCCAATCAATTTCCTTTTCCTTCCTCCCCGTGTAGCAAGAACCACACACCCCATAAACAGGTGGCCATTACCTTCGCTTCCTCCGGTTACGAGGTGCTACTGCCTGGGTGCGTTTTTGCAGTTCGCGAAAATAAGTTTCCGGGGGCTGGCTACGTGTTTCACTAAGAGCTGGCTTTTACGATGACAGGTACTTGGGCGTAAACACACGTGCACGCACGCACGCTCGCTCGCACCTACCTCCCCCCCCCCACACGCACACACGCGCGCGCGCCCACGCAGCAACAACAGGAAAAGAAAAATGCCCTGTCGTATACATGTGGCAGCTCCTGTCTCCACTGAACGGTGAGGCGCTTCTGTATGCCACTTTCGTGGTCGAAAAACACGCCATGATGCTGCGTTTCTCCGCTGAACGGACACTGAAAGTGCTCATGAGGGGCTTTAACAGACCTCGGCGTCATTCATCGCAAGGAATAGCGCGGGCTATAGCACCACAATGCGCTGGTAAACAACTACGTAAGTTGAAAAAGAAATACAATTGCAAGCGCAGTGTGCTGTCGCTTTGTGTATACCTTATGGACGACTCAAGAACGCTTGGCTTCAAGTGCCTTGCGCCTACCGTACCTCTACGGCAAGACCGCCAGATTTGGGCTGTTATACGTTGGTAACGATTCATATTTGGCTTGAGCAGTGCACTAGGGACATTCGTCTGCCCCTCGCCTTCTATGCACTGTCCATGTCAAAGATTAATTTTTGCCTCAGCGTGAAGCGGACACCTGATCCTTGAACGCGCGTGAAGATTAATCCGAGACTTTGTCTCCCCCGCATTGTCACGTGAGGCAGTTTACGGCGACTTTGTTTGCTTCCTTCCTTCTTTTTCTCTCTTGTTTTTTTCTCGAAACAGCGGCAAAGGGCAGAATCTTTCTCTACACACTGCGCGCCTATGGATCTTACTACAGGTTACTAAAGATTTTGCAGTAATACATATGAGCTCTGCCGCACTTCTCTACAGTGAAAGTTGTCGATAGTGGCAACTGGCCAAGTTATGAACTGGGTATATATAGGCTTCGGCGTAGGATCACCGATTGCTCCCTTAGCGCTAACGGTCAATTAACCGATCTCCTGGTGTTTCGTATTTATTTGCGGCAATAAAGTCTAACAATACGCCTTACCATAATAAACCTTTCCCAATGATTGCGAGCTAGAACAGTACAGCTATCAGATTTGCGAGTGCAGGTGCCCTTCTTGTAGTCGGCAGCCATACTATTATCGAGGCGAAGGTGATATGCAAGGAAAATGAAAAAAAAAAAAAAGCGTGTCAGTGTAGTGCTTCCACGAAGATACGGAAAAGGAGCTTTGCTTTTTTTGATGCCTCATTCATGAGCGCAGTGCGCATGATCGATTGTCTCATGCCTGTTTCAATATATATTTGACCGACAGGAGTTCGTTATACTAACTCTATGACCTAAACTCTATGACGACAGGGTTTCAAGAAAAGCAGTTGAAAGCATGCGCTATACGTGTGCCTATACGTGACCAACTCGTCCAACTAACTGCGTTGACCTACAGCAGGCATAGCCTCCAACAGATGCCTAGGGTCGCTCGGCATAACATCCGCTCGCTTACCCATCGCTGTCTCGCGTGTCGACGTGCGTCCGCCGCTCGCCGGTCAGAATTCCTGCAACGAGAGATGGAAAACGTGTGTGAGGAAACGGGAGGAAACACGTATAGCGCACACGAGACAGTAGAGAAGCTCTGTCTCGTTTGGAGTATGTAGATGACTTTATCACAAAATTGCGCACATTTCCATCATCACTACCGCTTCGCTTACCTGCCAGCTTTGCTCGAGCTAGGTAAGTCCCGCAGCCCATTCAACTGGTGCCGCTTAACTAGCACGCGCAAGGCTCTGCATGTGCGCGGAGATGGTAGCAAAGCTCTATATCGCTACACGGCACAAGCCCGTGCAGCGCGGACGAAACCAGCCCTGCAAATGGAAGATAGTCGATGCAGCGTTACTTTGTACGTATATATCTTACAGGTTTTCTGCGCCATCAGGCACATGCCAAGGTTCACAGATCATTTTCGTAATTTACAGATTTTTATGTGATCAGAGGAGACAATCGTGCATGCTCTCTTCTGAGCTGCCCCAGCCTAACATGACGGTGCTTAACAATACTAATTCAATGTCTATAGACTGATCGCTTCATTTCGAGATTACGTATGTTAACGGTATGGGGCGATACTACTTAAAATATTCCTACCCGGCAACTTTCCTGTCTCTATATGCGCCGAGGAATCACAGCCTCGATCAGGCACAACGATACCAACGCCCATCGTGAAAGAGCCTTAAATCCGAGCACGAGCTCTTGTGGAGGCACAAGCACACACACACACACAAATATCTGCAGCCAGAAGCACATAAAAACACTCCTGGAGAGTGCAGACGATAAAGACACTCAAGGCACAACAAAGGGGAGAGAAACGAATAAAGCGAAGCCGGGCAGTTTAGCAGCAGACGACATTTAGACGCCCGTGCATCAAAGCAGACGACGACGCGCCAGGCAGAGGATCCATCATAATCGTTTGCACTCAGTGGCATCGAGCGCCGTCTATTTAGGTGGAAACCCCACTCCCCGCGGTATTCACCGCCCGTGGCTCTCGGGCGGTCAACGAGCCGGTATAACAACAGACGAACTCAAACGATCAAGGAAGCAAACTCAGAGACCGAAAGGGCGTAGCAGGACAGCATGGCAGCGATGATAAAGAAAGAAACAAGCAAAAAATCCAAAAATAAAAACGCACAGCCGCCACAAGCTATCTGTCAGTGTGCACTTCAGGACGGGGAATTTATATTCATAACTATCGCGGGGACGTGACAGGCCTGATTCACGCATAACTTAAGTAGATAAAATAAGCAAAAGCAGCTGAGAGAGACAACAGCTAAAAATACCGATAACAGGGCTATCGAGAGCAGCGAAGTGTCCCCCCCTCCCCCCCTCTTTAAGGGCTCGAGATTCTCCCACCCAGCCTCACTTAGGAGTGTTTAAAGAAGCGCCCCGTACAGTGAATCAATCCCCATTTTCAAAGCCGAGTACAATTTCTTGTTTCAGATGTAGGAACTGCGAACACAGAAACGGGGAGGAATGGGATGGCCTTTCACTTCTCCGGTTCGAAAACATTTACGCTCCTTTGGAAATAAAATAAAATAGGGACAGAAATGGTATCGAGACGTTAAAGAAAGCGCATAAGTCAGGGTATGGGGTCGTGTTTTTCTTCCCGGCAGCACTGCAGACGACATTCTGTTGAGTCTTAGTTTAGCCGTCTGCTTCTCGCTCACCGTGCCCTGTTGATATCCGGGGTGCCTCTATATGGCCTTTTTGTTGGTGGAGATCGTCTGCTGCAACGATGGCTTTACAACTTCATGCTTCGCCCTTTGATTTGATTTAGTGCCAGCCGTTTCCGGGGCGAACCTCCCTGCCTTCGATGTTTGAGAAAAGTAAAACAAAGGGGACCCACTACTACACTTTCGGCTTAGCGGCCTAAGGCGGCATCCTGCTAATACTCCATCGCTCTCCGGGGAGGAACGGTTTCGACGAAATCATCTGTTCGAACAAGAGAAAAACGTCGGGTGAATGAAGTCAAAAATACTTAAATAGTTAGCACGTAAGCATTTCACGGGAAGAGTATCGTCTGCTTAAGGACTAACGCATAAAAACGAGAGGAAGTGAAGCAGACGAAAAACGGAGACGCAGACGGCGGCGGATGGTGGGCGGTTGAACAAAAGCAGCCGAAAATTAAGCGCAACAGGAAATTCTCTGGTGCGCCGACAGTCGCGCTGTCATTAGTAGCTCGCAGCGATAATCGGAAGACAGCGCCCTCCCTGTACGGCGCGGCGGAAGTGCTAGTCGCGTGGGAGTGAGTCGGAAGTGACAAGATGGCGGGGTGATTAAGGCCCGCCTTCACACTTCCGCGCGAGCAAGGCCGATCGAATGCCGCATTACTGCGCATGCTTTAATTAATCAGCTGCAGATACCACCTCAGTGGAAACGGCAACGTCAATACGCTTCGGCGAATTCGTCTTGATTATGCACACGACTTGGCGAAATGCTCAACGACGCGCTCGAGGATAACGCGTTCAGTGCACGTGAGATTAGCCTCTCTCGGCTTAATTTACGGTGTATGCAAATGAAATCTGATTGCCAATCAACTCGATTAGCAGTTGGGTAAAAAGAAAAACGACGCCGTTAACACACAAATGACATAAGCTCAAACGCAGTGTCCAGACATGAAAATTAGAGGAATCGCACAGTGGCACTGCGGAACGCGTTCTTGGAAATGCCTTCTTGAAAACTCACAGTAACCGTTGTGCAAGCGTGCGTGACGAACGCTGGTTTTATCAGGTGCGAGCTTCTTTTTTGGCAGCTGCCCCAAAACTGCAAAGTCAGAATCACTGTCCGAGCTCGATCATGAGGATTCCATAGCTAAGGCCTTCTTAAACAATAAACTTTTTTAATACGAATAAGCATAGATAAATACGAGCACCACCGTTTTAACTAAGACAAAATAAAACTCAAATGATTTCGAAGCCTTGATAGTCCGTAATAGAATTTTCACAAAAGCACCACGCGTGCTATATGAAGTTACCTTATCAGGGTAAACTGATGGTGCTATGTGAAGTTACCTTATCAGGGTAAATTGATGGTTATATGTGAAGTTACCTTATCAGGGTAAACTGATGGTAAATGCATTTCTAAATGAAGACACATGCGGCAAGAGCTCTATATATAGTGCGCCGGGTACACATTCATGGCAGTGTTACGCAAGACACAATTGAGCTCAGCGGACGAATTCGTCGCTACAATATGGTAAAAGCAACAAGAAGAAGAGGAAGTGTAGGTTTCCCGCTCCACACGGTGTCTATAGTAATGTCCAACGCTCAGGTATAAATCTGCGCCTAGTATACCGTTCGACCTGTTCCGAGAGCTCTCCGTGGAGGGTTCAGGCGGCATAAAATATGCAGGAACAATTCGCAAGCCGAGTCAGGGACGCACGGAAGACAAAGCAATCAAGCAAGAGCAGAAGCAGCCGGAAATGGGCGACTACGAGGGCAGAAGCTGAACACAAAGATCTACTAAAAACAAGCAAGGCACTCCCTCCATTCGCGAGATAGAACAATCGTGAGCCGTAATAACGGTCGCCGAACCATCGCACGAAACGACAATGAAAAACCACTGCACGTAAAGAAATAAAGGAAGGACGTAGGAAGAAAATCGGGGTGGGAGGACAATTCGTCACGAAACACGGCTTTTTGGTCCATGTGTACACAGCGCGAACGTAACGGGCATGCGAGGCGCGAGAAATGGCAATTGTCATCCCCTACGCGAATACGGCTGTGAATATACGAAGAGGAACATAAAAAAATATCAAACAGACGCCAGAGAAAAGGCCGCCTGTGCGTGGGAAAAAAGCATAGCTTCACACGCCTCGACGCGTATGCTGTTGGTGCCGTCGTCTGCACGCGAAAATCGCCCCGCGGCACGAAAAACGCGCAGCGCGCGGAATATATCGTCTGCTATACGTAAGCGTCGTACGGGGGACGCGCTCATTTTCGCGCACACTCTCGTGCTTCCATTGTCTCAGCTTTTACAGAGGCATGTGCTCGCAAATGCGAGTTTGCGTTTGGAGGCCTATGGCAAGAAGTACTTCGCTGGAACGTATTTGCTAAATTCGCTCTCAATCGCTTATTTCACGCCAGTGCTTTGTGGAACTGCGACAGAGGGACACTCCTGCCATCTGCTACATGGGTCGGAGAATGTTCGTCGTCTGCTATGTAATACTACCACGCAGCTGTCGTGTGCGACTCGAAAGCGCATGGTGAGCGATGCGAATTTGCTTTTAGTAGAGTACTTTTAGATCGCTGTGACACTTTCTTGTGTTTCTGGTACGCGATTTATGCTTTCAGAATTAAACTTAATTCAGACAACGCAAAAGATAAAGAGAGAGGGGGGAGGAGTATATAGGATAAAGCCGCAGTTTCGCTAGAAAGGCGAAACATTAACAGCAATGCAGCAATGTATTCACAAACTAATGTTCGTAGATTTATAAGTTATGTAAATAGTAGTAAGCATTCACTTACGAGCGAAACAAGCATGGTGTTACGCGAGCAAAAAATATATATATATGAACTGATCACTCACTAAGACCGCGAGCGCTCGCTGTCACAACCCTGGCGTGATAATGAGAGCCGGCATACTGGGAGCGGGCATGCTTGCCCAAAGCGAACGTTTCGTGCTGCAGCTCGCTGTACCGTTTCAACTAAGCCGCGTCTAAAAAAACTCAAGATTACACGACCTCCCCTATGATAAACCGTTGTGTGTAGGCTATGTGGTTCTTTAACATGGAAGCCAACTTGCGCTGCATAGTTGATACGAAACGCATACAAAGAAAAGAAGAAAAAACACGGAAACGCCAAAAGACGATGCGCGAACTAGTAACTGCTTCTTCACAGCCAAAAGGTTATGTTTCCACAAAGAACAATCGAAATGAAACTATGCATGCTTCATTACAGTGAGTGCCGGCCGCTTACTGCTTCGTTTATCTAGATTTAGCATGATTACAAAGACGGCGCCGAATAAAACGCCTCTTTGTAATCATGCTTCACCAACTAGCCCACCAACACATCCTGAGTTAGATTTAGCAGTGGGATTTCCTTGTCACGTAATGCCATGGATGGAGTGCTGGTGTACGGCCGCACGGCAGCAGCAAAAAAAAAAAAAAAAAAAAATGGATTTTTTCCAGCGCAGCCGCGGAACGTGAAATAGTCTTAATGCGTGAGAGTGGTCAAACAGGCGCACGTAGGCAGTACCGTTTGATTTCAGCCTTTATGCCTAGGCTGCGAAGAAGAAAAAAATTAGCGGCACCGTTGGTCCCGAGACTTTTGTTCTCGACTGTTTATACGTGTCAAATAAACTCCAACACAAGGCGCGCGTGAAGGACAGCGCGCATGAAACCGGCAACCAGCTCAGATTGTCCTTGCATGCTCGCCCTTCGCCCTGGCACCCGCGGGACGCAGCAGATGACCTCCAACACGCGGCGCGCGGGTCGCGTATGCACTCGGCTACGCGGGTAGAGTGGCCTATAGCCTGGGCAGCCATGCACGGCGCAGCGAGGGTTCGATCACGTGACCTCCAACAAGGGGCGCCCGGGAGGATCGCTTGCATCAAGGCGCCACCCACTCATCTCGCCCTCGCGTGCTTGCCCTCGCACCCGTAACGCATCAAGCGACCAGCGACAACACGGCAATGCGGCGCGCGGGCCGCTCATTCTCCATACACTGTAATAATTGGGGTCGGGCATTAAATAGATGGTAGCTGGCTCATGCCGTCGTCGAACTCATCCACGCTGAGGACGTTGTTGAAGGAAAGGACTTGTTCTCATCGAGAACGAGGAATATGGGGATTTATTTACAGTACCTACATGGGGAGAACGTTACAGTTCGTCAGTCTAGCATGACTGAAAGAGAATGCGCACTCAGCAGCCGCGCAACAGCTGCTTATAAACACTTTGTCCTCCCTAGATCCCTAGGTGAGGGAAAACGGCCGTTCAACCTTCGACCAATCGAAGCGTCCAAAGTCATCGTAGCCGACCCGCCTTTGAGGGGGAGGGTTTACACACTCACTTCCGCACAGGTTTCACTGAACGCACCTAGGTGAGAGGGTTCTCGCTAACAGAGGTCTTGACCTGAGCAAGCGCCTCTTTGATCCCAGAACTAACCCTGCAGTCAGTGGCCGCCGCGTCTGTCCATTGACTGTTACCACTTCTGGTGCCCGTGAGACCGCACCGCACAACATCTCCTTCCAGGAGTTCCTCCGCTCCAATCAAACCGTGAAGGCGACGGCGACTCCACTAACAATACTTGGTCCGCCGACCGCGTCTAGACATAGTGGCGCCGATGGGCTGTTGACGCGGCGCATTGTCGTCCTTACAAAGCAAGTCGTCGCAGCGGGGTGGGAAGGCTTCGGAGGTCGCTTCTCCGCAGATCGCCAGCCCCGCAGCTGCAGCGGGCTTGGGAAAAATTTTGCAGGTTGGCACCCCTGCAGGCCGATCGTAACAACATTTGGAGTTCATCGCGACAGCTTGGCGGCGGCGGCGGTGACAGTGCGGCTGCAGTGTCTGCATAGCTGCTAACGCAATAAAAAAAAACATTCGTTCTTTATTTGAAATTTTCTTTTTTCCTAGCTTCGTCGTCACTGTTCAGAATGTTGCTCAAAGAACAATGCAGCAGACCGTACCGTACAAAGGAACTCACGGCGTACATGCACTGCACGGAACCTGAAACAAGAATGCTTTGACTTCGAAACCGATGGAAAAGCTCCTCTGGTATAGCAACAGCGTTCTCCGATACTGAAGTTGCAGGACGCTTAACTGAAATAATGTTAGTCAAGACAGCACGATGTAAACCGAATTAACCGTTTACCCATAGCAGATCCAACGTCAAGCAGAGCACCAGCACTCTGGCGAACATATGAATACATGCGCATCTTCTTACATCAGGTGAAACTCGCCACTCACACCTGTAGCCTTTAAACTTTAAACGGATTCACTAAACCATTCCTGCTTGACTGGACGGCGTGCAAAGTTTTTTTTCGATAAGTGATAACCACGAATGTGGCAGAAATTGAATCAGCCGCTAAAGTACGAACTTAGCAACAACACTGCTTAGTAAGCATTTAGTCACGGTACATTTATTTACGACATCACAAGAGAAGTTCCCTCTGAAGCAGTCGCAGCCTGTTGTTTCGTCCAATAATGCCATAAGTAGGCGTCGTATTTGCTTTATCTTTCGTTTAGTTTTTGGCAAGCACGTGAAACAAAATACATGTCCAGTCACGCATAGATGACAAAGCGTATCCTTAAAGCACAAAGCACCTCAGAGACTGCGCGCTTTATATGCCTACCATTTCCGACGTCAATCTCCACAAAGCCGTCCAATTTACCGTTTGCAAAAATTAGTTATTTTCTTTTTCTCCATGCATGGGTGAGAACTCTCGGAAGCGGAAATAACAGGTCTCACTAACATGCAAGAAAGAAAATAATAATAATAATAATAAAAGCGAACTCGACGGCAGGGGAAAAGCGAGTCATGAAGATGTAAAAAAATAAATTAAACGGAAAAAAGCGGCGACACGAACGGAAGCACCGCTTCGCACGCAAGGAGTGTCGTCGGCGTCCGCAGACGACGTTTGCAGACGATCAGCGTGCAGGAGTGCGCGAGTACTCCACGCCGTCAGATGCATGCAGCGCTGCCACAAACTTCACGAATAGCAGAAGTGGCGCCGGCGAAACGAGCACTGTTACGAAGTTGGAAGCGTTCCACAAGTGTTACGCAACGTGGATAACAGCGCCATTGAAGAAAGGACTTGCAGAGACGCCGCAGCGTTGCCGTATTTCTTTCCCGATTCTGCGTCCCGCGCTAGTGTCGTTTTTCGGCGTTTTGTAGTAGCACTTGCCGAAGCTGTAGAGATCACTTGGGCCAATCGTGACCAGAACACGCAAAGCCCTGGCTGAACCGGTCAGCGCGTACGCTCGGAGTATAGAAGCCGACGGTGCTGCCTACAGCCAATGGAGTTTCATGCAAGCGACGCCGATACGCCGGAAATTCGGCGCGACAAACTGCTCTAACCCACCTTCGTTTGAGCAGCGAAACAAGATAGCGAGGTAAAAGACGCGAGAAAACTTCGCGTGTCCTGCGTGTGTTTATCAGCGCTAAAACTGAGTTACGGATTAGCTTCACCAACGCAGCGACCGAACTTACACGTTCCAAGAGAATCGTGTAAAGCTTGGATTTTTCCTTGCTCTTAGGTATGGTTTGCTCAACAACGCACTCTTCGGCCTTTCCAAACACACGCCGTTTGTGAACTAAGTTATTAGAGTTCAAAATTATAGGATTCAATGCAGAAATTCTAGTGAAGAACCTATACGAATACTCAAGCATACTCAGGATTTATATACGTCTGACACTAAATTTCAAACGTTGTTGGACAGCTATAGTAACCATGGGGCCGTTGTACTGAACAACCCTGTTTCACGCTGAAGAGCTACGAAAAGTCTGACCGCGGAAAAAGGATAAGTTAAAATGATTACTGATCGCAAAAGGGCATCAATAACGTTACAAGAAGCCACAAAGGCCGTTTGGAGCCATTGTGCTGAAGTTTATAAAAATCTATACCTAACATATACCTATCGCTCCTATGGTGGTTGAGCCGTCACAAAAACTCGTCATGCAGCCTCTAACGTATGATTTTCCACAACTATATTAGTATTAAACTCGGTGTTAGGAATCGAGCATTAGCATTAGGAGGAAGCTTTAGCTCGGGCCCCAACTTCGATGCCTCCTATAAAAATGCATGTAAAACGCAGAAACACTTTTCTGAGATAAACACTGGACTGATTTTAATGAAATGTCTTGTATTTGCGAGAGAAAGGTAAATTCTAGTGATTGTTGGGAGCGGGATTTAGATTTAGCGCCTGAATTATTTAAAAGGAATTTTCAAAAAGGGTAAGTTTGAAAAGCACGGAGTTTAGACTAAACTCGCAGCTCTGCACCTAGAACAGATATCGAAGTTCTGTAAACTGCATACATTAGAGCGTTCAAAGCGAAGAAATGCGATATATCAGTTTTTGTCCTACGTGAAATTGTTACATTGTCTACAAGAGTTTTGCACAAGTCTTACTCACGTATTAGTGATAAATTTGAGAGCCATGTGTAACACATCAAGTTTGTTCGCTGTAGATGTACTATTAGATGCAATTTACAGAATGGTTATATGAATTTTCATTGCTGAGTGACAGAGTTGCAAACTTCCTAGTTTGGTTTTCTGAATATTTTCGATTTTTAACCATTTTTATTAAAACTTTGACAGTACAAATTGAAAATTCGCTACAAACAGTCACTATATTTTAACTTTTTCTTTTAAATGCAACAAATCTCATCAAATTCGGCGCAGTGGTTGACGAAAAAGAAACGATTTCCTCTTTCCCACGTATTTAGATAGGAGCCCATGGCAAGAGCTAAAGCGCCGGGAGAATTGGGAAAAGCGCAGATCCAGTGTACTTCATCTAGCCCTGACAGGTCCTCCAAAGTGCAAAACAAGAGGATCACAGTCCCTGGCAGATGTTTGGCTCACTAAAGCAATTTAAGACCTCAACAAAGATTAAGGCATCGGTTAGATACGAAGCGCTCTCGCGGTAGCTATATGTGCGGATTCGAGCCCTAACTGAATCACTCCACGCGCAGAGTTTTCCAGCACTGCATGCATCTGGCGATTAAGTTTAACGGCTTGCAGAAACGACGACAACGATGCTTGGAGCGAAAATCGTCTGCCGCACTTTCGAAGCTGTCGTCTGCTTCGAAAGTCGCTGTCGTCCGCATGCCATGCCGCTTTTCTAAAGTGAACCGCGCCAGCCAGGAGGCGAGACAGTGACACCAAGAACACAGAAGATTTAAAAAAAAAAAGGGAAAACGTGCGACAGACTAGAAAAAAGAAAGTAAACTTGTAAAAGTACGCAGCAGGTTCGCCAGACGAGTAAACATGCGTACGCGATATGTATTTCAAAAACGTAGATGATAAAAGGGGGAACACAGGAAGAAAAAAGCCGGCTCTGAAAGACCAGGAAGCGACGATTTAAAAAAAACTGTTGAACCCTCTCGCCGAACTTCCGCTTTCAGGAGACGCTATAAGTATTCAAGACATCGCGCGGGCGGAGGTGTGTATAGAAAGTGAGCTCTTCCTATATCGACCTCTTCTTCCTCGGCTTACTGACACGCTTCCCCCAACCCACACTTCCTCGAAAAACGTCAACGTATACGCGATCGATGTGGAAGGATCTTTAGCGGCGCTGAAATTTCCGCCGCACTGCACTTGCGGTGACCTGGGGTGCTTTTCCAGGCTTCGATGTCTAATCCGACAAAATCCGCCACTCTGTGCACTTGGGCACATGGCATGTGGTTCTTTTTTTTTTTTTTGGACGTTAGCGAAAATAGATGGGGCTCAGCGTTTCCGGTCAACACACGTGCGCGCACACAGAGAAGGCTAAAAAAATTACGCCGAGTTAATTTCAAGGAATTCTGCCTCAAACATGGGTGAGCTAATGTTCCAAATTTTGAATACGAATTGCGTATAATCTTTGTTAATTTATTCGCATTCTATTTGAGTATATTCATTACTCGAAGTTGTCGAATATTCGTTTCGGCTCGCGTATAAGAGATAACAACAGTCACTGATGTCTTTTCTCCACAAGAAAAACGGACACTTACCTATCAAGAAAGGGGTCAGGCAAGGAGACAAAATCTCTCCACTGTTATACACTGCATGCTTGGAAGAGGTATTCAAAGCATTAAACTGGGAAGGCTTAGGAGTGAAGATCAACGGCGAATATCTCAGCAACCTTCGGTTTGCAGATGGCTTTGTCCTGTTGAGCAACGCTGGAGTTGAACTGCAACAAGTGACTGAGGACCTTAACCGACAACGTGTAAGAGTAGGGTTGACCATTAATATGCAGAAGACACAGGTAATGTTCAATAGCCTAGCAAGAACACAAGAATTCAGGATCGCCAGTGAGCCTCTACAGCCGGTGCAGGAGTATGTTTATCTAGGCCAATTACTCACATGGAAGCCTAATCACGAGAAGGAAATTTGCAGAAGCTTACCACTGTCCTTGAAAAGGAAAGTGTACAATCATTGCATTCTACCGGTGCTAACATATTTAGCAGAAATTTGGGGGTTAACGAAAAAGCTCGAGAAGAATAAGTTAATCACCACGCAAAGAGCGACGGAACGAAAAATGGGAGGCGTAACCTTAAAAGACAGTAAGCGAACGGTGTGGATAAGAGAGCAAACGGGGTATATTCTAGTTGGCATTAAGAAGGGAAAAAATGGACCTGGGCAGGCCATGTAATGCGTAGGGCAGATAACCGGCGGTCTGTTAGAGTGACAAAATGGGTACCAAGGGAAGGGAAGGGAAACGCAGTCGATCACGGCAGAAAATTAGTTGGGGTGTTGAAATGAGGAAATTTGCAGGCGCAAGTTGGAGTCAGCTATAGCGCAAGACAGGGGCAATTGAAGATCTCTAGGAGAGGCCTTCGTCCTGCAGTGGACATAATAGGCTGATGATTATGCTGCTGATGATGTTGACTGATGTCTCGAGCGACAGAGATAGATGCAAGTGAGGTCTGTTCCGTATGCTATTGCTGCAGGGGAGCCGATAGTAAAATCATCAGATAATAGAAAGCAGTTGCTTCTCGTTTACAAGCTCCTTAATTGACTGGACGTCCCGTTATGACATTACATGCAAGTATGAAATAACGTAAACAAGCCTCAGTTTTTACCAAACGAACTCCACAAAGACTTTATATTTCGCTTTGTTTACAAATGAGAGAGTATTTGATATCCCATTCGAAATTCGAAGGTCGTTTTCCCCGACTATTAGTATTCGCATTCGATTCTGAAATTTCTACCACTGAAGCACTCCTAGATTTAAGTAAGGAAACTTATTTTGTAAGGTTTCTCTGACGGACAGGAGAAAAAAAAAACGCATTCAAGGCGGAGAAATGTTAATGCATACGATAATTACGCAACTACGAAGTTTCGCCAAACAGAAGCCGCACACGTTTAGCATGCGACTCGCATGCAGCGATGGACGGATCATAGGTAATAGTGTTGCACTTGGCGAGCTGCAACATGTCTTAAAACAGAGCGACGTTTGAATGAATGTATAGGTCTCGCTGAGGCCCATTGTAGATTATATCAGAAGGCGCAATAAAATACGACAGGAAGTTTTGCATTTGCAATCTCGAACAACGGTGGTCTGCTTGTCTATTCCTTTATACAGCGCCTTGCGAACATGCTTTCCTCTATCCTATATGGACGACTGTTTATTGTTATAATGGCATGCGCAATAAAAGTTTGTACCAAGAATTTCTTGCCCCATTTTCGCACAATCTCTTTTTATTTCCTGATGACTCCTCACCAACTAGCTCACCTTCGCATTCTGATTCAGTTTAAGTTTCCTGTTACTTTAATCCAATTCTCAGCTAGACGCACCAACATATTTACCTGCATGCACTACTGGCATGCAGGTAATTGGCACTGCTAGACCGGCGTCAAAGAGTTTCACTGAAGTGCGGCACCTGCCCAGTGGAATATAGCCCCGCGAAGGGCCCACACTTTTAGACAGCCCTGTCTCCGGGATCTACCGATATTTTAGGTTAGGTTAGATAGCCGGAAAGAAACTGGTCTCACGCGGCCAAGAATGCTATTCGCATTAAAAAGCGCAAGCTCGCGCTCTTTCATTACGTTACGTACCCATGAGTTCACAGGCAATAAAAAGGCTATGAGCACTTTGCTGAGCTAAACTGTGATAGGCGAAAGCCTATCTATGACTGCCTCAGTTGCTGCTGTCTGAGCTGTTCTGCGAACGGACGCCGCCGTGGCAGCGAGCATGGGATGCAAGCGCAGTGTCACCGGCTGTGATTGATCACCGCTTTCCTGCGTCCACCATGGACTGTGCACGGACACTCATGAGCCACTAAAGGCTTACGCCTTAAAAGTTCCGGCTGCGATTTGCCCTGCGCTCGCACGGCCTTTATCGACGCGCCTGATGACGTAACCTAATGTGCAAGTTATGCACCTGGCTTCGTTCTAAATGTGCACCTTGCGTCTGGAACAGCACCGACCACTTACGACTTGACCCGAGGCCCAACACCCGGAACCTTTCTTACACAAAACGCTTCCCTCAAACCTTAATCCAGCGGGGCGGGCCATCCCAGTAATCACTCTGACCATTTCTTGTTTCGTTATTTTCGCACTGCAGCGCTCACTTTAAGGAGGCAAATTCCGGTCGGTTTAAAAGAGAGAGACGAATGGAGCCAAAATGTAAATCAGGAACGAGGAGCGTTTAGGCAGAAAGTGAACAGAATGGGGGGAAATGTAACAGACGAAGGCCCGAAAATAGAAAAAAAAAAGAAAACGGAAGGAGAGCTCACGTCACAGCCCGCGCACCACAGATTGCGTCTTATCGATCTCGACGCGGAAGGGGAAAAAAAGAAAGAATCAGACGAATACAAAGCAGACGTAGACAAGAAGGTAGAGGAATACGAAGCAGACGACAAAGAAGCCGCAGCCAGCCGAACGGGATTCGGGAACAAAAGGCAGCCCGGGAAAAGAGCGTGCGGAGAATAAGGTCGCATAATGGCGGGAAAGAGGGAAGCAGGAAGAGGGGAATCAGCGGCGGGATAAGACGCGGGAAACCGGGAAAGGTGTAGCGCGGGAGAGGCTTTTCGGGGAAAGAGGGTCGACACAGCGAGGCGACGGAGCGTGGACCTGCGCGCGACACGGATCATTCGCTTACCTCCCTGTGCTGCACGTATCCCGGCACGTACGCGACGAAGAGCGGACTACACGCCGTCCGCACGTGCCGAGATCGAGAGTTACGTTGAGTTATTTTTCTTCTTTTTGGCCGGATAAGTGTTCCAAGCGGGCTCATTTTCAAGTCTGCTATGGTCATCATCGTCTTTAACGCCCACTCGCAGAAATGAAAGGCATTAGCAAAATGGCAGCAAATTTACGTACAGAGCGAGACGCTAGCGTAGGACATTGAAGTGACAGCTTCGACAGCGGCAATTAAGACAAGTTGTAAGTTGTGCAGCTACAAAAGAAGGCGGTGATACGCTAACAGAAGGTTACACCGTTAAGCGCGGCGGTGCCATAAAAGCGCCAAACTTCAACGCGCGATTTCCTTTAGCTTCTGCGACACCTTTAATGACGGCGACGTTCGCCATCGCATATGAGATGTAGCCGGTCAGCGAAGGCAAGATATAAAGCTTTCAAACGAAGGTCTTCTCGTTTACTCTACTTATTATTTCAAGCATATATTAGGCTTTCCCTTAAGGGAGCAATATCGGAGTGTTCCGTAGGGACAGGATGGCGATTCCCGAAAGCGTGTATTTAGGGCCCCTTTTTAAACTTTGAATGGCAGCCTTTAACTTCCGCTCCGGTTCACCGCCAGTGGGCGCTGCTGCGGCTAGCCGCCGCCGTATTATGATCTCGCGCGGCCGTGCAAAGCCGGGCGCGAAGAGCCGTACGAACGTCCGCGGCAGCTCGTTAGGCTAATCACCCGCCGACTCGCTCGAGCGTGAGTGTACGCCCGTGCGGCAGCGCTGCCGAGTTTGTAGTCCGCGAGCGACCGTGCTGCTGCGCGTCTGCGCAGAATTAAGCACGAGGCACACAGCTGCATCTCCCGGTTCGTATGCTCCGCTCGCACGCGCGCACGTCTGCGGGTTCGCTGCTGGGGCACGCAGCGTACCTTTCAGCACGTCTGCACGTGTGCGCGTCTGCGCGCACATCTGTGATCGCGCGAGCGCGCTAAAGAGGCCGTGTTTGTTGTGCCAAAACAACAATACGCATTCCCGGAAAGGGGAAAAACAAAGAGGTGCAGGCGAGGATACGCATGTGGGATAAAGAAACGCAGTCGTGAAGACGCAGGATTCGACAGTGCAAAGTAACACGACGATAAATACACGGTTATTACAGCGTCTAACACGTTCTTCAAACAACGCAAGAGACTGCAGATCGGTTTCTTGCCGTTTGTCGTACGTGGGTTTCATCAGTGTACTCTCGTATAGGGCTTCATATACACGCACATATACGCGCAGCCGCTACACACAGCCCCGCATGAAGACACTACGTACCATAACACGGTAACTAGATTACGTATGCATGCAGACACCGCGGTGCGCGCATTCATACATCCGTGTCACAAACGTAGAAGCGCACTGCACCTGAGAATAGTTAGCTGCAGCTGTACCGCTATTACTTGCCACAGCGACCAACATCCGTGAAGGCGAAATACTGCGCCAAGATGACTGTGCAGCACGTCATACGCCCGCGAACATCGTTCGACAGACTTCTATTATAGCACAGTGTATACATGCTACGTATAGATACAGAATGAGATAGCCTGCAGATAAGAAATAGGTGTTAGCTGATATATATCACGCAGGACAGAGAAAACTTCGGGCCGTATCTAAACGCTGCGTGGAACTGTACGTCAACGTGCCGACTAGCCGGAGAAAGCTGTATCTTGTAAGCGCCGCGGGCTCTTCGAAAGCTCGTTAAAACTACAAAGGGAGCCGCCAGGATCCCCTTACTAGGAGTTCTAGGCACGCAATGCTCGCGCCTGCCCGATTAAACTGTGCAGTATTAAGGAAGCGAAGAGAGACGTTCTTTAACGGACAGTGAAGAGGTCCTCCTACGCATGATGAGTACGTATGCACAAAATCACACATACGGGTACAGAACACAAGAACACACTTTGTTAGTTCACTTCAAAGCGAACGGGCGTACTGAGGCGGTCCCCCTCATGCGCGGCAGAAAATAGCTCTGCACTCCAGCGCTGTATTTACAGGACATATAGGTATACGCGCCAGCCGAGCAAGCAACTAGTGTGTCTATATCTTAAGCAATCGGCTTAAAAGGCAACTCCGGCGTTTCTTTAACCATATTATAACATTGTCATGTTCAAATGGATTTGACAGTCCTGTCACGGTTAGGGTGGTTCAATTAGCTTAGAAATTCATCAGTAATATTATATAACCAATAAACGAGATACCGAAAGCGAAGCGGGTAGCTGCTTCGTATGACGTCACGATGAACCGATGACGTCAGGTCCTGCCCTACCACAATGTAAACACGCAGTACACGTGGCGCTAACGCCAAGGACGCGAAGCTGATGATGTCTTCTGATGACACAGGGAGCTTTTACAGAGTTCCCAAACTAGGCAGCGGTGATACAGGCGACGATTTCAGCGACAGTGGCGGTGTGGTCTCTGACGTCACAAACATCGGGTGACCAGTAAAGTCATGAGTCGGGAACGCAACCAATGTTCCAAATTCATTTTCAGGGAAACTAAACGACTTGCAGATATATTGTTTGGCACAGATAATCAGAGTGCAAAAGAGAACATATATTCCAAATTTTATTAAGATCAGTGGACATCGAAAAATCGCCGGAGTTGCCCTTTAAGCGTATAACCCCAGTTTGTTTTCCCATTTTCTGTTATTTCACCATTCACTGTGCGAGGAGATACGCCAGCACTTGAGCACCTACTACTTCGGTTGCGTGCATGTAAGTGCTTTTTTTTTTTCTTCGCACTTGTGGGATCCTGTCCACATGATACAGACCTCAATCACTTCTCGGAGGCTATTTGACTCTCAGTGCAAGACACTCAACATTGTACAATTACGTACAGCTTTTCCATTTATTCAGCTTGACATTACAATGCTACTTACCTGGGCTGTACAAATGGCGTCGTTAGCGAAAGCCTCGGGCTTAATCTCGATTTAGTAAAGTACACCAAAGTGTCAGCACAGGTACGGATGTTTTCGGACTCCATCCCCGCCGAAACGCGACATCCTTGGTTGGGAATCAAGCGAGCGACCAATGTAAAATATAGGTCTCGTGCGCATTTCCGTATTGTGTGATGAAGACATCGTTGCCATTGACTCACTTCTCTAAGTGCACTCTCACCCTCGGTGAATAAGAGAGATGTGGGTGAAGAAATACTGGCGCAAGCTAAGACATTCACGAAGGAAGGAAACTCAAGGACGAGTGCTATAGCTACTCTCGATCGATCTCTCAATTATATGTAGGTTAACCATCGGCCGAAGCCTAGAATACACGTATGAACGTATAACTACGCACACCAGAACAGGTTGCAGATACACCAAGGCAAGTAATCACAAGGGTGAAGAAAGAAAAACGATATTCGATAAGTCAGTGGCACTTTTTCTTATATACCAGGTGCGTGCGTGCGTGCGTGCGTGCGTGCGTGCGTGCGTGCGTGCGTGCGTGTGTGTGTGTGTGTGTGTGTGTGTGTGTGTGTGTGTGTGTGTGTGTGTGTGTGTGTGTGTGTGTGTGTGTGTGTGTGTGTGTGTGTGTGTGTGTGTGTGTGTGTGTGTGTGTGTGTGTGTGTGTGTGTGTGTGTGTGTGTGTGTGTGTGTGTGTGTGTGTGTGTGTGTGTGTGTGTGTGTGTGTGTGTGTGTGTGTGTGTGTGTGTGTGTGTGTGTGTGTGTGTGTGTGTGTGTGTGTGTGTGTGTGTGTGTGTGTGTGTGTGTGTGTGTGTGTGTGTGTGTGTGTGTGTGTGTGTGTGTGTGTGTGTGTGTGTGTGTGTGTGTGTGTGTGTGTGTGTGTGTGTGTGTGTGTGTGTGTGTGTGTGTGTGTGTGTGTGTGTGTGTGTGTGTGTGTGTGTGTGTGTGTGTGTGTGTGTGTGTGTGTGTGTGTGTGTGTGTGTGTGTGTGTGTGTGTGTGTGTGTGTGTGTGTGTGTGTGTGTGTGTGTGTGTGTGTGTGTGTGTGTGTGTGTGTGTGTGTGTGTGTGTGTGTGTGTGTGTGTGTGTGTGTGTGTGTGTGTGTGTGTGTGTGTGTGTGTGTGTGTGTGTGTGTGTGTGTGTGTGTGTGTGTGTGTGTGTGTGTGTGTGTGTGTGTGTGTGTGTGTGTGTGTGTGTGTGTGTGTGTGTGTGTGTGTGTGTGTGTGTGTGTGTGTGTGTGTGTGTGTGTGTGTGTGTGTGTGTGTGTGTGTGTGTGTGTGTGTGTGTGTGTGTGTGTGTGTGTGTGTGTGTGTGTGTGTGTGTGTGTGTGTGTGTGTGTGTGTGTGTGTGTGTGTGTGTGTGTGTGTGTGTGTGTGTGTGTGTGTGTGTGTGTGTGTGTGTGTGTGTGTGTGTGTGTGTTTTATACCATACAGTAATTTTCAAAATCACCAGTGGCAGATGGCGCATAATTCTCTAGTCGAGCTGGATTACTCGAAGACGCGGACATTACTCGCCCAGAAGATTGAAATACATAATCGACTAATTAATGAACGTTTACTAATTAACCTTTTAATTCATTACTTTACGGCGCATATTCCAAATTACGAGTTGTAACCAGTGAGTTCGAGAGGCATGAGCACTTGGAACGAATTTACACGATAACACCAGTTTCGAGATATTCATTCCCAAAGTGTGCCACGAAATACATGGGTGTTCCAGTTACTTTTGTGCTTCAGTGTATGAAACGGCGGCTTGTTAAAAAAGTAAGTGGAAAACGCTGCATTATTACTGCGAGTTCCCCAGTGCATATCTCGAGACCCGTGGATCCTTAGAAGTCGTTCTAAGTGGGTATGGATTGAAAACTCACCGGCTACACATCGTAAATTGCAGTATGTGCCGTAAAGTAATTAATTATAAATTTCACTTGTAATTTTAGTTAATTAATCGATTGTGCATTCCGATTTCTCGTACGAGTAATGTGCGCAGCCTCGAGTAATGCAGATCAAGGACTGCAATTGTACGCTATCTACCATAAGCGATTTTTAAACTTTCCGTATGGTCTAAAAAATAACATCCCGTACTTAAGATAGTTCCCGCGTTTTTGAATCATTGCTTCTGCCCAGAATCGTCATCTCGTCAAACCGCCTCTGGAACATGGATAATCACTGCAAACTGTCGCATTTACAACACAGTATATCGTAGAAAGAAATACGTTGGAAGACATACGGTAAACATTACGAAGTCATGATTGGCGGCTTACCGCTATCCTCGAAAAAAAAAAGTGCAATCATTGCATTCTATACGGTAATGCTAGGCGTAACGTTAAGAGAGGAGAAGAAAGCCGTGTGGATCGGAAAGCAAACGGGGATAGCCGATATTCCAGTTGACATAGGAGAAGAAAGTGGAGCTAGGATGGCCACGTAATGCGTAGGGTACGTAACCGGTGGATTATTAGAGTTGCAGAATGTGAGGCAAAGAAATGGCAGCGCAGTCGAGGACGGCAGAGAGCTATAGGCGTGACGAAATTAGGGAATTTACAGGCACAAGGTGGGGTCAGTTAGAAAAATACAGGGGTAGTTGGAGATCGCTGGAAGAGACCTCTGTCCTGCTGCGGACATATAAAAAGTATTATTATTATTATTATTATTAGTAGTAGTAGTAGTAGTAGTAGTATTAGTAGTAGTAGTAGTAGTAGTAGTAGTAGTAGTAGTAGTAGTAGTAGTAGTACTAATTTGCACAGCCACAAGGCCGTCTGAAACCGGAAAAGGACGAAGCATAGGCAAATCCACCTACTATACTATACCCATCATTACCATGCTGCCTGAACCGCCATGCTTGCAACTACTGTAGACGTTAGCGCCAGAGTGCCCTCTAGTAATTTTCTGGCAAGAAACTCCACGATCAAAACAAAGACCGCTCGCCTCAGTGTAATAATTGTAAGCCACGCTTCGCAAAAGAGGTCAACGCGATAAGTATCGCCCGTTTCCGGATACAAACGCGCGCAACATCTGCCTTACCATAAATGACGTCACGCCACGTTAATGCACGGGCGCGCCGCTAGGTAGCGCGTCAGCACCTGCTCGAACCCGTGACACGCGCCGGCCCTCACTTTCCCCGGCAATGCACGGTACTAGCGAGCAACGCGCCGAGCTCTTTATGCGCACGCGGGAGGGAGTTACCCGCGCGTAAGTCTCGCCGATATAAATCCATTAGAAGAAGGCGGCAAAAGACGGTCCCCTCGGAAGTTGTCATCGCACAGCGGCAGCAGAACACGGAAAGACCGAAGTGCCTGTGTGTGCCGTTGAAAAGGGGGGAGGGGGCGAAAATGATTACAGAGAGCGCAGAGGGAGATGGAGAGACAGAACAGATGTGTGCACGTAATTTGAGACGCCGAGCAAACGTGGTCGAGCGAATTAGACGAGCACGAATGAGTCGGTGCTATAGCCCGCATTCCGAAATCCGCTTGCGCTCTCAATGCGAAGGTTTACTCTTTTCCCTCATTCGTGGGATTCGCGCTGCATGTCGGTACGACGCGGTACGCTGCATACCTACATTGCGGGAAAAACGAACGGACTCTACGCGGACTTCTAATTGGAAAAGGATACGTAGGCGGCGAGGTCCGAAGTGAGAATTAAGTACGCTGGCGCTGCTACCACTATATATCGAGAAATCCCACATATGCGCGACATAAATACATACATATATAATATAAACATATACATATAATGATTCGAATGGTCACTAGCTAATATCAAAAACAATGCTCAGCTGTGACTTGCAAAATTTTGATACATACATATATAATAAAGACAACGACGAATCAGGGCATACGGCGACAGCACTCGGCGGCCCGGCTGGAGAAACTTAGCAGCTGTGGCGTGCAGTCTGGTATTGTGATGACCTTTATTTTATTTCTATCTTCTTCTTTTTGCATCTCAAACGAGAACAAATAATTGTACGCATTATTTTTAGAGTCTATTTTAGACTCTGCACATATCTATATGTGCAGAGGCTGCACCAGGAGCTTGACCTCGTCTGTTCGTCACTCCAGTGAATAACATTCGAATAAGGCTAGCAACGGAACTCGAAGGTGCAAAGTAAATTTCAGTGCCGGGAATGCCGTTGTGGAGAGCTCCGGATTAATTTATACCACCTCGGGTTCTTTGAAGTGCACGTCTCGGCCAAGCAAATCAGCATTTCTTCATCCGCCTTCATCGGAACGAAGCCACCATCGCGGCCGGTAACCGAACCCGCGACCCCTCTTTCTGCCGCAGAACGCCGCGAGCCACGGAACCGGGGAACCTTGGATGTGGGTGGGAAGTACCGCGTCCCTCTTGAAAGTTTTCATATAAAGAAAGCGCTAAAGACGAAGTCGAAGGAACACATACGACAGGACTTCGTCTTCGTCTTTAGCGCTTTTTTATGAAAACTGGCGAGATGAACTAACTCGCCCAAATCAAGGTATTGTTACCGCGTTCCCTTTCATATTTGGTGCCACCCCGTGTATATATAGAGGGAACCGAGGGACCTTCGCCTGCGCACCGTCGATTCCTTTCTCCGTGCTCTCTCGCTAAGTGCGCGTATCCTATACCAAAACACACGCACATACAGCAACACACGTCACGCATCCGCACCAAACTGCGCGCCTCTGCGCGAGTTATTACTCGTAATCTCTCTCGCACGTGCGCGCACCCTCGCGAGTAGGTAAACCGACAAAGTCGGCGACGGGTGAGGCGATACGCGCACGCCGCGTCGAGCTCTCGCAGCGGGCCCGCACCAAAGCCCCCCTTCCCGCGCTACGTATAAGCCGCTGCCCCGGAGACGACGCGCACCTCGGCCGGGTGCCGCGGCGGCCACGTAATGAACTTCCCCGCACGCGACGCCAAGCGACGACGTACGCCCGACGAGACTCTCCTTCCACCGGCGACCGCAGAGTAGAGCGCCCAAAGGGAGTCCCGAGCACTGAGCAAGCTGCGCGTCCCTCGTGTATTTACCGAAGTTCTTCCTGTAGCGCAAAACACAAGAGGACGCAGAGAAGAGGAAAACAGACACACACACAGGCGCTAACTTCCAACGTTTGAAGTTAGCGCCTGTGTATGTCTCTTTCTCTCCTCTGCGTCCTCTTGTGCTTTGCTCTACAAGAAAAAAAATCGAAATGTTACACCAACAATCCCAAATATGTATGTTGATGGACTTGATTTCCCGAAGCCCTTCTAGATGCAAGCGGCATTTAAGGGGCCCCCCTTGGAGCTCTGATTTACGGTTGCGAGGCTTTAGACGGACGACACTGGTGAGGAAAAAAGAAAATCAGCTTAGGAGAGGTCTGTAAATCGCGTTTCTATTAGCAGTAATACTCGATAGAATAAGTAATACTAAATAATTTTTTTCAAGTTTTACGTGTCGAAAGCACAATATGATTATGAGGCACGCCGTAGTAAGTGACCCCCGAGTAATTTTGACTGTCTGGGCTTCTTAAACGTCCACCTAAATCGAAGCGCACGAGCGTTATTATTATTATTTTTTTTCATTTCACCCGAATCAAACTGGCCGCCGCGGACGGGATCGAACCCGCGACCTCAGCAGCGCAACGCCGAGCCGCCGGGGCGTCGTTAAAGTAAATAAAAACAAATAAGGCAAAACAAAGGGAGGGAAAATACTGTTCACCAGAGTGCAGCCTGAACGACTGTAAGCAGTGGGGGTAGGGCAGTAAAAGGACAGTGAGGGGCAGCTATTCACATACAGCGTGTGTGTGTGTGTTTGTTGGCTGCACCTAGTTTCTAAAGACTCCATGTGGCAGTTAGCACAATTTGAATCCCTGATCTAAATTACTCAATGAGGCACCCATTACTTCTATGAGAAATCAAAATGCCTGTTTGAATAATTAACATAATTACGCTAATTAACTTTCTAATTAATTATATTACTGCTCCTATTTAAGTATACCAATTCTAGCCGGTGAGATAACAATACATATCTACTCAGAACGAATTCTCACCATTCCACCAGTTTCGAGGTGTTAATTTTCAAAGTGTACGACGAAATGGATTGGCGTTCCAGTTGCTTTTGTGGCTGACTGTGTAAACCAGCCGTATCCTTAAGTACGTGGGACAGTGCATTTTTACCGCAACTTTGACGACGCATGCGTGGAAGCCAGTGCCATCCTCAGAATTCCTTCCAAGTCGATAGGCCTCGCAAGCTCCCTAGCTACGTACAATTCGTAGATTTAAATATGTGCACTTAAGTAATTAATTAACAAGCTAATTAGCGTAGCTATGTTAATTATTCAATAAAATATCTACATTTCAGGAAGAAGAATTTAGACCAAGGGTTCCGACTGTGCTATTTGCCCCAGACAACTTTTTTAATTGGCACAGCTAAAAAGAAAAGACACCGTATATAAGATTTCTATTCAAACGAATCAAAAGGTCACTTATATGAGAAACAATGCTGACCTGTGCCTTCCGAAATTTGGTGTACAACAGACTGAGGAATCTGCAACGAAGCTCAAGACTGTCCAATAGGCGCTCAAACGAGAAACGATGGGTGCAACGTTAATAGGCAGAAAGACGGTGGCACCCAGAGCTTCCCACAAAAATTACTGAACGGAACTCTGGCGCAGCTGCAAGCACGGCGGTTCAGTCAGCACGGCAAGGATGGGTGGTAACCGTATTTGGCTAAACGCCGTTCTTCTGACGTCGGCTTTGCGACTTTGCAAATTGATCCTTTTCGGCAAAAATATTGCGCAATATAGCAGTCTTCGATGCTTATGCATACGCGTAGAGACTTATGGGCTTCCACTAGCCAAGAAGGAACTACAATTGCTCGGAAATTTGGAAATACTAAACGTAATAAGTAACGCCACAAAAACTTTTGAAGCCACAAGTACGAAGATGAGAAAAATCCATGTACTGTCCATCGTTCGTGCATGTTAGGAGGTCGCAGCGTCAGACTTGCCTTTAGTGATTTTTCGTAGGAAACGATACGTGGCTTGAAGGAAAGAAAGCCGGGAAGCCTCCAGAATGCGTTCTTCCCTCGCAGTCATTCGTGCACGCAAAAATAGTAGGAAATTGCTCGGAGAGGAGGAGGAGGAGGAGGAGGAGGAGGAGGAGGAGAGAAATGAAAGATGGCGGCGGGGCGTCCGGCACACCTGCGGTGATCCATGCCTTCGCGAGCCGAGCGCGAGCGCCGACGATGTCGTTTGAACAGCGCTGCAAAACCACAGCAGATGCGGGGGAGGGGGGGGGGGCGAGGGATGCGACTGCTTCCACACGCTCATCCCTCTTCCCGTTTTGCGCATTTTGGGGGCAATTTTCGGAGCCATCTGAGGGCAGCGAGAACAAAATAAAGTGAGGCGCCGTTGAGGCTTAGCCTAGACGGAGAAACTCTGCCGTTTGTCGTCGAACACTTTCAACGCCGCTAGGCAAAGAAGGCTTCGGCTTTAAAAAATAATAATAAATAAATACTTCTTTCAACATAGAGAGAGAGAGAGAGACAAAAGAAAGGGGAAAGGCAGGGAGGTTAACCAGATGGGCAGATCCGGTTTGGTACCCTACGCTGGGGAGAGAGGGGCGCGGGAGGTAAAGGGATAGCAAAGTAGAGATAAAGAAAGAAAGGAGCATAGACATACAATCAGAGTCAAATGCTGCCACCGTATACCGTCACCACACAGCATAGTAGCACTTGCATTCTTTCAAGATAAGTCATCGCAGTACGTCTTAATGAAACCAAGTAGGCAAGTGGCAAACAAGAAACCATCACTGTTCACTTTCTCCAGTTATGTACACAATTGTGGACAAAGGCTCGTGGTGGGGATAAAATTAAATCACGCGTATCGTGGCGTGCAAACCGTCAGTTGCCGTTTATTGTCAGGCAGTGCGGCACCCCTTCGATCGGCCTGTGCAGCCCTGTAATTTTGGTCGTCGTGGCACGAGAGCAGATTGCTGGCGCGTGCGTTATTCACTTCTTCGAGCGTCATCTTGATGTTTGCGTTTGTTGTTTGAACGCTGAATGCATTTTTTTTTTTTTGCCTCAGCAACAACTTTGAAGACTGACTAAGGCACGGTCCTCAAAAAAAAAAAAAAAGTGCACACGGCGCCCGCTAGATGGCGCAGACGAGAAGCGGAGAATTACAGAGTAGAACAGCGTTCACGCGTGATAACTCGAGTGCACAGTCTCACGTCGCTATTTATCTGGTCGCTAAACAAGGAGTAGCCTTCAAGCTAGGCGCACAAGACGAAATTATGCCGACAGCTTACACGAACTGGTGAAACCGCGGTAACGAAAGAATGCATAGTCAGCCCAACTTGTCTGTGTTTCAACAGTTCACGACAGTACTATATAGCGCCTGAGAAGGTTAAAGACAAAGAAAAAAGAACCCGCCGTGGTTGCTCAGTGGCTATGGTGTTGGGCTGCTGAGCACGAGGTAGCGGGATCGCATCCCGGCCACGGCGGCCGCATTTCGATGGGGGCGAAATGCGAAAACACCCGTGTACTTAGATTGAAGTGCACGTTAAACCCCAGGTGGTCGAAATTTCCGGAGTCCTCCACTACGGCGTGCCTCATAATCAGAAAGTGGTTTTGGCACGTAAAACCCCATAATTTAATTTAATTTAAGAAAAAAAAAGAATAAGAAACATAAAAGAGGGTTAAAGTAGGATCTTAAGTATGCAAGTACGCCGCTAACGCTGCTTACTAGGCGCAATAAGCGCACCTCGTGCGGTGTATGTAGAGTCAGCCACGCAACCAGGGCTACGTTTGTTATACTTATTAAACGGGTTAATTAGCTAGCTTCCATTAAGCCTCGGTTGGCGGGCAGTTGAGCGGGCACTTCCTTCACTAGTAGCGCGTTAATCTTTGCCGCCGGTGCAGCGCAGTATATCCCCGAGCGACGTTCAACTGCTCCAAATTACCGCTCTAATTAAGTGAGCTGTCCTTCAAAACCGTGCGTTACGGCGCCTGGGTACGTACGCGTGTTCGAGAGTACATACGAGCGACACACGCCGACACACACACGCAGCGAAACGTCGAACCGAGGCCGCGCCTCTGGGAACTACATTGCAGCGGGTCACCGTGAAAGGACGCGCCGACCGCTGTACCTATACGGCGCGGCAGACCGCCGGGCACAGGCGCCCGCGGTGCGGCCAGTCTCGAATGACCGCGCGCAGCCGAGCGGATCGCGCGCTCTGCGAGACTGCACCGTGTGCGCTGGTACGGTACGTACACTACGCGCCACCACCTACGCGCACAGGAGAGGGGGGTGAAACATAGAAGCGGTGACGACCCAGGAGTGCACCGTACCGCGTTTATTCGTGTAAGGCCCACCTTTTCTGTAAGACATACACGCGGGCTCTTCCATTAAACCCTTTTTGTCGGTAAGAACTTCTCACCGACGCTTGTACAATCGCAGCGGGCCAGGCTGGGGACAGAAAACGTTAACGAATAATTATGAACCACAGTTTAAGTGAGCCGCTCTATATAAGCGCGTGGTAAGCAGGCATCCATAAGCCCGCATGGCTCATAGTGCCCACGCAGACGTCCACTATCAATCAGAAACAGCATGTCCTGGGTCAGTACTCGCTACGGAGACGTCACAGCTGAAGGTGATCGGAGCGTCGCTTCAGTTCCTGAGGTCTACGGGCCCGCATAACAGACTCTGACAACGCCGAGCGTTATATCTGGACTGGATGCGCGCTTTGTGTACCTTTGTGGGCCCCTTTCTGTTCGCTTGCCGCCCCCTTCCCCACGCAGCCAACAGAAACTGCCCCCATCTTTCGTTTATACTTTCACTGCCTGTAGCTTTCCTCTGACCAGCACGCGCAATCAAGGTATCCAAACAAACTACGGGTCTCACACTAGCAAACACGGTATATAGCGCAGAAGCGCGTCTCAGATGCAGGACAGTGGAAGGGGCGAAGTTGCGCCCAGAGAGGCACGACACACGCTACAATGGGCTTCCCCGGATCTGTGCAGCGTTGCGGAAAGCTGCGGATCGAGCCGACATAAGCCAATCGCGCACCGAATTCACGCAGCTGTCGTCGCACGATAACGGTCTGCCATTCGCTGTCACGATCATGTCTGGCGTTGATTGGACTCTGCGTTTTCACGCGAGAGGAGTTCGTAAGTGAAACGTTTTTCGCCGACATTCGAGCGCCGTGCTCGATCCCTGATTATATTTACAGCGCGCAAAATAACGAACCGACGAATATAACGATCCGCTACTGGAGGCGTTTCACCGTGGTTGTCAGATATGAGCTATGAGCACGCACAGCCGCCACGACGGAAACGCAGCTGACCAACACCGTCCGGATAATACAACAGTTCCGCACTCAGCCGTGACGTCACGCAGTGGATGGCCATCCTATAGTTCAACGCCTTCCAGATAACTACTAGGCCTGAGCGTCACGTGACGTCATACATTCGAGTCTGGACGCGGGCACACAATTAACGCATCTGCGTCACGAGCATGCGGCATGGCTCAAGTCGGCCATCATCGTCATAAAGTCATCTTCATGACATCGCCAGCCTTTTCAAGTTTGCCGTAATGTCGTAACCAAGGCCTTTTCTAAAGATATTAAGGTTCTTCAGCTGTATCCATACTAGACACGAGGAACGTATATATACTCGCCAAAATACTGCGCCAGGGAGGCCAATTGCTGTTTTGGCGAGGGAGTGCCTATTCTGAAGCTCGGTGGGCCCTGCTGATTTGGCTGGACCATGACTAGTATATCCCCATTGTGGGTCTCTGCATGTTGTTCTTTTGTATTATTATATTTATTTATTTGTTTGCCGATTTCAGGCGCCGCTCCAAGCCCGAGAAATGTACTGGCCGGGACGAGGATTCGAACTCGGGACCCTGAGTATAGAAGCCCAATGCTCTACCTCCACTCCACGCAGTCTAGCACGACAGAGAACAAGGTGGTGTGATGAAAGCAGGAAATTTGCAGGCATACGACAGTGCCGGGTGGCGCGATTGAGACAAGGGAGATCGCTGGGAGAGGCCTTCCTCCTGCAGTGGACACAAAATAGGCTGATGATGGCATATACGCCTGCTTGTTTTTTTTAACCTCAACGCTCCATCTAAACCCCCACCCTCTTGCGCCGAGTTTCCTCTCCGGCGTTCCTTGTGATCCTCTCAACTTATCTGTTCAACGCATTACATAACCTGTCCAGCTCCGCACGTTCGATCTCTCATGCGCGGTGAAAGTCTTGCTATATCTTAAATTTACGCGGATCACTTTTCGTTCCATCGCTAACTGCACCGATGCTTAGCTCCTTTCCGAACTTACCTCTTGTCTTCCGAGCTTCGGTGTCACTGACCAACGCGGACAGAATGCAGTGGCTCATTGTGCAGGTACCGTGCGAATTCGTTTGCGAAGAGTGGTTTGCAACTGGAGCATCGGCCTTCCTTTATGACGTCATGTCACGTGACGAGCATTCCTGGAACTTGTCCAGGAGGCGTTCACCCAGCCAGGCGCCGCGCTACGCTAAAGCATCGCCGCTTTGTGGTTTTCGCTGCAGCAATTTCTACAGGCTCCACGATGCTGCACCGTTTTAAGTGGCAGACGGAATACGCGCGCGACGGTGTCCTCCAGACCGCCTGTAAAATTGGCTACCCGAGAATGACGCGACAAACAGAGGGTATTGAGTGCAGCGAACAGCCCTCGAATGGAGGAGGAGGTGTACGCAGTGCACGGGGCCGCGCTTCGTGTACGAACCTCTACGTCGCCGTCGTCAGCTGAGCGTAATGGCGTCATGCTCGCGCGCCCACCGACCGGACCCCGAGGAGACCTCGCCACCACACCCTCCTCGTCGTCCTCCCGCTCGTTTCACCACTGGACCACACACAACGTGAAGAGGACACCGGGGGAAGGGATCTCCGGGGGCCACTTTGAAACCGCCTACAACACCGCTGCGCACCCCGCATACCTTTTAAAACTCCAGTTCAACGGGCGGAAAAAACGCGCGCCGGTAACGATGTTCAGGGTGGAGTTATCGCGAAGGTATTGGCTGGCTGCCTCGCTCGCTAAAGGTTAACGCCGCTGTGGTGTATACGCTCCAGGAAATAGGGAGGACATAGAACAGGGCCTGGACTGCAGGCTCAACTTGAAGGGACAACTGTGAGTGTATTTAAATGAATATGGCAACACTTGTGCAACAACACGAGCGCTCTTATAGGCTTGCACGCTAAGACAGAAAAAGACGCGAAAACAAAAGGCTGGCAACGTTCCCCTAAAGTCCCCTAGTGGCTCGTATACAGTGGCTACGGCGTCACGCTACTGAGCTATAGAGGGTTCCATCCCCGCCGCATTTCGATGAGGACAGAACGCGAAAACGCCCGCGCATTGGCTGCACGTTAAAGATCCCCAGGTGGGCGAAATTAATCCGTCAACCCCCAATACGACGTGTCTCGTAATCGTATCGTGGTTGCGGCATGTAAAGCCCCAGAATTTAATTACCATTTTTTGTTAAGTCTCCGGTACAGCTTGCCGTGAAGTCATGGATTCCAGCAGCGTCTGTTCGGGTCAGCCTCCCACCGCGAGACTAGCGAAATAATGCTTTAATACGGCGCAACGCACAGTTTAACATGAAGCCTGCGTATTCAAAATCAACTCGTGTTAAAACAAATTTCGCTTCGACAAATATTAGCAACAGACCCTCACTTCTGCCATTAGGAAGTTATGCTATACTGGCATGACCTTCACTCTCCGTCTCTCTCTTGTCGCAGTCTTTTTCGTATCCTATAGCTGACAGACGACGTAAACTATCAAACGATTTCCCTGTTATATCCAGTAATAATTATCCGAACAACAATTTCCAAAAGCACGGAGGCATCGCCAAATAATGCCGTGTTTAGGCAAGGGCTCGAAGACCGCGTTGCGACATTCTCACACCTTCAGTGGCTCGCGAACGGGAAAGCGCACATTGGCCAGGCACTACAAGTCTAAGTTTTGACCTTTCTCAATACGAGATCGCCGATGGAAACAATAAAAGTTAAGCGCCGCTTTACTGCGCGGTCGAGTAATATACGGGACAGGCGGACGACCCCGAGAGAGTAACACACGCGCACTTCAGCCTTTCTTTCTCCGCCTCTGACAGGGCACACACAATATATATATATATATATTGACCGACGGGGGCATACCACGGGTTCATTTCCTTGACCGCGGGGCAACGCTAGCTGACCGGACGCGCGGACGAACCCCCCGCTTGATTTACGGCGACGCTGGTGATGTGCCTGCGGTGCACCGGTGTGGATACGCCACTGAGAGCGCTTCGATTTATGCCGGTCGCGGGACTCCTCCTAGGGTTGTGTATTTACGAGCAACCCCCACTCCCACCCCCCTGCGCTTCGCGAGTGAGCCACGCCTGGGCATGCAGGCGCGAGCGTACTGGTCCTCCGAAACGGGACGGGGTGTCCTTTCCAAACGCTGTGCCCATATACCTCCCGTTCGAGACCACCCGGTCGTTGCGGTCAGTCTCGAACGTCCTCTTTAAAGACCTCTTTCTAGTATTTTCTTGTCTAATTTTAAACGCAGAAAAATTGCAAGGTGGGCTTCTTTACAGCCTATATACCTATAGGGGAAGGAAGCCGGTCTTTCGAACTAGCGCTAACGTAACCGCCCACACACTCGGGAAGTTGTAGAGCAGCGTGCATGAGAATGTTTCCGTGCGAGTGAGCTAAAACTGTCTATAAGACATACTGCGAGTTTGTGGACGAACGGGCTTAGTATTACAAGCGAGAAGAGAAGACGACATATTTCCGTTCGCTTCCTCGAGCAACAACTTCACTGTCGACCCGGACTTGGGTTCACTGAAACAATAAAGTTTCTCTCTCTCTCTCTCAGTCCGAAGTGGCCTTTCAAAACTTGACCATGGCTGCTAATCTCGCCTACAGCGAAAAATCACACCACTAGTACTCGTTGTCTTCCTCTTCTCCTTTCATTGCATTTTTTTCTGCAGGGAGTTTGATGGGAGCTTTGCCGCATCATTGTGAGTTAGACTTAGCAGCCCGGTTACGCTATACAGGTCATGCAGGCTTAGCAACCAAACAACGGTAACTGGCCTTTGGTCGATTAGTAATATAGATTTTCCATATTGATCAGTCATTCATATTGATAGTAATTTATATATAGTTATACTAGCGAGCTGGTTGCTATAGAGTCCAGTAAGACATCCCCGCAGCGCCGATGAACGGGGCTCAAGAAATATGTGAGGTAGAATACCACAAACGCTGGACTACTACTGACACTTAACACTGTTACGTCTCAACACCACAAATGCATTAATTGGAGTTTTGCCACGAATCAAACCACCACCCATCCATCAGCGCCTGTCCAGAGGTCAACGCAGCGTGGACACCGACTCTTGACAGGTCCCACAAAAGTCCATTTACCGCACTTTACCTGGCAGCCTCAGCGAAGGATGAAAAGGAGGGGAACAACGACGATGATTTGGGAGTCACAGTTAACCAGACGTTTGCCACGACTCAAACCACCACCCATCCATCAGCGCCTATACAGAGGTCAACGCCGCGCGGACACCAACTCTTGACGGGTCCCACAAAAGGACCTCACCTCACCCTTTACCTGGCAGCCTGAGCGAAGGATGAAAAGGAGGGGAACAACGACGACGATTTGGGAGTCACAGTTAATCAGACGTTTGCCACGACTCAAACCACCACCCATCCATCAGCGCCTATCCAGAGGTCAACGCCGCGCAGACACCAACTCTTGACGGGTCCCAAAAGAGGCCCTCACCCCACCCTTTACCTGGCAGCCTCAGCGAAGGATGAAAAGGAGGGGAACAACGACGACGATTTCGGAGTCACAGTTAATCAGACGTTTGCCACGACTCAAACCACCACCCATCCATCAGCGCCTATCCAGAGGTCAACGCCGCGCGGACACCAACTCTTGACGGGTCCCACAAAAGGACCTCACCTCACCCTTTACCAGGCAGCCTGAGCGAAGGATGAAAAGGAGGGGAACAACGACGACGATTTGGGAGTCACAGTTAATCAGACGTTTGCCACGACTCAAACCACCACCCATCCATCAGCGCCTATCCAGAGGTCAACGCCGCGCGGACACCAACTCTTGACGGGTCCCACAAAAGGACCTCACCTCACCCTTTACCTGGCAGCCTGAGCGAAGGATGAAAAGGAGGGGAACAACGACGACGATTTGGGAGTCACAGTTAATCAGACGTTTGCCACGACTCAAACCACCACCCATCCATCAGCGCCTATCCAGAGGTCAACGCCGCGCAGACACCAACTCTTGACGGGTCCCACAAGAGGCCCTTACCCCACCCTTTACCTGGCAGCCTCAGCGAAGGATGAAATGGAGGGGAACAACGACGACGATTTGGGAGTCACAGTTAATCAGACGTTTGCCACGACTCAAACCACCACCCATCCATCAGCGCCTATCCAGAGGTCAACGCCGCGCGGACACCAACTCTTGACGGGTCCCACAAAAGGACCTCACCTCACCCTTTACCTGGCAACCTGAGCGAAGGATGAAAAGGAGGGGAACAACGACGACGATTTTGGAGTCATAGTAAATCAGCCACGAGTCAAACCACCACCCATCCATCAGCACCTATCCAGAAGTCAACGCAGGGTGGACACCGACTCTTGACGGGCCCCACAAGAAGCCCTCAACCTACCCTTTCCCTGCAGCCTGAGCGAAGGATGAAAAGGAGGGGAACAACGACAACGATTTTGGAGTCACAGTAAATCAGACGTTTGCCACGAGTCAAACCACCACCCATCCATCAGCGCCTATCCAGAGGTCAACGCCGCGCGGACGACTCTTGACGGGTCCAACAAAAGGCCCTCACCCTACCCTTTACCTGGCAGCCTGAGCGAAAGATGAAAAGGAGAACAACGACGACGACCTGAGAGTCACAGGCTGCTTTCTTGCCACATATTCCAAACCAGTCTCTTTGGAGGCGGAGTTACTGCGGGTTATTGCGAGCATGGGCGTGGTATCGCCACGAAGTCGAGAAGTGTGATTAGCTGCTGGACAGATTCAGATTGCTTAGTTAACTCACCTAGGGAAGACGATGGGATTAAAAGCGGAGACTTCGAGAGTGAGGACAGAGGGCCTTGATATAAACTTGGACGTTTAACTTGCTCCTGCATGAAGTGGGCTTCCGTACTGAAGCTGTGCAACTAAGCCAATAAACCCTTTTCCTTCATTTTCTACAACCTGACGTAGCAGTCGATATTCTTGGTGGATTCTTTGCCTTAGAGCCACCCTATATAAGCCGCAACACCCCCTAATTCAGAGAAGACCATGCTTGACTTCATCCTGGTGACGCCTATCGCGAACGTGCCCAAGACATTCATTGCGCTTAATTCGGCGCGTTCACGGTCAGGCGTCTTCTATACAGATCAAGTCAAGCATGGGCTTCGTGTTAATGCGCATTTTTGATAGGGGGGGGGGGGGGGGTAGCGGATGCAAAGCTACAGCCCCATGCTGAAACCACAAGAAACAGTACGCCTTTGCCGCGCATGCGTGTTATTCAATATATGACCATGCTATAGACCATTTATTTCTTTGATATACTAGCCAGCGTTTATGGTGTATGTGTCTACTGCTTTATACCCTTTGAACTGCTCTGGTAGCAAATGCTTCAGGTTTGATTGACTGATCGATTTCATTTTTATTTTGTTTAGCTCATATCACGGGCATTGGCGACATAGTCTAAAACCCAATGCCAGGTTTCACGGTGATTGATCACAGAGGCTCTACCAGCCAAGCCCAATGTGGCTGTGGCTGGCCTGGTATGGTATGAAGAACTTTATTTAGGTCCTGAGGGATCAGTCTGGGACTGATGCGGGCCGCTCCCACGTCGGGACAGAGAGGCCAAACCCACCTGCCATCACACGGGCCCTCTGGACAGCCCTAGTTGGTCCGCCAGCACTTCACTGTGCAGCATCCGCTGCCACCACTGTTCACCTCGAGAACCATCACCGGCCAACGCCAAGCAGCGCCAAAGCATGTGCTTTAAATCGAGCAAACCCCCACACTTACTACAATAGACTGAAACCCCGCAGTCCGGATAATTTTATTCATGATGACCGGGTTAGGGCACGTTCGTTTCTGCAGAAGCTTTAATGTAACCGCCTGTAGCCGGCCTGGTGAATGTACTGCATATTCCAGAAATAACAAGTATGATTGTTGTTACTGTTGTTGTGGTTCGTGGTGGTAGTGGTGACATAATAGAACGTGTCCAGAAAAGCATATACCATCACCGCCTTCCTAACAACACCGGCACTAGATCTTATTCCACCTGTTTGGATTATTATGGCCACTGCCACCACTTCGCTGCCGACGCAATCGCGCTGACCTTTCTGCTTCTCTTCCAATTCCTTCGTGTGATCGTTACCTGCCCCGAACTCATCAATTGCATCGTGTTTTGAATTCTGCGCAATATCACCATAGAGACCTTTCCTGCCTGTCATATAGCCAACATTTAACTATCTACAAAATACAAAAATTCATTACACCGGTTATTTTCTTCGTCTTAATATTTTCGATAACTCACTCTCGTTGTTCTTTTCCAAGCTTTGCGTTGTTGTATCATAGCAAGTTTGCCACATTCTTCAAATAATTTTCTCCTCCTTTTTCGATCAAATTTACCGTGCGTTTTCTTGTATGTAAACTGCTTCCTTTGTTATTAGTTTGTTATATCTGCGCGTTTTTTTTTCTTTCTGCACTACGCCCAGTTATTCTCACTTTTTGGTAACTTTTCGCTCTTTTGTTTATATACATTCTCTTGTAGTTGTTTTATTTCTATTTTTTAATTTACGCGTGTGGATGCACTCAGACCTCAGGGTTGTTCCCGGACACAGTAATTAATTAATTAATTAATTAATTAATTAATTAATTAATTAATTAATTAATTAATTGCTTGATTGATTGATTGATTGATTGATTGATTGATTGATTGATTGATTGATTGATTGATTGATTGATTGATTGATTGATTGATTGATTGATTGATTGATTGATTGATCGATCGATCGATCGATCGATCGATCGAGTGAGTGAGTGAGTGAGTGAGTGAGTGAGTGAGTGAGTGAGTGAGTGAGCGAGCAAGTGAGTGAGTGATCGATCGAGCGATCGATCGAACATTCGAGAGAGAAACTCGCCTCTTCGCCGTTTCATCGCTCCGTGCTTGCCGTGTCGCTTCCTTCAACGGGACACGAAGCTCCGAACGACGACAGTTCAAGCATCCCCTCTGCCGTGCGTCAAAGAGTACAACAGCAGCAGCAGCAGCAGCACTGGGGGGCCAAGCCCAGCAATGTCACAAAGGGACGCCGCTCTGCCGCGAGCACGGCGGTAATCCTATGCGAGTGGCGAGAGAAAAAAAGAAAGCGCGGCCGCGAAACTGCGTGTTCCGCGCAGGCGGAGCAGCGCCTTTTTGCCGCGGAAACCCAACACGACGAGAATGCGTCCCGTTGCAGCCGCCGCGGGCAGGTCTTTTGTGCAGGGTGTATACGTGGCTCCCTTCGACTCGACCACAACCGCGGTTCGGAGACGTCACGAAGCTTAGGTTTGTTGAGCAGCGTGTCTGTATAAAACTGCGAGAGGATCCCAGCACAGTGAGGATCTGAAGTTACTCGAACGATTCTTTTTTCTCTCTCTCTCTCGCTCTCTCTTTCAACCTGTGATGACATGACATTTTCAACTTGGCTTTATGTGAAGGTTCAAACCCTCTAAACTTCAGGGAAAAAAAAAGTAATGGCAAGCGTGAAAGCGCCCGAAGTAATTCACAACAATAACTGTTGTCACGAGCCAGCTTCGATTTCGGCACCCAGGAGTGCATGGATGCATCATAACGTCATGAGGCATGACACACTGGCTAGCTCCGTTCCTGCGATCGGTGCTGCTGCCACCTGCGAGCGCAGAAACAAGTATTTATTGCATTTTCTGTCTTTCTTTCTCTTTTTCTTTTTCCTGAGGAGCGCCATCGTGAATAATCTTACTGCTACACGACGTCGGTAAATGTCGCCCTGCGTCATGCCGTTGCAATAACGTCGATGACACCAGGTCGGGAATTTTGAGACCAACTTCACTACAACATTAAGATATCTTGCGATCGAGTGTTCCCAAACATCGGTACTTGCCAAGTCCCATCCTTTTTAGGTGCAAGAAGCATGTGTACCATAGGAGAGCCTCTACGGCTTAAGAAATACGTGTCAGGAATCCTTTAAGCCATATAGCTGCCAACTTTCGTAGCGTCTGTCGCACAAATGGCCGCGTTTATCGTGATCACGTTTTCTCTCAACTTGAAGTTCGCCCAGCAGAATTCTCAATTCATCCCACTCACGACCTGTGAGTAGTCAGTGACGTTGCCGGTCAGCGATGTCGTGGTCGTGCCGGTGTCGTGCACGTTGTCGCGTCATCTCTTGAAGCTTTTAGTTGGCACTAAAATTATTTTATTCCTTTATTCTGTTGTGTGTATTTTTTTTTCTTTTACGCGATACTAACCCGGCTGAGAGCCCGTTGATAGAGGTAGTGAAAGAGGCAGTGAAAGGGTATGTAAAGTGAAGCTTAGTCATAGTGGATTACAGCTTTAAAAATGGAAACATGCTTACTATCGCCCAGAACCTTGGGCTTTACGTACACCTCGTCTGAATTCTAGCAAACAGTGTCTGCGCTTTACATTGCTTTCACTTCTTAACAACTATCATACTAACAACTTTGATATTGCTGCTTGCCCGTATATATCGCAAGCTAAGCGAAATGCATACGTTATCTTGATTCGTACATATTAACAACGTTATTCTCCCATGAAATGTCATACTTTGCCTATTGATCTTGCTTTTGTTAGTTCGTGCTATATCTTACTGGTGGTGTAAGCTTATCTTGCGTTAATTCTGTGTTCTGTATCGCGCTCGTGCCAAAGTATACTTAATTCGGGACCGTGGCCTCGTCAAGCTGCTTAACGGGAGCTTTTATCTCCAGTCCTACCACCAGTTTGTCGTACATGGTGGCAAATAAAATTTCATTTCATCCAAGCTTCATACGTAGAGCGAACGACGAACGTCAATGCAACCTTCGGCTCCTTTTTCGCGTCATAAACAACCGACAGCGGCTGAGCTGGGAAATTTCATTATTTCCAAATGCATCCTGTACAACAATGACTTTATCGGTTCCCCAGTTTTTTTCTCACAACTCATCAATAAACAAAATGCACTTTATATATATTCTTTCTTTTTTTTTTCAATTGGGCCATATTATGCGACGATTCACCTAATTTCCCATTCTTCACGGCCACTGCCATTATCTCGGACGTCACCGCGCAGCCGCTATCGGCGGTATTGGCAACTCGGCACGTCGGACATTAAGAACTGGAGATTGGCCAATCGAAGCGGGTCGTTGCAGAACACGGTGCCTCGATCCGCCACATCGCTGTCCGAGCCAGCGAACGTGAAGTCCCCCGCCCGTGGTGCCATTGCTGCTGCCCGGCGAGGCGGTCTCCCCCCCCCCCCCCTTTTTTTTTTCTTTTGTTCTACCGTTGAAATGACAATGGAAGAGATTTAGCCAACTTGTAATGGTGACGGCAACTTATTTTCATCTTTCTTTTCCTTCTCAGGTCGCGAACGCGCAGCACAATGTGGCGGAACGCCACATGGTGACACAAAAAGCGACGACAAAGAAAGAACAACATGAAAGAACGGGAGGGTAAGAGAGAGGAGAGGGAAAAAAACCAAAACAAATGCAAGTAAACTACAAGAGAAGAAGCAAACAAGGACACCTTTAATTTCTAAATTCCATTCGCTCTCCAAATTACAATGGCAGATAAAAATCAAGCACACAGCGGACGAAACCCGAACACGACGTATAACACAATGACTTCCCCCCGCCACCCTTTCTTCTGACTGGTTTAGCCTGTCTATTGTGTGGTGCGACCTCAATCCCCTGGTGTAAATCTAGCAAAGGCAATAAATAACAAAGAAAACAAAAAGAAAGCCGCAGCTTCGCCTTCCTCGGCGCAAGGCTGACAAATTGCACGACGTGACTTCCTAAATCGGTCCGTGCATTATCAAGGACTCTCTCTCTCTCTCGACGCGCGGAATCGGATAGCGTCGTGCGCACACGTACGGTGCTATATATATATATATATATATATATATATATATATATATATATATATATATATATATATATATATATATAGTGATAAATTATAAAAACGAACCAGCGAATTACCTCGACAAGGACTATGACTAAGAGAAGGGAAAAAAATATATGACCATAATCAAGTGCGTACGGTAAATAACTTCGAGGGGTTCCGTAAGGGATGTACACAACGTATATATTAGGGGTGCGCGAATATTAAAATTTTCGAATACGAATCGAATTTTACACACCAACTATTCGTATTCGTATTCGAAAACGAACTATTCGGTACTTTCGAATATCGAATCCAAGCAAATACTTGGTTTGCTTTGCTAAACCGACTATTAAAGTCGGGTTACCGTTCTCCGTCTTCTAAACAAAGTGTGGCAAAATTATCGGAAGAGAAACAACGGCAAAACAACGGCAAAACATCCAAGGCCGTGAGTGTTGGCGCTCGCTAATACACGCAGGGTTAGTTTAGTAGACACACACAAACACCACAGAAAGTGGATGGGAAAACGGCGCCGCGGTAGCTCAATTGCTAAGAACGTCGCACGCGTAGTGCGAAGACGTGGGTTCGGATCCCACCTGAGGCCAGTTGTTTCTCTTTCATTTCCCTTTATTTATTCTTTCTTTATTTCAATTAAAAACAGCAGTTAGGTTCCCCTGTGCTGTCCTTGGGTGTCATTGCCTCCAGGTTTCTTATGGCATGACTAATATAAATCGGGCCCCTCGGTTTTCTCTCTTCTCGTTAACATCTTACTCGTGACGTTGCACACGAATACAACGTAACGCGTTGTGGCTGGCGAAGCATATAGTTATGGTCAATTTCGCGCGAATAAACCCGATTTAACTGTCCAACTAAATTGTTTATATATATATATATATATATATATATATATGTGGCATACGTACAGATGGCATCAAACGTGTACGGGCGTGAGACCCGAGAAAACATGGAATTTCCGAGCAGATTGTGCCCGTACGTAGACAGTAAAAAACCGTATACAATCGCATGTCGTTCGCATACACTACAGTAAAGGATGGAAGTCCGAATAACTTTATGTACACTCAGAGTGCGGAAATGTCCAGCTTTATCTCTGATTAAGCGGTTCGTAAGCTTTTGCCGCCAACTGCACATAATAAAAGCGCCCATTAAGCAAACAAAACTAAGGCGAACGACCGCACACACGTAGCTTTACATTAACGCTCCATTGCTTTCTTCCCTTTAAAAGAAAGGCAACTTCAAAAGCATACCAGTGGAAAAGATAAATAGTAAATCGAGGAAGTGAAAGAAACCAAGAATGCTGCCCCGAGGAAGGGTTTGCATGGAGGCCGCCCCGACCGTAAAACGGCAACAATGCTGCGAGCCTCGGTGATAGGAGAGGCAGCAAGAGGAAGTGCGATTAACAAACAAAGGCGCAAAACCCGTGCTCAAAAAAACCGCGATGAAAAGTGCCGGCGCTCTCCGCTTGGCAGGCAATTTTTCAGAATGGCCGCGTTAGTTCGGTTTATTAACCCCACCCTTCTTTCATTTTTTATTTATTCACTTCTTTTTTAAGTCTCCCACCGCAAGCTGCCAGAACCATGCACCGTGTTAACGTTATTTGCGTCACGCGTGCATACTGCACGTGGCAACCGCAGTAGAAAATGTAAGAAGAAATTGCAGGACAGGGCCCTACTCTTAGGAAGTTTTGCGGACCATTAATTACTTTTTTGACCCAAATATTTTTTCTCCCTCCGTAAGGGCGCGTCGAGGCGCGTGCTGCTAATTGCTACCGGCGAAACGTCCGAACGTTTTGCGTAATTAAAAGAAAAGAAAGAAAATACCGACGACAGTTCTCGATTTGTCGTACGCGCAGCTCGAATTAATCCATTTCGTCGCGCGTGCCATTCGAGTCGCTGTTTCCTAACGAACGTGGGGGAAGAAGTGGGAGGGGGGGGGGGGGGGAGTATACACGGGCGGTATATAAGGAAGATGTACACAGCGATTCGAGAGTTCGCGGAAACCCTATACTTTACCGCAAATTAGGAACCGAAATGACCGGCTGAGCGCAAGCGCACGCCAGCCCCTGCTATGTAGTCCGACTGCACGTATCGAGAAACAGTTCGACGTACAAACTGTCAAAATAATTCTAGCTCGCGAAACTATAGTACGCTCGGAAATGGGGACCCGGAAGGAACCCCCCCCCCCTTTTCTTCTATATATATATATACGTTTCTCTCTCTCTCTCTCTCTCTCGGCACGAATGCAGTGTCACGTTGTAGCAGCGGCGCATAACAAGAGAAACACTGCCAAAATTTAGCGGGAGTTATTGAATGAAACCCTTCCAATATGGGCGAACTTGTAGCTCATATTCAGCATGTGCCTGACATTCTTTAGAGGCTGTTAATGCGCATAATCTACCAGCCGATGCTTTCGCGTTAGCGCACTTGTGCCCCCCGGGGCGGTAATCGTGGCTCTGTCGCTATGGCGTCCTGATACATTAACTCGAGGTCGTTCGTTCGATTCCCGAGCGCAGAGGCCGCATCACCATGGCGGCGTATTGCAAAACACCTCGTGTGACGTTTGTATGAAGCGATGGACAACCGCAAGTGTTTACACAAGAGTATACCTACTTCCCTCCCTCTCTCTTTTTTTTCTTTTAGTCCCTTAAAGCCCTTCTTCCGGGGGTTATAGGGTAGCAAACCAGACGTGCGTCAGGTTGACGTCGTTCTTGTTCCCTTGTGAAACGTCGCAACCCATCCTAGGGGATCGGCCATAAATCGGCAGCGAGAAAACTCTTATCAATTCCTCTTTTTTTTATAAATTAAGGTGAAACGAAATAAGTATCTTGCAAATGGGATATAAAGCGTCTACTGCATGCTGCCGATATAAAAGATCAATTATGTAAGTGTTATATTTAAAAAAAATATTTATGTGAGCAAAATAATAATTAAGAATTTTAGCATGCAATTCTTTTTGTCTCGCGCAGAAAGATGGTTGACCTCCTTTCCTTCCTTACTTTAAAAAGGTCGTTGTAAAACGGTCGTTGTAAGTACTAAACGTACGTTAGTAATCGTTTGTTGTGAGAGCCACTAACTCGGTAGTGCACTTACAGATGCAACAGAATTACATTTACGAACAATACAGTGGGGCCTGCTCGATTTATAAGTACCGCTTGGATTGTCACATTAGGTCAACGGTATTGTAAAAGCATAACAAGGTAAAATAATAGATATGAAAAAAAGATAAATAAACTAACGATACCTTTTCGTTATACATTAAGCATCGACTATTGGCATATGTAACGCTTTCCAGGAACATTACGGCCCAATGACTCCGAGTGCATCAAGCAACGATAAACAACACATATTTATTAACAACATAAGCGCGACGCGACACGTACTCTAAGAGCAATTGTTCAATCGTATTTACAGACCTATGCAGCGGGGAACTGCACGTTGCACCGGTGAACACCTATGTACTTGGAAAAATAATCAAGGTATCGTACCCAAATTTCTACAGCTTCTTGTTTGGGGTTATGTGTGCTGCGACGTCGCACGTAACTATTAACCCAGCATAATGAACGAAACTACAGTTCCTCTAAATCTTGAGTGAGACTGTCACAATAACTGCATCGTACACCACGGGCTGGCGAGGTAGTAGTGGCTTAGTATAGTACATCACTTAGTATAAACTACTAAGAAACCCTTCTGGCTCGTAACGGCAGCACTTACTAGCTTCTCCACTGCCAGGGCTGGAGGCCATCTTCTCGGCAGTTGAAGTAGATTGGCTTCGACGAAGGTCGGAACGGGAACAGTTTACGCTCGAAACCATTCAAGGGCGGCACGGATTCGATTGCCGCCCGAGTGCTGGTATGTGTACGCGCAGTGATTAATACGCGCCGATTAATAAAAGCTATTAATCAGGCCCGCAGGAGAAGACGGTCCCTGTGCAGATATAGTTTCCACGACCAACGCTCCAGCGACGCGTGCAGGGCCTATACACTCGGCCGCGATTTACGTTATGGCCGCGTCTCGTTAGGAATAATGCACAATGCCGACGAGGGCCTTAACGCGCGCCTGTCGGGCGTGAAAAACGATCCACACCCCCTTGTACAACCGATTAAGTGGCCGCTATTAGCGAGATTCAGCCCAGAGATGAGTGCACCCCCTGTACACAACAGCCCCTTCTCTCCCTCCCCCCCCTTTTTTTTTTGTATAACCTCCATGTCGTAACCTAGACGGCTGCACGACGTGCCCTGTGTGCCCAGGTTTTGCGATGCGCGCCCTTTCTCCGTGGCGCAGGCGTCGGAATCTCGTCACGGCTTGGGTGAGCGTTATCTGAGTAACTTTCTTAATTGTTTTTCTTTTCTTAGTGCTCAAACGTGCTCGCAGCCAACAAAAGACGTTCCCCTCTAGCTTTTTACATTATAAAATTTCTCTAAGTATAGTCTAGCAAAAGCAACAGGAAATGCATTGGAGACCATCAAAACGTAAAATTTACTCATATTTTCTCTCTCCGGATTTCAGACGATATTACCAATATCAGATCGAAAAAGAAAAATAACGTATTTTCGCATTCCCTTTTTGGTGGCAAGAACATCGAGTGACACTCTTGTTTCTTGCGCAGAACTTTCGGTTCACCTACTGAGACGACCGGGGACGAAATTCAAGATAAATCTGAAAAAAATTGTACAGTACAATATTCATGGGTTTCATTACAGATATGATATCATAACATAAGTTTAGTAACGAGGTGAGTTACTGAAGTGTCTGGAATAATTAGAATTAATTAGAAACCACTGATTACCGCACACAAGCACAGGATCGTAGACTTTGGCGACCCGCCACGTGTGCACGACTTTGGCGAAATTCCTGGAAACCCGAAAGTAGAAAGCGGAAGTAATGACGTCACTAACGACGCCACACACAAGGTGGCATGATATTTAACAGGCTAATTAGTGGGAAAGTTGCCTGACATAGACTGAACGTCTACGTAGCAGAGAGGATGCGACGTCACTCCCTCCTCTCTCGCTTCTCCCCCGGCCCTAACCTGCTCACTGACTCGCTCGCTCGCTTGCTCGTAACAGCTGCGCGCGCGCGCTCGTTGCATGCTCTGACGTCAGCACCGGGGAGGGCGCGTGAGGTGCGCTTCGCGAACCGCTCGCTAGGCGGCTTCGCCCCACCAGGTGGCGCACTGCGCTTCCTCCTCGTCCGCATGTCATGCCAGGGAAAACACATTCGCTTGCTTAACCTAACGAACGCCAACGCCGAGGTGCGAGTGCCACTAAGAGGCACCTACGTCAAAGATTAGGGTCGCCTACCAATTGTTTTTCTTTTCTTTCTTTTGCGAAGGTATCATGATTACAACGGGACCTTCGGGAACAGTCGCAAAAAAAGTTGGGTGACTAAAGTTTTTTTTTCTTTCCTTTCTCCCCCCTTTTTCTTGTCGTAACTTATTTCACAGTTAATTGCGCCGATTAAAAATGTCTGCTGTCTTTGAAACTTTTCACTTCGTATTTTCAGACGCTTGACTCTCTCCATTCCATATCCTATCTCCATATCTCTTCTCGTTGGCCCACGACGACCGCTTAAAGCTGGCGAAATGAGCGCAACATCAAATTAGGTATCTAGACAAACGACAAACCCGGTTCCAGAGCACTTAACTACCAACTTGCAAAAAGCAGCTTCGCTTTCCGATCATGCTCAAGAGATTCTCCACAGAAAAGACGACACCCCGCGAGAAGCCACACGCTAACAAGGAAGGGCCCAACAGTGTGCACTAAAACTACGTCAGCTGAACCTTAGAGAAAGGAAGCGCTGACCAATCGAAGACGCCTCCTATACCCTCCCCTTCTATTTCTTGACCCAATTCCGCCAGGAAAGCGAATGCCGATGAAGAAAAGTTCCTGCAATTTCCGCTGAACTCCGCAGGCGAGTTTATTTTTAAAAGACCATTATACACGTTTCGAGATTGCTACTCGCCTTTTGGCCGGTGTGTCAAAGTGGCCAGCCCGCTTGGCCGCCACTCACAAGAAAACAAATTATTAAAATTCATTGTAAGCCCTAACCGTATTTCAGCATTCTTCGGCCTCATGTCCTGTATTCTTATCTCATCAACCATTATCACTGAAAAGAAAGACGTAAAATCAGCGCATTTTACCGATGCTAACATATGGGGCAGAAACTTGGAGACTGACAAAGAAGCTTGAGCACAAGTTAAGGACCGCTCATAGAGCGACAGAACGAAGAATGTTAGGCGTAAGGTTAACAGACAGAAAGAGAGCGGTGTGGATAAGAAAGCAAACGGGGATATTCCCGTTTCTAACCGTTTCGAGCCGATATTCTAATTGGCATTAAGAGAAAGACATGGAGCGGGACAGGTCATGTAATACATAGGTTAGATAACCGGTGGACCATTAGGGATACAGAATGGGTGCCAAGAGAAGGGAAGCGCAGTCGAAGACGGCAGAAGTCAAGGTGGGGCGATGAAATTAGGAAATTCGCAATCGGTTGGCGCTGACACGGGTAATTGGAGATCGCGGGGAGAGGCCTTCATACCGCAGTGGGCATAAAATAGGCTGCTGCTGCTACAGATGGTGATGATATTGCCGTTCTCCCTCTCCTTTTGTTCACCCTTGCCCTTAACGCAGATTAGAATGAAGTAGTAGTTCAGGCCGACCTCTCGTACTTTCTTTCTTTCTTTCTATCTATCTATCTATCTATCTATCTATCTATCTATCTATCTATCTAGCTATCTATCTATCTATCTATCTATCTATCTATCTATCTATCTATCTATCTATCTATCTATCTATCTATCTATCTATCTATCTTTTCACTATTTTCTCTTCGATAAACGAGCTTCTATAAACACCCAGATGCAATATGCTACAGGAAAGTACCTACATGCTCTTTTTGCTTCTTTCGTAAAGGTAAGTAACGCAATCTCATGCCGCATCCAGGAGGGCAAAAAAGGTTTTCTAAACTTCATCACATGATCCTGTTACCAACGGATGATCACAAAGTATCCAAAGAAAATATATGTTGATCTGCTTCAAGTGACACAAGTTGAGACGACGCCAGAAGAAATCAGACTCTCTCTCTCTCTCTCTCTCTCTCTCTCTCTTCAAATGTGATCACAGGATCGTGTTACCAAAGGTCATGACGCGTAGACGCTACCCTGTATTCCACAAGATCCCCAAAAATATATTTAAAGAAGAACGAAGTACAATGAGATGAATCGGCAGGGAGTAGGGGCCACGCCACCTGAACCTTAAAGAAAGGAAGCTAGCTGACCAATCGGCCAACTTTATTTATTTATCTTTTTTCCACAAGGGGGCCCCGGAGTCGGGAAGAAAAAGATCTCGGACGAAAAGGCACCCGACGTTCCTGCGCTCGCGTGTGACACGACTGCTGGAAAGAGAGAGAGAGAGAGAGAGAGAGAGAGAACCCCTCGCTGGTAGCTTCAGGAGCCCGGGGGTGCGCTCCCGGCGGCACGAAAGAAGTGCACGCGATCGATCAAGTTGAAAACAGATCGAAGACGATAAAGAAAATGAGATGGACCTGGAAAAGAAAAAAAAAAATACGAACGACAACAAAAAAAAAAGGCTGAGACAAATGTCTGACGAGATGAAGAGAGAAAGGGAATGGGCAGAAGACCTCCCACATATCCGCCAGGAGAGACACCGATCTCTCACACAACTGGGCTCACGCGGGGGCGACATGGCCGTAATCGCGGTTTCACATCGACCGCCTTCTTGTGGAAACGATGAGGAGCGAGGAGAACGAGGGTAAGAGAGATGAAAGGGGGAGGACTGAGACGGAAGAGGATATGGGAAAGGGGTTGTGGCACGACGACAGAGCATGCAGTCACATCCTCAGTGCGCACAAGAAGTTTTAAACTTAGTCAGGCCCGGGAGCAAACGCGGGTGCCGAGTTACTTTGGTGACAGCGCACAGGCCATGAGAGGAAGAGCGTGTGTTTCAGAAAGGGTGGGGAGGGAAAGAGGGATATAAAGGCAACTGAAAAGCGAATCAGGGAGAGAAGGCACGAGAACACGGGAAGATTGAGGCGAGAAAGGTGGGAGACCGCCGGGGAATAGACGATACGGAGAGAACGCGTATAGTTGGAGTAGATGAGATAGATATGGAAGGTTATAGTCGCTCATAGGAACGCAGTTTAACTGTCTCGCTGGGGAAATGTGGTCACCTTAACCGCGTTGTGAGGAAAGGGCGACATGGACAAAAAGCACGAAGGAGGAGAGATGACGCCTCCGACAGAAGTAAAGCATAGCTGAAAATAGGAGAGCCGAAGAAAGACGTCGAAAGGAAGAGCAAGAAAGGGAAGAGATACGGAGGGAGAGGAGGAACATTCACCATAGACGCGATGCAAGAGGTTCGAAGCTTTACCCCAGCGAGGGGACAGATTAGACCAAAACGAGAAAGAAAGAAAGTTACGGAGGCAGACATCGAGACAGAAAAGGAGCGAGCCAGAAAATGAAACGGAGGGAGGCATCTATCACGGACGACACAAGAACATGAGAGTTGTGCGAAAGATGGGGGTTGGCGGCAGCAGGAGGCCGGGCCACTTCCTCTGCTGTCATACCACCGTCTCCCTTCGTCGACGATGTAATTGGCTCGCTGTACGTATACACCCCCGCCTTATTAACCTGCGCGCTAATCGATAAATTACTCGAAGCGTTCCCCGCGTATTGATCACATCGCTGCAGCGGATAAAAATCTCACAGGACGAGCGACCTAAACACACGTGGAGCCGAGAAATTAGCTCTCACGTTCTTCGGTCCTTTAATGAAGCGTCTTTATTTCCGCAAACGCAGGCCAACACGGTGTGGCTGGTTTTGAAGAGCTGTCTCTTAAAAGAAGTCGGCCCGTAGAAATTTTGTCGCATTTTCGTGGATTTTTTTGCCGCCTTAAGTACTCTGAGTATTGGCATACAGGATGGATGCCTTTTTTTTGCCGTGCATGACTTTTTCAAGGCGTGCTAGTGTATATAGGAATTGGGGATCGTAGGTAGAAAAGCACACACACGCACACACACACACACACACACACACACACACACACACACACACACACACACACACACACACACACACACACACACATATATATATATATATATATATATATTACTGAACATCACCTATTAACAAGGCCCCTTTTCGAAGGTACGTGGTACGTAAGAAACTCAGAACGCGCGGTCAAGGTTCTGGTAGATAATGATTTGTACATAAGCTTTAGCGGGCGTATATGAATTTGCGTGCATACAATAAAGCACAATTTTCCTGAACTATTCGCTAAATTTTGCAAATTAGACGCGAAACATTACATGCTTCTACCTCATCCATACCATTCTGACATGCAATCCGCACTGTTAAGTTTCTTTCTCTTAACGTCGTGCCTGTTCTTTTTACTTTGATATAAAAAGGCCACCCCACTTCTCAGCAGCTCGAGGAGATGAACTGCTCTCTCTCCGAAATCAGTTTTGCCCTGATAAGCAAGAAGAGCGGTACGTACGCGATTAGGCAGGCATGAAGACACGTTTCTTTTGTTTAAACACGCGAAAAAGGGTACCCCGGTAATTGAGCGTGGCAGCAAACGATCTTATCTGTCCGCATAGACACGTGCGCCAGCGAAATGCAGCCGGAAGTTTCCCCGGGGAGCGACGCGGCCGCGACCACGTGCGAACCAATGAACGTGGGCACTGGGCCGTACCATTTATGCAGAGCGAGAAATAACTAACAAGTACAAAAAAAAGCAACAATGAAGAGACCGTCCACACACCTTAAATTGCAAGTGCGCGAGATCGTTTTGTCATTTGGAGTGCGAGTTCAATCTCTCTCGCATGCGGTGCCCAGTTAAGAGAGAACGCGCAGTTAGAATTTAGCTACCACTAAAAGCTAAATTATACGGTATGAAGGCATGCGAACTGGGTTTCAACGCGCAGGTGCCGTGCTATAGTGCCTCTTGTCAGTTACTTATTTCGCTCATTACAGCGTAGAGAGACGATTGCTGGCAACTGCGCCATCTCGCTTCGATCACAGGCCATTGTCGGAGCAAGCTATTCTTTCCGTCTCTCACTTGCCCTTACCTTTCCCCCGGTGCAGCGAATGCAAGCAAGATTCTCTTCCGGTTAACCTCCCAGCCTCTCCCACCCTATTTCTAGCTCTGTTGCTTGCTTGCTTGCTTGCTTGCCCTGAGTACGCACCTCTTGTGGGATATATAGGTGTGCGTGTGCGTGTGCGTGTGCGTGCGTGTGCGTGTGCGTGTGTGTGTGTGTGTGTGTGTGTGTGTGTGTGTGTGTGTGTGTGTGTGTGTGTGTGTGATGGTGGCGATCATCTTCCCTAATGTGGGATTCGTCCGCAATAAGCTGCTCGAAGGAAGTATGTATACCTTCCGGTGTCCTTCCAGCATCAGAAGATTTTCGAGGATACTTCGCAGTCTCACGAACAAAACTCTCTCGAGAACAAAATTTTTCGGGAGAGTTGGCAAGTAGCATGTCGTAATCCATCGCAGTAGAGGGCGCCCCGAGGGTACTGTTACAGAGTTATATCGCAATAGGAACTATACGGACACTCAAAGCACGTTCAAGTCGTCGGCGCCGCCGTGCTGTCCTCATATAGACGGCGCATTCGCGGCCCAGGCGTGCACGGTTAAAAAAGTCTCCAGAGGCGCGCAGTGCGTTTGGCTGCAAAGGCGACTAAGCCAAGTCACCGTCGCGCCCCGCGCTCAATCGTCTCTGCCGGAACTGCAGGGCGGCAGCGTCGTGGGCTCAATCCACTGCTGGCACGAGCATTGTGCGCACGCGCACAGGCGTTCCCGCTGAGCAGCCGCGTCCATCGCCCTGCAGTAACTTGTATGAAACTCTATATGGCGTCCATACCACCCCGTGGCGTCTGCACTGGTCTGACCAGGGACGTCAAGTTGCGGATCTACCTTTTTGTCTGGGCGCGCTGACAGAGGCCGACGGTTTATCCGCCGGTCAAATCTCGTGCAGGTGCGTCGCCGCTGCCGACGTTCCTCATCATCGCGCCCAGCGTTGTGAGATGCCTGGTACCTGCCGGGGTGCTGTTTCTGCAGCGCAGTAACTGCAGCTGTCACGCGTTCTGCATTGTGCCATGTCGCGCCTTCGCGTGTTGTTAGAACACCGCACGAGAGGAGCTCGAGCGCTATCGCCAAACCTGGCTGTCACTCTCGGTGATTCGCCTTAGGGCGAAACGAACTTCTTATTTTTTTGCTTTAAGGACAACGTGCTTGCACAAACGGCTTTAGCCTGAATTGGCGTTCATTGTGCTACACGTGACCTCATGCTGTGATAGGGCGCGGTGATCATGACCGGCTCCAAGAGCGTGCCTGTGCACGCTCTTGGTACTTTCTTACCTTTCTACATACCCCTGCCCCTTTTCCCAGTGCAGGGTAACAAACCGGATTTTTTCGTTCTGGATAAACTCCCTGCCTTGTTCTTTTCTTTCGCCCCCCTCTCTCTCTCTCTCTTGATAAAGTAAATGTGTGTCAGTTATATTGGCCTTATTATTGCCCAGTTTCTCCCTTCGAGAGCAAACCGTGCCGCAGAAGTACAAGGAGTGACCAAACCAGATAAGAAAACGGCTGATTAAGGCAGCCTGATTGGCACATTTTCCCCAAAAGTAAACAGCGCAGGCGGCAAGCGATTTATGCATTCAACAGAAATATACTCAGCGGAATAAAACGTATGCTCCCTTGAGCATAAATAGAGGGACCAGGCATTGATTGATTGATTGATTGATTGATTGATTGATTGATTGATTGATTGATTGATTGATTGATTGATTGATTGATTGATTGATTGATTGATTGATTGATTGATTGATTGATTGATGTGCAAGGGGAAGCGATGACTAAGTGCATATACCTGACAAGGGTCCCCGCTCCGACATAGACTTCAGACAACGGTTTTCGCAGAGTAATTACAACTCTGTTCTACTCAAACAGATACTGAAAAATGAAGTTCCGCGATAAAACCAACTTTTTTCTTTCTCCGCCTATGAAAGTAACTGCAAATTTAACACTGTAGTCCAAACTTGGCACAGCTAACTTAGCAGCGCACTCATCAATTTTCAGCTTCTGCGTTAGAATTATGAAGAATTCAATTATTTCGGCCTGCCTATGTCTGTGTACTTTTGCTTACAGGTGTACGTATTAAGTATACGCGGAAAAATGTCCCCATTACGCAAAGCTACTAAGGATACGTGCCGCATATCAAAAGTAATGTTAACAAAGTATTGATGATGTTTATTGTACAGACATGTAATGTCATGAAAACACCCCTGGTTCGGCATTTTAATGGTTCCCTGGTTCACCCATTCTTGACAATTATGTAAGTCTCCATCTTCCGGTGAACAATTTATATTGTTTCCATTACATCTCTGCATTTCGTATCATTAAACTTTTCTCCATCTCTTCATTACACAAAAGCTATCGGCAAACGAAATGCGAGTGAAGACCCTGACAAGCAATGAATGAAGCATGTCGCGAAAGACTGTCGCGTATACAGGGTGGCCAGTTTCTCTAGAACAATCTGCCCACCATCCTCCAACAAATCTGCTGTTACCTGATCCTCCCCAGCTGCCTTCCCCCTTTGCATAGCTCCCAAGGCTTTCTTTACTTCTCCCGGCGTTACTTGTGGGATTTCGAATTCCTCTAGACTATTCTCCCTCACAGTATCTTCGTGGGTGCCACTGGTACTGTATAAATCTCTATAGAACTCCTCAGCCACTTGAACTATCTCATTCATATTAGGAATGATATTGCCGGCTTTGTCTCTATACGCATACATCTGATTCTTGCCTATTCTTAGTTTCTTCACTGTTTTTAGGCTTCCTCCGTTCCTGAGAGCATGTTCAATTCTATCCATATTATAGTTCCTTATGTCAGCTGTCTCACGCTTGTTGATTAACTTAGAAAGTTGAGCCAGTTCTATTCTAGCTGTAGGGTTAGAGGCTTTCATACATTGGCGTTTCTTGATCAGATCTTTCGTCTTCTGCGATAGCTTACTGGTATCCTGTCTAACGGAGTTACCACCGACTTCTATTGCACACTCCTTAATGATGCCCATAAGATTGTCGTTCATTGCTTCAACACTAAGGTCCTCTTCCTTAATTAAAGCCGAATACCTGTTCTGTAGCTTGATCCGGAATTCCTCTAGTTTCCCTCTTACCGCTAACTCATTGATTGGCTTCTTATGTACCATTTTCTTCCGTTCCCTCCTCAAGCCTAGGCTAATTCGAGTTCTTACCATCCTATGGTCACTGCATCGCACCTTGCCGAGCACGTCCAAATCTTGTATGATGCCAGGGTTAGCGCAGAGTATGAAGTCTATTTCATTTCTAGTCTCCCCATTCAGGCTCCTCCACGTCCACTTTCGGCTGTCCCGTTTGCGGAAGAAGGTATTCATTATCCGCATATTATTCTGTTCTGCAAACTCTACTAATAATTATCCCCTGCTATTCCTAGAGCTTAGACCATATTCCCCCACTGACTTGTCTCCAGCTTGCTTTTGCCTACCTTGGCATTGAAGTCGCCTATCAGTATAGTGTATTTTGTTTTGAGTTTACCCGTCGCCGATTACACGTCCTCATAGAAGCTTTCCCCTTCCTGGTCATCATGACTGGATGTAGGGGTGTAGACCTGTTCGACCTTCAATTTGTACCTCTTATTAAGTTTCACAACAAGACCTGCCACTCTCTCGTTAATGCTATAGAATTCCTGTATGTTACCAGCTATATCCTTGTTAATCAGGAATCCGACTCCTAGTTCTCGTCTCTCCGCTAAGCCCCGGTAGCACAGGACGTGCCCGCTTTTTAGCACTGTATATGCTTCTTTTGTCCTCCTAACCTCACTGAGCCCTATTATAGCCAATTTACCACCCTCTAATTCCACCAATAAGACAGCTAGACTCGCCTCACTAGATAACGTTCTAACGTTAAATGTTGCCAGGTTCAGATTCCAATGGCGGCCTGTCCGGCCCGTCCGATGATTCAGCTAGCTGAAATTTATAAGGAGCGTCGGGAATGGTATGACAACATCTGAAAACTGCAACTGATAGATGGGGTCGTGCAACAAACCAACGCTCGCGGTGCTTTGTAGAGCGAGACGACGTGCTCACTTTTAAATTTACAGCAGATCGTAGTATATCGTCCATGAAATTTTGTACATCAGAAGATACATTCTCTTGTAGTTGTTTTATTTCTATTTTTTAATTTACGCGTGTGGATGCACTCAGACCTCAGGGTTGTTCCCGGACACAGTAATTAATTAATTAATTAATTAATTAATTAATTAATTAATTAATTAATTAATTAATTAATTAATTGTTTGATTGATTGATTGATTGATTGATTGATTGATTGATTGATTGATTGATTGATTGATTGATTGATTGATTGATTGATTGATTGATTGATTGATTGATTGATTGATTGATTGATCGATCGATCGATCGATCGATCGATCGATCGAGTGAGTGAGTGAGTGAGTGAGTGAGTGAGTGAGTGAGTGAGTGAGTGAGCGAGCAAGTGAGTGAGTGATCGATCGAGCGATCGATCGAACATTCGAGAGAGAAACTCGCCTCTTCGCCGTTTCATCGCTCCGTGCTTGCCGTGTCGCTTCCTTCAACGGGACACGAAGCTCCGAACGACGACAGTTCAAGCATCCCCTCTGCCGTGCGTCAAAGAGTACAACAGCAGCAGCAGCAGCAGCACTGGGGGGCCAAGCCCAGCAATGTCACAAAGGGACGCCGCTCTGCCGCGAGCACGGCGGTAATCCTATGCGAGTGGCGAGAGAAAAAAAGAAAGCGCGGCCGCGAAACTGCGTGTTCCGCGCAGGCGGAGCAGCGCCTTTTTGCCGCGGAAACCCAACACGACGAGAATGCGTCCCGTTGCAGCCGCCGCGGGCAGGTCTTTTGTGCAGGGTGTATACGTGGCTCCCTTCGACTCGACCACAACCGCGGTTCGGAGACGTCACGAAGCTTAGGTTTGTTGAGCAGCGTGTCTGTATAAAACTGCGAGAGGATCCCAGCACAGTGAGGATCTGAAGTTACTCGAACGATTCTTTTTTCTCTCTCTCTCTCGCTCTCTCTTTCAACCTGTGATGACATGACATTTTCAACTTGGCTTTATGTGAAGGTTCAAACCCTCTAAACTTCAGGGAAAAAAAAAAGTAATGGCAAGCGTGAAAGCGCCCGAAGTAATTCACAACAATAACTGTTGTCACGAGCCAGCTTCGATTTCGGCACCCAGGAGTGCATGGATGCATCATAACGTCATGAGGCATGACACACTGGCTAGCTCCGTTCCTGCGATCGGTGCTGCTGCCACCTGCGAGCGCAGAAACAAGTATTTATTGCATTTTCTGTCTTTCTTTCTCTTTTTCTTTTTCCTGAGGAGCGCCATCGTGAATAATCTTACTGCTACACGACGTCGGTAAATGTCGCCCTGCGTCATGCCGTTGCAATAACGTCGATGACACCAGGTCGGGAATTTTGAGACCAACTTCACTACAACATTAAGATATCTTGCGATCGAGTGTTCCCAAACATCGGTACTTGCCAAGTCCCATCCTTTTTAGGTGCAAGAAGCATGTGTACCATAGGAGAGCCTCTACGGCTTAAGAAATACGTGTCAGGAATCCTTTAAGCCATATAGCTGCCAACTTTCGTAGCGTCTGTCGCACAAATGGCCGCGTTTATCGTGATCACGTTTTCTCTCAACTTGAAGTTCGCCCAGCAGAATTCTCAATTCATCCCACTCACGACCTGTGAGTAGTCAGTGACGTTGCCGGTCAGCGATGTCGTGGTCGTGCCGGTGTCGTGCACGTTGTCGCGTCATCTCTTGAAGCTTTTAGTTGGCACTAAAATTATTTTATTCCTTTATTCTGTTGTGTGTATTTTTTTTTCTTTTACGCGATACTAACCCGGCTGAGAGCCCGTTGATAGAGGTAGTGAAAGAGGCAGTGAAAGGGTATGTAAAGTGAAGCTTAGTCATAGTGGATTACAGCTTTAAAAATGGAAACATGCTTACTATCGCCCAGAACCTTGGGCTTTACGTACACCTCGTCTGAATTCTAGCAAACAGTGTCTGCGCTTTACATTGCTTTCACTTCTTAACAACTATCATACTAACAACTTTGATATTGCTGCTTGCCCGTATATATCGCAAGCTAAGCGAAATGCATACGTTATCTTGATTCGTACATATTAACAACGTTATTCTCCCATGAAATGTCATACTTTGCCTATTGATCTTGCTTTTGTTAGTTCGTGCTATATCTTACTGGTGGTGTAAGCTTATCTTGCGTTAATTCTGTGTTCTGTATCGCGCTCGTGCCAAAGTATACTTAATTCGGGACCGTGGCCTCGTCAAGCTGCTTAACGGGAGCTTTTATCTCCAGTCCTACCACCAGTTTGTCGTACATGGTGGCAAATAAAATTTCATTTCATCCAAGCTTCATACGTAGAGCGAACGACGAACGTCAATGCAACCTTCGGCTCCTTTTTCGCGTCATAAACAACCGACAGCGGCTGAGCTGGGAAATTTCATTATTTCCAAATGCATCCTGTACAACAATGACTTTATCGGTTCCCCAGTTTTTTTCTCACAACTCATCAATAAACAAAATGCACTTTATATATATTCTTTCTTTTTTTTTTCAATTGGGCCATATTATGCGACGATTCACCTAATTTCCCATTCTTCACGGCCACTGCCATTATCTCGGACGTCACCGCGCAGCCGCTATCGGCGGTATTGGCAACTCGGCACGTCGGACATTAAGAACTGGAGATTGGCCAATCGAAGCGGGTCGTTGCAGAACACGGTGCCTCGATCCGCCACATCGCTGTCCGAGCCAGCGAACGTGAAGTCCCCCGCCCGTGGTGCCATTGCTGCTGCCCGGCGAGGCGGTCTCCCCCCCCCCCCCCTTTTTTTTTTCTTTTGTTCTACCGTTGAAATGACAATGGAAGAGATTTAGCCAACTTGTAATGGTGACGGCAACTTATTTTCATCTTTCTTTTCCTTCTCAGGTCGCGAACGCGCAGCACAATGTGGCGGAACGCCACATGGTGACACAAAAAGCGACGACAAAGAAAGAACAACATGAAAGAACGGGAGGGTAAGAGAGAGGAGAGGGAAAAAAACCAAAACAAATGCAAGTAAACTACAAGAGAAGAAGCAAACAAGGACACCTTTAATTTCTAAATTCCATTCGCTCTCCAAATTACAATGGCAGATAAAAATCAAGCACACAGCGGACGAAACCCGAACACGACGTATAACACAATGACTTCCCCCCGCCACCCTTTCTTCTGACTGGTTTAGCCTGTCTATTGTGTGGTGCGACCTCAATCCCCTGGTGTAAATCTAGCAAAGGCAATAAATAACAAAGAAAACAAAAAGAAAGCCGCAGCTTCGCCTTCCTCGGCGCAAGGCTGACAAATTGCACGACGTGACTTCCTAAATCGGTCCGTGCATTATCAAGGACTCTCTCTCTCTCTCGACGCGCGGAATCGGATAGCGTCGTGCGCACACGTACGGTGCTATATATATATATATATATATATATATATATATATATATATATATATATATATATATATATATATATATAGTGATAAATTATAAAAACGAACCAGCGAATTACCTCGACAAGGACTATGACTAAGAGAAGGGAAAAAAATATATGACCATAATCAAGTGCGTACGGTAAATAACTTCGAGGGGTTCCGTAAGGGATGTACACAACGTATATATTAGGGGTGCGCGAATATTAAAATTTTCGAATACGAATCGAATTTTACACACCAACTATTCGTATTCGTATTCGAAAACGAACTATTCGGTACTTTCGAATATCGAATCCAAGCAAATACTTGGTTTGCTTTGCTAAACCGACTATTAAAGTCGGGTTACCGTTCTCCGTCTTCTAAACAAAGTGTGGCAAAATTATCGGAAGAGAAACAACGGCAAAACAACGGCAAAACATCCAAGGCCGTGAGTGTTGGCGCTCGCTAATACACGCAGGGTTAGTTTAGTAGACACACACAAACACCACAGAAAGTGGATGGGAAAACGGCGCCGCGGTAGCTCAATTGCTAAGAACGTCGCACGCGTAGTGCGAAGACGTGGGTTCGGATCCCACCTGAGGCCAGTTGTTTCTCTTTCATTTCCCTTTATTTATTCTTTCTTTATTTCAATTAAAAACAGCAGTTAGGTTCCCCTGTGCTGTCCTTGGGTGTCATTGCCTCCAGGTTTCTTATGGCATGACTAATATAAATCGGGCCCCTCGGTTTTCTCTCTTCTCGTTAACATCTTACTCGTGACGTTGCACACGAATACAACGTAACGCGTTGTGGCTGGCGAAGCATATAGTTATGGTCAATTTCGCGCGAATAAACCCGATTTAACTGTCCAACTAAATTGTTTATATATATATATATATATATATATATATATGTGGCATACGTACAGATGGCATCAAACGTGTACGGGCGTGAGACCCGAGAAAACATGGAATTTCCGAGCAGATTGTGCCCGTACGTAGACAGTAAAAAACCGTATACAATCGCATGTCGTTCGCATACACTACAGTAAAGGATGGAAGTCCGAATAACTTTATGTACACTCAGAGTGCGGAAATGTCCAGCTTTATCTCTGATTAAGCGGTTCGTAAGCTTTTGCCGCCAACTGCACATAATAAAAGCGCCCATTAAGCAAACAAAACTAAGGCGAACGACCGCACACACGTAGCTTTACATTAACGCTCCATTGCTTTCTTCCCTTTAAAAGAAAGGCAACTTCAAAAGCATACCAGTGGAAAAGATAAATAGTAAATCGAGGAAGTGAAAGAAACCAAGAATGCTGCCCCGAGGAAGGGTTTGCATGGAGGCCGCCCCGACCGTAAAACGGCAACAATGCTGCGAGCCTCGGTGATAGGAGAGGCAGCAAGAGGAAGTGCGATTAACAAACAAAGGCGCAAAACCCGTGCTCAAAAAAACCGCGATGAAAAGTGCCGGCGCTCTCCGCTTGGCAGGCAATTTTTCAGAATGGCCGCGTTAGTTCGGTTTATTAACCCCACCCTTCTTTCATTTTTTATTTATTCACTTCTTTTTTAAGTCTCCCACCGCAAGCTGCCAGAACCATGCACCGTGTTAACGTTATTTGCGTCACGCGTGCATACTGCACGTGGCAACCGCAGTAGAAAATGTAAGAAGAAATTGCAGGACAGGGCCCTACTCTTAGGAAGTTTTGCGGACCATTAATTACTTTTTTGACCCAAATATTTTTTCTCCCTCCGTAAGGGCGCGTCGAGGCGCGTGCTGCTAATTGCTACCGGCGAAACGTCCGAACGTTTTGCGTAATTAAAAGAAAAGAAAGAAAATACCGACGACAGTTCTCGATTTGTCGTACGCGCAGCTCGAATTAATCCATTTCGTCGCGCGTGCCATTCGAGTCGCTGTTTCCTAACGAACGTGGGGGAAGAAGTGGGAGGGGGGGGGGGGGGGAGTATACACGGGCGGTATATAAGGAAGATGTACACAGCGATTCGAGAGTTCGCGGAAACCCTATACTTTACCGCAAATTAGGAACCGAAATGACCGGCTGAGCGCAAGCGCACGCCAGCCCCTGCTATGTAGTCCGACTGCACGTATCGAGAAACAGTTCGACGTACAAACTGTCAAAATAATTCTAGCTCGCGAAACTATAGTACGCTCGGAAATGGGGACCCGGAAGGAACCCCCCCCCCCTTTTCTTCTATATATATATATACGTTTCTCTCTCTCTCTCTCTCTCTCGGCACGAATGCAGTGTCACGTTGTAGCAGCGGCGCATAACAAGAGAAACACTGCCAAAATTTAGCGGGAGTTATTGAATGAAACCCTTCCAATATGGGCGAACTTGTAGCTCATATTCAGCATGTGCCTGACATTCTTTAGAGGCTGTTAATGCGCATAATCTACCAGCCGATGCTTTCGCGTTAGCGCACTTGTGCCCCCCGGGGCGGTAATCGTGGCTCTGTCGCTATGGCGTCCTGATACATTAACTCGAGGTCGTTCGTTCGATTCCCGAGCGCAGAGGCCGCATCACCATGGCGGCGTATTGCAAAACACCTCGTGTGACGTTTGTATGAAGCGATGGACAACCGCAAGTGTTTACACAAGAGTATACCTACTTCCCTCCCTCTCTCTTTTTTTTCTTTTAGTCCCTTAAAGCCCTTCTTCCGGGGGTTATAGGGTAGCAAACCAGACGTGCGTCAGGTTGACGTCGTTCTTGTTCCCTTGTGAAACGTCGCAACCCATCCTAGGGGATCGGCCATAAATCGGCAGCGAGAAAACTCTTATCAATTCCTCTTTTTTTTATAAATTAAGGTGAAACGAAATAAGTATCTTGCAAATGGGATATAAAGCGTCTACTGCATGCTGCCGATATAAAAGATCAATTATGTAAGTGTTATATTTAAAAAAAATATTTATGTGAGCAAAATAATAATTAAGAATTTTAGCATGCAATTCTTTTTGTCTCGCGCAGAAAGATGGTTGACCTCCTTTCCTTCCTTACTTTAAAAAGGTCGTTGTAAAACGGTCGTTGTAAGTACTAAACGTACGTTAGTAATCGTTTGTTGTGAGAGCCACTAACTCGGTAGTGCACTTACAGATGCAACAGAATTACATTTACGAACAATACAGTGGGGCCTGCTCGATTTATAAGTACCGCTTGGATTGTCACATTAGGTCAACGGTATTGTAAAAGCATAACAAGGTAAAATAATAGATATGAAAAAAAGATAAATAAACTAACGATACCTTTTCGTTATACATTAAGCATCGACTATTGGCATATGTAACGCTTTCCAGGAACATTACGGCCCAATGACTCCGAGTGCATCAAGCAACGATAAACAACACATATTTATTAACAACATAAGCGCGACGCGACACGTACTCTAAGAGCAATTGTTCAATCGTATTTACAGACCTATGCAGCGGGGAACTGCACGTTGCACCGGTGAACACCTATGTACTTGGAAAAATAATCAAGGTATCGTACCCAAATTTCTACAGCTTCTTGTTTGGGGTTATGTGTGCTGCGACGTCGCACGTAACTATTAACCCAGCATAATGAACGAAACTACAGTTCCTCTAAATCTTGAGTGAGACTGTCACAATAACTGCATCGTACACCACGGGCTGGCGAGGTAGTAGTGGCTTAGTATAGTACATCACTTAGTATAAACTACTAAGAAACCCTTCTGGCTCGTAACGGCAGCACTTACTAGCTTCTCCACTGCCAGGGCTGGAGGCCATCTTCTCGGCAGTTGAAGTAGATTGGCTTCGACGAAGGTCGGAACGGGAACAGTTTACGCTCGAAACCATTCAAGGGCGGCACGGATTCGATTGCCGCCCGAGTGCTGGTATGTGTACGCGCAGTGATTAATACGCGCCGATTAATAAAAGCTATTAATCAGGCCCGCAGGAGAAGACGGTCCCTGTGCAGATATAGTTTCCACGACCAACGCTCCAGCGACGCGTGCAGGGCCTATACACTCGGCCGCGATTTACGTTATGGCCGCGTCTCGTTAGGAATAATGCACAATGCCGACGAGGGCCTTAACGCGCGCCTGTCGGGCGTGAAAAACGATCCACACCCCCTTGTACAACCGATTAAGTGGCCGCTATTAGCGAGATTCAGCCCAGAGATGAGTGCACCCCCTGTACACAACAGCCCCTTCTCTCCCTCCCCCCCCTTTTTTTTTTGTATAACCTCCATGTCGTAACCTAGACGGCTGCACGACGTGCCCTGTGTGCCCAGGTTTTGCGATGCGCGCCCTTTCTCCGTGGCGCAGGCGTCGGAATCTCGTCACGGCTTGGGTGAGCGTTATCTGAGTAACTTTCTTAATTGTTTTTCTTTTCTTAGTGCTCAAACGTGCTCGCAGCCAACAAAAGACGTTCCCCTCTAGCTTTTTACATTATAAAATTTCTCTAAGTATAGTCTAGCAAAAGCAACAGGAAATGCATTGGAGACCATCAAAACGTAAAATTTACTCATATTTTCTCTCTCCGGATTTCAGACGATATTACCAATATCAGATCGAAAAAGAAAAATAACGTATTTTCGCATTCCCTTTTTGGTGGCAAGAACATCGAGTGACACTCTTGTTTCTTGCGCAGAACTTTCGGTTCACCTACTGAGACGACCGGGGACGAAATTCAAGATAAATCTGAAAAAAATTGTACAGTACAATATTCATGGGTTTCATTACAGATATGATATCATAACATAAGTTTAGTAACGAGGTGAGTTACTGAAGTGTCTGGAATAATTAGAATTAATTAGAAACCACTGATTACCGCACACAAGCACAGGATCGTAGACTTTGGCGACCCGCCACGTGTGCACGACTTTGGCGAAATTCCTGGAAACCCGAAAGTAGAAAGCGGAAGTAATGACGTCACTAACGACGCCACACACAAGGTGGCATGATATTTAACAGGCTAATTAGTGGGAAAGTTGCCTGACATAGACTGAACGTCTACGTAGCAGAGAGGATGCGACGTCACTCCCTCCTCTCTCGCTTCTCCCCCGGCCCTAACCTGCTCACTGACTCGCTCGCTCGCTTGCTCGTAACAGCTGCGCGCGCGCGCTCGTTGCATGCTCTGACGTCAGCACCGGGGAGGGCGCGTGAGGTGCGCTTCGCGAACCGCTCGCTAGGCGGCTTCGCCCCACCAGGTGGCGCACTGCGCTTCCTCCTCGTCCGCATGTCATGCCAGGGAAAACACATTCGCTTGCTTAACCTAACGAACGCCAACGCCGAGGTGCGAGTGCCACTAAGAGGCACCTACGTCAAAGATTAGGGTCGCCTACCAATTGTTTTTCTTTTCTTTCTTTTGCGAAGGTATCATGATTACAACGGGACCTTCGGGAACAGTCGCAAAAAAAGTTGGGTGACTAAAGTTTTTTTTTCTTTCCTTTCTCCCCCCTTTTTCTTGTCGTAACTTATTTCACAGTTAATTGCGCCGATTAAAAATGTCTGCTGTCTTTGAAACTTTTCACTTCGTATTTTCAGACGCTTGACTCTCTCCATTCCATATCCTATCTCCATATCTCTTCTCGTTGGCCCACGACGACCGCTTAAAGCTGGCGAAATGAGCGCAACATCAAATTAGGTATCTAGACAAACGACAAACCCGGTTCCAGAGCACTTAACTACCAACTTGCAAAAAGCAGCTTCGCTTTCCGATCATGCTCAAGAGATTCTCCACAGAAAAGACGACACCCCGCGAGAAGCCACACGCTAACAAGGAAGGGCCCAACAGTGTGCACTAAAACTACGTCAGCTGAACCTTAGAGAAAGGAAGCGCTGACCAATCGAAGACGCCTCCTATACCCTCCCCTTCTATTTCTTGACCCAATTCCGCCAGGAAAGCGAATGCCGATGAAGAAAAGTTCCTGCAATTTCCGCTGAACTCCGCAGGCGAGTTTATTTTTAAAAGACCATTATACACGTTTCGAGATTGCTACTCGCCTTTTGGCCGGTGTGTCAAAGTGGCCAGCCCGCTTGGCCGCCACTCACAAGAAAACAAATTATTAAAATTCATTGTAAGCCCTAACCGTATTTCAGCATTCTTCGGCCTCATGTCCTGTATTCTTATCTCATCAACCATTATCACTGAAAAGAAAGACGTAAAATCAGCGCATTTTACCGATGCTAACATATGGGGCAGAAACTTGGAGACTGACAAAGAAGCTTGAGCACAAGTTAAGGACCGCTCATAGAGCGACAGAACGAAGAATGTTAGGCGTAAGGTTAACAGACAGAAAGAGAGCGGTGTGGATAAGAAAGCAAACGGGGATATTCCCGTTTCTAACCGTTTCGAGCCGATATTCTAATTGGCATTAAGAGAAAGACATGGAGCGGGACAGGTCATGTAATACATAGGTTAGATAACCGGTGGACCATTAGGGATACAGAATGGGTGCCAAGAGAAGGGAAGCGCAGTCGAAGACGGCAGAAGTCAAGGTGGGGCGATGAAATTAGGAAATTCGCAATCGGTTGGCGCTGACACGGGTAATTGGAGATCGCGGGGAGAGGCCTTCATACCGCAGTGGGCATAAAATAGGCTGCTGCTGCTACAGATGGTGATGATATTGCCGTTCTCCCTCTCCTTTTGTTCACCCTTGCCCTTAACGCAGATTAGAATGAAGTAGTAGTTCAGGCCGACCTCTCGTACTTTCTTTCTTTCTTTCTATCTATCTATCTATCTATCTATCTATCTATCTATCTATCTATCTAGCTATCTATCTATCTATCTATCTATCTATCTATCTATCTATCTATCTATCTATCTATCTATCTATCTATCTATCTATCTATCTATCTATCTTTTCACTATTTTCTCTTCGATAAACGAGCTTCTATAAACACCCAGATGCAATATGCTACAGGAAAGTACCTACATGCTCTTTTTGCTTCTTTCGTAAAGGTAAGTAACGCAATCTCATGCCGCATCCAGGAGGGCAAAAAAGGTTTTCTAAACTTCATCACATGATCCTGTTACCAACGGATGATCACAAAGTATCCAAAGAAAATATATGTTGATCTGCTTCAAGTGACACAAGTTGAGACGACGCCAGAAGAAATCAGACTCTCTCTCTCTCTCTCTCTCTCTCTCTCTCTTCAAATGTGATCACAGGATCGTGTTACCAAAGGTCATGACGCGTAGACGCTACCCTGTATTCCACAAGATCCCCAAAAATATATTTAAAGAAGAACGAAGTACAATGAGATGAATCGGCAGGGAGTAGGGGCCACGCCACCTGAACCTTAAAGAAAGGAAGCTAGCTGACCAATCGGCCAACTTTATTTATTTATCTTTTTTCCACAAGGGGGCCCCGGAGTCGGGAAGAAAAAGATCTCGGACGAAAAGGCACCCGACGTTCCTGCGCTCGCGTGTGACACGACTGCTGGAAAGAGAGAGAGAGAGAGAGAGAGAGAGAGAACCCCTCGCTGGTAGCTTCAGGAGCCCGGGGGTGCGCTCCCGGCGGCACGAAAGAAGTGCACGCGATCGATCAAGTTGAAAACAGATCGAAGACGATAAAGAAAATGAGATGGACCTGGAAAAGAAAAAAAAAAATACGAACGACAACAAAAAAAAAAGGCTGAGACAAATGTCTGACGAGATGAAGAGAGAAAGGGAATGGGCAGAAGACCTCCCACATATCCGCCAGGAGAGACACCGATCTCTCACACAACTGGGCTCACGCGGGGGCGACATGGCCGTAATCGCGGTTTCACATCGACCGCCTTCTTGTGGAAACGATGAGGAGCGAGGAGAACGAGGGTAAGAGAGATGAAAGGGGGAGGACTGAGACGGAAGAGGATATGGGAAAGGGGTTGTGGCACGACGACAGAGCATGCAGTCACATCCTCAGTGCGCACAAGAAGTTTTAAACTTAGTCAGGCCCGGGAGCAAACGCGGGTGCCGAGTTACTTTGGTGACAGCGCACAGGCCATGAGAGGAAGAGCGTGTGTTTCAGAAAGGGTGGGGAGGGAAAGAGGGATATAAAGGCAACTGAAAAGCGAATCAGGGAGAGAAGGCACGAGAACACGGGAAGATTGAGGCGAGAAAGGTGGGAGACCGCCGGGGAATAGACGATACGGAGAGAACGCGTATAGTTGGAGTAGATGAGATAGATATGGAAGGTTATAGTCGCTCATAGGAACGCAGTTTAACTGTCTCGCTGGGGAAATGTGGTCACCTTAACCGCGTTGTGAGGAAAGGGCGACATGGACAAAAAGCACGAAGGAGGAGAGATGACGCCTCCGACAGAAGTAAAGCATAGCTGAAAATAGGAGAGCCGAAGAAAGACGTCGAAAGGAAGAGCAAGAAAGGGAAGAGATACGGAGGGAGAGGAGGAACATTCACCATAGACGCGATGCAAGAGGTTCGAAGCTTTACCCCAGCGAGGGGACAGATTAGACCAAAACGAGAAAGAAAGAAAGTTACGGAGGCAGACATCGAGACAGAAAAGGAGCGAGCCAGAAAATGAAACGGAGGGAGGCATCTATCACGGACGACACAAGAACATGAGAGTTGTGCGAAAGATGGGGGTTGGCGGCAGCAGGAGGCCGGGCCACTTCCTCTGCTGTCATACCACCGTCTCCCTTCGTCGACGATGTAATTGGCTCGCTGTACGTATACACCCCCGCCTTATTAACCTGCGCGCTAATCGATAAATTACTCGAAGCGTTCCCCGCGTATTGATCACATCGCTGCAGCGGATAAAAATCTCACAGGACGAGCGACCTAAACACACGTGGAGCCGAGAAATTAGCTCTCACGTTCTTCGGTCCTTTAATGAAGCGTCTTTATTTCCGCAAACGCAGGCCAACACGGTGTGGCTGGTTTTGAAGAGCTGTCTCTTAAAAGAAGTCGGCCCGTAGAAATTTTGTCGCATTTTCGTGGATTTTTTTGCCGCCTTAAGTACTCTGAGTATTGGCATACAGGATGGATGCCTTTTTTTTGCCGTGCATGACTTTTTCAAGGCGTGCTAGTGTATATAGGAATTGGGGATCGTAGGTAGAAAAGCACACACACGCACACACACACACACACACACACACACACACACACACACACACACACACACACACACACACACACACACACACACACACACACACACACACATATATATATATATATATATATATATATATATATATATATATATATATATATTACTGAACATCACCTATTAACAAGGCCCCTTTTCGAAGGTACGTGGTACGTAAGAAACTCAGAACGCGCGGTCAAGGTTCTGGTAGATAATGATTTGTACATAAGCTTTAGCGGGCGTATATGAATTTGCGTGCATACAATAAAGCACAATTTTCCTGAACTATTCGCTAAATTTTGCAAATTAGACGCGAAACATTACATGCTTCTACCTCATCCATACCATTCTGACATGCAATCCGCACTGTTAAGTTTCTTTCTCTTAACGTCGTGCCTGTTCTTTTTACTTTGATATAAAAAGGCCACCCCACTTCTCAGCAGCTCGAGGAGATGAACTGCTCTCTCTCCGAAATCAGTTTTGCCCTGATAAGCAAGAAGAGCGGTACGTACGCGATTAGGCAGGCATGAAGACACGTTTCTTTTGTTTAAACACGCGAAAAAGGGTACCCCGGTAATTGAGCGTGGCAGCAAACGATCTTATCTGTCCGCATAGACACGTGCGCCAGCGAAATGCAGCCGGAAGTTTCCCCGGGGAGCGACGCGGCCGCGACCACGTGCGAACCAATGAACGTGGGCACTGGGCCGTACCATTTATGCAGAGCGAGAAATAACTAACAAGTACAAAAAAAAGCAACAATGAAGAGACCGTCCACACACCTTAAATTGCAAGTGCGCGAGATCGTTTTGTCATTTGGAGTGCGAGTTCAATCTCTCTCGCATGCGGTGCCCAGTTAAGAGAGAACGCGCAGTTAGAATTTAGCTACCACTAAAAGCTAAATTATACGGTATGAAGGCATGCGAACTGGGTTTCAACGCGCAGGTGCCGTGCTATAGTGCCTCTTGTCAGTTACTTATTTCGCTCATTACAGCGTAGAGAGACGATTGCTGGCAACTGCGCCATCTCGCTTCGATCACAGGCCATTGTCGGAGCAAGCTATTCTTTCCGTCTCTCACTTGCCCTTACCTTTCCCCCGGTGCAGCGAATGCAAGCAAGATTCTCTTCCGGTTAACCTCCCAGCCTCTCCCACCCTATTTCTAGCTCTGTTGCTTGCTTGCTTGCTTGCTTGCCCTGAGTACGCACCTCTTGTGGGATATATAGGTGTGCGTGTGCGTGTGCGTGTGCGTGCGTGTGCGTGTGCGTGTGTGTGTGTGTGTGTGTGTGTGTGTGTGTGTGTGTGTGTGTGTGTGTGTGTGTGTGATGGTGGCGATCATCTTCCCTAATGTGGGATTCGTCCGCAATAAGCTGCTCGAAGGAAGTATGTATACCTTCCGGTGTCCTTCCAGCATCAGAAGATTTTCGAGGATACTTCGCAGTCTCACGAACAAAACTCTCTCGAGAACAAAATTTTTCGGGAGAGTTGGCAAGTAGCATGTCGTAATCCATCGCAGTAGAGGGCGCCCCGAGGGTACTGTTACAGAGTTATATCGCAATAGGAACTATACGGACACTCAAAGCACGTTCAAGTCGTCGGCGCCGCCGTGCTGTCCTCATATAGACGGCGCATTCGCGGCCCAGGCGTGCACGGTTAAAAAAGTCTCCAGAGGCGCGCAGTGCGTTTGGCTGCAAAGGCGACTAAGCCAAGTCACCGTCGCGCCCCGCGCTCAATCGTCTCTGCCGGAACTGCAGGGCGGCAGCGTCGTGGGCTCAATCCACTGCTGGCACGAGCATTGTGCGCACGCGCACAGGCGTTCCCGCTGAGCAGCCGCGTCCATCGCCCTGCAGTAACTTGTATGAAACTCTATATGGCGTCCATACCACCCCGTGGCGTCTGCACTGGTCTGACCAGGGACGTCAAGTTGCGGATCTACCTTTTTGTCTGGGCGCGCTGACAGAGGCCGACGGTTTATCCGCCGGTCAAATCTCGTGCAGGTGCGTCGCCGCTGCCGACGTTCCTCATCATCGCGCCCAGCGTTGTGAGATGCCTGGTACCTGCCGGGGTGCTGTTTCTGCAGCGCAGTAACTGCAGCTGTCACGCGTTCTGCATTGTGCCATGTCGCGCCTTCGCGTGTTGTTAGAACACCGCACGAGAGGAGCTCGAGCGCTATCGCCAAACCTGGCTGTCACTCTCGGTGATTCGCCTTAGGGCGAAACGAACTTCTTATTTTTTTGCTTTAAGGACAACGTGCTTGCACAAACGGCTTTAGCCTGAATTGGCGTTCATTGTGCTACACGTGACCTCATGCTGTGATAGGGCGCGGTGATCATGACCGGCTCCAAGAGCGTGCCTGTGCACGCTCTTGGTACTTTCTTACCTTTCTACATACCCCTGCCCCTTTTCCCAGTGCAGGGTAACAAACCGGATTTTTTCGTTCTGGATAAACTCCCTGCCTTGTTCTTTTCTTTCGCCCCCCTCTCTCTCTCTCTCTTGATAAAGTAAATGTGTGTCAGTTATATTGGCCTTATTATTGCCCAGTTTCTCCCTTCGAGAGCAAACCGTGCCGCAGAAGTACAAGGAGTGACCAAACCAGATAAGAAAACGGCTGATTAAGGCAGCCTGATTGGCACATTTTCCCCAAAAGTAAACAGCGCAGGCGGCAAGCGATTTATGCATTCAACAGAAATATACTCAGCGGAATAAAACGTATGCTCCCTTGAGCATAAATAGAGGGACCAGGCATTGATTGATTGATTGATTGATTGATTGATTGATTGATTGATTGATTGATTGATTGATTGATTGATTGATTGATTGATTGATTGATTGATTGATTGATTGATTGATTGATTGATGTGCAAGGGGAAGCGATGACTAAGTGCATATACCTGACAAGGGTCCCCGCTCCGACATAGACTTCAGACAACGGTTTTCGCAGAGTAATTACAACTCTGTTCTACTCAAACAGATACTGAAAAATGAAGTTCCGCGATAAAACCAACTTTTTTCTTTCTCCGCCTATGAAAGTAACTGCAAATTTAACACTGTAGTCCAAACTTGGCACAGCTAACTTAGCAGCGCACTCATCAATTTTCAGCTTCTGCGTTAGAATTATGAAGAATTCAATTATTTCGGCCTGCCTATGTCTGTGTACTTTTGCTTACAGGTGTACGTATTAAGTATACGCGGAAAAATGTCCCCATTACGCAAAGCTACTAAGGATACGTGCCGCATATCAAAAGTAATGTTAACAAAGTATTGATGATGTTTATTGTACAGACATGTAATGTCATGAAAACACCCCTGGTTCGGCATTTTAATGGTTCCCTGGTTCACCCATTCTTGACAATTATGTAAGTCTCCATCTTCCGGTGAACAATTTATATTGTTTCCATTACATCTCTGCATTTCGTATCATTAAACTTTTCTCCATCTCTTCATTACACAAAAGCTATCGGCAAACGAAATGCGAGTGAAGACCCTGACAAGCAATGAATGAAGCATGTCGCGAAAGACTGTCGCGTATACAGGGTGGCCAGTTTCTCTAGAACAATCTGCCCACCATCCTCCAACAAATCTGCTGTTACCTGATCCTCCCCAGCTGCCTTCCCCCTTTGCATAGCTCCCAAGGCTTTCTTTACTTCTCCCGGCGTTACTTGTGGGATTTCGAATTCCTCTAGACTATTCTCCCTCACAGTATCTTCGTGGGTGCCACTGGTACTGTATAAATCTCTATAGAACTCCTCAGCCACTTGAACTATCTCATTCATATTAGGAATGATATTGCCGGCTTTGTCTCTATACGCATACATCTGATTCTTGCCTATTCTTAGTTTCTTCACTGTTTTTAGGCTTCCTCCGTTCCTGAGAGCATGTTCAATTCTATCCATATTATAGTTCCTTATGTCAGCTGTCTCACGCTTGTTGATTAACTTAGAAAGTTGAGCCAGTTCTATTCTAGCTGTAGGGTTAGAGGCTTTCATACATTGGCGTTTCTTGATCAGATCTTTCGTCTTCTGCGATAGCTTACTGGTATCCTGTCTAACGGAGTTACCACCGACTTCTATTGCACACTCCTTAATGATGCCCATAAGATTGTCGTTCATTGCTTCAACACTAAGGTCCTCTTCCTTAATTAAAGCCGAATACCTGTTCTGTAGCTTGATCCGGAATTCCTCTAGTTTCCCTCTTACCGCTAACTCATTGATTGGCTTCTTATGTACCATTTTCTTCCGTTCCCTCCTCAAGCCTAGGCTAATTCGAGTTCTTACCATCCTATGGTCACTGCATCGCACCTTGCCGAGCACGTCCAAATCTTGTATGATGCCAGGGTTAGCGCAGAGTATGAAGTCTATTTCATTTCTAGTCTCCCCATTCAGGCTCCTCCACGTCCACTTTCGGCTGTCCCGTTTGCGGAAGAAGGTATTCATTATCCGCATATTATTCTGTTCTGCAAACTCTACTAATAATTATCCCCTGCTATTCCTAGAGCTTAGACCATATTCCCCCACTGACTTGTCTCCAGCTTGCTTTTGCCTACCTTGGCATTGAAGTCGCCTATCAGTATAGTGTATTTTGTTTTGAGTTTACCCGTCGCCGATTACACGTCCTCATAGAAGCTTTCCCCTTCCTGGTCATCATGACTGGATGTAGGGGTGTAGACCTGTTCGACCTTCAATTTGTACCTCTTATTAAGTTTCACAACAAGACCTGCCACTCTCTCGTTAATGCTATAGAATTCCTGTATGTTACCAGCTATATCCTTGTTAATCAGGAATCCGACTCCTAGTTCTCGTCTCTCCGCTAAGCCCCGGTAGCACAGGACGTGCCCGCTTTTTAGCACTGTATATGCTTCTTTTGTCCTCCTAACCTCACTGAGCCCTATTATAGCCAATTTACCACCCTCTAATTCCACCAATAAGACAGCTAGACTCGCCTCACTAGATAACGTTCTAACGTTAAATGTTGCCAGGTTCAGATTCCAATGGCGGCCTGTCCGGCCCGTCCGATGATTCAGCTAGCTGAAATTTATAAGGAGCGTCGGGAATGGTATGACAACATCTGAAAACTGCAACTGATAGATGGGGTCGTGCAACAAACCAACGCTCGCGGTGCTTTGTAGAGCGAGACGACGTGCTCACTTTTAAATTTACAGCAGATCGTAGTATATCGTCCATGAAATTTTGTACATCAGAAGCAGCGCACTAAACAAATTCTGAAATCCTTCAAAGGTTCAGCGGATTCCCTCGTGTGACGTGCCGTCACGCACAAAAATTATGCATTTTTCTTTTTTTCACAACGTGCGCAACGCCAGCTGTCCTTTATGGTCACCGAACAAAGCGGAGAGGTGCATATGTTAAGAGCGACCCAGGTAAGTGTATAATATTACAGCCGTCTGCCCTGCTTACGGCACACCCTGCACTAAACACCCGCGTGTATTCCTGCACCAAGGTTGTTGTTTTTTTCTTCATACCTATAAGACCAATAAGCTTCGTACATGTTGCGCCACAAAGGTTATGTTCGAAGGTTTACGACCCTCATCTCTAAACAATTCTAGGGGTCAACTTCGTGCAGCGGCAGTGTTTGTGGACAAGGGAAGGTGCATAAACCGCACCCATGCATTTAGCTTTTGACTTCGCCAGTGTGAAAAGCGTTTTGCGATGGAATTAAATGTAAAACAAATCGCTTTCTTTATATGGTCAGATATAGTATAGAGACGTTCCATTTTTGCAGCTATCGTGTGTGTCGTCTTTCGTGCACTAAAACGGCAATCTTGATTTCAATCATAACCGCGCAGCCAGCGTTTCTTTAATGAAGCCAGACAGTTGGGAACACCGTCCTGTTACTCAACTGCCACATTTAGCCGGTCATTTTCACTTAATCAGAACCCTGACACTATGGCATCGGTTGCGAGGTATCGCTCCCTGAACTACAGAGGCCACTCTACCTGAACTTGAGGGCAAACTAGTTTACCCACGAAGACTTCCATGAACACTAGTGGACAAAAAAAAAAAAAATATGCGTGGAGCACTAATGCGCGCAATTCGGCACAGATTCTCATTGCAAGTTCATGATTATATTGCACTTAGTTTTACCCCGACGAACCTGAAGGACAGGACGCGGACGTACGTAGCGCAAGTACGTCCGCGTACTGTCCTTCACGTTCGTCAGTGTAACACTAAGCGCAATATAATCATGAACGTCCACCAACTAGCCCCGTTCATTGCTTTACTAAATCTCATTGCAAAATCAACGTTTTGAATGTTGGCGAAGGTCAAGGCTAAATCTGCTACTTCTACTTCTTTTTTTGTTTTTATATCAACCAGACAAAATGAGGTCCTGAAACATAATGCAATCATAAACTACGTCCCCGCCGTTACAGGAGCCTCGTCCCCAACTTTGACATAAGTAACGCTACGCCATTCTTCGCGAGGCCGTGCACGACACACAGCTCCGGCAACAGCTTGAGGCGCGGTACACGTCAGGCCGCACAAAAGAGCAGGCTCATACACCAAACCATAACGCAGACACATTCCAGACGGCTATACGGTAAAAGCTAAGCTGAACACGGGTTCAAGGCGGTGAACTACTCAACGGGAGACACGACAATGCTTGCAGGCGACGGTTAAAAAAAAAAAAAAAAGAGCACTTTTGAAAAACGATAACGATAAAGAAAACTACGCGCAACACGCCGCCATGCACCACTCGAAGGGTCTGTGACGGGTCAGCGGAAAGCCTCGAGCGCAGGGGAACCCTCCAGCGCACCACCGCCTTAACAGATAACAAAGCCACCAGCCGATTCGTCTGAAAAAAAGTATGAAAGAAAGAAAAAGGAAAAGGAAGATAAAAGCAGCGGGCGAAAACGACCAAACGGGAGGAAACGTTGCCCCAGCAGTGAACAGCAGACGACGCGGCGGCGACTATGGTGTGTGGCGTCAGGATCTATGCGTTTCCCAGAACGACACCCGGCCCCTCCCGCCAGCCCCGAGAGCTTCCCCGCTATGCACGGGAGCTCGCTCTTTCTTGCAGCCGTGCGATGCCGTATTCCTTTTTTTCCTTCTTTTCGTTTATGTCCGTTTGTGTGCTCGCTAACTTTCTACGCAGTCTTCCACGAATTTTACCAGTTTGGTTGCTTTTCTTTATCTTTCTTCCTTCCTTTCCTTTTTTTTTGGGGGGGGGGGGAGGGGGGGAGCGCGCGCGGCACGTCATTTTCATGCCAAAAGACGCCCGTATGCCGGCGGCCCTGACAGAAGCAGACGGCGCTGTCAACCAGACGACACTACAACCGCAAAGGACGGCGTGTCGGGCGGTATCCTCTGCAAACTGCTCCAGCAGTTAGTTGGTGCATCGTCTGTTCGATTCCGCTACCAATCTGCGATGTCAGTTACCCTGACGACACAACAGGTAGGCTGGCACAAGAACTAACTAGAGCTCGCAGAGGTCAACCGCGTTGTTAAACGTTTCTGTGTACAAAGCTGCGTTCTTTGGCAGCGTTCGTTTTTTTCATGTGAGGCCGAAGCATTAAATTGGCGGCAGACCGACGCACTCGTAACGCAAACCTTTTTTATGTGGGTTTCACAATAACGTGGGACATATGCGTTGACGTTGCGCGTATACCCGACACGCGCACGTTCCCGGTGGATCTCGGGGGGCGGCCACACAACCGTATCCTATAGAACAAATGAGTCCGCTCAAAAGGTTGCGCGACCCGTGGATCTTGCGACCTAAGCAGTTATTCGTCAAATTAGAGGCGTGATACCTTAACAGGCGCAGAAATTAACATTTGTCGTGGAACTCGCATCCCGCAAACTTTTGCAGCTAACTGCACATGCAAAGAGCTACATTGAAACCAATGTGTGAAAAAGGGGCGTGTTCAGATAAGTTCGGCCACGCATTTCCGGTGAACATATATAACGTTGTTCAACACACACACACATATATATATATATATATATATATATAAGAAAGCTCGTGACAACCCTAGAACTTTGTAATTGCCATGTTAACGATTGAAGCCATAATTAAAAAGTTCACTCATTAAAAGTCATTAACAAATACATCGTGATGAACAAATGCTGGCCGTAAGTACATACGACTACGGCTACTATGCAGTCGGTACGATTTCTCTATAGCTCTTGGGTATATTTAAAATCGTGGTCCAAGTTGGCTGGGGCACCCTGTGTGTGTGTGTGTGTGTATGTGCGTGTGTGTATAATAATAATAATAATAATAATAATAATAATATATATATATATATATCAACACCTTTTCGGTAGAGCTAACTAAAACGCGGCAAAATTAAAAAAAAAATCGCTTCTGACTGCCCTGGCGCTTCCATATTTTTTTAGTGAGGACAGGGCTTTTCTTTTTGTTTCTCGCCACAGTAGAATTGATTTCGTCTCTCCTGGCATTCGAGCAGCAAGATATATAATTTTTGCTCAAAATTAAAGATGGTCACCGGACATGCGGGGCCGAACTTGGATATCTGAGCACATCCTAGAAACAAGTGTTAGACCAACTCCATAACAGATGGAGATTTAAATGCATTAAAGAAATGATAAATTAATAGAAATGAAAGTGAATGAAAAAAACAACTTGCGGCAGGTCCACATTCCACACCACGTGACAATGCCCCACCGTTCTGCCGCGCTGCGCCCATGCACGGATATTGCCATTCCTGTCTAAGTGTTTTCACGCCAAATATTTTCTGTCTTGTCAATCCTCGCTTTCCAATCCCATCCTGAAGCATTTTGATGTCGCAAAAAAAAAGAAAGAAAGAAAAAGAAAGGAACCTGAAACCACGAGCATGCGCGGCCCACGTACACGGCGGTATACCGTTTATTCGGTCACGTTTCTCGCTCTGTGATTTCGACACGAAAGAAATGATACAACATGTTTTTCCGGATTACGTTATAGTTCAACTCAATAGCTTGAGGGTTTATTGAAGGCGAGCTCATTGGTATATGCATCCATGATAGAAGCGCTGAATAAGGAGATGGACTAGAAGGAAGGAGACAGGACGAGTGGTGCTCTTGTCTTTTTCCTTTTAGTCATTTCCGTGTCTTTAGCGCTGCCCTGTATACCATGCAGGTCAACAGACTTAATTTGGTAAGTTTTAAAGAAACTTGAGGATATCTCTTTTTCAAGATTTTTCAATAGGCCTAAACTTGAGCGCTTCTCGTGCATTTTCAGTGCCTGAAATTTCAACGACTTTTCATAGCAACAGTCTGACATATTTGGAGAACCATTCTCATCACAGATACGGAGAAAAAAAATGTATCGGCTTTGACCAATATTTTGCGATGTTCCGTTCACACGATTTCTTTTTCTTCCCATCCATAGGGACCATACTATTTAATAACTAATCTGAATCGATGCCATCGACCAGTACTCTGTCACTAAGTGCTTTTTAAAAGCCGTAGCCACAACACCTTTTAAGGGGAGCTAACCAAAATGCGGCAAAATTCTAAAAAAAAAAAGTATCGCTGCTGACTGACCTGGCGCTTCCATATTTTTTCGTGAGGACAGGGCTTTTGTTTGTTTTTGTTTTTCGCCACACTAAAATTGATTTCGTCTCTCCTGGCATTCGAGCAGCAAGATATATTTTTTTGCTCAAAATTAAATATGGTCACCGGACATGCGGGGCCGAACTTGGATATCTGCGCACATCCTGGAAACAAGTGTTAGACCAACTCCATAACAGATGGAGATTTGCTTAACGTAATTACAGATCGTCCTGAGCAACGTATTTGGCGAATTTGGTGGCAACAGTAAGCCGGCCGCCCGCTCGTCAAATGTGAGACAGCAGACGACGCACAACGGAAGTAAAATGTCGTAGCAGACGGCAATGGCAACGACTCGCACGGACGGTTAGGCCGCGCTGCGAGCCAACGGCGCGCCGTCTGCTAAAGGACTGTGCTTATTGCGCTGAGCATTAAAAACGCGAAAAACGAAAACAAACTAGGGGGGGGCAAGGAACAAAGAAAATACATTCTCAGCCTTTTTTCGGCAGAGCGAATAATATGTAATCAGGTATCTACAACGCACCTGTTTGTGACGGCAAACACGCAACAAAGTTGCATTTACCCGACACTATTAGGAACACGCGTAACTTACACTCCCGTTTACAAAAGCTTCAATCTCATTACCTCATTGCGCGTTGGCCACGTGTTAAGCTAAGCAGGGAACCCGATAAAGGATCAAGTGAATTCAGTGACAATGGTCAGTCGGGCGTCCGCTCATCAAGTGGGAGACACAAGCTGACGCACACAGCGGAAGCAGACGACAACTCATTCGAAGGGTTCGTCTGCGCTACGCGACAGCCGACGGCGGCGCGTCGTCTGCTAATGGAGCGTGTTTGTTGCCCAGGGTTCTAGCCACCCTACCCAGGGCTGACTGGAAGAGACGCGCGCGGAAGGACTTCCCGAGGGAGCGCGGGGTCCGGAGTGGACTGTGGTCGGGAGAGTGTGACGACGATAATGGGGGGCCGCTTTCCCTTTCTCCCTCAGCTACGCGCGGACGGTTTGGAGACGTCGCGTTTCCTCTGTTCATCAGTCTAGATCAAGCCGTTCTGAGCTTGACTCAATCACGTGTACGTTTGATGCATGTGGTATGTCTAATGCCATGACGTAACACGCTGGGCAGACGGCGACGGCCGGGAATAACATGCAAGAACCGAACTGCTGCATACGGATCCTATAGTATTTGAGGGGTACCGCATGCTCTTGGTAACAACGGATGCGACAACCACAACAATGCCAACAGAAAAATGGCATTTATTGCAACTTCTATACGAGAACAACAGCTAGCCGAAATACTCGCAAGGAGTAGTTCCCTAAAGAGACGCGCAGAGGAATCAAGACATGCAAGGTTACCAGCGAATTTTCACCCATGCTCAACACGTGTGTACAGTCACGCGAACGGGAGCGCACCCGGGCGATCCTCCCGCAGAGCGCGCCACTTGGTGAGTAGCTCGCCGATGTCCCGCAGCCGAAGGACGGGAACTAGAGTTACTGTATATGCTACCAAACGTAGCATATACAGTAACTCTAACAGGAACTTTAACAGGAACCAAATACGCACGCCACCACGCGGCGATAACATGGGAACACCCGCGCCATCTCTCATCGTAGCAACTACAATACGTCTGCCGCGTGTGTGTTATGCGGAGAAGCTGAAAAGCAGAAGACGCAAGAATCATGCGAGTAAAACCAACCAAGAGATCGCAAGCATTGACTGCCGGGGTAGTTGGTTCATTATCACAGAAGAAAGCGCTTCAGGTCGGGACACAAGGGAAGAAGCACACGCACACAGCGGAGTGTGTGCGTGTGTGGTTCTTTCCCTGTGTCCCGTCTTGAAGAGCTTTTTTTTCTGTGATAACCAAGCGAGTCAGGCGTCCCTACAGATTCAAGATATACTGCCAGCTGCAAGCAATCAAAATTCACCAGCTCGTTCAACTTCCGGCCCAGCTCCTCGCTCTCTACAAACGAACACTTTTCTTTCGATTTTCATATCCCATCAACATAGCTCCTAGATATGGTATATCCTGAAGGAGCTGAAGAGACTCGTTCAGACGCCGGGAATTCATGTACAAAGTAACATATATTCCACCTGCCGTGGTGGCGTAGTGGATTTGGTGTCGCGCTGCTAAATTCGAGGTTGCGGGATCGAATCGCGGCCACGGTGGCCGCATTTCGATGAGGGCAAAATGCAAAAAAATATAGAAGAAGAAACACCCATGTACCATGCATTGGGTGCAGGCAAAAGTAACACAGGTGGTCAAAATTAACCCAGAGTCACCCAATATACAGCGTGCCTCAGAATCAGAATTTATTATTAGAAGTTGGGTCACATTACAAGTATTTAGTATGCAGAAGGCTGTCCCATAGCGAAAGACTGTATCGGGACCTCCTGTACAAGAACAGTTATTATAGTTAACATCTCAAAGCAACAGTAGCATATAATACAAGTATTGAAAAGAACGGTTACAGAACAAAATACAGAATTGATTACAAATAATAACAAGGTTTAGCATATCCCATAGTAGCAGGAAAAATTGTGCGGCAACAAAATACTAACAGTTTATTTACAACAACAAAAAAAATAGAAGAAGGAAAAAAGCGAACAAAGACCGAATACAGTAATCCTTGTCGTTAATCCTTCAATAATAAATGCATTTTTAGTTCTCTTTTAAATTGTGATAAACATATTGTGTTTCTCATTATGAAAGGAAGAGTGTTCCATATTGATATGGAAGTGAATTATACAGTCTGTTTACCATAGTTAGTGCGGATTCTTGGTAAAAGAAAATTGTTTTTCAACGCAAATATGCTGGTACTATGAATCATCAGGTTAGATGGTGAAAATTGGATCGATGGTAGCTCATTATTCACAAATCTGTAGAAAAAAATACCTAGGTTGCATTTAGTGAGCCCGGGAATGGTAAGGATGTTATTCTCCTGTAGTAAGGAAGTGGCATTAGAAAAGCGTGGGCTGCAAGTAATTATTCTTGTGGCTTGGTTCTGAACTGCCTGGAGAGACGCAATATGAGTATTATAGGTGTTTCCCCAATATATTATGCCATAAGTAATGTGAGAGTGGACAAAACAGTGGTAAAGTGAGAGTAACGTGGTACGTGTGAAGTAAGGGCGTGTTTTGATTAAGATGCGTATACTATAAGCTATTTTCTTTTTTTATGTGAGCAATACGATTGTGATATTTCAAATTACAATAAAGTAGAATACCTAGGAAAGATGAACATGAACTTGGAGGAAGGCGGTGAGGACCAAAAGTGATACGTGGAATGGATGGTGTGTTTCGCTGACTTGAAGAGAATACAACAAATTTAGTCTTAGTTGCATTAATTGATAACATGTTACCATTACACCACCTTAGGATATTTTCTAAGCCAGCATTTAACTTATCATAGTCACACCGTGGTTTTGGCACGTAAAGTCCCAGTATTTAATTAACTTAGATATATTAAAATAAGCTGTACCGAACTCAAGACGAAAGAGGCGCTGTCAACTTGGATGAGAGACTGAGATAATCTCATGGGTGGTGGCAATGGTAAAGAAATCTGATATGAGTAACTACTTAAGAGATAAAACGAAATCTGGTAAGAAACAATTTATGATAACTCAAAGAGAAGCTCATTACTTTTCGAAGCGAGATCAGGATGCCTTAGCACACTCACTTATAATGCGAGATACAAGGAAGAAGAAGCATGTGCTTGCTCCGGTAAAACTACGAAAAACGATGGAGCATGTTTTCTTAGAATGTGAAGATATCTGCCCAGCGGTCGATTAGGCACCTCTGGCTTCTTTGAAGCCCTTAGGTTCAGCGAGAGCAGGGGGAAATTAAACATGCCCGCAGTAGAGATTAGTAAGAGACGATTGGAAGAAGAAAAGCAGGAAAACGACAAACAACGAAGGTGCACAAAAACAGTGTTCCCAATAGGGGTTAAGAAAGTTTGCTGATGTGAATTCTTTGTGGTTTCTTTTGTTCCCTTTTCTTTCTTTTTCTTCTTTTTTTTAGCATAGGTGGGACATTAGTCAATATAATAACAAGAGCTTAGTGGCGCAACCCGCCACCCCATTCCAAAGCGAACGCTCATAACATCCATCCATCTATCCACGTACGAATGCTGCAACAAGCATCACAGCTAAGCACCGGTATCAATGCCTCAATTTCCTTTTGGGGAAGATTAAAGCACGCATCCGAAGCAGTATGGTATATAACTTTCAGGACCATGGCATAGATTGATTCCTACAAACGGTTTCATCAAGTCACACAAACAAACGTGCATATATATAGGTAATAGAAAGAGAGGGAAATCTTTGGCAAAGAATTTGGGCGTCCGAGTTTACAATTTACACGAGAAAAAATTGTTTTCAATCTGTCATCAGGGAGAACAAGCGCTGACTTTTCTGGCTGCAGGCATCGATAACGAACAGCCCATCGATAGCAAACTAAACATGTGCACTCAGATATACAACTCAGAAAATCGTCAGGCTAGCGGCTCGTCGTCTGCTTCGTTTTATGTCACTCGATCGTTCCTGCCGCAATACAAACCAAGACCATATCGTAACCAAGATGGCAAAGGAAAATACCGCAGACGCCCCAAATCGCAACACACTGCTAACGGTGGTCCCGTAAGCAAACAATGAAACATTACCTGGTACGATCACGTTAGACAAACAGAAAAGCGCTAGTAAAAAGAATAATAATAATATTATAATAATGCGTGAAAACTGCGCTTATAAACACTTAATACTGCTATCAGTGCAGTGTGCAGCAGACATTCCACCCTCACAATTCTAGACTAAGATATCTCCAGCCGGAGTATATCCTTCGAAGTAAGCAGACGAGTGTAGTAGACCAACAAAAAATTAGCGGAATAAAGGAGGCGGCTGCAGTCTTTAGTGCGAACAGACGAACAGAGCAGACGGAACACAAATTTAGCAGACGAAAAACAAAAGACAACCTGGCTGCCGCAGACGATTCGCGACGCCTCCGGAACAGACGACGCGCTTGGGCGCAGCAGTTGCACCCTTTTGGAAGGCCGCACTGAAGACGAGCGAATAAAAGAACCGCTTCACGGGCGCACCCCGCCACCCTGCAGCGCCGAACGAGGAGGAACCATCTGTGGCGTGTGTTTTTTACGACCAACTGCAGCGGCGGTTTCTATTTATCTTAGCTTCGACGCCGACGAAAACATCGCAGCCCCGAAGACGACGACGGTAGGGTTGGGGAGAGACGGCAGCAGCTGCCTCGCTGGAACTTACTGACAGAAAGAAGCTCTTCATAAAGCCGGGGAGTCATCAAAACTCCGGACTGAGGCGGAACCCGCTGCGCCCCCATGGGGCCTCGAGAGTACGGCGCTGAGGGAGTAGAGGAAGCCACTAAAGCGAGACCGTACGGTGAAGCTCGACGAAAACCTGCTGCCCTCTATACGTTCGCCCATTATTCCTACGCGCGAAGGCATAGAATGTCGCTACCGATCAACTTTGCGCATTAATTGTTTGATGTACCGTTTGGTGCGCCTGAAGGGACGGCGATCGTGCGGAAGAGGGGGGCAATGAGCTAGCACGTAACGCCTTCCATCTATACTTTATTTCAACTGAAGCATAGATGCTTTTGTTATTCTTTTTCCACCAATACAGGATTCGTGCCAATTCTGGCCGGCGCTGAAGCCAGTCTACTTTGACTGCCAAGAAGACAGCTTCGAGTAACAGCACACATTTGGAAACGCCGCTGCGACAACACGCCCCCTTATGTCGCCAAAAGGATGAGAGAGAGAGAGAGAGATTAGCTGGAAAGGAGAAATGCTATCGTTACACTTTGAAACTTTGTGCGTACGAATCTATAAAAAGAGCTTACTTCCATCGCATAAAATGTCTCTTCTGCGTTTTCTTGTGGGCAGACGAGCTACCCGCCAAGCTTCCAGTGTACTTGCAGGCAGGCCACCATCTTGTTTGGGCAGCAATGAGTGTACTGTATAGGCCACTCTAGCAAGTAGTCTGCATCGTTTGTGACTTCGATTCTGTCTTCGCGAAGCTGTCTTCGCCGGATTCGTCAGAATTATAACGAGGCTTCTGTACACTTTACTGTCATCGCGCTAGCCGTCTACAACGAGTATCACAATACAGCCACAATTTACAGGGAACTAAGCGAAACATAAAGAACAGCGTTTTCTTCTTTTCTGTACATCGTAAATAAACCGGAATCGAATTCGCCTCTTGGGACGTCCTGCAGAGCGCTGCTCTGCGAAGCAACATTTAAATAACGCTTGTTCTCCCTCTCTCACGAATACCCATGAGACCGCCCATGGGCGGCCTAACCTCGATGATATTTGTGGCGCCAAGGCTTCGTCAACTGTGCTCGTGTTGCTGCGCTACTCGTCGACAATCAAGCCGCATGAAGAAGCCGCGACTTTCTGCGCGCTCGCAGCTGAAAAATCCTTGGCCCCCTGCCCCGCCCCCCCCCCCCCCCCACTTTTTTTTTACCACGTCGCGAGGCCTTTCACGCCCCGCGTCCTGCGTAACTGAAGATGTATACGTCTGCTGCATCAGCAGTGACAGCTATATACAGCGATAGTTGACGTTAACGAACCTTCACAGGAAACAAAAATAAAAAAAAAAGTTGTTAGAAATACAGTAGGCGTGACAGACACGGGCATTTGTGTTGTCCGTTTCCCTCTTATTGCGTCAGTATCTGCCCGCCTACCTGTTTTCTAACATGAAACCCTACAAACTAGCTCAACATCCTGTCGTTCGAAGTTTTGTAACTGAAGCGTCAGTAACTGAAACGCCCGTACAACAGATTTCCATCATACGGGCACTAAAGCGAAAGAAAATTGGGCTATACTAGTACAGTGACTTGGGATAATACCAACAAAGCCGTTTCTTACGGTAGGAAGATGCTTGACAAACCAGAAAAAACATGAGAGAAGTAAAGGCGGGTGGCGCCGCCACCTTGAAGCTCCGGTACAAGCTAGCTATGACGTCACAGATTTTGAATGCGCCTGCTCGCGCTTAGTGGGCTCTAAACGGTAAACATCGACTACATTCTATTCTAAAGGAATCAGAGACTGAACGCTGCTATGGCTTTGAGAACTTTTACTGCTCTGCAATGGGCTAAGTATGAGAAAATACTGCGAAATTCATGACGTCAAACTGACGTACCGGCTATGAGGTTTCGAACCGAAAATCAGAACGATAATACTCGCTTTAATTTTTTCGATCAGTATTTAGTTATTTCTTGACAAAGCAGTAAATGTGGAGTTTTGAGGAACGATAATACTCGCTTTAATTTTTTCGATCAGTATTTAGTTATTTCTTGACAAAGCAGTAAATGTGGAGTTTTGACAAAACAATTAACTAATGCAAACTTATCAATGTCCCTCTGAGACCTAAACCATATGGAAACTCGAAGCATTTACTGACCGCTTCGTTACAACTGCAACAAACGTCGGGCACATTGCAGTGACCTCACTGTACGCGCATTGATGCCGCCTAATCGGCTGGTGTCGAGCGCCGATCCTCTGGCTTTGATGACTCTAGGGCAATCGGGGCGCCTCAGTTGAATAGTTCGCGCGCTCTCCTCTAATTCCTCTCCCCTCCTTCTCCCTCCGTCACGGCAACAGTTCTTGAAGAAAAGTACAACAGCGTAAGATCTGGTGCCATTGAGGAATAATATACCGCCGGAAAACTTCACAAATCGGGTATGGTGACCCGGTTGCGAAAAAGTTTGCGAAATAGAAGTTTGCCTCATGCTGAGTTTGTTCAACTCGGACTTATTTTATCAATCAATCAATCAATCAATCAATCAATTGGTCGGCCGGGCGGTCATCTTTTTCTATTCATTTTTGGTGAATACATACATAATATCTGAACCAACAGTCAACAGGCTGGTTGCCGGTCCAATTCAGTCTGCATGCGTACAATTCAATCCGCAATATTTAGCAGAAATTCCAACGTAACAACACCCTCGGAGAATTTGAGACGACTTCGCGCGAATTAAATCTTCGCTCAAGCGGAGTGGAATACCGTACGATTTCGAGCACTTTCTTAAGACCAAGCGGCAACCTGTGGCCGCGATGGGCTTGAATTCCCGCCGAGTCGAGGACATCGAGGTGCCTCCGAACGAGTGAACGGCAAGCGCACGACCACTCTAATAAAGCCGGTTGTGGGCAAGCGCTACCCTCGACCGGCAAAGCGCAAGAGATCGCCAGGTGAGAAACACGTGTGCGCACCGCACCATGCTCGCAGCCTGCCACGGGCACAGCTGCCGCAGTGGCATACACGCCAAACAAAACTCCCGCCACAGGCGCTCCCCTCTCCACGGTGGTGTAGGCACGGCGAGCCGAAACGGGACCCTAGGCAGTGCCGCCTGCCTACGAAGGAAGAAAACAAAACGCGCGTATCGTTTTATTTATTTCATCCCCCCCCCCTTCCCCGATTCTTTATCCTCTTCTCCTTTACGGTGAGACGGAAGTAGCTTTAATTTTAGACTTCGAGCGGCGGCACGGCTCTTGCGCGCGGGGTTCGGCACTAGTTTTGGAGGACCGCGCGGTGAGCTTCTGCGCAGCCGTACTACACACAAGACGGGCGCTACTACACGCGAGGTCTACGCACTCTGTGCCAAAGGGAAACCGACACGCATCCTATAGAGGTTGGTGCGGACCGAGTGAGGGGACTAAACTTGGGCACGTGGGCGCCTTGTATATTCGCGTCTTTCTCTCTCACCTTCGCGTACACCCTTTCCCTCTCTTATTCATCTTCAAGCCCGGATCGCAGATATATCAAGCGCCCTCACTCTATGGCCTCTGTTCTCCGTTCACGCCGTTACAAGAATGGGAGGCGTAAGTTTACAAATTCACGTCAGAAGAGACGCTGCACAGGCCTCTGCCCGGTAACGGTGCGCCGCGTTGGAACTCATTATAGGCGATGGAAAGCGAAATTATGGTGGAACCTCGACGGTACTACCATCACGCTTGTAACTTTTTTTTTTTTTGGACATGATATAGCTTTGCTCTTTTCTAGTTATCATCTCTTTGGTAGAGTTACAGCAACGACGGCTGTAAGGATACTGTGGCGTCTGTTGCAAGCCTCACCGTGTTCATCAGCCCCGTTTTCTAGACGTATACAGAAATCGCTACAAAAGTAGCTATTCGCTGCCAATCGTGATTCGACCCCCGGTCCGTGACGTCTGAGCCGTCGTGCCGTTCTCGGAACCATCATTGTCATCGTGCCGTCGTCGCGGTCGTACTTGTCGTAGTTTAACTTAGATGAACTGTATGATGGCATTCTTCCAAAAGTCTATTTTGGGTAATTTCGCGTAAAATGTTCATAATTATCAAATAAAATGAAGGCCTAAATTTCTTTTTGAGAATTTCTCGGCAAAACCATAGCGTCGGTACGTCGATGTGACACCACGCATTTCAATGTTTTCTCTCTCGCTCTTTCGTATTTGATTCGCAATACCTTAGTAAAAGTTCTTCAAACTTGCCAAGTTCCCACATTGGCTCACAATAAAGGTCACTTTCTTTTGTATTTTTATTTCAGTGCCAATCCTTAGTTGTTTCTCAAGTTATACAAATGTTGAATAATATGATTATTTCCTCTGGCCCTTGAGAACGATGTATCCGGGTGGGCCATTATGTGGTCCATAGCCACAATATACTTGAAATTAGTCTATAAGGTGGAAAAGGAAAGGGAAAATACACCGTAAGTGACATAATCGGAAAAAAAGAAACTGTCCGTTTTCCGGCGACTTGTTCAAGACCTGCCGTCTGAGCTCACTTGTTCAGGCGGGATAACGGAATTAAGATTCTCGCGGTCGCTTGAGGGCACATCTTTTGCTTAAACACTCACTTGTTCAGAAAAAAAGTGGCAGTTTCGCCCGAAAGGCGAAGCATCGATTGCGATAGCAAATTAGTGACCATCTATATATACGAAGGAAACGTAGGCATACTAAACAAATTAACAAGCATGGTGTCACGCCCGCACAATCAAACATGAACACATCTCCCTCGGTGACCGCGGATACTCGCTGTCAAAACGCTGGAGTGAGGAAGCGCGGCAGCAGCAGCGAGCGAATTGACCTTCGTGCTGCGCCTCGCATCAACGCGAACTAAGCCGCGGAAAGACAACCCGCGGCAGACTTCGTCCACGGCGCAGATGGGTTTAAGATACAGCGACCCGGAGTAGAATGCACCCCTGCCCTATCCTCCACCCCGGAGCATTGCGCGCGACGGAAGACGGCGAGCTTCCTCCCCGCTTATCTCCCTTGCGTGCGCGACATTGAGCCGCGATCCCCGGCTCACCCTCGCACGCTTCCACTCGCACATACTGCATACGGCGCGCGGCGACGAATTTATCGCCCTTGGACTTTATATGGAACCTCACGGCGACGGCAGAAATGCGCCTGGAGCGTCCATATAATTAGTATCGCAATAAAAATATTCACTGCCAAGCCGGAAGAAAGCACCGATCATAGAAGACGTATGAAGCTGTGAGTCTCGGTGAGTCCACGCAGATTGCGGTTTCGGCCGTCTTCATCCCTGGCATTAATTAAGCTTCACTAGACAGGCGAAAACACTTGGACTGAGTGCTTCTATTTCGCTTAATAAATAAATTGTTCATGTCTGTCTGTCTTGTAATTGGATTTGCCCGCAGGCGACCCCTACACTTTTCATAATGGAAGGCTATTTATTCTTTTAAGCAGAAGCAGGAGTTACCGAACAAGAGATGAAAAAGAGGAAATACATTTTTTCCGCGATTTGTGAGTGGAGGCCTTTACTGCAATATGCCGTTGTCGACACCATTTCCTGCAAAGCAGTTGCCTCTCGATGTAGCTTGCACGTGTGTGTGTGTGTGTGTGTGTGTGTGTGTGTGTGTGTGTGTGTGTGTGTGTGTGTGTGTGTGTGTGTGTGTGTGTGTGTGTGTGTGTGTGTGTGTGTGTGTGTGTGTGTGTGTGTGTGTGTGTGTGTGTGTGTGTGTGTGTGTGTGTTGTGCGCGCGCTCTAAATGCGGGAAGCAATCTTTCGTTTAGCGAGACTGTAAGGTAACGTATATGTTCTGTCTACATGATTTGCAGGGTGTTTAACATCACTCGTTTTTTTCGTCACCTCTGATTCTTCAACACGCGCTGTCGGTGATGCGACACAAATCAACGCACAAGCGCACCTGCCAGGTGCGTACACAGCCTGCCGGCATAACAGATGGCGACGCAATTTCAGGTCATGCGTTAGCAGAGAACAAACCGGCTGGTTAATAAAACGGTAAGTTAAAACGAAGTAGTACAATGTTCGGTCAAACTGCGCCGATGTGACGACCAGCAGTATAGTACAGTTTTCAACGCGAATGCGCAAACTCGACATGCTATCAACTCAACTGTCCCCAGCGCGCCGCGTGCACCTGTAAATGATATACCTTTCCGCCAGCCTCCGGTCACGCTGGAAGACCGCACTGCTCAGCTCGAACCTGACAGCACGGGCCGTCCAGCTAGCCGAGGAAGCCGCTTCGAGACAAGGTCTCGGAACCGCGTCCGCGGCGGGTGCCCAGACCCATCCCAGACCCACTAAAGAGACGCCGGACTCAAATCTTGTTGATTTGAAAATAAAAGTTTACGCTCCCGGTTTCGCCTGCAGCGATGACGAAACGTACCGAACTGTCGAACGAACAGGACTGACCGCAGCTGCTCTCAACGCCATACGAACTTTCATCAAGTTTATATGTGACCGGCCAGTTTTTGAACGTCATTCAAGCTCGAGTTTGCTAAAGCCAGTGATCAAGTGATCATACTCGCAGAGTACGCTTTTAAGGGTGAACTGTGTTTATTACACTTAAAAAATAAAATTAATAAAAAAAACAAATGTAAGAATCAAGATAATCGTAGCAAAGCCCAACATAATTGTTGCAGAAATTACTACAAGCTAATCATAATTGATCAGAGAATGACAATTGCAGCAGAGTTTCTGTTCAGAAACTACATACCCGTTACGTTAAAGATTCAAGTGAGCAGACGAAAAGCTAATTAAGGGAGTTGGAGAAAACTCCGACAAAAGCACTTTGCGGCAGTAAGTATAAACGACGCTCTTACGGCAAAGCGCCAGCGAGTAAGCAAAAATGTCAAAACTTACTTTTCGGCGTCCTGAGGCCCTTCTTTTTAGAAAGTGTCCGCAGAATCGCCGGAATATCCTCATTGCGTACAGCCTGGAAGAGCTGGTTCTCTTTCGACGCAGACGATACCGACGACGACGCAGACGACAACATACTCGAGGCGGGAGCGCGCACGCACTTTTTGGGGCGTAAACAGAGCTCTGTCAACACAGGTTGAGCGCGGTACGGGCCGATTTGGCGACGCTAGATTCACCGCTCGGTACGATCAATTATCACCGAAAGCGATAATCGAAAGTCCGAGACTCACAAACCGCGCCGCCCTCACATGCGCTGGCAGTCGCCGAACCATGCTTTCGCTCTTCTCAAAACAGCAGAAGCAGCAGCAGCAATGGCGATGAACTACCAGCGCCGGGCGCCACTTTCGAAGACATCGCAAAACTCCGCGAAAACTTTCTCACCGCACTGACTCGCGGCGCGCAAACGACACGCACAGCATGGCACTGTCACCCTCGACGCCCATCACGGGTCCAAACACGACTTCAGCGAGAGTTGGAGGAGCCAGGGTCGAAAATCCGAACAGACGGCGCGGCGTCGACTCGCGGGTTCAAAAGCACGCGTCGTCGAGTGCCGTTGATCTCTCGGCGTGTTTACGCGCTTCCGGTGAACGCCACAAGCTGGCGCTACAGTCCAAGACAGAACGCGGAGCCCTTTATCACAATAGCACACGCACCCTCCATGCATGCCGAGTTCAAAACTTACCAAATTCTTATACCAAAATTTTGCGTTTACAGATTGTAGCGCCACCTCTGCGTAAATATGTAAACTATAATACAGTATATCTTGCGTTATGTTACGAAAAAGTTGATTTTCAAAGGTTCATAGAGAACGCGTAAATCTTTTATTTTGAATTTGTTGTTGGTAAGACGTGGCTGCAAATTGAAGCCGACTTGAGTAACTTATGTTCGAATAGAACGCCAGAATATACGCTGCCACCTCGGCCAATCAGAGCAGGCCTTTCCAGTGCCGTTCTGGCTTCGAGAGTTTTCAAGCAGACGACAGCGTCGCGGGCGAGGTGTAGTGAAGAGAATGGAAAGAATGAGAGAATGAAGAATGGTCGTCTGCTTTTTTTCTATGTTAGAATGTTTCGGATACTTCTTTTTTCTGTGTTGCGATCTTTCGGCCTAAGCGTGCGGTTTTGCTATGTGGCCTGTGCCGACTCCAGCGCAGGGTCTAGCTTGAGGGGAGAAAAACCTCCGCTGCTTTCTTCTTCATCTACTTCTCCGTCGGAGAAGTGGAGCGACGGCGCGCGTCCTTGGAATTTCTACTTCCTAGTTTCGCAGTTGCTTGCTTTTCGCTATGTTTACGTTTTCTTGATTCGCTTTCTCCGCGCGCTGCCGCCGTCACTTTCTCAGTTTATTTGCTCGTCCGGCTCCCCTCAACCGCACCACGATGGTACGGGGCATAGCGCGCCTTGCTTAAAGATAGGGCAGTGGGTGTGGCTTGCAAGAACGATAAGAGAAGAAAGAAAATAAAGTACGCTTTTCAGATGCAGCACAGAGAGATCCCTTCAGAAACGATTGGAAGCAGCAGCAGCAGCAGCAGCAGACGACGACGAACAGAGTTTGCAGATGGCAGAGCCAACATGGTCGGTAAAGAAGAGTTGGGAATCGTCGCACGGCACGCCTCGTACAAGCGGGACCGTTGGAGAAATGAACGGTTCAGAATTCGGGAGAACGGAATAGCAGTACCGACTCAATTTGCCTCGTCCGGATAAAACAATTCACAGGCGGTGCGCATGAAAAAGCACATGCAAAAGACGAAAACGTCAAAGAAACGAGGAAAGGCACGTCGCACGAAGCAGCAGAGGAACTAAATGAAGCGCCTTCGTTGGGTCGCAGACGAACAATTTGTGAATGCAGACGGAAAAACATTCCGAGCTGTCTTCTATATACAAATGGGAGGTTCGTATCGCGCGTTGGGGGAACAAAAAGCAAAGCAATTTCATTGGCGCGTTGGGCGGCGACCGATGGAATTGCGCGTTTATTAAATCAAACAGTGCACGTTTTGTTGTTCCTGCAATCGCTCTCTCCTCCCTGTAATCGGTCCCTTGATGTTCATTTCCCTTAGTGCATTTTCTGCCACGCCGGTACGGCAATCAACTTTCCTAGCGCTTCTACTACACGCCTTACGAAGGCGCTGTAGATAGCCGCAACAAAAAAACATAAACCAAACACCTCAATAAGTAACGGAGCAACAGTCGCTGGAAATAAATGGCCATCCGAGCTGCCCAAACGACTTGTACGAATGTTATTTCACAGAGTGCGGGTGCCTTACAGCCAACGGGAAGTCAAAGCCAAGGGGGTGGCGCGTTTGACACTGAGCAGACGTGCTTGTACGCTGGGCGTGCGGTTGAAGAGCCAAGGGGGTGGCTACATAGGTATATGTGATCGACTTAATACAGAAATAGCGTCCTGGAAACCATTGAAAGTCAAAGCACAGTGAAATGGGGACACGAGGAACGCTCGGGCGGGTGCTTCTTGTCTGCCGCGAGCTTCGTATAGAACCTGACAAAAGAAATAAATAGCCCCGCCAAAGAAATAAGAAGAGAAAGTAAGGAAGACGAGAGAGAGAGAGAAAGCGTCGTTACGAAACGCCCTGCGGGATGATATCCATGTGCGTTCCAGTTCGCGCCGCAGTGAGAAAATCGTCCGCTCACCCCGCGAGCAGACGATGTCTGTCATTAGCAGAAGACGGCGTTTGTAAGGGCACGTGGAATGTATGCGGACGCATTCTCAAGCTACCGAAAATTATGCGCTCACGCTGGCTTTAGCTAATGCGGGCAATAATAACGCAAACACATTAAGTCGAGCTCGTTCAACGAATTAGACGGTTGGGGCGAGATAAGCTAACGCGTGGTGTTTCCTGCTCAAGTCAGGTAGCAGCGCAGCCCCAAGTTGAATATAAATACCTTTTACTAGGCAGAAGGATTGCATATGCCTAATGGTTACTGCTTCATGCAGCAATAAAGAAAGAAAAGAAGAACAGAAAACGCAAGAGAGAGTTCGATGACAGTCGCACCTTCTTGCTGCGCTAGTAAACCTATGTCGGATTCGAGCATCGCTAGCTGGGCTATAACGAGTCCCAACATTGGGTAGGAAGTCCAAATTTACTTCAATATTCGTAAAATGGGCGCAGTCGCGATCTTCGTCCCAGTGATCCGAACGGCAAGCAAGGAATCACGGGGGCACGCATCCCGCTTAAATATGCATCGGGAAAGCATCGGGAAAGTCCTTTATCGGTCCCTGCTATCAAAGCCGGTGTTATATGGCCGGTGCGTTGCGCAGGCGCGGAAGTGGTGCCTCGCCGGCCGAAGTGGTAACGCGACGAACGATTTGGGCAGAACTACGCGGATCGATAGTATATCGGCCACACCTGTAAACCAGTGTGCTGCGTTGCAAATTCCCATAACTTTTTTTTTTTTTTTTAGTGCGACAGCGTGCCTTCTGGCATAAAGAATTAATCGCACGTGTAGATACACGCCGGATTCGCGGAGGAAGTCCAGCAGTGTCGGGTGGTGAGGCCCCAAGATCCGACTGTCTACATCTGGCCGCCGACCTGGGGTTGGTCCACATCGAAGCAGGTGTTTCTGGCGGAGGGCGTGTAGAGAGGGGCAAGTCCAGACTTGAAACTGGCACCATGAAGGAATTTTAAGTTCGTGAAGTTCGCCAAAGAGTTTCAGCTGAAGCCTCCACATTCGCAACCCGCCCTGGTGACTTAGTACATATGCATTTGCTGTGACATGGGTACTATATCGCTAACAAGACTAACGGAGAAAAAAAGTTGGGACAGGACAGAGCGCTCTGTCTTGTCCCAACTTTTCTTTTTTTTCGTTAGTCTTGTTAGCGCTAGCACCTATGTCACAGCAAATGCATGAACACCAACTAGCCCAACTTTCTGCGTTAATTAGTACCTATGGCGTCGTGCTGCTAAGCCCGAGGTCGTGGGTTCGATACCTTGCCACAGCGGCCGCATTTCGATGAGGGCGCTCGAAACTCAAAAACCCTCGTATACTGTGCATTGCGAAGACATTGAATAACTAAAGATGGTCAAAATTATTCTCGAGTGCCCCGCTACTATGATCGTGTTTTTTTTTTTCCCTTCAGTACTTAAAGCAAGTTTCTCATCTGTACAAGTACTGTATCGAAGCTGATTGTGAAGAAAATGAAATAACCATAAGAAACACTCGAGCGGCCAGCCGAGCATTATACAAGGCATGAAAGTACCGAAAACTTAAGTACGAGTAACCATGTATGATAGTGATTCACGGTGCTCCAGGTTCAATGACGAACCGCACACGGAAGTGGCACGTACGGTACGTAGACGTAATCGAATGAGCCAAAGCCCAACAATCGCCTTTTCTTTTTTCTCGCTACGTGCAACGCGGGTCGTGTTCATTCGTTATCGGTCACGCACATTGTCAGATTTCTCAGATCTTGCGAATTTAGCGCGAGTTCTTTTCAGCGCTGGCCGACCAGGGGGCTCCTTCCAACGTGCAGCATCCTAGGGACACCTTGCACAACTATATATTGCACATTGGCTTCAAACCTTTTCAAAAGCTCACTCGGAAATAATTAGATGAAATATTTTTCCTGGATACGAAGTCAGATGCATGCGAAACTGTACGAAAACGGTTTAATTATGTGTAGGGTAGCAAACCGGTTAAGCTAAACTGGTTAACCTCCCTGCCTTTCCTTCTCCACTTTTCATTCCTTCCTTCCTTCCTTCCTTCCTTCCTTCCTTCCTTCCTTCCTTAATTATATATTATTTAAACCATCTGCATACGGCAATTACCGTAACGCTTTTGAGAAAATCGTTGCTAATTGGAGATGGGTCGCTAACTTAGCCACTAGGCAACGATCGTATTTTTTCCTCATCTATTGAACATTAGGCCACGATCGCGCGCACCTATGCTTCTCTCGTGCCAAGGTCGCTCTTTGAAACGTCTGGCGCGCGCGCTTCACGTGCCGTATTTCTGCGTTCTTCTCTCGTGACAGCTACAAACGGGGCTTTGAGGCGCTGTGTTAGGTTGCACTGCCTTCGGGATCGGCGCACGTTTTTAGGCCAGACGATGACATCTCCCAAGTGGGTAAGTCCGCCTATAATGCTTTCGAGAGAGATAGAGAGAGAAAGCGCATTATTTGAAAGCAGGGTGATTAGCCAGCGTATTTACGCCTACATACTGCCCTGCGGGAAATGAGACGAATGGGGAGGCCCTAGAAGAAGGTGGGCAGAAGAGAGAGAGAGAGAGAGAGAGAGAGAGAGAGAGAGAGAGAGAGAGAGAGAGAGAGGTGCAGGTTTTGTGATTATATCAGCACCAGAGTAAGTGTCAGAGGCCATGAAGGTAGGTGATCGTGTTAAATCTTCACGGTTAATAAAGAAAAAACACACGCAGCCTTGATGAGATGACACGTAAGGGTCATAGCTCAGAGAGCAAACCTACTATTTCGTGATATGCAAACAAGAAGTCCAGGGTTTTGCGCTGCTTTGATGGGCAAGTCCCGTGACCCACCATCCATGTCAATTGTCAAGCTTTTCCATGTTCGTATTTCACATCGACGTAGCTCGTCACTGTAAGCTGGCACTCAAGCAAGATGTCCTCCGGATATTCCACAGCGCCGCAGTTGTCACAACATGAACAACATGGACAGTTTGGCCATGGCGAAAGAGAAGGCTGTTCGTGTGCGTAACGACTGTATAGTCGAAGCCGGCGATAGAGGGCCTCCAGATGCCGTGGTAGACATTGCGGCAGTCTTGATTGCAAAAAAGCTGCAGTTGCCTCAAGGTGAAGACCTGCTTCTATACCATTCTGTAAGTACACGGTGCTTCGCCAAAGCAGAAGCCTCACTTTTAGTGCAAAAAGAAAAAAACCGCTTTTATGAATGTTATGTGGTCATGGCCTTTACAGGCTGCCTTATCCACCTTTCCAGTACGTATTAAACCACAGTGTCCTGGAAGCAACTGAAATGCTATCACATGTCCGGCGTTCGGCATTATGTGGTGTACGTATGCTAAGTCCTGGGCATCTATCATCATCAGCCCTTAAACATCTCACGTTACTACTTTTGTACGAGAACTATACTGTGAATCTACGCATATCTACACGGATGGATCGGTCCTGTCAAACAGCTCCGCTGCGGCAATCGTGATACCAGCGAAAGCTACATCAAATTCAAGATGACTCACGCGCAAACATCGGCGGCAGCAGAGCTCGCAGCGCTATTTACCGCCATTCATTACATCGGTGATGAACCGCCGCACAAGTGGACGATCTTCTGCGATTCAAAGTCGGAACTGCAGTCTCTACTGTCACCTCTACGACGCGGACCGCACGAACAGCTAGTATTTCAGATTACAGAGACGATGCACCATACATATAAGTGGTGGAGGACATCAAATAACTTCCCAATGGATTCCAAGTCACTGCGGGATTATCGGCAATGAACGGGCCGATAAAGCTGCCCGTTCAGCACATACTGAGGACCACCGTGTACCAGTACCGTTCTCTGGAACCTCCAGTGCACCACGTCGCAACGGAATGAGCCACCATTTCAGGAATTCCGGACTATACTCCCTTGAACCCACATTAAGCATTCGAGTCCCATCAAAGCTTCGCCGTGGGGACGCCATACTTTTGCATCGACTGTGACTGGGCGTTGCTTTTACCAAAGCCTGTGCGTTCCGCATAGGGATGCCCGACACAGCAACCTGTGACCAATGCGGCCATGAAGAATCGATTGGCCATATACTGCCCGTAGTAGAGTCCGCAGAGGGAATTCCTTCGCCACGAACTCAACCAGCTAGGCGACCGACCACTATCGGAAGAAGTGGTCGGTTATCTGCGCTTCTTGCGATTTACTGGAGTGAGTGAGTGAGTGAGTGAGTGAGTGAGTGAGTGAGTGAGTGAGTGAGTGAGTGAGTGAGTGAGTGAGTGAGTGAGTGAGTGAGTGAGTGAGTGAGTGAGTGAGTGAGTGAGTGAGTGAGTGAGTGAGTGAGTGAGTGAGTGAGTGAGTGAGTGAGTGAGCTTAAGTCGGTTGGTCGGCCCCAGTCGCTCTTGAAGAAAACGATAGATGTTTGCAGACCAAAATATTTAAAGTATTTGTTCACTTAAGACAAATGTTTCCAAATATGATTCTGCTAAGGTTCATGTACAAACACGATCCTACTGCTTGCTCTGTTTATTAGCGAATCCTTCATGCGTTTATTCTGTTTTTTTATATACGTGTGCTATCACCTCCGACGACAGCCAAGATTTCCTAACTGTGAGTCGGCCTAGTTGGAGCAGATTCATTAAAAAAAACTTTTTGCGCGCAACAAGCAGGGTCGAAGAAAAGGAGCAAAACAAGGACGAGCGCTTTCCTCAGGAAACGGAAAGCGCTTGTCCTTGTGTTGCTCCTTTTCTTCGTCCCTGTTTGTTTGCGCACAAAAAGATTTCTTGCCCCTATTTAATAAATCGTGCAAGTGGAAATAGGGGTCTCACTATAATTATTGAACAAGAACTACTACTCACTTTTAGACGAACCCATGGCGCATTGCTCGCAAGTCAGCTATGGTTGCTTCGAAGTATCCCGACCAGACAGACTCCTGTATATAGCTTACACTTGCCTTGATAAATGTCTTCGCTCATACAACAACAAAAAGCACCTACGTAGTGACATCTGCGTAATGCGAAGATGTAACAGGAGTTTAGTCTCATCACATCCTCGAAAAGTGCTGCAGTGACTGTCGTCTGCTTGTTCCGGGCGGTAAAACAAGCAAGAAATGAATACGTGAACCGTGAACGAGAAGCCTGGAGGATACTCTATAGCCTCAATTAAGGAAATACGTCGAGTGTCTTCAGCCCACACAGATCAGCTGCGTGTTGCTAGAACAGAAACAAAACGAGAACATTGGAGTGAAAAGCTAAAGAAAAGCCTAATGAGCTGGTTCACGTTCGTCGCCACTCAGAATAATTATGTAAGGCAATCGACTAGAGTGATATTAGCCGAAGAACGTAACCATTATTGTTCACGTCGCAAATGAAATTTGGCTGTCTGCAAGCGCGCACTGCTTTCCATGTGTCGCACCGTTGAACATCCTGCTTCGCTGCTAGTGATTGACAGCTAACGGCGATGACGCCGATGGACGAGATCAGCGCTGTCAGGCGAATCGTGCTCTTCTCGTGCAAGCAGACTGACAAGCCGAACGAAAAACGAAGAGACAGAACTGATGCCCGAGGGGCGCTTGGTATTAGGGTACCTATGCAGAGGAAATTGCAGACGTGCGCTCATGAACGCGTCGTCTGCTCGCTTCTACCGTAACTTCTTGTGATTCGGCTGCCCCAAATATACACCGAACGCGATCGACTCTCTTCTTTGATCAGAAAAAAGACGCATCCTGCGATTACGAAAGGCACGTGTAACGGTACACGCGAGCGGTAGTACCGATACAATTCGCACATACGGCAGCAGTGAACGGCCCAGCCGCGGGAGGCCAGCAGAAGGTCGTTCTCCGCGAGCCGTCCGGAACCCAACGAACAGACGGCCGACGGCAAAGCAGCTTACGCACTCTACGTATAACAACGCGACCGTTGTTTCCGCGATGATGCACATAGGTATTTATGTTGCATCTACAAGGGGCCGGCAGCAGTCGCGACAGCTGACGTACCGAGCCAAAGCCGTAGTATATAGCGCGCGGTGACAGCTGTGCTGTGTGGCCCGGCCGAACGAACAGGACGGGTCCTCCCCCCTATACCGGAAAGCCGGCCGTAAATAAGTGATGAGACTGCTGCAGGCCTGCGGGCGTTCCATTTGCGAATTAGGCGTACGTCAGTGAGGGATCCACCTCCACGCGATTCCGTGTGCACTTCAACCTACTCTCCCGCCCAACCCTCCTCCCCCTCCCCCCCAACCCACACACACACGCACGCGCGTGCACGCATCGTATACTGATGTGCCCTGCTTGCTTCTTGTTCGCTTTCGCTTCGCTCCGCTGCATGTATGCCACTATACTGCCGCTGCTCCTTCCAGGAATGCCACTTGGCCATCAGCTTTTTACCCTCGCACTCGAGCACGCCTTGGCTGGTTGCAGCGCCGAACACCTTGCGACGGCATGACGTTAAGTGCGAGCGCATCCCTACCGTGGTCGACGACAAAGAGCACAACGGTCGTCTGGCCGTCACCGTCCTACGCCAATCACGTTATCAGCGGCATGACGCGATCAACGTCGAGGAACGCTCGGAGGCACGGAATGCTCCCAGATACGCCGTGTGATAGAAATTGGGCGCAGCGCATTGCGATGGCTTTGTTTCCTTCATTCCATTAGATATACCGGCTGCCTCTGACGCTTAAGCGTATAAGCCTACGGCTTTCCTTGTTCGAACTGTTGTGCACTGCGACAGGGTCAGCTACTTCAGCGCGCGACTCACTGCGAATTGCAGTCGAAACGGTTTGGATGATCTCATAACGCATTAATGCGGCTCTCCAGTTCTACCATGCTTCGCGCGATGCGACTGGTGGCGAATAACTTCCTGGGGCAGTATTTGTCTCTCTTTTTTTTTTTCACCATTTTCTTTTACCCTTCTGCAGTCGGGCACCAAAATTTTAATTTTCTTACACCACACTGCAGGTAAACCCATGTCAAGGAAACGCGGAAGCTCAATGACTTTGTTTCGGTATAATGCGAAGCACATATGCGAGATCCCGATGGAGAAGCAAACAAAATCAACTTCCACAGACGTTATAACAATGTCACGTGTTTGTGGTGGCACTGCTACTCCGTGCGCGCGGGTGCGCTGTCACGTGGTATTTTTCATATTTCGCGGGCTTTTTTTATTTGTCGGGAAAGGTGAGCAAACACGCGATGTGTACACCTTTCTGGGGAAACGCCATTTTGACATGTCTTACGGTTCCCTACAGCCACCATAGTTGACATCTCGACAAATAAAGCCACAAATATGAAGTTACATGAATACTTTCAAATTAATAAATGATTGGTTTGAAAACATAGCGCAAGAAAACTTGGATACCGACACACGGAACAGAAGAGAACGAATTCTACTTCCAAGTGTTCGAGCACGCATTCCTCACGCCACTTCTTCGCACGAAGATGCGAAGGCAGCGCGTTGCATATCATCAAGAACTAGCGCGCGGAACTATTTGATGATAACTAAGCCTATCATTTAGCTTACCATTTATACCCCGCTACAAAACGCTAATATTGTAACACTAATAAGCTTCAGTTGGTATAACACTACATGAGGCTTCGTCCCTTTTTCTGTCATTTGCAGCGCTAAATGAAACCATGCCTCAACGTCCCTGATCACATATGGCCCGGCAAAGCCAAGTGTTAGCTCACTACAACCGTACTTCTTTTTCGGACGTACCTTTGTTCTACGTACTTGCGCCAGAACGTCGTTCTGAACAGGTGCTTGCGTTGCGCCTGACTCACGCTCCTTGGAGCTCTTTGACTTGCTGTAGTAAACCAGAACACATTATACACTCGCATGGCATTCGCTCACACGTCAGACCTGTGGAATGAGAACAGACCAGTCCCGGGCTTATACACATCAGTGGAGTCATCCAAGTCAATTGGCCTGTTGCTACTAACAAATGTCGACGTATAAGGAATAAATGTCGCGTCAGGGCGTCACGTGACAGCCGTTCGCTAGCTCAGTATCGTATTATCACGTATACATGAACGTTTGTGTTGCACACATTTAAGCTGTTCTTGAGCAACGATGTGCTGAGGTTCGCGTTGAACTTCAACTTTTTCGTTTGTTTCTTTTTCTTTTCATTTCAGTCAGCCTGCATGGACGGGCCAAGGATTTTCCTCAATCATGCGTGTTCCGTTTCTGTGCGTTTATTTCTGGCCAGCAAGTGCAATTCACCTTTTCTTGTTTTTTGTTCTCCTTGCAGCGTAATTTAGCGAAAGAAGCTCATAGATTCACAATTTGGCCAACTGATGCATCGTGCCGGCTCTTCCAACTTGACAGAGTCAGCAGCTTTTTGAAGCAACCGCGTTACCGACCCTTATCGTTTTTGCCTTTTATCTTTACTGTACACAGCTGTGATGCTATTCCGTTTACGATGAGTAAGCGATACTGCCGCTCCCCAAGGTGCAAAGCCTAGCACTGCGCCAATCAGCTTAGAATACCGCTTCGCTTAGATGCGTGCACCACAGCACGAGCCGATGACGAGAACAGGCGCGTGTATACGCTTTCGTGTCGCTAAAAGGTCTTGCATTTCAAGCTCTCACAGGAGGCACCGCCTTTGTGAAGTTGCATGAGCCTTTGCGGGGCAGCGATGTAGTTACAGGCATACTACTACTACTACTACTACAACAACTACTACTACTACTACTACTACTACTACTACTACTACTAACAATAATCATAATAATAGTACAACTATACTGCTAGCTGTTACTGCTATATTGCATGCTACTGCTGCTGCAACCACTACTATTACTTCCACTAAGGAATATGATGGCGATATCACCCATATACCTCTGCTATAGTATACTGACGGCTATGATGATAGTACCTCTATTATTAGTATTAAGCTTTGTGTGGTGCAATTATTAACAACTATGCTAAGACGCCCCTTTCTCGATTCAAGCGAAGCGCTCTCTAAGAATGCTACGTTGTAACGTTGTAGCATCGCACGATAAGTGGTTGTCACGGATTTCAATTAACAGGCGAAATCGCTAACAGAATCATCAGAATGGTTCAACTTACGCGCTCAATTGGGTGCGAGCACCTAAATGCACGCGTCGTCTATAACTGAAACGCACCAGAAGGTCGGCTCGCCTGCATGCGCGTGCAATTCGAAATGAAATTGTTTTTCGGGCATTTCAGTTTTCAGTTTATTTTGAACCTTTCATTTCTAGTTTCGAGTCCATTTCGCTCACCTCAAATATGCTAATCAAATATGAATGTACAGCTTTTCCAAGAACCCGCCTCCACTCCATGCAGATATTTTCCTTTGGCCTCAATTTGCGTAAGCTTACGTCAAAAATGCAGACGAATCTCCAGAAAGCGCGTCTGCAAATCGTGCGCGTTTTGCACCGCAGTCAGATCGGCGGAGCACTGCACAAAACTAAGGTGGCGGAAAACGCAAGCGCTCCTAAAGCGTCCCCCCCCGCCGAGGCGCCCTCTCGTTGCACGAAACGTAATTACTCTCACCTTCTCCCACGCGTTCACGCCGCGGTCCGGTTAATTTGATTTCGCATTCCCCAAGAAATATGACGCTCGCGAGCCTTTGCTCTGTTCCTTCTTTCGCGGCCGATGAACTTAGCGCCTTAATTCGGCAGCGCTAAGGGAAAAAGAGAGAGCTCGCCGCGCGTCGGCAGCTTGGTGCGATAAATTCTAAATTCAACCGAGTAAAATAGCTTAATGATAATAATAAAAGAGAGATAGAGAGAAATGGTTGAATGATGGAGCCGCACGTCTGCAGTAGGAAGTGCGTTTATTCAGTGAATGGCCCAATATATCTTTCGCATTGTTCCTTTTCTTTCTTTCTATTAGTCGATACTGCGAGATAGCGGTTAAAAGTGAGGATACCGCAAGAGCCATGCAAGCGGGTTAAAACAAAGCGAGAATTGTTCTACCAGTTCTTTGTTAAACCACAGGGTTCTCACAGAAGGGCCAGTGGAAACCTTATTGGAGGACTCCGACTGCATGCGGTGACAGCCGCGTTCGTGCAGTGCTCATGAAAGGAAAGCAAAAGACTGCTGGCGACGTACGCCACCCCAAAAGAACAGCAGCATCTTCTCGTGACGTCACAAATTTTAACGGTGCACGGACAAGTCCACATTTGTCTATTAACTATTACGAAAATTAATTACGTAGCGTACTGAATCAGATTTCTTGCAGATGAATGTGTAATATACGGTAATATCTATTCTTTTTATTTTTTTGGCACACCCCCCGACTAGCTCTACAACCTGATCTTAAAAAGCTGTAAATTCATGGTGCTAAATTTCGTTAACGCCACTAAATCTCTCGAGGTCTAAATTCATGCATTTTACTAATCGAACTTAATTCTTCAAACATCCTGTTAAGCAATGCTGTCGTTGAACTTACTTCGAGCTATCAATACCTACCGGGTTCCGTTCCTGCAGTGATCTGACGTGGAAAAGCCACATCGACACCAACCTTGCATCTGCTAACCGTTGTCTTGGCCCCATCAAACGTAATCTGAAACACGCCTCGACGCACACGAGGACAGTAGCCTACACTACATTAATTTCGCCCAAATGTTAAATACGCGTCAACTTTGTGGGACCCAGACCAAGAGTACACTGTTCATGACAGTGAATCCCTGTAAAAATCGTTCTGCTAGATTTATATTTTTCAGATTATCCACATAGCATCGGAGTGACACTCTTAACACAGCGTGCCTCAACTCGAGAGCTTATTAATTCTGCGTGCAATGCCACCGTCTCACTCTATTTTATAAACTTTATCACCACTCGTCCCTTAACGACGTTTTTTGTTTAAATGCCCCGTCTGCTATACTCTCTCGTCGTGACCATCCCTTCAAAATAAAACATGTAATTTGCCACACATCCCCGACACACTCAATCCTTCACACCACGCACTACAGCCTGAGCGGAATAACCTGCTTCTCACATTAAAACTGAACATGACTCTAATGAATTTCAAAAAAAAAAAAAGTAGTTCGCCCGCACCTACTAATAATGAGCGCATGGCTTTCTCTCTCTCTCTCTCTCTCTCTCTCATTGTCCTTTTTACTTACATTTCATTAACGGTGTACTCTGTCTTGTAGCGTAAGATTCCTGCATTTGCAATGTATAACTGCAGTGCTTCTATCTTTATATTCCCAACACATGTTCTGTGCTTGCATGTCATTTGGCAGTATATTTCGTTTTTGTCGTGTTTTATTGCAGATTACTCAGAGTATCGTTGTAGTGCTGTTTTTTTATTTTTAATTTTGCATGATATACCTCTATTTGAACATTAAAGCTATCTTGTTCGGGTCGCCCACCCCCCACCCCTTTATAAGGGCTACGCCATGCCTTCTGACAGAGGGCCTTTAGGGTATAATTCGTAAAATGATGATGATAATAATAATAATAATAATAATAATAATAATAATAATAATAATAATAATAATAATAATAATAATAATAACAACAACAATAGGTTAACCTACGACCCCCCCCCCCCCCCCAGACTGGGAACTCCTGTAAACTTTTTTTTTTCCTTCGCCAAAACGATTCAAATACACGATAACACCGCGCAAATCCGCGACACACGATTTCCAAGGTCACCGCGGTTAGGTCGCGAGGTTCGAAGTGTTTCACCTTTTATGTTCCGAACAAATAATCGGTAGCTCTTTTCGATCGAACAAACTAATACAGAGAACGTCTTGACGTGTTCCTTTGAATGGGACTGCTGGGACTAGCAGTCCCAATGGGACCAGCTGCCCCACAATGCTCGGGCCCACAGCGTATACGAATAATTATTACCAAATGCGTCAATTCTTATACAGCCATCGTTTCACGCTAGGAAACCTAACAGCATAATCATGCGCCCCATTTCTGCTTGGACCTTTGTGAAAGGCCTGCAGTATTTTGTAAATAAATAATCAAATCATGACACGATCCCCATGCACATATATATTTCCCAATTCATTGGGAAATATACACTGAAGGGAACTTGCAGTGCCGGAACGTTCCTAAGTTGCTCGTCTAGTTAACAACAGATGCACAGCCAGACGAACAGTCACTTACTCGATTGTTTAATTCTACTGTTATATACAGTTAGGGTCAGTATGAACAGTAGCACATTACTACGGCTGTACACTGTGTTAGTAGAGTACCGAAGGATATTACTGTGCAAGAAAGACTCATAAATTCCGCGAATCTTACATCAATGCAGCTCATAGTATTTTTCAACGTTATGATCACCCATTTAAAGTGCAACCCCTTTTTGCTCGCACTAATCTGTACCGTCATTCCCCATTACTTTTGGCAATATATCATTGGAATAAACTACCGAGGGACATTGTATCTGCCATTAACCATGATGTTTTTGTTAACAAGTTGAAGGTTTTTCTAAATGTGTGATTATTTCTGTGTTGAGTGCTTACTTGCGTATGTTATTCTTTCTGTATATAATTATGTCACTGTATATTACCAATGTTCTTTTTTTTTTACACGTTTGTAATTGTAACTGGCTCCCCCCCCCCCCCCCCTGTGTAATGCCTGAATGGGCCTTTAAGGTATATGAATAAATAAATAAATAAATAAATAAATAAATAAATAAATAAATAAATAAATAAATTTATAAATAAATAAATAAATGGCGATATAGTATACTCAAGAGCAGAACGCCTATGACGTCACAAGAGGTCCTGCGCTGGCGATATCTCAGAGCTCGAGAACGTCTCTGGTCCAGCGCTAGCTTTCTTTCAATTCGTTCAACCGCAAGTATGTAAGCACGGTGCTTGTGACATCGTTATCGCATACATGGAGTGCAGATTGCGCTTAATCAGTGCGTCCGCCAATAGATCAGAACAATAGACGAAAACACTTCGGCCACTAGACATATGATAGAGGAATATACTAAGACTCACGGCAACATGTTTTTGTTATCCGTAGCACTACTGCCGAGGTAAAATTGCATTTTTATTCTTTGTTGCGTTTTTATTTTTGTTTTATTTTTCAATTTTGAATCCTTCTGTTACTCCCTTGCCTTTATAGTGTATATTGTCAAGTTCGTTGGTTCATTCGCATTTTTCTGAACTAACCGATGTTTTACTTTGTTAAGATGTCATTGCATTTTGATCTTTAGGTATGCATTTACTGTACTGCCCCCCTTACACAATGCCCCACGAGGGCTCTGTAAGGTACTTATAAATAAATAACTATGCGGGGGGACAGATCGTTCTGGTGGAGCTTGATATATCGTAAAGCAGTACGCTAAGTGCAAGAGTATTTGCGTATACCCGGTGACAATCTTAAGTTTCACAGAATTCAAAGAAAAATGGTAGGCGACCCTAATCGTTGACTTAGGTGTCTTCTCAGTGGCACTCGCACCTAGGCGTTGGTGTTCTTTAGGTTAACTTCAGGCGAAGGCAACGCACGGGCCGACCTCGGAGGCAACAGTTTTCCATTAATTAGCCGGCTAAATATGATGCCACCTTCTTGTGTGTGACGTCATTACTTCGGCTTTCTACTTCCGGGTTTCCAGGAATTTCGCCAAAGTCGTGCTCACGTGGCGGGTCTCCAAAGTCTGCGATTCTGTGCTTCGATGTGCGGTAATAAGTGATTTCTAATTAACCCTAATTATTCCAGACACTTCAGTAACTCAACTTATAACTAAACTTATGCTCTGATATCATATCTACAAGGAAACCCACGAAGTTTGTACTGTACTATATTTCCTCTTTATTTTTTCTGAGTTATTTTGAATTTCCTCCCCGGTCGTCTCAGGAGGTGAACCGGAAGTGCTGCGCAAGAAACAAGTGCCACTCGTTGCTCGTGTCACTAAAAAAAATAATCTGTCGCAGATAGCATGGTTTCTTGAGCTGGAATATTCAATGAGGCGGACATTACTTGCTCGAGGAATAGAAAGATATTCAGCTAACAGAAATTATCTAATGAATTTCTGCATTAGTTACGTTATGGCTAGGGCTCCGTGTTTTCGGATAAATCTGAAAAACACGGCGGTAAAATTTTTTACAATTCGGATTTATCCTTTAAAGTCCGATTTTAACGGCCGATATGACCCTGTTCCGTTCTTTTTCGAAAGCGATTCGATAAAGGGCATGTTCTAAGCGGTAATTAATACATCAGTCGGTTCGGCCGACATAAACTTCACCTCACGTCAACATTATCTCGTAGATCGCACCCATCGCACATTAACGAAGGGCTAACCCCAGGAGCGCCAGACGACATCTTGATATACGGTCCCCTGGCGACAGCCTGCTGGCGGAAAGCATGGCATGCTAACATGACTCATTTCTGTATAGCGCGTGAATTTTGGGCGATCAAAATGGGAAGGAAACGAAAGCTTTCCAGCGACCACGTAAATGAGTTTGGTGATGTTGAAGAGTCAACGTCATCTGAAGGAGTCATTGTTTGCAAGTTTTGTCGTGCGACAGTTAGCATTGCCAACGGCAAGGGTGCCTCGAGAATCGCGGAGAAACTACAATCACAACACCACGTCCAGCTGTGACGTCTTCCATCAGTGACAGCAACCTCGTAAAGTATGCTTTCGTCTATTATAAAAAAGCTTTAAGATTGTAATAAGCACAGACATAGGTATTCTGTATTCAAGTATTTGTGATTGTGTGTGTTTGTGCATTCAAACCTTCAAGACAACTAAAATACGCTTCGTCCGTTCTGACGTTTTCGTGTTCAGACATCACTTCTAAGATTTTGGAGTATTGAGAATAATGCAAAATTTAACTCCGAATTTCGGACAATTAGGCATTTACGAGAAATAAACTCCGATAAAAGCATAATTTCCGCCAAAAAATAAACTCCGAGAAACATACTCCGAATTTCAAGAACTATAAACTACGAAAACTTGGAGCCCTAGTTATGGCACATACCGTGTAGACTCGTGTAAGGGCCGCACCCGTGTAAGGGCTGCACTCCCAACTTGGCAGTGCAAAATTTAGAAAAAAAAAATTCCATAGGAGAAGCAATCACGTTCGGTGCGCATCGGGGCATTTTCACTTTTCGGCACTTTCATATTTTCGGCACTTTTACGTGCCGCGAGAGGTGCGCGTTGACCTCTGATGCAATATGGTACATCTGGGGATCCTGGGTGTGCAGTAGTCTCCGGCACCATTTTGACCAATAGGTTTGGTCCCGTGTAAGGGCCGTACCTCTTCAAAATTGTGAAAAAAAAGTGCGGCCTTTATACGGTACTGCAATTTATGAACGGTAGCCAGTGAGTTTGCCAGGCGTATCCACTGAGAATGAATTTTAGGATGACACAAGTTTTGAGATGAGATATTCAGCGTCAAAGTGTGCGACGAAATACAGGGGCATTCCAGTTACTTCTGTGCTTCAATGCATAAAAGAGCGTTTTATTTTTAAAAAGTCAGTGGAACAACAGTGCATTTTTACAGCGAGTTTGATGTCGCATATATCGAAACCCGTGCCATCCTCAAGATGCGTCCCTAGTGAATTTGCCTTGCAAACAAACCGTCTACAATTCGTGCATTGCAATATGTGGCCTAAAGTAACTAATTGAGAGGTTAATTGGTGATTTTATCAATTAGTTTATTATGTGTATCGATTTATTATGCAAGTAGTATCCGCCTCTTTGAATATTCCTGCTGAAGGAATGGAATTATGCCATCTGCCACAAGTGACGTTTAAAAACTGTGTAAAACTTAAAAATGATCACCCTGTATGTGCTCAATATATGACAGAAGAGGCAGTAAATGTCATGGTAATCACGACGATCCTCAGCTGTGGCGCGTATCCATTACAGGCTAGATGGTAAGCAGACAAAGCGCTCCACCATTTCGCCATCACTGTGATTGGGGCAACGTATTTTCTACAGGACTAGCCACATAACGCAAGCTCGATAGATGCCCTCACGTTTATCTCCGGCAGCACTTTCCTTTAGGGCCAAGTAACATTTTCCAAACAACACACACTTGATCGAATGCACTCATATGCAAAGAAACGATTTAGCGAATCCAAATGTGTGCAATATGCTTACAAGTGTCTGTGCTGCTTTGATAGCTGTACAAACCCCCCCACCACCCCCTAAATCTAATCCCTATACTAAAAAAAAAAAATATGAAGTCGTCTGCTGAACTTATTACAGACGTTTTCTAGATGTAGAGCAAAGACGTTGCGCTCACTTCTTGCAAAGCTGTAGACCCTGAAGTTCGTTTTGGCTGCCTGCACCCGTCTACGCAATGTTCAGTGGGTATGCTCCTGTAATATCTAGGCACAGTCTCGCACTTGAACGCACACGCAGAAACGACTCGACTGACCCAAACGCTCGCGATACATGCTTGTGTCTCTGTGCGGCTTTGATAGCTGAGAACCTTTTGGTGTTCGAGTCACTAATAGACGGACGCAAGCAGCCATCATGAATAATATAGACGACTACAGAAGCAATGCAATGGACCTGAAGAGGGCGAATTAGCAGGCGACATATCGCGCAGACGACGATCACTGCAGACGACGTACGTCGCTTTCAGAAAGTGGTCGTTCACGCTCGAGCGGGCACGAGCTCGGAACACAATGGCGCGAGCCGTCGCCCCAGGCGTAATTACACGCACCGAGAGCTCTTCTCGCCACCATTCGCGCCATTGTGTCCGCCCTGCGAGTATTTCTTTATCGCGCTTTTTCAGGGGCGTACGCGCTCGCGATTCCAAGCGTGCAGTTTGAAGAAAGAACCCGTTTTCAAAGCAACGCGGGCCGCAGTCGGTGCGAATGTCGTCTGCATAAAAGAAGCAGACGACTGGAAAACGTGAGCAGAACAGGTCGCGATGGTTCCAGCGTGCGTTGAAACCGTTTCTTTTGTTTTTGTTTTCTTTTAGCTTAGTGACATTTGAGAGGCTCAGGGAGATCTCGTGGTTCAGGTGCGATGGTGCGCAAGGCAGCCTTTCCGTACCCGTTGAGAACGTTTACTTACGTACAACACACAAAAGGATGCCAAGGAAAACAAAAAGTCGACTGGAAACGCGTTCACTATGCTCCTCACAGTAACGTAAATCAATTGTTAACAGCAACAATACCCGACATTTACCAGCGTTTACTGCCTATATTACTGTCCTTCGGACTGTTGTTTCCTTCCAAACATGATTAACCGCAAGATCAATTATCCTTGCAGGACGGCCACGTTTCATTGCTTTCTCGGACGATGAAAGTACATTTTAGCTTCTCACCTGGGGCCATAAATTATAACGACCCATTTCATTTCACTTTCTGTTCGCCCTTCATCGAATGTCGCCGCTATCACCGCGGGATCAGCAACTGGGCGCGCTGCGTGATAAGAATCGAATATGAAATTGAACGTGACAAAATGGGGGCCCTGGTGCCGTATTTATAACAACTAATGCTTTTAAATTTTCCATTATTCGTGCCCTTTGCTTGCAAAGGGCACAAATAATGGAAAATCTCTTCCTCTTCCCCATGCATCTTCCTTCCCTCTCTAACTCGTTGACCGGCATCGGCCACTATGTGGAACGAATGAGAAGAAATGAATATGATAAATACATGCATGATACGACCCCTATCGCCCAGATCCTTCCCCCGGCAATGCTTCTCTCACGTCGAACCGAGCAAGATAGAAGACAGCACACCACTGCGGACGACAGGTTCAATATTTCTTTATTATTATCAATAATGTCAGGAGAAAACGCGCACCGCAGGTGACAACAGCAACAATTAGAAAAATAAAACGACAGCATCACGAAACAACCGAAAAAAAAAAATCGAAATAAGGACAGGTACGAGGGCACATCTCTTTTTTTTTTTTAACAATGTACAAGAAACCGCCGCACAATGCGCGGTACCACAGTGTGAACAAGATTCGTGAAGCTACAGGCTACGTCGACTGAACTGACCTTAATATAGCGCGAAAAGTGCCAAGCAAAAAACGGCCGTTTATTTTACATTACTTACACCACGCTCTCCTTATGGCGCTCTTTAACCGCCTATACCAAAAAAAGACAAGCGCTTCAGCATTCGCCATAACTTTTAAACATATTCTGGCAGGCGTTCTTCACCCCACGAAAATATGTCATTTTTAGAGTGTATTTCCCACCAAGAGGAAGCATTAGCCCGGGCCCATCTCCGATGCCACCTATTCAAACACACGCGAAACGCAGAAACGCTTTTCCGAGATAACCACTGGGCCGATTTTATAGAAAGCTTCTGCTTTTGAGACAGAGAGAGATAAATTCTAGTGAGTGTAGGAAATGGAATTTTTATTTCGGGCTTGGATTTAAAAAAAAAAAAATTGCCGCAAGTTGGCATGCGTGGTAAGCTTTAAAATACATATACATGTATATAAGCTCGAATTGTGCAACTTCCTAGCTGTGCACCAAAACGAGATATCGCCCTTCTGTAAACTGCATCTGTTAGCTCATCTAAAGCGGACAAGCTTGATGTATAAATTTAAAGCATACATGCATTTGTTACAACACTTAAATAATTTTGGAAAATATTTATTCACAAATTGGCAGTATATTTTACAGCGGTGCATAGTATATCAATTGTGTCCGCTTCATATATGTGTATTAATATTAAATGCAGATTTTAGATATTTTTATTATTAGTGAACTAGAGTTGCAAGTTTCGTTTCTTATAAATTTTGCAATTCCTTAATATTTACAAAAATATGACAGCTTAAATTAAAGCATACCGCAACCAACTGTCATTAAATAATAAACATCTTTCAAGTGTAACAAACCACATCGAATTCAGTACTTTAGTTGCCGAGAAAAACGTGTTCTCCTTTCCTATGTATTTAGATAGGATGCCCCCAAGTTAAACCTTCCACTTAATAATAAAGCTTGCAGCCCAGCGTTACGATTTTATACACACAGGGTGTCCCAACCAACTTAAGCCAAAGTTTAAATGTCTCAACTTAAACGAACATTGAAAAAATATTCGGGCCGCACCAAACGGTATATTGTCGGCCATTCTATGGAGTAAATCGCACATTTTCTCGGGTTCTTTTTTATAAGATTAATTAATCAACTCTGCAAGAGTTCCAGCGCACGCTCCAAAAAAAAAAAAAAAAATGCGATGCACCTCCGAGAGGCCACGTGAGCCCTACAGGGCTCTCGAGTGGACTCCTGGGGACGTGTTCTGCGACGATCACTTCGGCGATACTATCACCTCCGCGTGACGTAGTGCCCAACCACCCAATCAGCTAATCCGATTGTGCTCAACCAGCCAATCAGCGCGCACCTGATGGCGATACTATCGCCGACGCCACACTGTCGCCGAAAGTTATCGCCGGCTTAGATGTTGGAACTCAGTACCGCTTAAATTAATGCTATAATCTTATCGAACAAACGACACGTGAGGAGCCAAAACACGAGCCGTGTCTTGCGTGTTCGGGGAGCGTTCTGGCGATTGCACATGCAAACGATGGCCTGTCAGAGAAGCGTGAAAAATCACAGCTGTAAACATCAGCCTTGCCCAACGAGCACCGGACACTGCCACTGTGCTGTCGGAGATAAGCGAAGCAAGATAATGCGTAGCTTTTTCACTATGCTGGCTTCACAACAATATGGGGGCCGCGATAGCGTCAGTGAATACCTGCTATTAAAATGAAGTATACTAAAGGATGACAGCAATCGTCATCATACAACAGCGCATGCTCCTTTTTCCTTTTTTTTTAGCGCAGCATGTGCGCAGAGTCACGGCGGCGCATGCGCAGATCTCCTTACAGACCGGACAGTCAGACACCGCAACGATTCTAGAAAGCAAATCACAAAGCAACATTGCGATAGAACCCGAGATGCCTAAAAAACAGCTTTTTTTCCCTACCCCATCATGACAATATCATCAGACCACCTCTGCTGGGTTGCCACGGCCATGTTTGTGAAAGGAAGCACCGAGACGCCCGACAGCGGCAACGAAACCAGCATCTCGCTGACAAACAGAATGCCCCGAAAATGTAGTTTGCAGTGATGTGGAGTTGCTAATAATGTCAGGTGGCTGTTCTCGTACTAAACAAACCGTCATGGACTACTTGGCTAAAAGATTCTTTTACACGATCCCCTCCTTGTTCTTGGCTAAAAGATTCTTTTACACGATCCCCTCCTTGTTTGAGCCGCACTGATGGCGCGTAAAAAAAAAAAATTAAAAATTTGCGCAGTGATGAGTGCCTGTATCAATGACTGCAGGGAATGAAAATTCTTAATGATTTGCCTCTCCTCAGAACTTCGTTTTTCAATTACCAACGGCCCACAGACAGCGCTAAACTAAGCCACCAAATAACCCATTACCCTCCTCCCACCGCAAGGTTATAACCCTTCACCTCCTACAATCCTGGGAATGAATGGTGTTTGTGCAATAAAAGTGGCTGAATAACTGTCAGCAGTGCATAATCCACCGCATGTTAAGAGCACGTTTTGAACTCGAATGACGATACACAAGGATCCCTAGTTTTATGAACGACGTACAACCAGACAATGTGGCTTAAAGCTGTTTTTTTTACACTACCGATTTCGCTTTCTCCACCACCAACCTGCAAGTGTAACACTGAGCAGACAACAGCTAAACGCCGCTCAAAGCACATTACAAAGTGGCAAACAAGGACAACTAGTACAAGGAGACGTCCAATGAGGCAGGCCGCACTTTGCAAATCAGAATGCAGACCTTATGCAGCATGGACCACGCCACCCCCTCAGGCCTACGCCCGGCAAACTATCAACTCTTTGTGGGAGTGGGTGAGCAAGGCCGGCTTGACCAGCAGGTTATGACCGTGTAGTTCCTTTTATATTTCTTTATTTTATGATCCCCACCATTGATCCTCCCTTTTTCTTAGGCCATTGAGCCATCCTTTTCAATAAAGTTCATTTTCTCTTTTTCTCTCTGCACAAGCTTCCCAAAGTGCAAACACAAAGAATCAAGGGTGCGACGAAAGTTCGCCTGGTTAGGCACGGCTTGAAGTGAATCATGGTCACTGACCAAGTCTGAAGGAGGGCCGACATTTCAGAATGACCCACGACTTGCAATGCCCAAGGCACGCTTCACCCATCCAATCTCGAAGGCCATTGCCAATGGACAGAGCAGAGGCCTGGGGCATAATATAGTAACAATCTGTTTACCTCGACTTTATACCCTACAATTCGTTGAGGGCAGTTACTGTAGTTTGCATGCATTTGACAGCGCTCAACGATCTGAATTTTGAAGAAAATTAAAAGCAGTAAAAACATAATAAATGAAAAAGGAAATCCCCGCCCTGTTAAACCTTGTCTTGTTTTTTAAGGACTGGTTGATATCAAACTAATGTACCTATTAAAGCCTCTGAATTAAAAAAAAAACTGGTTTTTGTTGCACATGTGGCATTACAAATCTGGACAGGCACTACACTACCTGCTGTGGGAGCGCAAAGGCAAAATAAAGTCTGTACGTATGGTCACTGTTAAAAGGACACTAAAGGCAAATACTAAATTAAGCTATAGTGATAGATTAGTGCTCGAGAATCTCTAAGGCATCAATATTATTGCGAACAGAGCCTTAATAATTGAGGTAAATGCAGGACTCCCCCAGGACATTCAAGCACTTGCCCGATGACGAAAGCACTCCTCAGTTAAATTCTGCCACTAGAACGCAACCATTTGTTGCACAAGACATCCTTGCATTAGATCTATAAGACGAAATAAAATGCTACTTGTCCAGTTCTATTTCATGTTTAGACAAAAGAACTCAATGAAATTACCCTTGACGACGACTCGGGCTGTAGAATGGTTTTGTTTTCGCTTGACTTTGCGCTGCCCACGCCTTAGCGTTTCAGTAGTTTCCTGATCGCGTAGTGCTGCGCTGGTTTTGCTGGCTCGCGACACTCGCACAAATTGCAAGTAGCAAAGAATTCAACTTCCATGTGATGCCATGGGATGCCCGAACAGTCCACGCCACTTGACCAAACAACAGATGCAGCGGCGAATCCACCGCTCTGTCTTGGCTCAGTATAGCCATCTGTCGGGCGCTGTTTTACTCACCGATGGCAGCAAAGAGTGGTGATGGCGTATGCAACGTCACCACTCCTCCCCCGGTTGGATGGCGGGAGATTTGAATTGTGATAAAGCTATTTGGACCCTTCAGATGCCCTTTTCTCGTAAACCAAGTCGTTTCTTGGCACGAAACAAACGTTGTGAGGTTTCTGCAATGGTATTTTAAAAGTCCATTTCAACTTAGTATTTTTCTTTAGTGTCCCTTTAATGATTTGGCAACCGGCGCCCAGCACCTTAGTGTGCTACTCGCTAAATACATGCTTAGTCATGCCCAATGCGTTATTTTAAGAGCAGTGTCCCTTAAATTTGTAGCAGTCATGGAGCCCATGACTCTCTGACAAGTTCCTTCAAGAACCATGTCCTTGCTGATTTACAGCACAGTCAGAGTTGGAAAGCACAAACATGCCGAGAGTTCACACAACCTGCATTTAGTGCTCCAGTGACAGCCATGCTATACTTGAAGTGCATCAATATTGTGACATTCGCAGGCCACTTGCAGGAACAACTATTTTTTATGCTAATGAAACACTTTTCATAGGAACCAAGCAATGCCAAAAGTTCAATGCCACTGAAAGAACACACCTCTTAAAAGGAAGTTCACAGCGTGGAGAAGCAGGTGTGTTACCTTAAGAATAACAGCAGCCCACAACTGGAATTACCACAACCAAAGAGATCACAGTCTGCTATGAAAATAATAGGAGGAAGAAGCGTTTGTCACAAACACTACATTGAAGGAAGAGAACAGGGTGCCAGACAAATAAAGAACAAGAATCCAATGTTCTTTGTGCTTACTGACTTCACAACATCCCTGCCAGTCTAGTGTTAAAGTCAACGCAATAATGACACTCAAGATGAGCCGACACGCACATAACATGGCAAATTAGTTCTGCAGAATCCCACAAAGTGGAGGAAGTATCACGAAAGGAAAAAATTGTCGTCCACCTGAATGTAGTATGACGCTACAAAAGAAACCAATATGGGTTTCTCATAGCGCTTTGCAGCATAGGAAAAATTCATCCAGGTCCGCACCAGGAGTAGGATGAATTTTTCCTCAACTGTGAAGCGTTCTTTATGAGAAACCCATATGGGTTTCCTTTGTAGCTTCGTGCTACGTTTGGATGGACGACAATTTTTCCCTTTCATGCACATAATTGTGAATACTCCTTATGCACTAGCTAAGGTTGTAATTTTGCTAGAATGACACAAAAAAACCAATGCCTTGGCAGTGTGATGATTTCCACACACTTTCTGCTTCTCCATTGGAATGCAACACAAACAGCCACCTTGGAAAGACTCCACAAACACAGGCGCAAAACCAAGACTTGAAAACTTGGCATCGCATGCTGTGGGTATGCATTGCTAGCGTGAAACCTTGTTCTACCAGAGTTGCCAAATGTCACTTATGAGCAAGTTATTAACAAAGACCCAATATTCCCTTCACCAGTCATCACTGTTACCTTTCTGTGTTTTGGCTGTCGAAACTATGTGCCGCTTCATGCATGTCATGAGTGCCATGGCAGTGTGCCTGTAATGGCACAGCTTGTGAACAAAGATAGTAGATCATCCATGATACATTTTAGGTCATAAGATTTCCAGGTTTATACAACTAAGACGGCGAACACTGGTAACAGAATGTTCATATCGCACCTCTTTCTCATATAGTAAGAATCTTTGGAGTATTCTTTTAAGGTTCCACTATAACATAAGAATGACACCTCTCATCATACTTGTAGTTCATCAACAAAGGGAACCACAAGGACCTTGATGCATGCTCGTCTATGACACATTCTTTCCCGAGAGTGGCACTAGTTAAAATACAGCCCTCACCTTGAAATCAACTAGCCTACATTAAAAAGATTTTCTCGGTTGCACCGCTGTTTTCCCAACAATGCCAGGAACATTATATTAAAGCCATTTCGGCATAGCACATCAATGAACTCTAGCATGCCTCGTGAATGACAAAAATGCAAGAATGCCACTTATTAGAAATAAAAAATAAATAAAGAAGCTCACTTATGGACAAGTGTTTGTCACCTTGCCCTTCTTCATAATGCCCCTCTAGAATATGACGCCCTATTTTGTCAGCACCCTAAAACAACATCCCAGCTCACATTGAAGACTGTTTTTCCAATGACTACATTTTAAGAAACGGCCCTGCAGCCACTTCATGGCATGGAATTGTCGAATCTCCAATCACCCAAAGACAACTATGTTTTTTCATGACAAATCCGATTCTAAGGGACATCACAGCATGCCTGCTGTCAGAAGTCTTAGATGCAGGCTTGCTAGGCAGAACACCAAAAACATTTCAAGAAACCAGACACTCGACCATTACACGGTAGTCCCCGCAGTGATAAATGCTTTTGATCAAAGACGACATCATGCACAAATCACGCCTTGCACTGAGGCAGCACTGCTTAGCTTGGTTTTAGGGCATCCATTGTGAAGATGCATGCATATATATATATATATATATATATATATATATATATATATATATATATATAGGATGATCCAAAAGTAACAGAAAATGTAATATTTTAATAATTTTTGAAATATAGACTGTAGTAAGATTCTGTTTTCTTAAAAATTTACAAAAGGGACCCCCACTTTTCTTTTCATAAACAAGAGGTCTTTTAGTTATGGTTACATTTGTCGCCAACAGGTGGCACTTCAGTTGTGTCACAACAACAGCTGGGCTGAAGCAGTGCCACCTCTCAAAAGCAAATTCAACTACTTATCATTTTTTTTAATAATTCCATGCGATTCTGTGCATTTCTGCAAACTCTGCATCCTCTTCTGGTCTATAGCTTCCAAATGATTAGATTAGTTTTATGTTACAGTTTTATCATCCTGTATTTACACTCTAACCAAGTACACCAAACAATTTGGCTGTTTTTCTATAAGGGGAGACCCTGCTCTTTGGAGCTGAAAATTGGCCCAAACACCTTTGTGTCCCACTGCTTCAGATTGGTATAGAGCATTTATTTTTGCTTGATTGGATGCCTGTATCATCCTTGATTGATCTAGCCTTTGCTATAATCATCATAAACAAGTTGTGGAATGTTTTTCCTTGTTTTCTCAAAACCACATTTCTGACGGTGTCCCTATTTTGGAGTGATAATATTTCTGGTTCTTCTTATCAGTATAATTATTTCTTTTGTCAGAAAGGTACACAAATAGAGGATGTAGAAAAACATTATAACATACATTTTCAGAAAGTAATTTGTCCTGGGTGTTACTAGGGGTCCACAATTCAAGAAGTTTGACATGCTGTAACTTTGGTTCAAATCAGTCTAGAGCTTTAATTCTTGTACCACTCTGTACTCAGATTACTCAAGATCATTTTTATATGCCGATACATATTAACCCATATATAGTTTAGTAAATAGCCCACCCCCAAACAAGTTCTAAATTTTTTAGATTTATAGAAATATATTTATTATGTAAGAAAACTGAATGTATATCTTAACTTAGCACATGGAAATACATAAACTCCGCAAGTTTGATTAAAATCTACTCAGGAAAAAAAAAAAAAAAAAAAAAGAGTTCATAAATGCAGGGTCTCCCCTTAACAAGGCTCACAGATGCATCAAGAAATTCACACCTCTAACGCCATTACATAGACCTCTTTAGGACACGAACATGCTTTGCAAATGAGTTTAGAAAAGTTAAGATTTTTAAACAGACACCCATTGCCTTCCTAGCAATTGAAGATGTCAGTGTGTATGGTGCATTGATTACATGCACCTTCCTTTTCTTTCTTTCATGCCCTCCGGAGAAAGCCTTTGAGACCTAATAAGGTTACGAAATGGATAAAATGAAAACTTCTAGCCGCAGCTGAGCTGAAACAAGGAAAAAAAAAAATTTGATCTGCCAAAGTCACAAGAGATACGGCTGCTACTGTAATGCACTTTCCTGTACAAAGTCCACGGTCCACACCCAAAAAACGTGGTGCTAAACCGTGCTCCAAAAGTGAGCGGTAGCATCAACAAAAGTAATTTCAACTGCCCAACACCACCAAAATTACTCCTGTCACGGAATAGTCGTAATGCAGAGACTTCAAAAAATAAATCTGCCCACGAAATGCCATGCACGAAACTCTGCTAACCCAACAACACTGTGCTGGCCAGTGTCGCACATTTTGCTTTTCACACTTTTTCTCCCTCCTCAACTTTACACGAACACATCTACAGTCGACCACATCGTCTTGTATACGGAAACGTCACTTCCCTCTCATGACCGACCTCCCGTAACTTCTATACCCCTATGTCTACAAGGCGAACAGGCTGTTCTCCGTTTTCTCGTCCCGCTCCACGCGATTCCGGGATGGTGGCGGTGCGGGTGGCATGGTGGGTCCGCCGATGGATGTGGCTGTTGCCGTTGTGGATCCCGCGGTCACGGGAGGAAGCCGTTCCGCTGCAGCTGCTCGTTCTGCTAGGAACCGGTCAAACTCTGAACAAGAAAACCACGGGAAAGACGATAGAAGGGAAGGTGAATACTACTGCTACTTTTACTAAAGATAACAACAACTACAATGATATTAAGTAAAGCTGCCGCGCATTTAATCAATTCATGAGCCTCAGGGTCATTTTTCCTACAAACCAAATTAATTCAGCATGATAGAAGAGCATGACAGAGGATGGAGAGAAGGAAAAGTAGTGATGGCATGAGTGTGTGTCTCTCCTTGGGGGCAACTGTAGATTATGTTAAAATATGCACTGAAAGAAAAGCTACTTCAAGTACTACATTTGTGCGGATTAGGCAAAGTGCCTCTGTACCTACTGGCTTTCTTTATCTATACATTGTTGAGTGGGCTATTCAACTTCTAACTGAACATCACACTTGCAGAAAATTGTTGAACAGCTATGTCAGCAGCCTTGTGGCAGGCCAAGTGACTCGCTTGCAGCACTTCACAAACCTACTTTTGCAAAGATGCTGCAGCTCTGCACCCAGCTTACATTTCAAGGACTCTTCAATAACAGGTGCCACGTGAAGTCAAGGGTCTCACGAAATCTCGTCTGGTCGGGAAGAATCGTGGCGAAAACAGGAAACAGACGCCGACCAAGGTCAATTTTTTTCTCCTTTCTTTAACTGATGTTTTGGCCCCCACACGGAAGCCTTGTTCACAAAGATGAGCAAAGCAGGAAAGGACGAGGATCTTCTTTGTGAACAAGGCTCCCATGCGAGGGCTGAAATGTCAGTTAAAGGAAAAACAATATAAAGGAAGTCACCTTGCTTGGCATCCATTTCCTGTTTTCGCTAGGTACATGTTGCATTTGGAAATGCAGAAGGGAAATGCAAAATGGAAATCAGGGCATATTTACCTGTGCTGGTAATTGACTCCTGCCCAGTCTCGGAAGGCTAAGGAAAAGAGGTGAACGTTAATAGGTAGGCTTGCTACATGAACATGCAAGCTGTACATGCTAAGCCGTTTTATCACTACTGCCTGAACAAGTAGTGCTTGCTTTAACAATCTGACTTGCAACCAACTTTTACAAATTAGAACTTCTAGGAATCTGAGATTTCTGCTTGATTGAAACAATAAAGTTAGTTATTTGGAACTGTATGAAATTGGCTCAAAGACAGAATTATGGTTCATTATGCAAACAGAGGTATACGCTACCAGTCATGTTTGAACATGGAGAGGACCAGAAAATAAATACCAACAGGAGCACCTCTGCCTCAATGCTTTCAAGATAATTGGGCCAGTTGCATTAATGCCCCCCACAAACAAATGGTATCCTGAACACACACCCTAGGCATGTTTGGCCTATCAGACAAGATTAATATCTGCAATCATGCAATCCAACTGTTTATCAAGAAATTATTTTGCGATTGAGTGCCAGAAGTTCACAAACCACAGGGTTGGCAAAAACAGTTTACGAGACGTTTGTGTCTGCCAACCTTCTGTTGAGGAGGTATTGGCAGGCTAGTTTGCGTGATTTAGCATTAATTGACGAGCCAACAAGTGCGTTGTATTCTTGTTTCCATATACCAGCACAGGCTGGAAATCTGAATTCCAGTCATTGTGCCTAGGCTGAAAAATATTCAGCCCTTCCTCATGTCCCACGATCCATAAACGTTTGATGTGAACCGTAAGTTATTCGCATCTGTGTCCACCTAGTCTCTTAACATGTTCACTGCGACCTGGGTCACTGGTGGGCCATGGCAGTTATTCCCCCTGTGTGGCTGTGCAGGGCTTTCCTGCATCGCGAGCAAGTGAAATCTTTGCTAGAAATCAACGAAGAGCTACCGATCTGACAGATCCACCTTGAAGTTTAAAAGGAGCACAACTACCTGGCGATTATGGGTCACGACACACCAGAGGATAGCTATTTAAATCTGGTTTAATGGCACAAAAGCGACTTAAGCCATGCTGAGTCAGACACAAGGTGTTGAAGAAATAACGGTAGAGGCTGCGAAATATGTGTTGCTCTAAAGCCTATTCACAAAAACGGTTTCTTCGAGAAAGTTCAGAACTTCTATAACTCACACAAGTGGTTCATCTCCCAAAATCGAAAGCGGGGTGTAAAGGTATCTGTAATTTGTATAATTCACGGAAGCATTTTCTTCTTCCTCTTTCGATGTGCGGACATGTGATTACAATGCGCATCCCTGTTAATGGTTCCTGGCGGTTATCACATTTTGGTTGTTCTTTCTTTTTCAATAAATAACTGTGCATGAGGTGTGTGTGCCCTATTCAAAGTCGGCAATTCGAAGTTGGCACATGGTGTGCCTATTCGAAATCGGCTTCATCGAAGTCATGTGCAACATGACTTCGATGAAGCATTCTCGATGCTAACATGTTTTCTATTCACCAAGGACAGATTTAGTAAGTTGCAGCTTGTTGTTTTCTCTCATTCCATTCACTTTTGCCATTTGAAGGTCAGCACTTCGTGAATAGCTTGAAACCCGTCCCTAACTGGTACCTTTATTTCTTTGCACACCAGAGGAATTTTAAAAGTGACCCACCAGTAGGTCACAACGCACAGGAATCGAGGCTTCAAACAGTGTTGTCGCAGTGAACATATTAATTCTTCTCATGCCTCAAATCCAGCATTATTGGCAAACACATGCACCACATAGTCTAATAAGACACATGCAAACACGCATGCCCCAAAAAGTACGGCCCACCCGTGCACCAATGCTCAACCAGTCGCGCTCTGAGTAACGAGCACCTACCTTTTCCCTTAGCCACTCTTCCATCTCGTCGAAGTCTCTCTCTCTGTGGCTCTGTCATGCAGCATCAAAAACAGCAAGGAAAAAAATAAAAACTCAAACGAGCAAACAAAAAAAGAAGAAACTGACCACCCACATGCCAGGCAAGCCTTTAAATTTCAGCCCAGAACAGAGAAAAAAGTCACAAGAAAATGTGAGAAAAGAATTAGTTGTTTGCATGAGTAGCATTTCTTCATGTAATAAGCTTTTCACGTAATAAGCAATTTACCAGCCTCAGAGTACACTCTGCCTCAGATTGAAAGCTATGCTCTCAATGTGGCCCGACAGTAACCTAGGGCGTATGGCAATCCCGTGGGAACCATAGTGCGATGAGCAATCTGGCAGCGCAATGTGCACCCGTCATGTAATCGGTAATTTCATATGGCTGTAGGATATCTTTACAGCCGACTGTGCATCACACTATGGTGAAATGCTTTATCCTAAAGCCCACAGATACAGTCATGTTACACATGGCTAGTTCAACTAATTCTGCTATTACTTCAAACACTACTTTTCTTTTTCAGTCATTGAAAGTACATAGTACCCGGACAGTGCTATGCGGGCAAGGGGAGTGGAGGGGTGCATCTACAGCGGTAGCCACCTATGTATTCGTAGCCCACTGATCAAGAACAGTATGTCTTTTCAAAGACGGCGAATGCTGGGGTGGAGTGTCTAGTGGAATGTAGGACTTTAGCAGAATATATCAGATAACGTACGGATGATTTCGATTTATCAATTTATATGTGCAAAATGATACCAACCCTTGAACATTACAAAACAGATTAAAAATCATGTTGGCTTGCAAGCACTTCATGTGAGAAGCTATTGGAAATCTCAATTTTCAAATGAAAGAGAAAAGGCTAGGTACTCAGAGCCTATCCTGTTTCACCTTCCCAACAATCCACAACAAACCATCCCCTGTGCCTTTAATCGATCCTCTGCAAGATATTTAGCTTTTGAAAAAAGCTAGTATGCTAAGCTTGAGGTAACCCTGGGGCACCAGAATAATATATGTAAATGTGCAATTTGAAGACGACACAAGGAAGATGTAAAGATTACACACAAAGCATTTGTGTTACTGTCAATTTGCATGTTTACGTTTTACTATGACAAGCGAACTTGTCTAATAAACCCTTTCACAAGGGAAAAAAACAACAGAGAATGCAACAGACAATGTTAAATTGATTACTATTCTCCATCTGCTAAACAAAGTATTGCAAATTATCAGAAGGGAGATGACAACAAAAGTATTTGAAGCAATGCAGAAGCAAAGTGGATAATGCAAGCTTTCTTTTAGGTTTCACGGCGAAAGCCTACATGACAACCTGTGATTTTAGCTTGTACTTAGTCATTTACTGTTTGACAGTCTAGCTTTGTAGCAATTTTATCTTTTAACTACACTGCAACCTGTAACGTTTTCCTTGCAATGGGCCCTCTTACACATGTCTGTGGCCTACAAGTGCCAGCAGATTTTTTTATTTTTTTCCCCCTTCTTCAGCAAGCTCTAGTTTTTTTCCGGCAGCCGTTTATCCATCATTTTTGCAAAGCTAGTCACGCAGCCACCATTCTTCCTCAGAAAGCTTGTCTGCGAAAGGCTCTAAATTATAGAGAGGCAATTTGTGTAGTTTCTTTAATGGCAATTAAGTAATGTGTTCAAAAGTGATCTATTGTCACTGTTTGTTAGCTGTATCTTTTTTCTTTCAAACTATTCAGTACAATCATTGTACCTAAATATACCGAAATTCATGGTGTAAATGTTTGCGTGAGCTTCACTATGAAATATTCTATATCTACAGTTCACATTCAATTTGTACTCAAGAAATGTTGATATTCGCCCGTCTCTAGTTATTAGTTGCTGAAATGTGTTGCTAAAGCTGTTAAGGGGCAAATGGACAGCTGCAATGAAGGATAAAAGAGGTCGTCTTTCATCATCAGGTCATCAAAATGACATGTTGAGAAAATTTGGCAGTACGCAGGCCACGCAAAAATATATCTTTTTGCACTGAAAAAAGAATAAATTGCACTGAAAAAAGAATAAATTGCACTGAAAAAAGCATAAAGACAGCAACTTAAGTTTTCTCACGGTTCCTAAAGCTTAAAGGGACACTAAAGAGAAACAACAGACCACTTTGGAGTGATTAAGTGATCTTGAAAACTCTATATTGGTTAATTTCACGGTGATCAATTAATTATTAGGTGAGAAAATGAAGGTGAATGTGTAATATTTTCACATTTTGCATTGAAATACCACTGTTGGTATGCAAGTGTGATGTCACAGATTTCAAATTATCTCTTATGTATTAAGGCAGTTGTGATTCAGTAAATATTCTTGAAACTTGCTAAGTTCAGTGTTTGGCTCCTTTAGAACGCAATGTAGTTTATATATAACAATAGAAAATTAATGAGACCCAACCAGAGGTCGTAAAATTTAAGATGTCATGACAAGCTAGTGCGGGAATTTTAAGGTGGTAATGCCATCCGTCTTTTTGTTTATGCATGTTTTTCTGGTTTAACAAGCCTTCTTTCACACTAAGAGTGGCTTTTTCAATATTGTAGAAGGCTAATCTACTAATACAGCTAAAATTACTGTTCTCTTTACTGCCCCTTAAACTAGCTGCTGCATTTTGACAGATAAGTGTCAATGTAAGCAAAAAAGCAAAGAAAGAAAAAAATAATGTGACGCAAAACAAGCAGCATGACACCCTGAGGAGTCTCACCTCATGAAGGGTTTCCACTTCCACCTGGCGTTGTGGAGAAATCGAGCGTTGACATGGAAACAATGCAACAAGAAGCCAGCAAACATTGCACAACAGCAACAACATAATGTGGTGGACAGCCTCACAAGCAAACAATGACAGGCTGGTCCCAACACCATGCACCACACACTTCAAAATGCAAATCATGCAAAGCTACAATTAACTCAACTGCAACCCAAAAAACAAACCAACAGGAGGCAAAATGGCTACTGAAGCTTCAGAACTCTGACATTGACAGTAAATTCAAGAAATATGTATTTCGCTGAACTGCTGAGAGCATCAGAACAATTGCTAATTAATACTTTTAGTAATTTCCTTGTTGAGTATTTATACCAAGCACTGTTCAAACTGGCGAAATTCAAGTTGCCATAAGCTTTTCTGCTTGAGCTATAGTGGCAAACAAGTCTCAAGAAGTTTTATCTTCAACAAGTTGAAGTCTTTCAAATCCCAACTATAATAACAAGAGGGCTAGAATATGAAAGTTCAACAGGACGTATTTTTCACATTCGTTCACGTTGATGCTCTAGCCCTCCCATCGACGTAGCTGCACTTAGACTTTGACATGAACGTGGCTCAAATTTCTATCTTGCTGCTTTAGCTGCAAATACTCTCATCAGCTGTTCCAAAGACAAGAGAGAAGCAGAAACGCATTGACAACAATGACACCGCGCCAGAAACCTCAGAGATGCACTCGTTGTGGATGCCACTTTCCAAGTACACTATTGCTCTTCGTTGTCAATGCATTTTTGCTTTGACTTCACGTTAGTTATTTTCCGATCAGCTGTTGCGTTACACTAGGAATGTCTGCTAATCCCAATAAGTTCACGTATACAGGTGGACAGCACTCTGTTGAGTTATCATAAAGGTTAATGGAATATTGTAAGAACCACACAAACAAAGGGTGGGACCACTAGAGAAGAACGTAAGATGGGCATGCTCATCCTGTGTTCTTCCTAAGTCGTTCTTGTCAACTTGCACCCTTCTTACAATGGACTGCATTTAATTTGCCTGCTTCGGCATCCTTCTGCACATAAGGGCCAACTGCAAGAAAATTTTCCAATGCGTAAGAAGCCTACTTTCAGATAGTTCTGATAAAGAGCAGTCTTGGTGCAAAATTTTTCATTTCGAATACTGGTCGATGCATCCCGAAAGGCCCACAAAAGTACATATTTCTTATACCAAAACTGAAAAATGTAAAACACAACGCCATTACCATTAATTGGAAGTGATACATGACAGAACGCGCAGCTCCTCCGCACAACTTTCGAGATTAGTGGCTGCCCACGGTGTGCTGAAAAATCTCGAAGGTGAAGTGCTGTGACTTATATTCCAGCCACTAACCACTAGGCGCACCAATTTAGTCAAAGTGAAGTTTCGTTGCAGTTGGCCTTTAAAGGTACACTTCGCATAAGGGCTTAAAATAAATCCTGGATTCCCTTTGACTTTTTTAGAAACCTTACTGTTCCTGCCCATCCAAAGTCTATGCAGGCAGCTTCCAAGACGAGGCAAATGTAAGCACGCAGACAATCAAATGCACAAAAGTATTTTCGTAGCGTGCCACATGCTTAGGCGCGAATACGCTTTCGTGAACCCTTGGCAACATGCAAATGCAAAGCAAACTGGAGGTCAGAATCCAGCTTTGCCACCTCTCACCTTCTGGCCTCTGACTTGTGCAAGTGCCCCGAGACCGACTGCGAGCTGGTCAATGTTGGTGTTGTCAGCGTACGTGCTGCCACTGCGATGGTCAAACACATAAAAATACTCAATTCGAGTTCAACTCTCGCAACTGCTTTCTTTGGCAAAATGTACCGACGATTTCAAGTTGAAGTGGTTCCTTGGTCATTTCCAGTCAAATAACTTTGCTTTCAGCTGGTGGTTCCACAGCACTAAGCAACGCTTTCCTACAAGAACTCTACAAAACATGCAATGTTGTCCTGTGCAGTGGGGGGTACACAGGAAACAATGTAAATAACAGTAGCCTTTTGGAAATAATAAGCATGAAGTTAGGCAACCTTGGCCACACTAAACTACATTTGGAATGAGTTTGCAAAGGTGATAACAGCAAGATGTGGCAGTTTCGAGACTTAACGCTCATAATGTATAACGTAATGCACCTTATGCACCAATATGGAAAAGTATACCACGCTCAACATTAGTAATTTTTCTCCTTACTGCACTGAAAAAGAAAGAAAAAAGAAAGAAAGAGAGAAAAACAATAACAAAGGGTATCTTTCAGCAAAGACTATACAACAAATTGGAGTGAGTGAGGTTCTGGGTAATATATTAGCAAAAATCGCTGCTTTAACACAAATTATGTGTTCCTTTCTAAATTGGTACAGGATGTGCAATGCATGTACAGAAAGCTAGACACACACAACGTGGCTGCAAGACTTCAGCGAGACTGCCAAGTCTCGCTTGCTCCCTCACCTGGGCTTTGTGTCGCTGCTATGCCGGGACTGCGCAAACATGTCAAACTCGTCGCCCGAGGGTTTGGCCGCCGGGTTTGAACCTGCCCCTCCAGTCCCAGCAGGTCCCAACGCTGAGAGTTTCAAGAAGAAAGTGGCCGTTATTGACAATCACAAAGGAATGTGCACAAAAAAAAAAGGAACACAGAAGGCATGACCATACAAAAGTCGTGATCGTCTGTCTCACTTGGCATAAAGTGAATGCAAATTGGATGCTTGCGGAATGGCTGACACTGGGCAGCTCTTTTACAACTCAGAGGACATTACCAGATTCACGCTGTCCTCACCAAGTTCATCTCTACATTGAGTGAAATAACTGTGCTCCCCGAAATGATGGACTTTTTGCTTAAAGGCTGTCCTTTGTTATATTACTGCATTTATTAAAAACAGATGAACAGCTTCACATGAACATCTGCACGAGCTTACTTCCGTACTAAAGTCACATTTTCTGAATGCTCCGATTAAAACTGCTTGCCACCTGATGTGGCAGGCAGAGGGGCCTACAATTGCTAATCGCTTTCAAAACAAGACATGTGAAAACGCAAGACTACAGCGATAAGGACACGGTAAGCCCTACAGCCAATCGCCTGTTGGATCTTGGTGAACAACGGCACTAGTTTCTCGTATTTTCACAAATCTAACACGCACTGTTGTTCCAATAAAATGGGTGCAAAAATTGCCTGCGTGTTGTAATCGGACACAAAACCAAAACCGCGATTGCGGCGTTGGCAACAACAAACTGTCAGAGCTGTAAGATGCAGCGTCATTGCCGTCACAAGATGATGGCAGAGCGTGCTCTCTTCAAGGTTGCTGTGGGTTTATTTTCTGCTCATCTACAATAACTTTCGAAAGTACTATCACTTTCGTGACTTTCGTGTGACTGAGCACTGGATGCGTCGGTGTATACGGCCACCAACGTTGCTAGCACAGCGCCAAGCTTGCCATTTGCGCAGAGCGCCAGGAGCACTCGTGGCCACACATTTCAAGAAGTCCAAAGCAGAGTCACGTAAAATCTCGTGAAAGCGATAGCAGCAACTCTAAAAGTAATCGCTCGAGAATACTGCCTTGTATGCTTGGTGTCTGTGGGCAATGAAATGCAAATGGCGACAACGACATGCCGCTTTCATTGCGAAAACTCATTCTGAAAATTCAGAGGAAATTTAGCAGTGAATGTGAGAGAAATGCATTGACACTACATCTCACCTCTCTGAGGTCCTGGATTTACAGTTAAAACAGCATTCAGCACATTGCAAAGTGTTGTTCAGGAGCTCACTCTTCATGCGTCCTGCCTCTTCGACGAGCGAAGGGCAACTGACGGTGGTCCAGAGCAGATCACTGCCAGTTGCACCATGTATATATACAGGGTGTCCCATGTAACTTGAACCAAACATTAAAGATAGGCAAATGCCACGTAGCTGGACAGAACTGAGGTAATGTTGTTTGCCGTCGCTTAGAGATACTCAGATTATTTTTTTCATTTTGCCTCATTTTTTCATGTTGCTCTACAATTTTCTAATTTATACTTTTCATCTAATTATAATAATTCAGAAGTTGGTTAACTAATTAATAATTACAACTAATTATCTAATTATACAAAATGAAAACAAAAATCTGAGTATCTCCAAGTGATGGTAAACAACATTACCTTAGTTCTGTCCAGCTATGTGGCCTTTGCATATTTTTAATATTTGGCTCAAGTTTCGTGGGACGTCCTGCATACACCTCTACCATGTGACTGGCTTCCCATACATTACACACATTTTTCCACCTTTCACATATATTTTTTCCACGACGCATTAAAAAACAGTTTCTCTTCTGTGCAAGATAAATCCAGCACATCACTTTTTTTTTTTTGATTTTCTTTTATATATCAGGCACATGTTACATTCAGATGCCCTCTCATTTTCTTTAAGCCCACAAGCCAGCAGGAATTGGGTGTGCGTCAGATTCATGGGCGCATTAGAATCAGGCAAATACAGTACATTGTAGTGGGTTGAAATAAAACATTTAATAATAATAATAATAATGGACCAAGCTTTCTCTTCTCTTCCTTCTTACCAAGCTTCTGGAGATCACTGGTTACATCTGGCTCACCCAGGTCGATGAGAGGTGCTGCATCTGAAGCGGATGAGTTCTGCAACAACCATAAGAACAATGAAGTTTCATTTACTAGTTGACCGAATGAGTGATTGATTGATTGGCTTCAGCCTCCCTAAGCCTTGCCTTGGCTACAAGAGACCCAAAAATTGCACAGCTCTGGATTAATTTTGACCACTTGGCGTTCTTATGCACAGATATTTCTAAATACATGGCATTTTCGCACTTTGTTCTCATCAAAATGTGGCATCCACGGGCAGAAATTGAACCGGTGCTTGGACATGCATCTGGGTATTTGGATTTCTAGCTTGTAGTGGTACATACAAGACCAGCATAACTCTGTGTGTTTTTACGGGCTGGAGGTGCTAACTGTTTGGAAATTCAACTTAATCGCAGAGCCCTGATCTCGTGAACTTTCAAAGCCGACCGTACGATTAACCCTTTCCATAGGGAAGACAAGCTGAGCTCGTCAAGCAAGCATTTGCAGAAAAGACAAACGACTGGCCCAACTCATCCAACGCTGCTTTATTTCTCATGCAGCCCTCAAGACGATTTGAGCTCATCGATTGCTATGTGCTGGTAAACAACCACAGATGGTGCAAGGAGCTTATTCAAGATAAAGCCCCTCAATAAAAATCAGAAGCAGTGCCATCCTTTGAAGACCGCTGTCATCCTCCTCCCCTGCATTTCCCCTCAATGCTCGACGCTCGGCCCTCCCACTGGTCGAACGCTGTAGTGTGCTCTTGCATGCTTTTTTTCTTGCTTGTGTGTTTTTTTTGCTTGTGGCGCCATGCAGTGCCAAACATTGCGAGCAGCATACGCAGGCACCATGTTTCGCGCCTCCTTAGTGCTTTTGTAGAGTTGTTCTGTGTTTGTGATGCCGCATTGCTGTGCCTTCGGGTGAAGCACAAGTGAAAGGAACGGCACGCGACTATTCCGTATTCTATCTGCCAGGCTAGACGACGTGGCACGGAGGAAGGCCTGGTTTCAAAGAATAAGCTGGAATGATTTCAACTCAATGCAATGGTCCCAGCTCTGTGAGGTAAGTGAGCGATTCTTCGCTCATCGCTAATTTCATATGCTGCCACTTGTATGTGGCTTCGTTAGTTTTTCACTCTCCTAAGTGCCACACGTTCACACTGCGTTTATTTGCGACTTTTGTGCCGGACTTCAATCAAGTCGTCTTCAAACACACTTGCTTTTTGTTGACTCAGTCATGCATTCCCTGGCGTTCCCTTTGGCCTGAATGTATGCAAACAGTACCCTTTGAGGGTGCCACCGTATGTTACGAAGCGGTGAAGGTACATAGGCAAACAGGTGCACCGATGACGTCCCGATCATTATATGCAGTTATCGGTCTTTAGCACTTTATCCATCCGCGTCGAACCGTTATGAACCGTGACCAAACGTACTAGGGCGCTGGCAGTGCCGTGCAGACCGTACCTTGAAAGCGATCTTCAATGCCGACAAAGGGTGCCGATTGCTGATACAGCCTCACGCTTTGTGTTCTCACCACTTACTTAATGTTGAAGAGAGACCTGTGTGGAACGCGGAAAGTGTCTTTGGACTGTGTCTGCTAGTTCAGCACTGCGTATGGAGAACCAACGCCGGTGCAAGAGGAGGAGAAAGGAGATGGTGCTACTTTTATTTGATTTAAGGGCTTTAATTCGAGAGTGAAGTATGAAAATGTCTTTTTTTTTTTTTTTTTTTTGAGCTGCCAGCCGTGGCATCTTTCGAGGGAGAAGTGAATGCTTCGAGTGACTTGAAAAGAAAAGATGGTGAGGTGATTTAAAGTGCTCAGCTTCTTCGAATGAGAATCATTTTGCGATACAGGGTGTTGGGCCGAGACATGTAAACAGGAAAAGCTAAAACATGCAGTGAAACCCCTGTGTGCAGTTTAGCCCACCTTTGTTAAAAATTATGTTTTCTTTTCTAATAAACTTCGCCTCTCTCACACCAACATTTCGATAAGTCTCGCTTTATATGACTATGAGAATTGTTTGCAAGGGAGAAAAAAATTATATTTCGATTTGCAACTTTTTATTCCTTTTCATGTTTAGTGTCCCTGAAGAGTGTCCAAACCTGGCCCCTCACCAGGTTTGGACATTGCAAACAGACAAGCACGGTTCGTAGATCACAAGCCGATGATCCTGTCTGCAAAGTACCAAAGTGATGCAGGGCTTGAACACAGCTGAAATTTCAAACAGAAGCCCGCGCGCACTTCCCCTCGAAGGAACACTGCTTCCACCAGCCAGAGAGTCAACGTCACATGCTCAAATGCCTCTACACAAGATGCGCTGCATGAAACGTCACCAATTATAGTGCTTGATATTGGTAAATCATCCAATGTGGAATGCACGATGCTGCCAGTGGAAGTGCGCCGGGCAGCAACAAAGGAAGAAAATTAAAAAAGAAAAGAAGGCAAGACTTGTCACGTGAACGTGACTTGGTTTCTTGGACTCAGTATGGGAGAAAGTGGCAAAGGAATGGTGCTTGAGGACTACCTGCTAGCAGTGACGCTCGCCTCCTGGTGGCATGGCAACACAACATTTGAATTTCTTATATGTCCTCTAATAATAAACCATTTTGAAATACTCTTTAGGTAAAACACTCCCTGGATGGGTTCAAAGGATTAATGGAGGTATGGTGGCAGAAAAGTAGGGAGACAAGAAACAACAGAGTTCCAAATAATGGCTGACAAAGTTTGATGCTGGGAATTTTGTGCCTGTAAAACAAGACATACAAGATTTGGTAAAAAAAAAAAAAAAAAGATTAATAAAAGAAAGAAACAAAGAGAGAAGAAGAGAAGAGTTTGGTGGCTCAAGCTCACTACCCCGTGTCGAAGTGGAGGCTCATAGCAGCCGTCTGTCTATGAAACCACACATTTAGGGATGTTGGTATGCAGGAACGAAGATTTTTCAGTATATATTGGCACTGAAGGTGATCTTCACTGTCGGCTTTAAGTTCCACAGTCTGCATGCAAGGAAACAAGCACCACTGTCACCTCGTTCTGTGCAGTGGCCGTGGCAGAGGTGTCCTTGACCTGTCCCGTAACAATGGCTGTCCTCCGCTTCTCGAAGCGCTCGTAACGCAGAAACAGGTTGTTCATGTCATCATTGATCCGAAGCAATTCCCCTGTCATCAACAATGAAAGCACAAGAAACAATAAAAAAACAATGCATCAAATTAACATGTTAAATCTACAACGAAAGTGCACAACGCAAGAACCATTGCCTGTTCAACATAAGTACATGCAACGCATCAGTGGGGCTCTAATCTTCTAATGAATGAAGCAAATTTAAATAAAAAATGACCACATGCAATGGCAGAACAATGGGAAGCATGTGGAAAAGCTTGTGTTTAATTTAGGGAAGCAACTATTTACAACTTATGTACCTTTTTTTGCTGCAATGTTACTGTCGGCTTGCTTGCGTATGAAGGTACAGATGTGGAATGGCAAATACCATGAAATTCCACATATAATATAATTTTTTTTCTGGATTTTTGCATGTGAAGTTTGCACGTCATACAATATCCAGACACCAAAGTCTACTGTGATTTAAGTGTTTTATTTCTAAAAGGCGACCATACTTAGTCTTATCATCAAAGGATAATTTTTCTCCTTCCTTTTTTCTACATCAGGGCTACAAATTTGCTCCTCCTATTTGGGTTCATATTACATGTGGTATTCTACAGTATATATTTGTCTGCATCTTCAAGAAAGATGACACTCATGGTGATGTTTAAGCCTGCTGCTACCTGACCATCAATTGTACAGCAAATTTGCGTCATCTCGACATCAATCAATTTGATTGTTCTACCAAAAGTCACACCAAGGTGACAATGCATGTACAAATTAATTGGCAGCTTGAAGTACTGGAAGCTAGAACATTGATGACCGGATGAGCTTTGCACAGTAACATTTCACTGCAGAGTTGTGTAATCATGTACAGTAGGGCAAAGTGTTAAATGAAACAGCAAATGAGAGTGTTGGGGCTGATAGCCCAGTTCTCACAAGAACACCTTGACAAAAACATTTTTTACTGATATGAGTTTGCCTCATATGTCACACATCCCAAACTTTCTTTCCTGTAAAGATACCTTTAGGCACTGTCGGTATGGGTACAAATTAGGTGTTCCTTTTAAGAATGGACCACACTGTACATTTCGCAAATGCACCGACAATGCATGCCACCATGTTTCACTCTTGGCTTAGTATCAGTAGTATTTCAGCAGCATGGAAGGAATTTGCACACCATTGCGCCATTCTTGTAAAAAAACACAGGGAAAACTTCACATCAGCGACAACAGAAGCACAAGAAGAGATTAAATGGCATCACTGCAAAAAGTGCACCCCTCGAGACTATGTTACATTTAAAAGGCGCCAACGCACCTGTGACTTCCTCATTGGCCACCTTGTTGATGAGCTCCACCACTCTTGTCTGCATGGCATGGCACGTTTTCTGCAGCTCCTGGGAAGATTGAGCAGATGACCGTGAGGCCGTTAAGTAGACTGTGCAGCAGACAGACTTCCACACAACATGTTTCTAAACACACACCCAAGCCTGCTATTTTATTAGCTGCGAAATGCCAAATGTATTGTTGTACAAGCCAACATCTTTCACAATTTCCAATTAGAAAGTGGCCAATTCATTAATGTGACATATGGCAAGGCACCTCTAAGTGAGCTTCATTGTCATCATAATCTTGTATGCTAGCTCCACGACGAAGGCCTTTTTGAGTGATCTCCAATTACGTCTGCTTTAACCCAGCTCCTACCATCCCGTGAAATGCCAATTTCCTCATCTTGTTTTACCACTTCACCCTCTGCTTTTCTCGACTGCATATCCCTTCCCTTGATACCGATTGTGCTGCTCTAATAGAATGCTCATCATCTGCCATACATCGAGATTGCTCAGCCACTCCAGTTCACTTCCCAAAAGGGAGCACAATAGACACAGCAGGAGAGATTTGCAGGAGAACATACTTGAACTGATCGGTGCATAAATATGTGCAAGTAAACAGTGTAAAGATGGCACACAGCAATGAACAGTGACAGTGCAGCATGCTGACTAACAATTGTTTAATTTTACTGTCTGAAAAGCTACTTTACACGCACAGCCTTATCACTAACAACCCTTTGATTTTATGGCCTGGAAACAACTTACACATACAACATACAAGGTTGTGCGTCGTGCCTATAAGGTAATTTTTCAGTAATAATGCCGAACAGTTGTTAGTGCATCGTCCTGCTGTGTCCTATGTTTGCACTGTTTACCTGCATGCAAAGATCTGTAGTTTGTGAGGAAGCGAGCTTGAGACGAACGAGATCGTAACAATTGGTGCAAGAGCAGCTCATTGATCTATCAGAAATGCGAGGTGCCTACTAATACTCCAGGCACTGCGGCATCAGGTGTCCTCACCTGGAGCAGCTCCCACTCGCTGTGCTGCTCCTGACCGGGCACCAGTTCGGTCAGCATCTCGCCGAAGACTGTCATGTTGCGCTGGACGATGTCCAGCTCCTTGCGCAGCTTGTTCAGCTGCTCGGGTGTCAGACCCACGGGGCTTGGTGGCAGCGCTCCCGACTCCACCTCGCTCTGGGCCACGGGTCGGCCGTGGGCCGCGTACGGGTTCACCCGAGGTAGTGTCGTAGGTGGCGGTGCAGTCAGCGGAACACTCTAGAGAAATGAATTTGTTAACAGATTTTTGGTTGTAGGCTTATGAGCTGCATACTGTGGAATCATGTTATAACGAAGTCACATCCGACACAAAAAGACCTTTGTTATCTCCAACATTCAATATAAACATATACAGTTGTTACATTTCTATATAAATAATGAAAATTTCAGACATCCTACACTATATTCCATAGTTCATTACTTCCGAACTTTATTATAGGTACATATTATATACTCTTTGCATACTAATATTGGTGAAAACCATTTGGGATTTACTTTATATTGGTTAATTTGTTACATCCAATATTCATCAAACAGAAAGGCGGTGACAGGATAAAATTTTTGCTTCTTTAGAGAGGGCACTGCAACCCTTCTTTAACATGGCAAGAAAACGTTCCCGATTTGTAAACAATGATGCCATGAACATGCCAGCCGAATATCATCCTTTGGCGTGCAGCAGAGATAATATTCACTTGTTGCACACTTTCCAAAAAGTATAGCGCATTGGCTTTTCAGGCCTTCTCTGTTATGTCCAGCCTAAAACGCACGGCAACCTAGAGACACTGGGTGCAGGATGAGTTTGGACCAGTGGCAACTTTGTGCGGCGCTGCCGCGAATGTAATGGCATGTGACAGCTGGGTTGGGTGCAGCTAGCAGAGCCGCCAGCTTAGTTGGTTGGTTATGGCACGACGTTTCTTTTGTTTTGCGTTGCTGAAATACCGCATGAAACCAAATCCAAGCAAACATGTTGAATTTATGGGTGTACGAGCAGTCACAGTGTTTATTCGATTAGTATATGGCGGTCACGTTTATAAGGCGAGGGTGCCAGTTGGGGGACCACAGAAAAGAAAATATCGCCTTATAGTGGGGCTTAGCCGCATCGTGGCGCACGCTACCGTGAAGCCACACAGTAAGACGAAGTTCGGACTGCTGTGAAGCCACACCTAAAGGCAAAATTTGCGTATATGGCAAGGGACGACTTCACAACTTCGCCTTATATTCAAACAAATACAGTACTCAAACATGACTGAAGCTGGTGAAGTCAGTCATTTCCATCGTTTTAATCATGGCCTCACCAGATAGAATAGCGAGAAGTCTCAATATGCATCGTCAGTAAGCAAGGGTACATACATTTCCTACACTACCTTGATTTTGTGTAGTTGTTATAACATAAATAAAGAAGTCGTTCCTTTGCAAAAGCTCCATGTTCGAAGTAAATGGTCTGTCTTCGCCTCCGCAGGTGTATTAGCTCCGGAGCTTGGACACTAAAGCCAAACATGCGGATTTGTAGTCGTCATTTTGCCGTCTTCTCAGTGGCTGTCTTTTTCGTTTAGGGTACATTTTCCTTCCTCATGCTTCCCAGCACTGGCTGCGTCTGGTACATAACTCTGTGTGCTCTGCACTGATGGTGAACTGCAACGCAGTGGCATGCCCCCCCTCGTTATCAATGTCGGCCTTACATGTGCACCGGCCGCCATTGCCGGTTCTCTTCGCGCCAAGCTGTGTGAAATAAACGAAGACTTAAGATTGGGCTAGTCTATAAGACATTTAAGATTGATGAAGAGTCTTAACTAAAAGAAGAAGAAGAAAGAAACAGAGAATGGGATTGTACCCGACACATGTCTGATGGGTAAAAAAAATTAATTTATTCTGGGGTTTTACATGCCAAAACCACTATGCGATTATGGGGCACGCATTGTGCGGAACTTCAGATTAATTTCGACTATCTGGGATTTTTTAATGTGCACCCAACGCATGGTACAAAGGTGTTCTTGCAGTTCGCCCACATCGAAATGCGGCTGGGATAGGATCCCATGACCCTGTGCTTAGAAACGCAAGGAAAAACAAGGAAAGAAAGAAACGTACGTCTCTTTTTGTCCGTGACTCTTGTGCTGCTTCGCCAATCTACATGGTTAAACACAGGACAATGTTAAATTGCACAGCAAAATAAACAACTGCGAAATAACCGTAGGAGAGCTTGCTGTGGTATACTTTATTCGTGGGGTGCATTTGCACCGCAATTGCACTAGTGTTCTGCTTGATGCCACGAATGTGGCCTGCCTCGTACATATGGCAAGCTTCCTCAAGGGCGGATGCACAAAAATGCATTTTCCGGTTCGTTAGGACTTAAAAACCTCAGGGCGAAATCGCTGGAAGCGCCGTGGGTGCTTCCAATTGCATATATTAACAGGTGAGGCACATTATCACCCCCACTTCTATGTTTGCTAGAAGAATGTTCTAGCAAACATATAAGTGGGGGTGATAACGTGCTTCACCTGTCAATATATGCAATTACAGTTATCGACTGATAATTTAGACTAGGTGGGGACTATCTGAAAGTCCAAACAATCAAGAGCTGAAAGTAACGGATTTGACAGGAAATAAGTGAACTTATTCCACAAGTGTCAAGAAATGCTTTTCAATGCACTGCTGCCTGTAGTTATGCTTGTATACGGCCTGGCCATTCTGTATTTTGACTGCTGTTATGCTGCTGCTACAGATGGATGAAAGCACAGTCATTGCAGGCAGCAAACCTATATCCCCTGGCAACTTGAGCAAAGGTTGACTGTAATCCGACAGCCAAATGATCGTGAGTTTGCAAGAGTCACTGCCTGCCACTTCCCTTTCTTTATCTCCAACCTTGTCTGCACCAACATCGAGAGTCTGCCGTTCTCATCAGGTACGCATGTGAGCTTCTGCCCTTCGTACCAGCACATGCATGTACAAACTTGGTAGGCCTTTACAGAAGTTGCCACAGCTGATTGTTCGAGAAACCAAATTCTGCGTCACACACGCTGCTGTCAGTTCAGCCCGTGTGCTGTGATCGTACGCCCAATCTCTACGTAATCATTTACACATATGAAATTCTTCATAGCGAGCTTTCCACGACAGCAAGCCGCTTGACACCCCCACCGGCTAGACCTAACCAGCATGTCTCGTTGGGAGTTGCCAACCAAAGTTGTGGTTTGGTGCCGAGTCAACGAAACACGTTGCAATGGCTGTATGGCACTTGGAAAGCGGAAAAACCACCTTGATAACGAAAGTGAGGGCACGGGTGGCACGAGAAATAATCGAATGGTGGCAACTTCGTCCGTGGTCGCCGTGTTTTTGACATCAAGCGCGTGCGAATCAGTCCGAGAAATTTAACGAGGCAATGTACAGCCCGAGAAATTTCTGTCGCCGTTATAAATTAGTTCTGTGGAGTTGGTGGCAGTGCTGCAGGGAATTTCGAATACTTGAGCAGGTCTGAAAAATTAGATGGCAACATTTTTTTGTAGTCTACTTCGTGCAAAGACCGCGGATACTCGGACATTAACCTTTCGATGTTCGTAATTTTAAACGGGTGCAAACATCTGTCGCATGCTTTGATGATCGGTTATGTGCAGCTGCTTGGACTACATGTTTTGCACATGTGCAGCCTTAGACAAATGTTTTTTTCATTATAGTGCGGTACTGCTTAGAGTGCGGGTATTCGCGACTCTGGTGACTTACGCTATAAGCAGTAAGTCACCACGCTGTATTATAGTGGTTCTGCGCTCCAACACTCTCTAGCATTCAGGGTGAATTGGATGAGTACCTGAGAGACACTGCCACTCCCGGAATTTTCGACTCGCAAAAATAATGCGTTCAAAAAAATGCAAAAAAACTACTGTGAGTGCAAAAATATACATTTCAAGCGACAAAAGCAGGTAGCTTTCTTCTAAAGCAGCATTTAAGGATAGCAAGCAAGTTGGAAAGATGCTCTTTCAAACAAGACCAAGATGGCTGGCTCTGATAAGTGCTTTTGGAATGGCAAACGGTACTAACAGGTAAATTTCAGTGCTTTCATAGGCGAAACAGCATTTCAAAGTATATAAATACAGCGTTTTCTTCCTCAATGACATGTCATTTCGAACAAGTTTTTGCCAGAAGGTGTGCCATGATATGTATACATAGATAAAAAATAACAGAAATGAAAAACAAATTAAAAAAAAGTTTTTTTTGAGACTCATGTCCCTCCTTAACCCATAAAGGAACAGTTAAATGTGCGGGATTGGAACATAAACCTCGACAGCTGAGCTGCTTGTCTGGGCTTCGCTTGCTCCATGTCTGGCAACTACTGAATTGACTAAAATTTAATTTCAATTTTAAGGAGGCAATATCAATGTATAGCAAGGAAAAAATAGCTGTTTTTACTAATCCTGATGCTGAATTATCAAATTATCAAAAAAGAAGCCGTAATTGTGACTGTCCTTATAAATTACGAGGTGAGCGACAGCGCTGTGAAGCTGTTAGAATAATCGAGTATGTACAAATAATTGGTTACAACTGTAACAGATCGATGAGCTAATTGTGCTAATTTTTAAAAAAATTGATGCCCAGCCCTACTGAGTAGAGTACCAAATTCACAATGCCTGCGTGAAGACTTCTGCTGGGGGTGTACCCACCCTCTGTGGTGTGTAGATGGGTGCCATGGAGTCCAGGTCCGTCATGGGAAACTCGACGCCCTTGTTCTTCAGGTCGGTGTACACCTGGACGACACCCTGCATGTCCGGGTGTGTGCGGAATGCATCTGCCCAACACTGAAATACAGAATGACGGCTCAGTTATTCGGCTGCCAACTTGCACCGCAGGACCCGGCACTGCACACTGAAAGACAACCTAGTACTTGCACCCAACGAAACGCTGCTTTGGAGACTTAATTTAGCATACTAAGGACCCAAAGGACACAGAAACTTAAGACTGCTGCCACACAGTGTCACTTTATGTCCAGTTTAGCATCAGTTCTACGTACTTTGGTCCTTCCTGCTAGCTTATTACTAAAGAAACCAACTAGCCCATCAACTTGTACTTCAGCGACTATTCACAGTACGGTCTACTGTTAAAGGAGACGCCCAAGTAGAACAATGAAACCTCAGTGTATAAATATAGATACTATAGTGAATTGTCAGATTAACAAAGTAAATCTAAAATGTTTCAGGCTGATGTCAGCACGTAAAGAATACATGCTCTCAACAAATATTGCACGCAACGAAGGTACCATTCGTTGGGTGTTCATTTAAATTTGACTTTACATTGTTTTACTTCAATAAGGCAATACAACCGAAACATTTGCCTTCACCAAAAAATTGGCTGAGGTTTAACTTTTGTAAACCTAGTTATCACGAGCAAAAGGCCTGTTTGGCTTGGTTTTGCAAAGACTATGCACACAGTGTTTCATTAAGGTTAGGCCACAGTCTTTCCCGCACGTTACACACGCTGCCGAATAGGTAGTTTGTGGAGTCGCGGTGAAAACTGGCCGTCACAGTCGAGCTTTCCGCCAGCCGAAGGGTGTGGTTTGTCAAACGTTCCTTGTGGGTGCCGTTGCTCGTATCCACGGCTTTGTCTCCTACTCCTTGTTGTTGTTCGTGTTGCTGAATAACGGCAGCGGCTGCAGTAGCTTTGATCTTGGCACGCTTCCGTGCTGGTAAGCTTCTCTGTAACATGCTAATCCAGCCTCCCTTTGCTCTGGTGTTTCGGCAGGCAACTTTGCCTTTGCTTGAAATTTCGCAGCCTGTTGTCTAGTTACGTCTACCGGATGATTGGGTTCAGCCTGTCGCTTGAGCTGAAGCGCAGGCACAGACGGCCCAGCCGGTGCGCCATCCATGGCAAGACTGAGCAACTAAGCATAGAGGGCCAAGCACTGGCAAAGCAGCCGTTATGAACCTTTGCCTAGTCACATGGTACTGCAGCGGTGAGGTTTAGAGCGAGCGCAGCTGCGACACCTCTTGGCAGCAGATCATGTGGCGTGATTGTCACCCCTGCCACAGTTGCGCTCTGGCGGTTCAAGATCATTGCGACATGATGAATGACCTTGGGAGACATGGTGTACTAGAGCTTTCGCTCTAAAGGCGCGTTCACACTGAGACATTCGGCATCTGGAGTGGCGTGGAGCTCAGTTCGGCGGCGGCGAGATCCGCCGGAATAGCCCCTTCCGCACCGATTGTTCCCGGACTGATTTTTGCAGCAGCTGCAGCCGGATTCCCTAACCGCGGACCAATCGTAGCGCGATGCAGCATTTCGAAAGATGGCGGCCAAGCCTGACGTGCTCGTCATATCGCAGTCTTCGAATGCGTCGTGACATCGGAAATGCTCATCGAAATGGTGCGTAACCGCCCCGTCCTTTTCGACAAGTACCACGAGAAGCACAAGGACTAAGTGACCTCACAAGGTGGTGTGACCAACCTTCGTGTGCTGCAAGCAGGACGAACCCACTAACACCGGTGGTGTCGTCTCTTCGGCGAATGCTTCTGCACATCACGCATTGCCCGAAAAGCGCTTGCCAGCAGGCCTAGCAGTGTTGCCTCTTCTTGCTCAGGGTTTATTGTCGTTGTAAGCAGTGACGAAGCGGCCAAAATAAAAACACGTGAGCTCTACGTGAGCGAAGAACTCTACGTGAACTAGAAAGGGGGAGCGGGTCCATGGCGGACTTTCCACTGAGGATTTTTTTTATAGAAATATTAGTGGTGCCACTGTCGCCTTCACCTGAATGAGCGGCTCCACACACCGGTCGCACGCTTGTCGCGTCGAAGACCCTACCACAGCTTCAGGGAGCTTTGCCAGGTGTTACACTCTTCTGCATCTAGTCTGATACTCGGTGGCGGAAACAGTGATTTTGTTCCCCGCCGACCTGCACTCAATAAAATGGAGAAAGAGCGACAGAAACAATGCTAACGATAAGACAACAATGGTGTGTCGAGCAGACGACAGTCACTCAGCCCGTGAGCTCGCCTCAGCCAATCGGTGCTGCCGAAACAGGCGGAGCCTCAGGAGAAGGCGACGGCAGCACCACTGCAATTTCAGTGCTTTTTGCAACGCCCTCGTAGTTTGCCAAACCGTGCGCTGCACCCACTCCCCCATTCCAGTACCCTCTAGTTTCGTGTTGCGGGAACGTCCGGGATAGCCCACACTTGCTTGGAGGTGAGCGTCGTACACGGCAGATGGCTCTGTATTGCGTTCCGGCGGTGCGGTGGGCAAGCAGTCTGCACGACGCCAATTTCGGCAGCAGGCAAATTCCGTTGGCTGTAGACGCCGGATTCCCCAGTGTGAACGTGCCATTAAAGTAGGGGCTGATATGATCTATTTGACTAAATTTATAGCAAAAAAAATTGTCTATGGGCTTTTATGTCATATCCTGGTGATAATGGATGAAAGAATGACAACTAAACATTCCTTTTAACAGTGATCCATGCTATACTTTGACCAAAGGATAAATGAGCTACTTGTACCGAAGCAAAACAAGATACGAGACGTTGTACCGGAAGGCTCTAGAACAATTTTCACCATCTGAGGTTCTTTAATGTGCACCTACGTCTAAGTATACAACCATCTTAGCACTCCACCCCCGTAAAAGCATGGCTGCTGCACCTGGGACTTCAACCTGTGCACTTGTGTTTAGCAGGACAATGCCGCAGTCACTTGGCCACTATGCTTACTTGTTGGCAGTCTTGTGGTAAGTGACCGCCGTAGCATATGAAATCGTGCCTGTTGATGCCAACGTAGTTAGATCTTCCTCTCCTATCATCTCCGCCACCTACCTCGGGCAAAACCGCCCCTCCATACGCAACGCCACATTTTCTGCCAGGGGTCATGTCACAGTGCCCCGCCAGCAAGGGGGCTACAAGCACAGTGCCGAGGATGATGCAGACTGATGCGCGCAGACTTGTGTCACATATTGTGTACCGCTGAGCGCATCAAAACAGCTTGTAAATACACTCACTCTCTCTCGTGTCCCTAACAATACTAACAATATTTTTATACCCTTAGTTACCCCAATTCTTCTTGATCCCTGAACACCAGTGCAGGCACGTACCCAGTGGGGGGGCCCGGGGGGGCCCGGGGGGGCCCGGCCCCCCCCCCCCCGAAATCAAGTGGCATACCCCCCCCCCCCCCTCCCCACCCACGCCACCACTCCTCACACATTCCTAAAGCGCCGCCAGATCAATGTTGAGACTTGGCAGCTGTTCATCGGTCAGCATTATGCTGCCTTTTTCACTCCTTTTAGATGGCGGTAGTTATCGGCATCTCTTGTTATGTGAAGGACAGTTTTCTCATAGATTCCGCACTCGCGCGATTAACTCGAGATGCGTTCAGTTGTCACCATCTATTCAACCGTCACGCGCATAGCTGTTGCTTTTGTTAGTTCAATCTTCTCTGTTTAGGCTGATCCTGGGACCAGGAAAGGGATGCGGCTGTTACTCAGCTGGTCTGTACTCTCGTGGAACAAGTTGCGGCCGGAGAAAACGCCAATTGCGTTTAACTTTTCCTTTTGCTTCATTATTTCCTCGAGTTACGGCTCGCCGCAACACTGGCAGATGCCCGGAACCATATACACGTGATATGGGTCAGATAAGGTGGGAAATAAAATAATGTGAAAGAGCGTCCATCATGAAACCCTGCAGTAACCCTTAAACCCATAAGCAAGATGACTGTCACCCGTTACATCGTGTTTTTCCCTTATTGTATAGCACTTTTCGTGCAAAATTAGCAACTGGAAACAAAAATCGCGAGGTGTTGAGAAATTAAGCGATCTACTAAGGGAGAGAGCCAAGGCGACAACCAAACTGCAAGGAAAAGCGAATAATAAAGAAAGTTAACCGTTGTTTATGAGAATATTTATGGATCAACACCTTTTTATTTAAAAAGGAAGTAGAGAAAATGCCGCCGGAAGTGGAGAACAATTACTTGTATCGAATGACGCTTTTACAGTTATCGGTCGAACCGCCTCACGTAGCCACTTCTCTGCTGTGCTTATGTGGGTGTTTTTCTAACCTTTCGCGGCGAGCACAGTACGTCTAGAATCGCAGAGTCCTGCACTCTACGCGGTTGTATGGGACTGGCGGCCGCACAGCGTTACGCAATTCGCGGAACTGTCAAAACTGATCAACGAGGGGAAAATAACTGGTATTCGAAACTATAACATGAGAAAGACTGGAAGCCGTAAAATATGAACGCAGCCTGAAATCAGTAAAATGAAACCTGGCATAGGACAAACCATGATGTATGCACTAAAAGATAAGAAGGATAATATCATCAGCAATCTCGAAGATATAGTAAAAGCAGCGGAAAAATTCTAAGCTGACCTGTATACAGTACCCAGAGGAGTCACGATACCTCACTTAGAAACAGTAATGAACAGGATACAGAAACTCTCCTATAACTAGCGATGAGCTCAGAAGGGCCCTGCAAGACATGAAACGATGAAGAGCGGGAGCAGAAGGTGGCATAACAGTCGATTTAATCAAAGATGGAGGAGAAATAATGCTTGGAAAACTGGCGGCTCTTTATACGAAGTGTCTATCGACTGCAAGGGTCCCAGAAAACTGGAAGTATGCAGACATTATACTAATCCACAAAAAAGGAGACGTTAAAGAATTGAAAAATTATAGGACCATTAGCTTGCTCCCAGTATTATATAGAATATTTACCAAAATAATCTCCAATAGAATAAGGGCAACAATGGATTTTGTCAACCAAGGGAACAGGCTGGCTTCAGGAAGAGATACTTTACAATGGATCACATCCATGTCATCAATCAGGTTATCCCGAAATCCGCAGAGTACAACAAGCCTCTCTATGTGGCTTACATAGATTACGAAAAGGCATTTGATTCAGTAGAGATACCAGCAGTCATAGAGGCACTACGTAATCAAGGAGCACAGAACGCTTACGTAAAAAGCTTGGAAAATATTGCTACATGCGTGTGGTATTTGTTTGTTTGAACGAGGCGCGTGGGCGCCATCACTCCAGAAAAGAGGAGGAAGAATGAACTATGCTCGCGCTGTGAACCTAACCGGTCAGCGCTGCAACCGTTGTTGTAAATATAATCTGTAAATAGTTTCTCGTCTTATTGACTCGTCCTTCGCATAAGAATATCTACAGAGGTTCTACAGCTACCTTAATTCTACACAAGAAAAGCAGGGAGATACCTAAAGAGAAAGGGGTCAGAAAGGGAGACACAATTTCTCCAAAGCTATTCACTGCGTGCTTAGAAGAATTCAAGCTATTAAACTGGGAAGGCTTAGGACTAAAGATCGATGGCAAATATCTCAGCAACTTTCGGTTTGCCGATGACATTGTTCTATTCAACAACAATGCAGACGAGTTACAACAAATGATTGGAGACCTTAACAGAGAGAGTGTAAGAGTGGGGTTGAATATTAATATGCAGAAGATGAAGATAATGATAAATAGCCGGGCAAAGGAACAAGAGATCAGGATCGCCAGTCGGCCACTAGAGACTGTGAAGGAGTACGTTTACCTAGGTCAATCAATCACAGGGAACCCTGATCATGAGAAGGAAATTCACAGAAGAATAAAAATAGGTTGGCTCGCATACGGCAGACATTGCCAGCTTCTGACTGGAAGCTTAGCATTATCATTGAAAAGTAAGGTGTGCAATCAGTGCATTTTGCCAGTGCTGACATATGGGGCAGAGACTTGAGAGCAAGTTAAGGACCGCGCAAAGAGCGATCGAACGAAGATTGCTAGGCATAACGTTAAGAGAGAGAAAGAGAGCGGTTTGGATCAGTGCGCGAACGGGTATAGACGATATTCTAATTGACATCAAGAGGAAAAATGTAGCTGGGCAGGTCATGTAATGCGCCGGTTAGATAACCGTTGGACCATTAGGGTTACAGAATTGGTACCAAGAGAAGGAAAACACAATCGAGGACGACAAAAGACTCGGTGGAGCGATGAAATTAGGAAATTCGTGGGCGCTAGTTGGAATCGGTTGGCGCAGGACAGGGGTAAATTGGAGATCGCAGGGAGAGGCCTTCGTCCTGCAGTGGACATAAAACATGATGATGATGATGATGCTGATGATGATGATGGAGGTGGTGGGGCCCCCCCCCCCGAAAAAAAATCCTGGGTACGTGCCTGCACCAGTGCAGCATGCCACCAGCTCTTAACTCCTGCAAGCCACACATGCTGACACGTTCCAGTCAAGTTTTCTCCCCAGTGCAAGCTTTGTTATGCGCACCTGTATGAGGCTGAGCACCTTCTCCTGCACGGCGGTGGGTGGGTCGTTCTTGGGGCCAATCATCTTGACCAGGTCCTGGATGAAGTCCTTCTGCGACACCAGCAGGTGGAACCGACGGCCGCAGTTCTTCACACAAGTCTCCAGTACCTACAAACAAGCATTGGCAGCACTGTCAGCCCCTGAATGAAATGAGGACAGAAACAACGAGCGGGCTGAATACTAACGCAGAATTTTCTGGGGGGAGAACGTGCCGGTGTGCGACCCCCTGGCTACGCCACAGCCCATGGGAAGCCAACAGGCAATGAACCCGAGAAAGGACGGGGGAAATTAACAGTTGTTTAATTGAGCTGTATATTTATTAAAGTACTAGGGCGAAATTTACAATAAACTTGTTGTTTTTAATAAAAGTGTGATGACAGCACGAGAAAGACGACCTAGCTGCTCATGGAAACCAAACCCACAACCTTCGTATGACGACCACAGTGTCCCTCCAATTAGGCTACAGCAATGGGTGTATTTATGTATGTGCACTAATGTAGCCCAGGAAGTGTTAAGATAGTGACACTCACAACCATGGCAGCAAATGTGGAACCTTCGTTAAGTCACAGGTGTCCACACAGTATTTATATGAACCTCAAAGACACAATCAGGAAAAAGAAAAATATCAGCTTGCTTTATAAAGAGAGAGAAAATGCATGTTGCACAAACCCTACACAAGTTACATAATAAGCAACATTGTGCTGTCACTTAGTAATTGCAAATACTTGTGGTTACACAAACCTCTGTCTGCTGTCTCTCTACTGTTTCTTGTTCTTGTTGCCTGAAACGCTTTTTTTTTTGCCCAGCAAGCCTTACCTTCATTTTTTCATTTTCCAATTACTTAAAAAAATGGTTTTTAGTCCTTGCTGGCCATAATTTATAGGCACAGCCCGCTTCATTCTGTGAATGAAGTCATGCGGCATATCCTCCAATGGGCTTTCACCAGAACAGGTGTTTCGAGTGTGAGGCCATAAAAAAAACTGCCTCATCGCAGCAAACGCAGCTGCAGCGGCAGACTGCAGGGACCTACTGCCCTGCCAGTTCCAGACGCACCTAGTTTGCTTGACAATGTTTCTGCCCAGCCGTACTTACTTCTTTTACTATCTGTATGTAGGCTCTCTTAACATTACTTAAAGTGTGGTCTTCTCTTTCACTGTAAATGTTCTTTTTTTCTTTCATAGTAGTAGTTAGCAAAACTAAGAATTCCATTGTGTAAGGTGCAAGTACGATGACTAGAATTTGTGCAACTAGGTTCATTCATTCTTCATAGTCATATGACATAAGCATATCATCCCTCAAACGCAAGACTGGTCTTCCAAATCTTTCCGTACATCGTCACATTGCCAGCCTCTGTCTGTGTCACACATTTTTTCACAGCTTCCTCAATCGCACACCCTACATCATCCCACTGACATGCATATCCCACCGCACTAACCATCCGTATCAAATTGTATGCTCACGTGCACGCACTACCACCTTCGCTGCCTCATTTTTTCTTCGTGCAGTAGTGGACTGGAATGGCCTTCCCCGAGACGTTGCAGCAATCACGTGCCCATCAAGCTTTACAGAAAATGTAACAGCACACTGTTCCGCATAAAGACTTATTTGTAACCTTCATTTGTTAGCCTACCCCTTATGTAATACCCCCAAAGCGGGGGTCTCTAAGGTAATAAAGAGATGTGATGTAACAAACACTTTTTTGAGATTTTTTAGTTGGTCCTTAATGTTCAGCCAAATTTCCCCTATACTGGGTTCTTTACTGTCGGAACAAGCCAAGCACAGCAGTGACACCACCCTTGTCAACCTCATTGCTGTTCTGACCTGCTATAATATTTGGTTACCGCCTTTCCTGTGCACCGTCTGCCTGTCCTTGTACTTTTCCACTCTGAGTTTTTTGCTGTTGTTGTTCAACAACAAGAGCTACAAGAACTAACCTTCACTTGTGGGCCTAGTCTTGACATATTGTTTGCTGTATGGTGATAAAACTTTACACAGATACCACAACACACCATGCAAGGTGCAAAACAGGCAAGGTCAACAAACAAGTTAGAGAAAAACAGCATATTTTAGGCATTCACTGACAACACTGACTATTTCAGCGACATGCTCCACAATCTATGCAACCTCACATGGCATGTGCAGATAAATGCCACACAAATGATGCAAACAAGTTACAAAAGATTAATGTAATTATTTGGCAATGAGTGCCAAAACACGCATGTACATACACACTTTAAGAATATTCTGCTTTACATGCAATCTGATATAATGCACGCTGACAAACAGACCCAATAAAAACAGTTAAAGGATGACTAATGAGACAGACATGCAAAATGTGGAAGAAGTGTTCGAGACTGCAAATAATGCCTGCAATTACTCTACGAAGTTGAAACGAATGATGCAGCGAGCATTATACACATGGGCATGTTCCAGTGCAGTTATCTTATCTATGTCGCAAGGATATCTCATGGCAGTACAACCCATCATGATGCCACCATACACCTCTGTCATAGAGCCAATACTAGCCATTGGCCATGGGTCCAGACAATTCTAACACCTACTTAAATTGCACGCTCTATGAGCAAAAATGTGTACTCACGGTGAGAGCGTACATGACTACTGTGTAGTTCTTGCCCGCATTCTGCATGAGCCTCTTGCGTATCGCGCGGATTGCATCTTTTGGCCTGGAACAAACAGACAGGAAAGTTTGAGGTAATGGAGGGGTGCTTACCACCATTACTGCAACACAAAAACAGCAATTCATTACCATCCTCATTTATTAAACCTTACTAGACCCCTGTTTGGGCATTACATTAGGGGAGAGCATACACAAGAAAAAAATATATATATTAAAGACGAAAGCTGGAAGTAGCACTACGTCCCCAACAAAAGGGTGGGAAAGGACATACAAAGGCATATAACGTAAATGTTGTATCTTAAGACTGGGAGGGCTATACAAACAGAATGAAACAAGGCTGGAAACCCACTCCTACATTTATAAGCTTACTTGCAGCATTAAGACGAACACCACTGTGATGGACTTCACACGTATGATGAAAGGTGCCTCAAGTGAACTCACTGAATCACATTAAAAAAGGCTTAAGCTTTTATTTTGAGCACACAGATATATGGACACTGCAGGAAGACTGCAGTGAGACTTAGGCAGTACTTATAGATACACACACACACGCACATACACACACACATACACACGCACGCACACACGCACACGCACACACACACACACACACACACACACACACACACACACACACTACTTATATTTGTACTTCTTGGGTAGTAAAATGATTATAGCAGAACTTGTTCTTGGGCTAGCTGGCTTATGCATAAAGCAATAACTCTAGTGTTATCAAAACGATGAACACATGAAAAATGGCAGGAGGAATGCTACACTTATGACTGGTTTACTTCAGGAAGGAAAGCAGCAATATAAACAAACATACAAAGGATCATGTACCAACTTAATGACAGTCTGTTATTCAGCGAAACAGTAAACAATCAGATCAACATGTCACTGAAACAAGCAACACTGCATTTCTTTTTTATGCGATATGCTTCGAGCTGTCCAAGCACAGTTGTGACCTTGCACTTACCAAATATCCTTATCCCATGTAGTCGTGATTCACGCATGCATGCACTACAGTGTGCAGGTAAATGAGCACCACCATTAGTTCTAATATATAATTGGTGTTCCCGTGCATAGCCATGTATATCACGACCTGTTTGGCCTATGTGGGCTTCTTCACAGGCAAGTGGAATTTCGTAAATGACACCAGTGGCACATTCTACAAACGAGCTGGCATGTTTCAACTTCTTTGTAGTATTCATACTGTCATGTTGTTCCCATTATGCTAGCACTTATGGCTAATGATTTCAAAATTTATTATCAGTAAATGTCAATCTTAGCCTTTCAAATTTTGTGCCCAAACTACAGGACTAGAAACATCAGCATGGTGTCACAAATTTAAAAATATTTTAGCACATTTGACTCCACAAAAGGTGCCAAGGTCATGCCTCTGCTTACCTTCAAATGCAGTGCCACTATTTTTAATTAGTAGGCAGCTACCTCCCGCTGAGCAGACTCTGGCAAAATCTCTGACAATGGGAGGAGCTGGGGCAGGAGTGTCACCGTAGCTCTCCGAACCATTTTTTTTCTTTTACTTATTAATTCTTGCTTGCTTATGAAAGGGGGGCGCTGCTCACAATAAGCCCAACCTATGTTTCAGAAAGTATATCTACAAACATATACTTTGTTACAACCTAGGAATTCAGTACGAGAGCTGCCACTAGAACTGCTGTGCATTTGCTGTCTGTGCCTCCACATTCCAAAATAATTCACAAGACCCCATTACCGAAAAAGTTTGCCCCTACCGTTGCATTACGGCAATGGGCAAACATTGCCCATTGCCATCTATAAGTGCGCTGGTTGAGTTGTACAGCAGTGTATTTGCCAGTGAAATCTTAGGTCAACACCAACTATACCTAAACTAAATATTTCTCTTTTGTGACCCCTTGAACTCAAACCCGAGCATGTCTAACGATGGCAGAGAGCAACCACGCTAAAATAGTACAGGCCATGTTTCTATGCTCACATTAAAATGAAATGAACAAATGTGAGAAACCTTTGAGACGATATGACCACCTCTGAATCAACTAGATCATAATGCAAAAGTTACCGGTGAAATTGAAGTCATTGTAATCGTTACTAGGTGAAAGTACATTAAGGATGTAAATACTGCGTAAATGGCATTACCCTTCATCGGTGTCGTTGACAATGTCGCATATCTCCATGTTGAGTGCCCAATTCTCTGAAGCCAGGGAGGCATCTGTTGCTTGCTCTGCAATAAACAGCCATAGGGGCTTTCAGAACTCTGGCTAAAACATTCACAGCTGAAATGACAGTCCTTATTATATCTGCTACAAAAGATACACACTGTCCCCAACCCCCTCTCGGGGAAAAAAAGGAAAAAGCTAGTAAAGCTAATCAGATACAGTGCTCTGCAAATAAAATTGCATTGCTATGCTAGAACAAAAATGTAAGTGAGAGGCTGGTTATCACGGTTATTAGGGGAAATGAGGGAGTGATAAGCCTCAGACTGCAGCCAACATTCAACAAGAGGAGCCATCTTCATCAAGGCCTTGACGAAGACAGGTTCTCCAGTTGATCAGGAAAGTTGTCACCATGACTTGTCATTATCATTTAGTTACTTTACAAGATCAGTTCAGAGTGATGAAGTATTCTTTCAAATCTATATCTTTGTTAATTTGATGGTAAGAGGTTGATTACCAAAATATATGAAGGACAAACTCTTTTTTTTTTTAATTTTGTACAATACCCCAGCACATGAGTGTGATGTGATAGATTTCAATTTATTTTCTCATATTGTGGCACATGCGCCGCAGTAAAAGCTCTCAAAGTTCAGTCGCTGACTCCTTTATAATACAACGTAGTCCATCTTTATTGATATGAAGAAGATGTGTCTCAGTTTATGATGTCAAGGCAGGAACTTTGAATTGGTGTCAGTCACCTGTCTTTCATTTTTGCGTCTTTCTAGCTTGCCAACCCTCTTCTTATGGCAAGTGTGATTTTTATAGTATTGCGAAGGCTTAATTTACTTACACAGTCAAACCTATATCTCTGTTTAGTGTCCCATTAACTCACGTGGCAATGGTCCAAGTGCATTTTGGCCTACTTTGCGTCTCAAGTTATTTAGAAAGGAAATCAACATAGCTTGAAAAAAAAAATAATAAATTTAAGATATCTGACATCTTCACTTGATGCATTCCCAGATTTCCAAGGAAATGAATGTGAAGGAACAGCAAGAAAACTGTCAGGACATGGACAACCTATGTGTATACATAAAGTTTTAAAAAGGATTTTAATAGTTACGGAGCTCAACAGAAATTTAGCCAAGTTTTCCGTTCTCAAGTCAAATTTAACCTCATTTTGTAACACATTAGACGAAAACATTAGACGAAGACATGAGGATGAGCACTAACTTTAAAACGGACGTTTGGGCGAGTTGGTAAGCCATTTTAAACAGAACAGCGCATATTTTGACAGGGACAAGGAGGGAGACATGACACGACAAGCGCTGACTTGCAGCTGATGCAACACCCATGGTTATTCAGCGACTGCTTACACACGGCAACAGTTGCAAGCCAGCGCTTGTCCGTGTCATGTCTCCCTCCTTGTCCCTGTCACAATACGCGCTGTTCCGTTTAAAACACTAACTTTAAACTGCTCTGCTTTTATTTTGTAGCGACATTAATAAATGTCGCTCCAAAATAAACCGCACCATTTGGAAGTTAGCGCTTGTCTTCCTTTCTTCGTGCTTCTGTGTCTTAGTTTAACCCATGCGCTCCACACAATAATGATGCAACCCCAATCAGCCAAATAAGTTATGCTACTTCAGAAGAAACACATAGTGCTAATTTTCAAGCACATCCATGCTTAATTCAGTAAATGAACTTGCTATGTAGAGCATTTGTATCTGTGCCCAATAGACAAATAAGTGCTTGCCAGATGTGCTGCTTAGCTAGCTGCAGCTCTCCTCGTGTACAAAGGAAGCTTTACAAGGAATGCTTCACAAAAGTGACAATCGCTTATGAACTGGATGGGGTTAGATTCAGCACATCGGAAGCTTCTAGCTCGCCCTGCCAACGAGTTTTGTTTAGCGGGCGACGATATGATACAGCAGGAAACTCATTCTAGTACACACACAGATAGGGCAAATCTGCACAGATGGTGTTCTTTTTGTTGTGTGCGTTTATTTTCTGCATGTGCAGTCCTCTGCTTGCCTTCATGTGCCGAAACAAATGACGAGAAAGTCTGTTGTTGTATATTTAAAGCCACAATCGTCAACCGAAAACACACGCCGTATGCCATCAGAACTGTCTACGACCGAAAACGGCTTGCGTTTCTGTTTTTCCAATTGTGTTCCTCACGCTGCCATGACTTCCGGTGACACTGTACCAATACGAGCCGGCTGAACGCGAAATCACTACGGCCACACCCATGGTTATACTGCGACTGCTTACACACGGCGACAAACGCAGCCGCAGACGAGCCAACCCACTTGCGCGGTGATTCACGCGAATCGACGCTCACGCAAACCGCGGGCAACGCACCACGGTCGCGAAAGGGAAAGCCGGCAAGTAGCGTAGTCGTTATACGAGGAAACGTTCGCGCCTCAGTCGTCTCGCGTTCTCCCGAGTTTGGAACGACGAAGCACGATTGGGGTGGCTACCTTCCCCTTAGGTGAACGCCTCAACCACGGGGAAGGTAGACGTGAACGCCAGCTGTCAAGGTGCACCCGGTAATGGCCCCGCACTGCCCCCAAACACTTTCCCCTCGCAAGAAGAAACGGAGGTATATCCTAAATATAGGCACGTCGGACCGGCCCCCTTGCGCAAAACAAAAGCGCTTGTCTGTGCGTAACGAACGCTGGCGATTTCGTTCGCGTTTTCTAAAGCTCGGCCGTTATCAACTCGGTGTATGGGATGCGCTCTTTAGCCGCGGGTAACGAGCTGTTTCTTTTCCAGCTAGCACAGGGGCTGCGTCAGCCGCACACACTCAGCGCGATTGCGGGGAAAACAAAAGCCCGGCACTCTATCCGCTCGCGGTTGTTGCCGAGCACCGGACCGCAGCGCATAGCGCACGACGGCGACGAGACGACGAGTCACACACACGCGTATCGCGACATCAACAAGTCACCGATAGCGCGTCCCGTATATAGCAGCAGCGACTCGTCAGTGTGTTGTGCAAGGCTGTAGAACACAGCCCGACCTGGCAAGCGACCGACTAATTTCGGATGCAGGTGAAAGGCCCCGTCGTTTCCTGCTTCTCCGATGCGTGCATAAAAGTGAAAGAAATCCGCGCAACGTCGAATGGTGCGCTTGCTTGCCAACTAAACTCGACGGGCGGCTGTGCCCGCAGTCGCGCACACGCGCGACAACACAGATGCGATCACACAGCAGGATTGTGGTTTCACGCTATAAACGATCAATCGAGCTCTAAGCCACGCTTTGAGATCCTTCCCGCAGGACAATGGTTAAGGAGGAAACGGGAACCGTACGGAACTGCTTTCGCGAGTCTACAGCTGATTGACACTCAGTGAACGAACAAGAAAATGAATTCATATGTAGGCAAGGCTTACCTATCTTCTGGCCTACGACCGTGTTGAAGGGGTTTCCCCCAAGTTGGGCCAAGAGCGCGGACATTTTTGCGAACTCCGTGGCTCGTCGTGTATATTGAGCTTCGCAGCGGGTCGTCGCAGCTAACACAACGCAGGTGCTTATCGCATTAAACGAACGCCGTCCATTAGCGGCACGGCAAAACAGTTGTCTCGTTCTTCTCGTTCGATCAGTTTCGTATTCGAAAGAAAACGCCATCTGTCGCCGCCTCAAAGAAAACGAAATCGAAACAAACGTGAAATGTTTTTATCATTATTCTAAAACCCGAAATTAATTATTAAGCTCATTTTATTAACTGTAAGAAACCTTCAGCGGTACAGCATCATAATTTTGCTGGTTTTATGCCGAGCTGTTGCATTAATTTTCTTGTAACTTGTACATTGTGTTTGCGAAACGGAACCACCCCAATAATAATAATAATAATAATAATAATAATAATAATAATAATAATAATAATAATAATAATAATAAACACACAGCAACTGAACGCATTTAGGCAGGTATTTCCTACTTATCTTGTTCGTCTAACAAGTGCCGTAAGCACTCTTTTTAACACGATAAGCAATATCGCCCAAAAAAGATTTAGCAGTCTTTCTAAAAATGGCGTCTACGCTTCAGGCTACACAAGACTGCAGCGCCATCTTTGTTCAACTATTTTCGATTTGTGAGTTTATCAGGAAGGCAAGCGGCAGCCGCTCCCACTTGTTCGACGCTGCGCAGCTTTCGGGACTCCGCCGACGGCGCGAATTTCTTTCGCTTACGCAGCGGTTGGCATCGATAAAATAGAGCAGCTGTGTTCTTCTGAGAGTTTGTTTCCAGTGGATGAGAATCAAGAGACGACGTGTCTGCGATCCTCGATGAAAAGCAAGCATGATGTGGTGAACGTAAGCCGAAAACATGTCCACTAATTTATAGATATGCATTCTTTGGCAGCATCACTAAACCGTGCTAGCTGAACTAACCGAGTTACTCTACTGATTGCCAGGTTGTAGCGCTGTCGTTTTCGGATGATCCGATCACAATTAAGACCTCAGAAGAGCGATGTTTACTCAAGCCCCCAAAGACGGTGTAACGTCATCGTCTGTTCTGCTTGTCGATCTATTTTCTCTCGCTTTTATGTGGAGATCATCAAGCTCCAGCGGGGCGTCGGGCGCCTGCCAAGTTTTGCGGTATGCCGCAATTCCAGCTCGCACCCCCCTACCCCCGCCGTTGTTGTGCCTTGTACGGCGAATAATTCGTCTGCTCTTAGACGAGAGGCCAATGGCGTGCGCCTCCGTGAATGATGTCATAGCAATGTGGGCGTGGGGCCCGCGGGGCCGCGCCGTCATCTGTGCACCTGTGCTGCCGCATTCACCGGCAGGCCGACAGAGACCGCCTTTTCCGCAAGCTCTTTGGTTTTCCGCAATTATCTGCAAGAAATGACTTGTATGCTTAAGCTGGCTAAATTTAGGATTACTATGGTTGCAAAAATTAAATGCTTTGTGGCGGCATCTCTTAAAGTTCCTGTAAAATATTCTCTTCTTTAAAAACAATTGTTTACATGTTTTAGCTTTTATGCAAGTTGAGAGATGGCGCCAAAATCGCTTGTTGACCCATTTCCCCAACAAGTTTTGTTTTGTCGTCTGCTCGAAAATTTTCAGTTTGTTAGTGCTGAAAATGGTGACTGACGTTTGAACGCTGACCTGTAATGGCAGAGCGGAGCACTGTGAACACTGTGAACAATGGCAGCTCGAGATGTTGTGTGTGTTATCGTCAGCCGGGTTAGTCGGGTACGACGCCCGGAAAAATAACTTGCGTTATCTTGCTTTTGTAGCCCGCTCTTGTCGCCGTGATATTTGCTTGGGTAGCCACCGTTCAGAGTCGTTGCTCTATCCCCGTCAAAGGCACAGATTGCTATTCTTCAATCATTGTATTGGACGAGAAATAGTCGTTTCGTCGTCGTTCAGCCTTCCATAAAGCGAAGCGCGGAGCCTTTTTATTTATAGCCGTGACTTTTTTTTTTTTTTTTTTTTTGTAGCGAGACCGACGAGAAATGAAGGATGACACTTATGGCAGCAGGCAGGGTGATGCCTGTACGAGCCGTCCAGACGGCCAGATACCGTTGCGTCAAACGTGAAACGATCTGCGTCTCTCTCTCTCTTTCTCTCTCTTTTCTACCTATGCGTGCTGCGCTGGCAATGAGAATCCGTCCCTCTCTTTTTCTTTTTGATCTTGCGAATGTGGAGCACATTAACATCATTGTGAAGCACTGGCGTGATCAAATGTGTAGCTGGGTTTCTATTTCTAGTTGGTTATGTTGTTCTTTTGTAGCCCAGACACACGGATCATTATAATGTGCAGCTCGGCTAAAAAATTATTGCTTGCAAATGTATGGCGGCGCCGTTTCCGGTTATTCAGAACTGTATTTACACAATCATATTCCTGCAAATTGGGCTTGCCATTCATTCTTGTTCTACACATTTCCGTTAATAACGTTTTGCCTCCGTTGTGCATTCGTTCCTTGAAGCTATAATGCACAAATGAACGAAAAGACAATAATATCGGGTTTAAACACACGAGCAAGTGATGTATGTTCGAATGTTTTTTCGAGGAGGTTGGTGGGATATTGTAGAGACGCCGCGAAGATGGAGTGGCTCCAAAATAATTTCGATCACCCGCGGTTCTTTAACGTGCGACTAAATCTGAGTGCAGGAGCGCATTTGCATCTGCCCCATCTGAAAGCATTCGCGCGATAGGAAAACGAACCTGCAACCTCTTCCTCGTGCCGTCCTCTTTCACGCTGTCGTTTTGCCACCGTCACCACTTCAGTAAAGTCATCCCGTTGTCACCATGCCGTCGTTTTCGTGCCATCAACGTGAATCCTACTTGCGTCATAATCATGCTGTCGTCACTCAGTCGTGATTGTCGTCTTGCTTAGCACGCCATAGGCACTGTGCCCCCCCCCCCCTTCTTTTTTTTTTCTTCATTGTGAAAACACTATTATTTACATTTTAAATAGGCTCACTTCGCCTTGCTGCGTCGGGTCGATATGCGCATGAGTCGCTTGCATTTCCATAGGATGACCTTTTTATCATTCTCAACGAGCTCATGACAGGAGTAATCCGGTAAAAAAAAAACCTGCTGTGATAACGGCGCGTTTTTTATAGCGGCAAAAACAGCGCACTCCCTTCACAAGCGTTGGCGTACGGCCTTGTTGGTAAAACATACTCAAGATTGTTTTAAACGCATTGACGGCCAGGACAACAAGGACTCGCTTGTCCTCGTTGCACGGGACGTATTTTTTTATAGATGTTGCCTAAATAATTACAACAAATGTGACCATATATATTTGTCAGCGTTTTCGCTATTCCATACGTAAAGCGTAATAATAATAATAATAATAATAATAATAATAATAATAATAATAATAATAATAATAATAATAATAAACAGAAACCATGTAGTGTGTGACCTTGACCCCCCAAACCGTGTGCTTTTACCTTTTGTGCATTTTACCGTCCCTCGGACAAATATAGGTAGACGCTACTTTTACTGTGTCATAAATGCAAACTTTCAGTAAAAACGGCTGCTGTTGCAGTTACTGTATTACATCTTCAATATTTTTTAACAACCTTTTTAAATATTTTTATTTAATGGGTTGAAGTCTTCCCACGAGAGTGACATAGTTGCTATAACTGTCACATCTGACAACAGCCGTCTGCTGCTTCCTGTTTTTGAAAGCAGACGACAGCGGATATGCGTTCGCCTCAGAAGAGAGTGCACCGATATGCGCTCGCTCTCTTGATGGGTTATTGGTGCAACAGCTGCCTTCCGCAAAGATGCGCTGCGTGCTGGCACTTGAGAAAACCAGCGAAAAAATTGGGACGCAAAATGCGATAGAAAGAAGAAACACCACAACGCTGGTGTCTGGTGTGTGTCTGGTGTCAGCGTTGTGGTGTCTCTTCTTTCTGTCGCGTTTTGCTTACCAATTCGCGGCCACAGGCAGGGCTGGCTGCGCATAGGTGAGAGGCGTGGCGACAGGCTGCACTGCCAGCGCAGGGTTAAGATCACGGAAATACTTCTAACACCGTGGTTGAGATTCGCGGCTGCAGGCGGCTGATGGTGTGCGGAAGGGACAACTTGGGCGACCTCTTCGGAAATGAGAGTGCGGGGCGTGTTTGGAAGACGGGTGGTGGGCTCCTGAGTGAAGGGGACTAAAGAAAGTTGGCGGGCAACTTCCTCACGCACGAAGTCCCTGACCCGTTGAAATAATGAGCATGGGTCGTACATGCTGTCAAGGCTTGCCACCACGTCGTCGCTTCCCAGAGCACGCCGAGTCGAAGCGCGTTGCATAGGCTGACGACTTCGGACACAGTGCGCGGATTCCTGGCTAGGAGCATCTGGAATGCGCCGTCATCGATGCCCTTCAGTATATGGTGAATTCGCTCAGCTTCGGGCATTGCGGCGTTGACTCGTTTACAAAGGTCCACGACGTCTTCAATGTAGCTCGTGAACGTTTCTGCCGTCTGCTGTGCTCGGGCGCGCAAGCGTTGTTCAGCGCGCAGTTTGCGAACAGCGGGTCGGCCGAACACTTCCGTAAAGGTTGTCTTGAAGATTGACCATGTGGCTACGTCACTTTCGTGGTTGTGAAACCACAGTTGGGCAACACCAGCCAGATAAAAGATGACGTGGGTTAACTTCGCTGGATCATCCCACTTGTTGTGCGCGCTCACCCGTTCATATGACGCCAACCAGTCTTCTACGTCTTCGTCGTCTGCACCGCTGAAGACCTTGGGGTCCCGTTGTCGTGGAACGCCGGTGCAAGTGACGGACTGTGGCGTCGGCGCCGTTTGGGATGAGCTGTCGGTCATGGCGGGCGATAGCGTTCTTGATCGCAGCTCCAGAGTTTCAAGCGACGGGGTTTGAGTCGCGGCACCTCCACCAATTGAGAAGAGGTTTATTGGCGGCTCCTAATGCAAAAGCGCAGCGACCGGGAACGGCGAGACAGCCCGAAGCACTGTCCAAAAAGACGACAGTAATCAACAGCGCGAGCGGAGCCGAGCCGCGCGTTGGCGATGCGGCTGTGCCGCGAGGCGCGTCTTCTTCTTCACAATATATATATATATATATATATATATATATATATATATATATATATATATATATATATATTACTTGAATAACAGTTGCACTCCATGGCGGCCGCATTTCGATGGGGGCGAAATGCGAAAACACCCGTGTACTTAGATTTAGATGCACGTTAAGGAACCCCAGGTGGTCGAAATTTCCGGAGCCCTCCACTACGGCGTGCTTCACAATCAGAAAGTGGTTTTGGCACGTAAAACCCCATATTCATTCAACAGTTGCACTTGAAGAAACTTCGTGGGACCTCGAAGAATTGTCACCTTCGCCGAACTGGCAGAAGCACAGCTTGGAACACAGTTTCACCGACTCAGAGACACGGCTACGGGAAGAGCGCTCCTGACAAGGTTAGGTCGCGACCCAAGGAGGCATCTCGATCAATCCGCCGATATACCCGACGAGATCCGTAAGACCCTGCAGGTCAATCCCATTCCGAAAAACATGGATCCAAATCTCCACGCGGCCAGAAGGCAGGCGCGGGCAGACTATGTGGAAAGGCATTTAGCCAAGCTAGAAAACACGGTTTTCACGGATGCAACACTGTATCCATGGAATAGACACTGTGGGGATGCGAGACTCTCACGCATCCCCTGATATGCTGTTTTCCCGCACGGCTCGCGTGGCCTGGCGCCCGCGGCGGTCGGCGTGGTACAAGCGCGGTGCGAGAGATGGCGCGACCGTCGCGCCGCGGCGGGGTTACTCGGGCGCCGAGGGACAAGGTGCTGCCTCTTTCCCGGCGGGTCGGCGAACAGCGCCGGACGTACCGCGCGCGCGCGCCAATCCATGGTTCTGCGAGACCGTCTCGCGTGGCCGCCTTCAAACGTGCCACCATTCGCGTGACTGTACACGCGAACGACCAGGCGTTGGGATCCAGCATGGGGCGAACATATTCGCTCGCAATGCGGTCGCGGTAAGTCGGACTTCTAGATTTGTCACGCGCCCATCGGCATGCTTCGGGGATAGCAACTCGGCTAGCAGGCATTGATCTATGAAAGGTGCAATAAATGCCCTTGTGATTGTTTGCACTACCGTGTTGTCGTTCCTTTGTCCCAAGAGTACGGAGGAGAAACCCATATCTCCCACAACACACAAATTACATTAAGGCAGCTTCGGTAGTGGTTCAGCAGTCTAACACCATAGCCACTGAGCAACCACGGTGGGTGAACTGCGGTTGCATGGCCGGAATTGGGGCCGGGTGTGTATTGAATTCTATCATTTCCTATCGCACCTACTGTGCGATAGAATGTGAGCTGCAGGAATAGATTTTTAAAAAATTAGTGAATGTTTTATTGAATAAATAAGTAAATAAATCAATGAAACTTGCTGCTGCGAGAGTTCGTTATAGGTGGTTTGCACTGAAGTCATTGTGGCCGCCATCTTGGGGTACTAGCAGGTCGAGAAACTGCGTAAAGGAACGTGATTGCACGACGGGCGCGTCTTGCGCCGAGCGTTAAATCGATAAGCGACGATCCGGTGATAAGCGTTCTCCGTAAAGAAAAAAGAATAACAGTGTGATAATATGGTGCCCTGACGTCATCGTGGCCGCCATGTTTGTATATACTAGCACGATGAAAGGCTGCGTCCTCGACGTCATGTGAGAACTATTTATATCAGCAGCCGACCGTCAGTTGCAGTCTATATATATGTGTGTATATATATACACATATATATGCGAATATTGCGTATATTGTACGAATATTCGAAAAGTTCGAATATTATCGAAAATCATATTTTAAATATTCGTATTCGATTCGCAAAAATAGATATTCGAAAATGTTCGCATATTCGGTTGGTTACGAATATGCGAATCAAATCGAATGTATTGGTGGCTGTACAGGAGCAAACACGGTTCTTAGCATTTGTTTCTATCTCATCTAAGAATACTGGGGCGATTTTGTGCTGAAATTTGTGATGATTGCGTGCTTGTAACGAAATTTAGCCTGGGACGCACACTTAGCCACTAAACGCATAAACCGAGCGGAAAAGCCAGCCTCTCAGTAGCTAGGGGCGCGGGTTTGCGGACAGCGAGGGTATGCGTAAATTTTTCTTCCCTTATTATTATTTTTTTTTTGCAGCGCCACCTTCACTTTTGACTTTATAGCTTGACAGCAAGTACGATGGTTGACGACTGTCACAGGGTCAAATGCCTCCAAGTTTTCGGGCATCTGATGCGGCATATTAAGGCACAGGCTGATGAGGACAGCTAGTGGGAATTGCTAAATTTTCCAAGTTAACAATAGCCAAATACACAATGTTTTAGAATGACAGCTTAGTAGTCTAGCTTTTTAACGTTAACAGTGCAATTTCAATGGTACAACGTAACAAATTAACCCAACTTGCTAATTAGTGTATGTGCATATCATTATTCGATTCGATATTTGATATTCGCACACCACTAACTTGTGTGTGTATATATATATATATATATATATATATATATATATGGTGTACTGTCGTTTTAATGCGATGGCATTAGGAGTGTCAAATTGGAATTAACTGTCTCTCTTGAAGAGTGGGAAGCCGGTCACATGGTAGAGGTAGAGAGAGGATGGGGCAGTTTAGATTATCGTTTATACCGTTACCGTTAAATACTTGTTCCGTTTACATATATATATATATATATATATATATATATATATATATATATATATATGTAAACGGTACAAGTATTTAACGGGGCAACGATATAAACGGTAATCTAAACTGCGCCATCCCCTCTCTACCTCTACCACGTGACCGGCTTCCCACTCTTCAACAGAGACACTTAATTGCAATTTGACACTCCTAATGCCATAGCGTTAAAACGACAGTACACCAGCCCTGTCCTTTTCTGCGCGTCCTGCATTTTGTCATTGCACTAATGTTGCATCGTCGCCGCCGCGTTCTCATTCTTCCGCGCAGGTATAGCTGCCCTCGGGCTCCCGCTGCTGAAGTCCAAGCGGACCGACTACACCGCGTCATGGCGTCGAGCGCCTACGCTGAGTTGCGGTTGCAGCAGGCCGACGTGCTGCGTCGCCTGCCGCAGGTGACGATGATGATGATGATGATGACGACACATACTCGCGGAATAGGGATGGGTCAAGGTTCAGAGTGGTCGCAGGGAAACAAACAAACAAGAAGAAGAATAAGAAGAAGAAGAAGAAGAAGAAGAAATAATAATCAGAGAATCCAAACAAAGCGGTAGAAAAAGGCAAGACTGCGAAACAAATAATTGTGTGTAATTGAGCATTCAGTCCAGATGCATAGACGATTACATTTAAATGAGAGGTGCTTGTTTGATTCACTTGCTTTGGCATAGACTGAAGGCAGTCGTGAGGAAGTCCGGCCTTTGCGGAAATATTTTCTCTAATGTAGGGGACATTTATCGGCATTTATTTAAGTAAAAAATAAATTAATTCTGAGGTTTTACTTACCAGAACCACAATATGATTATGAGGCACGCCGTGGGGGGGGGGGGGGGGGAAGGGGGGGTCTCCGGAAAGAATGTGGCCACCTGGGGTTCCTTAACATGCACCGAATGCACGGTGCGAGGGCGTTTTCGCATTTTGCCCTCCCCATCGAAATGCGGCCGTCGCGGTCCCGCGCCCTCGGCTCAGCAGCCCAGTGCCAAAGCCACAGTATACGCCTCAACGGCGGTTTATCTATGTACCGGATACATAGGGTGCACGTAGGGAATTTTCATATGGACGGATTACAAGTATAATAATATAGTGCGTATGACGTATTTCTGCACGCATAAACAAATGATCCTTTAGAGGATGTCTGCAAGTTACGTAGACGAAGAAAAAAACAACACACATGCACTATATCGATAGATGTCTGGGGAGTCTTGGAGGGGTCAGCTTTAATCAAGGCTCAGCGTGACGAAACATGATGTGCATGAATTAATCAACGAACGAACAAATTCATTAACTAGTATGTCCGCGGTTGTCGTTGCACATGGACGTGCACGTAGCTCGCGGTAGTTCAAGGAAACGCATACAGCCGATAGTTGTTAAGCGCTTCATTATTGTGTCGAGCACCGTCGGAGGCGGAAGCCAAACTGAGCGCCGAGGGAAAAAAGGGCACCCGCTGTGGAGCGTGAGCTCCCCGAAGCTATAGTGAACTAGAACTATAGTTCACCATACCCGAAAGCGGTCTGGAGCAGTAGCCGGTTGCGTCGGGGAGGCGACTCGCCCGAGCGGAACGGGACACAGCATTAATTACATCAATATTCGTCGCTGTCGGAAGATCGACAAGGGCTTTCATCACCTAACGAGCACAGTATTTTGACCGCGAACCCAAAGTTAACTCTCTCGAAAAATGGCCGGTTGTCGTAGCGCGCCAAAGAGGCCGTCATCAATGGCCTCTCGCAGCGTGCACTGATCGCAATCCGTGTAGACCACATACCCGAGGGCCACGACAAGCCTACTTCGTAGATTCTGGCTTGTAGACTCCTTTTAAAAGCCGCAGCTCTCGCTTCAGCCTCAAGGGTGTTTACTCTCCCGTCCAAGGTTTTCGTACCGATTGTAACCGATTGACCTGCTAAAACTATTTTCTCCGATTCATTTTCTTTTTTTTTTTGTAGTTGCGGTTTGCCTATTAACGTTTGCCTATTCTCACGGCGCTTCCTTTGCACGAATGCTAGTGTTTTTCTCTTGTGCTTTCATTTCTGTTGTCACTCGTACAATACTCACCCGTTTATTAATCCCCCGTAGTGGGTGTGCGCCGTAACTTGCAACGATAGCAGCAGCACTTTGTGCGGAAGCATTGCGTGCTGAAGGATTTCATCCGAATCCATTGGCTTTCTATGGACTAGGTGAAGTCGGCAATGACGGCTAAACAGGTGAATATCCAGTAATCTGGTGCGGTATCCTCAAACAGCGCACTTTCGGGGATAGGATCACTTTCTCGAGCTTTCGCGCGGCTCGGCATCAGCGTTCTGTGGCAAGGTATACGGCGTTCATGGCACTGTGCAATGACCGCTGTCGGCCGTAGACGCCGTCGCGTCTGGCGCCGAGTCACGTAAGATCTCGCGAAAGTGATCCTATTCCCGAAAGTGCACTATTTGAGGATACCGCTCCCTGCATACCGTTAAAGTGTTTTTACATTTGAGGGTGCTGGTTTGTCCTGCGGCCATAACCCGTTTATTAAGACTATCCAAATGTTTATTGTACAACACGGTGAGATTAAACCACATCCTGCAACGAGGGAAGCCGCAGTTGAAAGGCTGCGCATTTCGTGCACTTTTCGTGTCGTCTCTCGCAGCAACGAGCATGCTTACTTGCCACAAAAGATCGACAAAAAGAAGAAGAGAAACACCTCTGTCTTCTTCACCCGTTAACCTTAAGGTTTACCCTTTTTACGCCTCAAGGGTGAGGGCGATAGCCATGAGACGAAGCAAGCGCCATTTATTTATTCATAAAGGTCTTAAATGTTTGGAGTGCAATGATGCAAGAAGGCTTTCAATGTAGTGTATAGGGAGTATTCACGTGACCTCACATATGCCGTATTGTGGTCCTATTCGCAGTTCCCGCTCTGCTGCAGGAGACAAGCGAATCAAGACAGCGCGTAGCTTTTCACCACGCTAGCTGAACAATATGGCGGCCTCGATGACATCAGTCACGCACCCTAATAGGGTGTCTGCTGAGAGCCTCTAGTCTGGCCAAACCCGTTGTTCTAAGGGGCTTGTCCGGATCACGAGAGAGTTATGATGCGGTTACAGTGTAGTAATGCGGTTAAAGATGCGGTTAAAGCCCCTTAAACTTCGTAAAACAGCGACACTCTCCTCCTCCGCTTTCACTCCTCCTCGTTTCTCCTTTCTTTCATGCTCCCTGCTCGACCGTGGCGCCGCCTACACCGCTCGAGCGTAGCAACGGCGCCAAATGGGCGCCAACATGCGCTCCTCGCCACTCCGTAGACGCTTCTCGAGCGAAAATGGCGCTGAAGCACCGCGCGAGGGCCCACGTGATGCTATTAGTCCAATAGCGACGCGGCGTCGGCCTCGGCCAGAGCGCACGTTTTTTATGGACGTTTTTTATGGACGTTTTTTATGGACGTTTTTTATGGAGGCGGCATTCTCCAAAGCGTGCCGCTATTTTACGAAGTTTAAGGGGTTCTAGATGCGGTGCTGACGCCGCGACGTCTGGCGCAGGGCCTGCGCACCTGGACGGACGAGCTGCTGAAGCGGCAGGCTCGCGAGCTGACGTTCCACTTCCCGGACGACGCGACGCGGCGCTACCTGTACGAGTCGTGGATCAAGTACTTCGGCGGCGAGGCCTGCGTCGGGGCCTCCCTGGACAGGCTCGTGCTCAACTGCATCGTGGCCACGCCGTCGCCCTCCAATCCCGCGGTGCCCCTCTTCGTCGACATCGTCCTCGGCGGTGGAGGAAGCGCGCCGCGGCCCGTGGCGGCCCGAGGAGGAAAGCATGTGCCTGCAGCGGGCTCGCGGGACGCCGCTCCTCCGAAGACCGTCGTCACTTCGGGTGATTCCTTTGTTCCCTGACGCAGATGTAGTATGCAAAGCCTCCCTATCGAAAGAAACCCGCATGTTCTCATATATCATATGGGAACATGCACAAACAGACACACCAAGCGCATTTTCGCTTGGTGTGTCTTCTTCTCTTACGTCCGTGTCTTTTTTGTTGCGCAATAATACTTGAGTAATGGATTACCATCTTGGCCCGGAATGATGCTCTCAGTAACCCACAGGATGCGACTTTGGCACTCCCGCGTTCCTTTGTGTATTGTTGGTGTTTATATTTGTTTTAATTTTTCGTCACTCTTTTTCTCTGTGTGTGCTTTTCTTCCTTAGCTTTATGTTTCCCCTTAGCCCTTCCCCAGTGCAGGGTAGCACACTGGATATCTATCTTCCGGTTAACCTAGCTCCCTGCCTTTCGCATCGCGTTTATATATATATACATATATATATATATATATATATATATATATATATATATATATATATATATATGTAAGGGATGACATGTAAGAACCTGTATGTTTCCGTAGATCATGTGGGATATGTTCTGCGTGATTCCCATAGCCATATCCAGTACATGAACTTATGGGGATCGTGTACGATAACATGTATCTTTCATACATCATATGGGAAAGGTCCCATATGCTCACATAAGAATATGGGACTTGACCCATATGACATATGATGGAAAATACGGGCTTTTATACGGGATCCCCACTTCGTGTACTGGATATGAGGATCGCATGGAACATAACCCATGTGATATATGGGATAACATACGGGATTCTGCATGGGACCTACATATGTTCATGCGGATTCTTGAATGTGGCACACATACATCTTTTCTATAGGGCTGGGAAGGTGTCCTCAAATTCAAAGTTTCAATTTGTAGCGGTTTCTGCGGTATACACAGTGATGTACTAAATTAGATTCACCATGAATTAACAAAGCATACATTCACATTTGTCACGGAACCTCTGTCCCGCAAACTTTTGTGGCAGATTGTGCCTGTACCTACTGAACAGCAACGTGCAGCGAATGTAGGTAGGACACAAAAAAGGACGCATGAGTAGAAGACTATAGCGATGAACTTCCGCTGTGCTGGTTAGAATTAAGTTAGCGCTAGAACAGAACTATAGTCCTGTTCTTAAACGATTTTCCGGCCTGCCTGTGCTGCTTGTCGTTGATAACGATAGATCCACTCGACCAACAGAATGTGTCCTTTTGAAGCTAGGCATACCGCATTTTACACATTGGGACGCCCGAAGTTAATTTTTAGAATGTTTAAAGTGTCACTCGGGGAAAAAAGAAAGAAAGAGAAAAAGAAGAAAAGAGATGAAAAAAAAGAAGGGAAAGAGTCGGCACTGGGAGTCGCCCAAAGTACGCGCTTTCATTCTATGGACAGTTTTTCAAAATTCTAAAAATGGACCACATGTCTCTAAGTGGTCAAACAGCAGTGGTCAAACAAGGAATGTGTCAGGCTGGAGCTAACGTATTGTTTGTCAAGGTCAGGGGCTTGTCTTCGCTCACGACGACTATAGTACCCCTTGTCTGAATGCTGACTCGATCCTGTCTGATAAATAAATAAATAAATAAATTAAATAAATAAATTAAATAAATAAATAAATAAATAAATAAATAAATAAATAAATAAATAAATCGCTTTTGTTACAGCAAGACGCACTAGCTGTTTAGCGAAAATAGGTTGCTAGAGGAAAAATTTTCTCCCTGGTAGCTTGACCATGCCCCAGCCACCGATAATGGAGCCGAAGACAGGTCGCATGCTGTACTTCCTTCGGAATGGCTGGGTTCACTAGCATGTACAGTACGTCTAGCATTTCGACTGCTGTTTATCCAGTCCTCACTTTCGAACACCTGTCTTGTTCGGAGCTCCATGCATTTGCTATTCGAGAATTACGAAGCTTGTAGTAGCTCCCTTGACTATACAATTCGGTTGTCTTATTAAAACCATAGAGTATTTAATTAACGTAGTGGTTGTTGCATTATAACCTCTGCAGCTGGCGCACAGTAAGAACACAAGTTACTTTCTTACCGACAGGTGAGGCGGTCGTCAAGGATGTTCCTGCCGCGACGAAGGGCAAGAAAGACTCTGCCGGCAAGCGGCAGGACGCGCCTTCGAAGGAGACCCAGTCAGTGGAAGCTCAAAGCAAAGACACCACGATGCCAGCCGGAACTAAAGTTGAAAACAAGAAACAAGCCGATAAAGACAAGGCGTCTATAGCTTCCGATAAAGTTGACTCGGTGAAGAGTGCCGCCAAAACCGACTCGTCTTCGAAAGAAAAGCCCGAAGAGACGAACAACGTTGCGGCTGAGGTCCAAAACACCGAAAAGGTCTCCAAGACCTCCGCGTCCGAAGTCGCGGCCGTCTCAGCCAAACAGGATGACGCCAAGAAGCCTACGCCGGCGACTGCGCAGTCGGATTCTAGCAAAGTCGCCAAGGTCATTTCGACCTCGGAAGGCGAAGAGAAGGAGAACGTCCCAGCAGACGTAGACGACACGTCGTCGGTGGAACTGCGCCGAGGCCCAAAGGACAGTGCTTCCAACAACAACACCGTTCACAACAAGTTCAGCTTCTTCAAGTGGCGTCCCCAGAGCCTGATGGAACGGCGCAAAACGTACGTGGGAGGCGTCAAGTTGCGCAGGAGTCTGATGGAAACCGGAAGCGCTCCTCCCAGGGAACGCGGCGCCGTCAATCGGCAGCCGTCGTTCGCCGCGCCCAGCGCGCTCAAGTTCCTGATCTACCTTTCGAAACTACTGGAAACCAGCAAGGAGAACCGCGAGGCGCTGGACGAAGCCGGCATGATCATCGGCTTCTGTTCCATGCTGCTGTCCCTGGTGTCCTTCAAGACGAGGACGCAGGTCGAGTCCTACTTCCGGGACAGGGTCGGCGGAATCCTTTCGACCGTCGTGCCGTCCGCTTCCTTCCGCGGTGTCGTTCCTGTTCCGAACCGCCGGTTCCTGGAAGTGCTCCACGAGCAATTGACCAGAGGCTCGCAGCTTCAGACCCAGATCAGCGTCCTCGCCGTCTGCCAGTACCTCTACTTCAAGGAAGCCGGGGACGGCAAGTTTCCGGAGCTGGACATGCGCTTCCTCAGAGAAGGCTACATGAATCACACCATCGGAACGGGTCTGGGAACGCTGTCGCTGCTTCGAGCGCTGCAGGAGAAGACCAAGCTGAACCCGGCGGCCATTCTCAGGTTCCTCAACTCTGACGTGACTCGCGAGTCTTGCGAGCGCGTCGAAGAGTTCCTCAAGCACCAGACGTCGCTGTCTGGGAAGAAGAACACCGGCAGGACATTCGGAAAGCCGCCGCCGCAGCAGCAACACACGTGGCCCTGGTGCCGCGTCGTCGACCCGAAGCAGTTCTCGAACCTGATGACCCGGGCGAACGCATTTTACGCGGTGCGCGTCGTCTGCTGCCTGGACCCTCCGCCGGAAGACCGGATGTGGAAGAGCGTCGAGTTCGTGCCGGAAGAGGTGAAGAAGCACGAGCGCGAGTGGGGCGACATGTTCCGGCGGCACCTGAAAGACGGGAGCATCCGGAAGGCGAGCGACTCGATGTTGAAGCACCGAGAGGGCGAGTGGGCCCGGGCGCTGGACGCCATGTACTTCGTCGAGGACTTCGAGCTTCTGTCGGTCGGCTCGTACAAGAAGCAGAAGTCGTTGACGACGGACATCGACGGTTGTGGAAGCGATGGAACGGCGGCGACCACGACAGGCGGTACTGCATAGTCATTCACCTGTCGACGCACGAAATGAACGAGACACGTATACGTGGGGCCAGTACCTTTCGGAAGCTCAAAGCCTGCGTGACCGTGACCTCACCTGCGTAAGCCTGCGATACAGCAGCAAACGGTGCTGTCCAAGGAGAAGAAACGCATAAAGCCACTAAACGTTGCCAGTGGGGTTGCCGACGTTGACGTCTCGGCTGTCAGCGTTGCTAAATATATCACGTCGTGGATCGAAGTACGCAGCATTGGAGTTAACCACATGACTTTGGTAACGCTTCCATGGAAGGTGACTCGAATGGGAGGTGATGGTGTCGCATATTCGAGTGGTGTCGCAGAAGATTCACTGAGCGTCGTACGCGAGTGCCACGTGTTTTATGACTATGTGGTGAACACTTACGTGCGTTCTTCGAGTGCCTTTGTTTTCGAAATCTACGTCACCTTGCTTCAACGCCCTCCGCCATATTAGGGCGCAACCAATTGGGTGCAGCCATGGTTATACAACAGATACACGTACAGAAGTACAAGGGAAGGCAGGATTCAGTCCCTGACATCCATACCTCGTATTTCTATCTATCCGTTTCACAATGCGCGTCAAATATTTTGACGTTGTGGGTTCCCGTGGTCGTGGCATTCTGGTGGTGCCACGGTTATTTTTGGAGTATAAGTTTCTGGGTCGTATGAATTGAAAGTGCCGTGAGCATTGTGGCTTCAAGAGGCAACGCACTATTTTGAAAATGAAATGGTAACCGCGGCATGCGGCACACGTATTCAAGGAGATATGCACATTATCCTTCCAGCGGCGCTTTAGCTTTTCGCACTCATGTTCAGAATATCCGAAAGCAGTAGTTGATTGCTGGTGCTTGCAGCTTTGAATATCCAGGCAAGTATAGCGCTCGCATGTGTCGCACGATATCTTTAGGTGCCACCGCACAGTGGACTGCTATCCGCCGCTATCGTACGCGTAGCGTTATACGCCACGCGTACGATTTTTAACAGGTTTACTGAAGGACGCTGCTGCACTGGCTATCTATAAGTTACGTTTCCCGCATCTGAATCTTTCGTTTATTAACACTGTCTCAGCACTAACCAACCGCGATGCAGCTCTTCTTGTCACTATAGGGCCTGGGCGAAATTATGTTGCTCAGAATGAATGGTTCAGTGCACATCTGTCAAGCACGTGGTGTCAGAGCGGAGAGACAGGGCGTGGTATTACAATTGCATTAAGCTTACTAGTATAGGCTTTTGTAGCAGATGTACAACAAATCCTGGCACAACAGCAAATATTAGATCAAACAACACACCTTTAAAAATTGTCCTATGGCTCTATGGTGCAAACATAAGTATACCCGTACATTTGTGATCCAATAAGAATGGGAACATTAATGACGTTTAGTACGAGAACCTATAAAACAGAAAAAAGCGTTTCTTTCTGTGCTTTTCAATTTTTCCTTCTACATAGCTCGCGTCCTAAAAGTAAAAAAAGGTATCACCCAACCAGCCCAGCAACAAGTAGGCATACAAAAGGGAACACCCGATCAGTGCGCTAAAACAACGGCTACTGCAGAAATTGAACATCCGTTCAAACGGTGGTTGCAGAAGTGCGATTTGAGACGTGTAGCCATTATCATTGTTGAGTGCAGGCTCAGGTACAATAATAATACAAAAAAATTGAACATGTCTTACTTAGGCAGACAAAATAGAAAACTTATCAAAGGAATTTGATATACAATGCTAAATACCATTCGGTGTACTAAGGACAAAAGGGACTCCCGTCGCGCTGGCTCTTCTGTGGCTTTCTAACAATTAGCTGTCTTGTCCTTTACGCACGCATACAAGCGCGCCGTTTTACAATACTTAGTATAAGTATATATAGCAGCCTTGACGGACACGCACGCCATATTGCCTCCCTAATCCTTGAAGGTAGGCGCCATCTGAATTCCTTTCAAGGAGCTAGCTCTGTTTTCAGTAAAAGTGTCAAGAGGTACTGCCAGTAACTGACGACAGACGGCGCTACGAGCAGCAACTTCCTTCAGATTTTAGTAACTGTACTTGATAATTTAAGTACCATAGTTCCCTTGTTTTTGTCAAAGACCCTGCTGCACTGCAGTTTCTTCATTACAGTATGAATGCTGGATGAACGGGCAGCGTTGGACGCAAAATGCGTGTTCCGGTTCATAGTGGTCATCAGAGTGCAAATGCACGTACTAACGTGCACGCGTGAGGGCGTACATACATACATACATACATACATACATACATACATACATACATACATACATACATACATACATACATACATACATACATACATACATAATACATACATACATACATACATACATACATACATACATTTGGCGAGTCTTCGCCAACAGCACAACAACGAAGTCACGATGAGAACGACGACGACGAGCGCATGACGACAGCAAAACGACGATGACGACTGCGTACGACACGACAATGGCGGAAAATGTCATACCCCCGCATTCCTCTTAGCCTGCCATTGAGAACGATTACAGAACGTTACACTGTGACAACACTGCACGAAATAATTGCGCAAGTCTTACGCTCGAACTTGGTTCCAGTGGCGCATTACTGCTCTGCCCCCGTAAGGAGGCCGACATTGACGAACCAGCACGTACTCATGCACGTGTCCGTGCATTGACTTCGTGTGACAGTCATCAAACGTGTCAACAATTATTTTGATATATTGAATATGCGAAGAAGTAAGCAGTGCAGTGCGTTCTGTCTTGCCGTTTGCAAAGCAAAAGGGGGACTGCCTACGTATGGTTTATGCCAGAGTGCTCATCTAAATGTGCGAGGGCGCATTCTCGTTTTCAGGTCGCTGCCACGTGGTGTATACATGCACGCAACTACACGGTGGTCGTAACGCAGCCGGTGCTGTGACGGCGCTGCTGCACTGTCCGTGCAGCTGTGCGTTAAATTGTGGGCATACGGTACACACGGCATAGGTATGTCGCAGCCATCAGCGATGCACCGCGTATATATATATTTACTGACAATCAATGCCTCTATAGCTTAGTTCCTACTCCCTATACATATCACAATTCACAGAACAACTTCCTATGTGGAGCGCACTGACAGTTCAAAACTTACGCAGGGTTCAGCAGGGTAAACGCGTGCCTTATTCACATTTTAATCGAGAAATATGTTACCTTTTCTATTTGAATGGTAATTAACCATGACAAAGACGTGCAGGCTCAATATGGGTATTGAAGTTGCTTAAGGCTCTTAAGATATTGATTTTACGGCCGTCGCTATTTTCACGGCAGAGCGCGCAGTCGCACAACATCGGCTCGACGCTAAGGTCACGTTTTCTAAATTTTGCACGATCTAGATGACCTTCAGCTCAGCGCAAGACCAGCTCACTTGTAAAAAAGCTAGGGATGACGAGTCAGTATTCGTCATGTCTCTGTAGCTCTTACACGTCGCCACCTTGGCGATCCTTTCCCGATGTACTATATAGCTTCCTCGCCGACTTTGATTGTTTCATGCCGTTTCTCTCCATCAAGCAACGGTGACTGTTCGCAAACTGCTGGTGGCGAAACATGGCAAATGCAACATTTGCAAAGTGTGCACGGAATGAGGGACTAGTACAATGGCTACCAGCCGCTGTGCATAGCTCGGTGACTGTGGTGTTTTATATGCTGAACACAATGTCGCAGGTTCGACTCTTTCGCTCAGGTCGCAGCGGCCGCATTCTCACGACTGTAATGCGAACGTCAAAGAAGACCGTCTCAATTCTTAGATTTCTGCGCGAATCGATTTCAATTTTGGTTTCAAGCGATTACCATGTTAAATTTGTTTGTTTCATTGTATTTTTGTGACGCATTTCAATTCGTGCTGCCTTTTTCATTTTCTTGCATAATACACGTGGAAGCTATCCTTTCCCGCAAACTTTCGAGTGACATTTAATTTTTTTTGTGGTCATTTGCTTTATTCTCCAGATTCTATAGTGGCCACAACCAGTGAGATGAGAGGTACAAACAAACCGATCGAGAAGCGACAACGGTCAACATTTTTATCCCGCCAAGCACTGAAATGTGAAACCTGTCACATTTCTGGCCCGTAAAATGCAATCAGTTATCACTACGTTGATAATCATTCTTACCACAATAGGTCGGCGGCTAAGAGCACGCGCTGTCATGCCCCTATAGCTAGCACTACAACGCACAGTTTGTCTGATCTGGTAAGAACGTGTTTCGGTGTGACTCGTGCTTTGAATGAACGCAGTATAAATCACCGGGAAGTGTGCGAGTATATACATATATATACACACATATATATATATATATATATATTAGAAATGATCCAGCGCGCCAGACACGACAGTTTCTCGTCGTATAACGAACATTTGTCGTTTCTTATACTTAGTCAGGGTACCGTCAGGCTACCTAAAATATGTCCCGCCCTTGCATAAATGTAAAATTCAAAATCTTCATCGTGCAGCTGACTCTGATCTTTTTTTTACATTGATGTGTAGTACATGCAGAGTGTTTATATATCTCGAGTTATGCAAGAAGGAGAAAGGTGATGTGTGCTGATTTATGATATTCAATGCCGTATACAAGGCTGAATTGTGGGGGCTGTTCTAGGCATGCCCATAACCTGTTTGTTGTTGTTCTCACAGGAATTAATCATTTTTCTGGGGATATTCTTACACCTAGATGGCAACCGTCACCTCCTCCTCGGTTACGCCATTGATATTAACATTCCATTGTGTCCATCAACAAATGGCGACTTCGTGTTGTTTTGTATGTGCCATATATAGATTAGCAGGTGCGCTGTAGACTTGCTGTTTATTCCAGTCATTAGGCGCAGTGAGGTGCGCCAGATGAAATAAAGTCTTTGTTTTCTTTCCACTGACCCGGCTTCTTGACCATTGTGAATTTTCTAAATTCCAAGCTGGTGCTACGTGAAGCTACATCGAAATAGATCGTTGGAGCAGTACACCTGCGTCTCGTCTACAAAGGGCGCACACTGCTGTTAACCTAACTACGAAGAATTTCTTTGAGAACGCGTAGGCTTTTGTACTTGAAGGGGTCACAAGACATTTGTGACTCTCTTTTAATTTGCCGTGTACAGATAGCCGATGACTCCGTAATCACGATATGAGGGCTCGAACGAGAGCCTTATCGTAAATTATATATTTCATGCTACCAGATCGAGAGGCGCTCCTAGTACATCAGGACTCCTAGTACGTCACGGTGTTGTCGAAGGCCTCGGAGAAGGAGATCGCACGCCGTGTTTCGCCGCGAGAGCGACAGATGGCGCCACTGTTCAGTCGCAGCCAAATCTGACTTTCTTGTCTGGCGCCGCCGCATACGCTGCATACGTACTTTGGACAGAACCGGTAAGTCATGCAGCCAAATGTGGCATTCGATAGCGCACAAGGGCGAAACATGCCAACACTGCGCGAAATTTCAGCGCGAAGGAGTCAGTGGAGAGGCGTAGCCGGTAGGAGTAAGGACGTCAAGTGGGGTTACAAGATCGTTCGGTTTACTGGGATAGAATTTCACACAAAGGACAGGGACGCGGGCGAACATGTGCGCAAACTCTCAACTACTCAAGCCATCCTAGTCACTGAGAATTTAGAATTGCTTATATGACTTTCATTCTCCTCTTTCATTCTTTAATTTTTAAAGAAATTTTGTCACCCTTACTTGCCTTACATATTTGACGTGCGCTTGTGAACAATTAACAGTTGAAAGTTTGCGCACAAGTTCGTCCGTGTCATTTTCATTGTCCCGTGTGTGAAATTCCAGCGCAGTAAACCAAGCGAGAGTCAGTAAAACTTAATCGCTCCGCTGTTTACGAAACTTTGATTATTCCCATGTTTATTTACGTGAGTAATTTAGGCGACACATTTACAGCGTTAATATCAGCATGATACGTGAGACAGGCTTTTAAAGTTCTGCGCGCGCGAGTGACTAACCTTCATAATTCGCTGAACAGTATTCGGCTAAGCTGACTTTCCCGCAACCGCAGTATTTATGGGGGGAAGCCCGCTTTCCGTTTCACAGACGGTGACCAACATTATGGTAGGCGCGCGTGAAACCGTGCAGTGCAACTGCCTGGCTTTGCACGACAGTGTGGATTATGCAGCACCACACCACCGGCGATGTAACGGAAAATGATAGGCTCAACGCTAAGAGGCGAATAGTATGGATTGTAGAGAAGCAGCTGATACTCTAGCTGTGCACGCGACTTACTGTCGCGCGACAGACGTGACACAAGACATGCAGAAGAAGCACCGCAATCACAAGTACGATTTATTGGAAGAAATCGAGCACTTCTACACGCAGAGAGTGGTGGGTAAGCTGATACAACGAACAACTTGCATAGATTCCACGCGCAGTGTGAATTGATGCTATGCGAAGCATTTTGCAGGTGGCTGACCACCCAGCATCGTTCGGGGTTTCGCGAAGCGTTACCAAGTAGACGAGCGCATTTGTTTAAATCGAGTACAGTTGTGTGTGCGGTGCGAGCGTACGCGTGTGTGTGTGTGACGACAGCAGCACGGCGACGACGGCGCTGACGACGATCGTGTGACGTCAGTGGCATGATTCCTACTACGCACGTTCCACGCGAATTTATACAACATACTGATTGTTGGGTTCCTTATGGGTATCTAAAGGGCGTAAACGAGAGATACACGGATTGGAACATGGTCTGCGACTACTTGTTATGCAATAGTACGTACGTATGCATATGTCATGTGGTCTACGTTAAAACGGCGATGGCATTTGCACTGCAGCCATGAAAGGTTAAAATGTGATCAACATGGGTCGTTCATGAACGCGGTACAGCATTGCACAGCTTCTACGTAGCGTTAGCTACTGTGAGGACAGTACTGGGTAATGAGGGCCGATCCCGAACACTCTAAATCAGCGTGTCAAAATGCATGCTGTAACGAAGACAGAACACGAGAAACCGGCAAGTGGATCACGCGCCAATCGTCTCAAAGAGCTAGTCGGATTTGGCACGAGATGATTTTATGCGTGTGAACTTGCCCGGATGGTTACAACATTGGGGTGCTGTGCTCGAAGGCAGACGTTCGATTTCACTGTCGGTCATGCGCTTCTTTTTATTAAGGCAGTCCGAAGGGAGGCAAGACAGCTAGCAACTTACATGCCTATCTAACCACCGCAAAGTGGTGCCCGGAATGAGGCAAACAATTAATGCTTCGCATGAAAGGGAGAAGATAGAACAGCAACTCAACGGCTATCACATGGCGTGTATAAAGGCGAATTTGTCTTTGTACAGTGATCCTGAAACCTGACTTAGACGTGTCGCGGCTCAAATGATTGAGCATGTATGTTTATTTCCCCTAGTACGACATTCCACTCACGTCTACATTTAATTTCGCTGCAGTAAAGTTTCGTTCGTTCTCTTGTCCTCGCTTATCCGTTGGAACGTGAAGTTTCTCGGACGATGATCGGCAGTTGTTGATCAAATGCAGACAGGAAGCGATGGAGATCAGATGTACCAGAAATATTTATAGGCAAACTTTTCTATATACATGGCAGGTAAAATCAATGCATTACAAAATTGAACAATTGAGAAACAAAGTCTTACTCTTCGACTGTCTCAATGACAGTTATAGCCCAGACTAGCTTTAACATACATAGTACGGAGCCTCACTGATCTATCAGCAATCCTGATTTCAGGAAAGTCTGAGGGACAGCATATCGTCCCGATTTTTATAGCCCAAATAGGCAAAGAAAAAGGACGGTAAGGCCGTTGGCCCGTCCCACAGATTCAGTTGCCAATGAGATGCAAAAATGTGTTAAGCCACAATCTAAAGGAATGGGCTTACTCTTAACAGTAAATATATTGGAAAACAGAGCTCTTTTCCTTCTTCCCTAAAATTCCGTTGCCCTCTCATTTCTGCGTAGTCAGTGACGGCCTCAGCAAAACACGCCAGGCCCGTACAAGTTATTGCTAAGCCGTCTGAAACCCCGATGGCGTCTCTAGACCCCCAAATGTCTCGGAAGCCGAGGCATCGACACCATGTGCTGCAGCCGCACTTATTGTCTACAAGACAAAGTTCTCCGAGTGCGTGTTTACAAGACGGCGCCGTCCGAATGCGCACCTCACGTGCGCACTGCATGCGCGCTGTAAGCCTTCACTCGACACCGCGCGGGCTTTTCTCCGCACCCAGCATCAAAGGCCGCCGATTGCCTTCCGGACATGTAGAAGAATAGATCCCCGCTCCGTACATGCAGCCCGTGGTCAATGTTGCTAAGCCCTTCTTAACCACGGCGGCGCCTCCAATTAGCCAGGTACCCGGGAGCCAGAACCACAACACCGCGTACAGCAGTCCCATTCAAGGCTTGTCTGATTGGACCGATGTGGTCGTCGGCGGACTGTCAACTCCGTGCGCACAATACTGACTTCCCTGAATTCGCACCTCGCTCGCCCCTGGCGCCTGCCGTGACTCGTCACCCGACACCGCGCGGTACTTCTGACCCCTCATAAAACAGAAACGGTTGCCCCGCTGACATGGAGGGAAGTGAACCCCCTCTCTATACACAAAGCACGTGGGCGACTCGTTAAGTACACAAACAATCAAAGCGGCCTTATAGCTGTTATGCTTCTTTTTTCTTGTTTCCTTCCTCCCATGCCATATGTCATGTAAAGCAGGGCCCCAGACCCAGTCAAGCTACTGAGTGCGGCTTTTTGTCTGGGGTTCCTCCCAAATCTTTGGAGAATAAAATCCGATTCTGATTCTGCAGTAACGCTTCTGCGATCTCCCTTCTGCTCATGTGATGATGGCGATAGAGAACAAATTTGCTTTTCAAAGAGTGGCTGACATCCACCTGTGGTGCGACAGTAAACGGGGGGTGGGGGAGGCAGCCCAATGAATAGCTGCGTTCGCGCAAGCGCACTGTATTGTATAGCGTTCATTGGGCAACAGGCCAATATGGCTTTCGGTCAATCCCCGACTAGCTCTACTTTCTATCTAGCTGAGATTAACATGAAGAATTGGAGTTTGGCAGATTAGAGCAAATGATTGGCGGTCTATTAGATTTACAGAGCCAGTATCAAGGGAAGGAATACTCAGTCGAGCACGGCCACGGATTATATAGGTGGTTGGGTGAGATTAGGAAATTAGCAGGCGTACAAGATGAAGCAGACCGACGCGCAACAAGGATAACAGGAGATCTCTGGGAGAGCCCTTCTTCCTACAGTTGGGATAAGGATGATGATGATGATGATTATCCGGAGCCGTAGGTGAGTAAGCGAGAGTCACATGCAGGAGACTCGCAGTTGCTAGCCCTCACTTTATTATTGTGTTGCGTGTGTGGCGGCTCTAACGGATCCAGTCAGGTGGCCGCTTGTGCTACGTTCAGCCAACAAGCCACCACATCTGTGCAGCATGGATTACAAGAAAAAAAAAAGAAGAATAAGACACGCATGCTATAGTTTCCTTCGAAAGCAGTTACACCACATATCTTTGTCCGGCGAGAGGAGGTACTCCTCTTCCTCTTCTGCCTCTCTCTCTCTATCTCTCATACGCACACACAGTCGCACACATACGCACACGTACAGTCAGCGTCAAAGGTTTACGAACCGTGCCGGATTGAGAAAACGTTCCAGTTTCCTAGCCGTTTGTGGCCGTAGACAGTAAGGCGATTCAATACTATGTTGTTCGCATATATACAAGAGTACAGGATGCAAGCCCGCATTCCAGGCCCCGTGCACAGGCCGCGTAAATATGCTAAGATTTTTCTCAACTCCCGCGGTCCGTAAGCTTCCGGCTCCGAGTTTACGCACGTGCGCATTCGACGCCACTACACGTATCGCACGAGGGCGTGCGCATAACTCGAAATAGAAGCGAGATATAAGAAGGAAGAAGAAGCATGGGCTTGCTGTGGTAAAGCTAAGGAAACGATGGAGCATGTTGTATTAGAATGTGAAGACATCTGCCCAGCGTTCGATTTAGGCACCACTGGCCTCCTTGAAGCCCTTGGGTTCAGCGAGGGCAAGGTTAAACACGGCCGCAATAGAGATTATTAAGAGGCGATTGGAATATTGGTGGAAGAAACATAGGGAAACGACAGCAAACGGAGACGTACAAAAGCAAAGTTCGCAATAGGTGGTCAGAAAATTTGGTTGTGTGCGTTCATATTGATTTTTCCTTTATTCCTTTTTTAACCTAGGTAGGACATTAGCCAGTGTAATAGCAAGAGCTTGGTCGCACAACCCACCGCCCTGTTGCAAAGGGGACGCTCATAACATACATACGTACGTACATACATACGTACATACATACATACATACATACATACATACATACATACATACATACATACATACATACATACATACATACATACATACATACATACATACATACATACATACACCCATCCATCCATCCATCCATCCATAAGTGTGTGTGTATACATAAAACGCCTGCGGTGTCGTTCTTCCTCAGTGTTTGTCTATCTGGCAGCAGCAGCAGCACAGAAACAATAGCGAGTGCGCGCCGATACGCGCGGCGTAAGCAGAGCCACGGCTTTCGAGCCACCCCGCGCGTCAGCAAGCGGGGCGTGCGGACGACGACCTCGCTGGGAATATCGTCTCGTATGTCGCGTGTGCGACCCTCGACGGCTCCGCGACAAGGCGCCGGCTCGCATTCCTGGCGCAACGCCTCGCCCTCGCACGGAATAAATACTGCGCGCACAAACCACCCCTCTCAGGGGAAAGCTTTCGGCGCTGAGTCATCCAGACCTCTAGCATCGCCTGCCCCTCTTCGTTTTTTTTCCAACGCGATGCGTTATGTCACACACCACTTGTGTTTAGTAACGTGATGCCCCTGAGAACTGTCACATACCGATTAAACAAAGACGCTTCTTGACTCGCCACCAAAGAAGACGACGCGAGCTGGTTTATAGCATAAAGTTCCCCACAAAGACTACTTGAGGAAACTCGGGTGCTTGTGAGCCGCAAGCACGGTGGCTCGGCCAAAAGCACTGTTCTGGAGATTGTCATATTCCGCCATATTGGCAAATTGTGCAATGCCGGCATTTTGAGCCAATGAGAGAGGTTGTGGCAGTCCGTGCCAGTCGGAGCTGACAAGATGGCCAATTCGACGATCTCCAAAATAGTACCTTAGAATGGGAATTATGGGCAGTATATAGATTTGCCTAAACTATGTCCTTCAGCCTTCGAACGGCTTTGCGGCTTTGAAAGCTCATAATATTCCACGAAATATTCCGTTGTACATGCAACAATTCGCAGTGATCGTGCATGAACGCAGTGACTTATTGCCTTGCTGTGTTTAGAAAATTACGATTGCTTGGAAAATTTAGAAGCTAAAGAGTAAAAAAATAATGCGGCAAGTGTGTCTGAAGCCGGAAGAACGAAGATTGGACAACTCTAGCAACTAACATCATTCACATGGTGGCTGAACGATCGCAGTGCCACAATTGTCTTTGGTAATCTTTGTTGGAAACTCCGTAGTTTGTGGGCAGCTCTTCGGGGGACGCAGGCCTAGTAAATAAGGAGTACATTATAAGTACGCCATTTGTTCATTAAATCGTTAGCGGGTAATGACAATACTTAACTCTTACCTAAGTAGAACTGCAGTCACAATTTGAAGGCTGGGTATGCCATGGAAACGACGAACGAATGGGATGCTGTGACGGGCCACGCGTGGTCTTAGTAATGAGCCGACGATCCCAGTTGTCCAGAAGACTACAATCGAAGAAATCTTTTGACCTGTGCCAGTGACTAATGTCTCCATGAAACTCATGTTGAAAAACTATGGGACGCCAAAATTACAGAAGCTCTGAGGTGACGATGATTTATTGACATTCCCTTTGACACGGGGGCGCGGCTGTGATCAATTATCACCTAGCCTGCTTGAAGTAAACGGGTAATCTATACGTGCTTATCAATCTAGCATTTTGCATACACCTACTCGATCTTATCTCTCTTTCTTAAAACATCTATTTCTATCTTGTGCAGTTACACATATGCCTGTAACGGATCCTGTCCCATCAATCCCTTACGCTCATATTTCCGCCACCAATATTCTAAACGTCTCTTGCTTATTTAGACTGCCGACTGGTTAATGCTTCCTTCCGCTTTGAATCCCAAAGCTTGTGGAACGTGTATGTTACCTACAGATCTCACTGGGTGAATACATAATCCCATTCCTTTAGCATGTGACGATTGTCTCCGGATTGTTTGCTGCAGCAGACACCTATGACCCACCCCGTTGCGAATATTTGTTCCGGTATGTGTTTGTCCTTAGGCAACCACCAGCTCCGCCCTCACATAACAAGGTTTGTGAGGGTGATTTTATCGTACACTATTTCCTTCTTTTCTAATTTCTTTTTAGTCATTCTTGTAAATCTCTATGATCTTTTTGTTTCCATTCTCTACGTTGGTGATGATGATTATTATTGTTTAATGTCATCTCCTTTGAAACGGAGAGGGGACAAATAGTCAGCTAGACTTCTTGATTTAACCAGGTTTTACTACCTCTATCGCTATTCTTTTGATTAGAGCGCCAGCTAGCTGTAGGGGAAAAAGTGCGAGGCGTGGCGACCACAAGATTGACCTTAGTGTTCCCACCCGGAATATTCTGCCAATGTAACTATCGAAGCGAATGCCCCTAACAGGATAGTAAAACTCTATACATTCACGTATGCGAAAGTGTACACTTGGAAACGGCACTTTTTTTTTTCAGCCATATGTTTGTAATTTCCAACTTATTTTGAATAAAGTCACGCTTCGCAGGAACAACACAGTCTCCCTTTGTCTCGTGCTTGCTGGAGCGTCAGTTAGCCGAGTGGTCGTGTACAGGCAGGCGTGTAGTTCACTTGCGCATGCGCAGTCGCTCGCAGACAGGTTCGCTCAACGGGTGCATTCACTCGACGAGGGGTGACTTGCACCACGTTGCGCAAAGGTCACGGCGAGAATCGAGTCGTCAATGATGACCGCGAAACAATGGCTCCCAACGACCGCGCGAAATGCGAACCGGAAATGGCCGCGAGCGCCGCGAATGGTGCTTGCGTGCCGACGGCGCAATAACACGTCGGTTCGAGGTGGACGCCGATGCTACAGCGTTATTGCGTGCGACTGTGCCGTTCTCTCGCTGTTGTAGGCCTCGTGAAGGTGCGAGATTCACGATGAATGAATTCCGGGGGTATTTTTCCCGTGCGTGCCGACACCACGATCTGATTGCGAGGCACGCCGCAGTGGGGGACTCCGGATTAACTTTGACCACCGGAGGATCTTTAGCGTGCCCCCGATGCAAGGGACACGAGCGTTTTCGCACTTCGCCCCCATCTAAATGCGGCCGGGATTCGATCCCGCGACCTCGTGCTTATTAGCGCAGCGCCACGGCCGCTACTAAGCCACCGCGGCTGGTGAGTCACCAGGCTGCCTTTGTGGTAGCCTAAACGGAGTCGGCCATCCTACAGAGCGATACCCTCTAGAGATCTCATTGTCTTCAGTCCTTTGCGACGTCAACTCGGGAACTACTGCATAAAGTATTCACGATGAATATGATGTCAGAGTCCCGCGGAAGTTTACGCAAATGTTTTAGTCATAGTCGTACCGAGAACATCCCAGAAAAAAGACATTAACGTGACGGGCGACGAAAATCGCCTACGAGAACTGTTCCGAATAGAGCGAAACGATCTGAAAGTCCGCTATTCGGCATCGACGTGTGAGCACGATACGCCGTTTGACGTAATAGTTCTGCGTATACGCCGTGTTACATCGTGACCTCTGCCTTTAGGACAAGGGCTTTTTACCATAACAAAAGGGAGGTGAGGCCTATTTTGTGCAGGTACATGGAGAGATTGCTGAAACGCCCTTTATGCCCTTGAGCTGCCTTCGGGCGTCGGAAGAATTACCAAACTATCCTGGAGAGAGAGAGACAGCACTTAGTCGGCATTTGGCAAGAAAGGTGAGCAGGATTTATGTAGGAAACAAGATTTGAGGTCCGGCCTCACACCTCAATGAAGGATCTTTCGAAATGTTCCTTTCTTTCCCAGGGAACGTTGGAGTGAGTTTCAGCAGATGGGGTTGGCGGCAGTACTGCAGATTCATTTTACGATGCTTTGTGTTCCCCACAAGAGTGAAAGAAATGGTGCAGCGGGTAATGTTCAATTGAGTGAATATGAATGAATGAATCCATATATTATCCATCATTGCCATGCTATCACAGAATTTCCAACCAAAATTACTACAGAGGGCACTCTGGCGCGCCCAACGTTCAACTAGCATGACAATGATGGTTAGTACATAAACTTGTCTGATCTCCATGCTTGTGGATTCATTTACGGCGCTTCGTCTGCCCAAGTTTTGAAACAATCGCATATCTATAAATGCAGAAGGCAACAAGACTCTGCGCATACGCAGAAGTATTGCGAATGTTTGCATTCGTAGCGCATTAAAATGAAGAATTCGCAAAGTCACAAAGCTCCATTGAAGCCGCAAGGACGAAGTCCAGTCAAATCTGTGCGTTAACCATCATTCGTGCGCGCTGGGTGAACCGTGTTACGACCGGCCTGCGGAGGTAGTGACCTAACCTCCATCGGCCCGCTGCGACGAATCGCTTCGTGAAGCCAACAATGCGCCCTCTTCGGACAGTCTTACGGCACCGGTAAGGCTAGACACGTTTGGCGGACCGAGTATTGTTAGCTGGTTCGTGGTAGCCTTCACGGACCAATTCGAGCACAGTGGACCTTGAGTCACAGTGGTTTGACATACGCGGCAGCTAACTGCGGGCTCAGCTCTGGAATCAAGACGCGCCAGCTTAGGTCAAGCGTGACAACCCCTGTCCACGAGGCCTCACTCCGTTCGGTGTGTTCAGTGAAACAGAAGTGCGGGAATGAGTGCGTGACCGACTTTGAACGCTCCGATTGGACGAAGCTTGGACGGCAGGGAGGAGCGGCCGTTTCCGGCAGCTGCGTGTGCTTCGTTTTCAGTCATGCTACACTGATGAAATGTAACGTTCTTCACCCTTTATGTAGATATTATAAATAGATCCCGTATTCCTCGTTCTCGATGAGAACGGGTTCCACCCTTCAACAACGTCCTTAGGGTGGATGAGTCGGACGCCTGCATGGGCCAGCTACTCCTTATTACACGCCCGACCCCACCTCTTACAACCGCCGTGCTTGCGGCGCCCATAGACACCACAGCGAGAGAGTTCTCGCTGGTAAAATTTGGTACGACTCTACGCTTAAAACGTGGCCTCTAAAATCGGGAAGCCAATCACGGAGGCCATGCTTAAAGGAACCAGTCGCGAAACCCGCGCGTGCGCTCGACTTTTCGACCCGTCCCGAGCTCACGCTGTTGCTACACGCTTTTTCATTGCGCGCGCACGAAGTGCTCCAGCACGCGCCGAGCACGTGATCGCTAATACACCCACGACTCACCGGCGACTCGTCATGCCTGCCTCGGTGACGAACAATGTGAGTACGGGTGCTTTTTTATATATTTTTTTTTTGGCTCGCAACGACGACGTAACACGATACGTATCGTGCGTTCCGCGAAGTGATCCTGCTCGCGGCGTCCGGCTATATTACAGCACGCCTTAATGACGCTGCAGGGACAGAAGGAAAAGCGAGCGCTTCGCTTTTGGCATATACACGCACGCAACAGCGCGGTCCATTGCTCAAGTTTTGCGCAACCACCCAAATGCGCTCTTCTCGAGTGTCGCTTCCTCAAGTTTCATTCACCATGTGCGAACGCTTTAACCACCAGCCCATCTCTTTGGAAGCTTCGCGGAGCTAAATTTGAGATAAAAAATAAATTAAGGGATTTGCCGCTCCATCTGGAGGCCAAATTATGGCTATGAGGGAAGCCCGGGATTAATTTTGATGAGTTGGGATTCTTAAATGTGAACATCGTCTCGTGTCCATCAGTGCGGAATGAGTTAACCAAATCGTCTTGTCCGTTATTAAATGCGAAATATGGAAAATGTGGCCACAGAAACCGCCGGCATCCCAAAACCACAGCTAGCGAAGAAAAAAAGAATATGGAATTGCAGAACACTGTCGAAAGTCTATAACAAAGTAGCAAAACAGTAACAGAGCGAGTCCATCGATCACGGAGGGTGAAAAAAAAAAAAAAGGACAGGCCATGTGAACATAGAGGAAATTAAAACTGCACGATTACAACGAAGGCGCCCAATAAAACAACGGACGAAGGAAGGAGACACGAGACAACCGCGTAGCGCCTACGTGGTTGTCTCGTGCCTCCTTCCTTCGTCCGTTGTTTCATTTGGCGCCTTCGTTGTAATCATGTATAACCAACTCGCTCACCAGCACGTGCTCAGTAAAAATGCATATTGCATATATATACTGTTCACAAGGAATTTACCAAGTCACTGTCTACGAGAGAATCCCGTGGAGCCCACATCGCTATTCTTATTCACTCCTTTACGTCGTCGCACCAGTAGAAGCTGCGTCAGTATACCGTATAGCACTTTACATAGCCCGACCCCCAAATCACACCAGCCTGCTTGTTCTTCGCGGTGGATTGCGCTGCACGTTCCCTCACATTCTCAGTCGGGCTGTCGCACACTCCGAACAACTCCAAGCGCAAAGAACAAAATTTGCCTCGCAGGCCTTCCGAGAATCTTCCAAAGCGCCTTGAGCAGGTCCCAGTTGTTCTTTATTCTATGAGGTCCCTTTGAGGCCTCATTTTATACACCAGCGCTGCTTGATCTCTCATGCGTGACCGTGAAGGCCCTCTTACATCACCAAAGAAAAAAAGAAAAGCAGCAACAGAAGCAGCCCCACCCGCTATACATGACCGAAGCGAAAAAGGAAATGTAAACTTGTTTGTCTAAAAGCAGAGGAGGAGGGGCATCGCAGTGCAGCGGGAACTACAGGGTCGCGTGCATCTCGTGTACTCTGCAGATGCCAAAGCACGCGCGTAAGAGCTTCGCAATTGATGGCTTTCACCGTGGCTATAGCACTGGCTGGCACGCCGAGACGGCTTGGCGCCAGAGGAAGCAATTACCCACGCCCCGTCGCAATCTTTTTCATAAATCGTTCCTTGGACTGCGAGCGGGGAAGGTGTTCGCGCGGTGGAAAATGACGCCGATAATGCGGCAAGGTCAGGCACGCCGACTGGCTGCGGAAAACTTGCCGCGTTTCGTGCCTGCAATCCGTGCTCTATCGATTTATGATCAACATAATTTATTTTGTTGCATACACAAATTATACGTGTGTTAAGTTGTGTCTATGCACTATACTGATAATTTCTGTACAGACTTCGACAGTTCATAAACACTATGTGGCCCACGCTACAGACTGCAACAATGAACACTCTTTAGACACTCCATAAACTGCTAAGAGCGTAGACATGGACTTATGGCTGTACGTATCTAATAAATTGTTCACACGATGATTGCAGTTAGTTACCGGCAAACGGAAAAAACTAGTCATACGCTTCTAGATCCTTGAGATATAATGAGTAAGCTGATAATTTTATTTTTATGGGAGAATGATTATATTTATTTTGAACTCCACTCACGGCGATTCATGATGCTACATTGCACAGAGTAGAATGAACGCCCGTAAGACGCACAGATTGAAGTATAGTTCCCGCCGAAAATATCGAAGCCACGCATCCTGTGCGACAAGAACAAGACAAGGAACTTCAATAGGAGAACACAAAGAACTCCATTAACAGCCAGGAGATTCGAAAGTATAGAAAGTGCTAATTTTCCCTTTAAGTACGCCTAAAACACCGCAGCACTTTCGTATAGATTCCCAGAGTGCGATTCCGCCGCGATGATTTTGAAACAGAGCTGTAACTACTAAGCGGCTTTTCCAGTTTCTGTGACTTTACGACGCTTTAAGGAAAATAGTGTTAGTGTGAGCACGGAGAAAAAAAGGAAGTACACGCTCACACGCTCACACGCGCAAGAGCGAGCTTCGGTTTCGGACAAAAGCCATTCTGTCTGGCACTCCTTTTATTGCCACAATGAAAAACAAGAAAAGAAACACTACTATTTCGCACTCATTGAAGTACAACACACAACAGGCAATATATAAATTTATATATAATATATATGCAAAACAGGCACACAAACTACGATGCATACAGTTGTAGAGCAGCGATGCAAAGCCTCGAAATACAGACATTACTCGAGTCCTTAGGCGAAACCTCAAGCTGTCGTCACGTGCTTAAAGGTCACGCGCGTGCTTCGACTGCACCGTAACCAAGGCAACCGGCGAGTACAACGCGGACCAGTTTAGAATGGCCAAGCTAGAAACAGCTTCGTCTGCACCGTATGCACATATACCGAGTTGACGAGGAGGCCTGTATAGCCGAGGAGGACCGTTGTGGTTTATGGCGGTCCGTGATGCAAGGTGATATTGTGCCACTCTCGACTATTACCGAAATAAATGTTCACGGTACTCGGTCCTTTCCGCCGATCTCGTCGTTTGGCTATAAGTAGAAGGTTTGATGACGCTTAAACAGCAAAGCGAAGCAATACCAGCTACTGCAATTCACGATCGGAGCATGCGCAAATTCCTCCTCGGAGAAGCGGACTGCGAGCCGCGTTTATAACTAACACCAGGACCAAAGCTCTCGTTCAAAAGAAAAACTTTGCAGGTGCGTTAAAATTACCGATTCTCAACCTGCCACCACACATATGTGTTAAATGAATTTTAATGAGAGACGGCTCCGCGTGTCCTAAAAAAAAAAAGAAAACTGAGGACGTCAACAGCCGCTAATATTTTGAAGCAGCAGCGCCCGGTAACCGCAACGAAGTGAATGTTTCTTTGGTCACGTCCGTGATAGTGAAGCGACGATAGTCTCTTTCGCACAGCTATACCAGCAAAAGATTCTTGCTTGGCGAGCGGGTGCATACTTGCGAATGAACCGGAAACTATCGAACGGACGCTTACACAAAGGAACAAGAACGGAACCACGAGACAAAAAAGGAAAATGCAGCACGAACGCGAGGTTGTCGGAGCGTACCGCGTACGGAAATTGGGCCACGAAAGATGCGTGACCGCGCCATCGTTGTGTTGAACAGAAAAAAGAAGAGAGTTCCGTTGTCTTGACAACGCGTCACATTGATACCTCTTCCATTCTTTCGCGAATGGTGTTGCGAATGTGCCGTTCTTTTTCTTTTTTTGCAGTCGAAGACTTTACGAGGATAAAGTCAGTTGTAATTCTATAGGGCTCGTCCCGTCCATTCCTTCGTCCATCGTGCAAGCGCCAGTTTGCTGGTTTCCTGTTAATTCGCGGAATGAATGAAAAACTTACTTTATATCTCATTAAAGGAAAGGGGGCAACGGGATAGCTGGTGGAGGGGGGGGGGGGGGGAGGAACTACTTGAAGTGGGCTTCCTCCATTCTCTCGGCCCACTCCAGGATGGCCCCCCGAAGGTCGTGCCTCGAGCTGAGCAAGGCAGAGCCTCGCACTTCTCCTCACGAGGTATTAATTGCTTGAGGAAATGGGATAACAACTATGCACGACACAGGACGCGTTTGCGTCGGCGGATTGGTTCCGGAAGCCAAAGCTATTTCAACGTCGAGAAGAGACCCCCCCACCGGTCGTTAGGTTCGCTACACGCGTAGCTCACCGATTTTCCCCCGCCGTTAACACGCCCCCCTTTCACATCTGCACGCATAGCGGAGCGAGCTGGTAATTTGTGATTCGCCGCTTTCGTAACTCGAGGACTAGATGAATGCATCGACGCAGTTGTGCGCTCCGCCGAGAGGGACAGTGCGGAGAAACACTAAATGAGTTTTCACTCATTAAAAAAAAGTGTTCTAAAACTCCATTTTCGTTGATTTCATTGCATAAGGGTGATTACTAGAAAAAAAATTAAGGGCAGCACTTCAAAAAAAAAAAAAAAAGAAGAAGGCATCGATACCCTAGTGCGGTTACATCAGTGTGACCTCACGCATTTCAGTTTTATTTTCGTATTTACGCCGTTGTGGCGCTGTAAACGTTCTCTAAGCTTCCGAAGTTATTTGACTATAAGTTATAGCCCAGTTTTACCGGTAACAAAAAAATTGACCATGCCCGAACAGAAGCAGTCCAAATCAATGGCGTCATTATAACTTCAAGGCGGCAAGACTGCTGCATTTCGTTCTGGCATGTTTTCAAACTCACCAAACATCCTGTAAAAGTAAGATTTACCTTTTTGTTGCATTAATTTATTAATGCAGTCTAACTTAATATTCCCTTCTAGCGTCCCATCAAGGCGGTAAAGAAGACCTCGTAAAACACATTACACGTTATATCACACGCACTTTCCTCACTTAATTAAAGAAAAAAAGAAAGGAGGTAAGGAAAAGAAAACTTAGTCGGTGTAAACAGCTGGAGACATAGAAACAGGCTCGAGTATTTGCAGACTTAGGCTTAACATTCATCATTTCTAACCGAGTATCCTATACAGCGATACACATGCATTGTTCAAGAGATAACACGGGCTTAACATTCGCTACACTTGACCGAGTACTCTATAGAGCGATACACATGTAATATCTGAGAAATAACACGAGGTTGTTTGTTAATTAACAGGGCATACGCTGTGTAGCGAGACATACTGTTTGGTGACGGATGCAGGTTGGTGGTTGATACGATACATGGAAAACACGCTATGCGGCTGCCATCGAACGTTCTTAAAAATTCGTAGTAAGGTCCGAAGAAAAAAAAAACATTTTCATCTGCGTCTTCTGAAATAATCAAAAAGCACCCCGTAAACAAGGCAAAAGCTCTTTTTTAACTGGTCACTTTGCAGGTACATAAAGACAATGATCTCGGTGGGAACACCAATGATCTCGGTGGGAACACAAGTCTATTACCGACAAACATTCCTACTGTCAAAAAGAAAAAAAACTCAATAACGGTAAATTGCACTATCTCGAAGGAAGCGTAAATGCCAGAGCACCTGGCTTTTCTGTACCACAGAAACGGCGTCTGTGTACTATCACGTTGGGACAAACCTTCGTGCGAAAACAATGCTGTACTATGCATTTGCATGCGTGTTTTTGTCAAAGTGTGTTATTCAATAATGACTTCAGCATTAAAAACCGATAAGCTAAAAAAACAAAAAAAAAACATTGCCGAGTCGTCCGCTCTTTGTTTGACTTGGAGTTCTTGTCGCAGGTACAGCTTCTGAAAAATGTGCTCAACCTGTTGGCGCCATCACATGTGGCAGTAAAAACACAAAAGACAGTTTCTTCATGCCTACATTCAAAGTGAGTGTTTCGCGCTTGCTTGCTACACAGGTTTCTAGAGAGTATTCCACCGTCACAAAACATGCCAAGTTACCAAAACTACTGCATCCTAAGGATATCAAAAGCACAGAAACAAAGAGGAACATGCGGATGTAGAGTATGACCCAGTGTTAAAGGGAATGCCAAATTAATATTTTGGGACTAATTACAGCCCAGGCTTCACAAGAAGGCACAGACAACAATTCTTGACCAGCATAGGTCTACCTAACCTGTCGCATCAAGCACTTATGTTTTTCCTTAGGGGGTCAATGATACATTCTAGTTATGGTGCTCTGCATACAAATTAGCTGTTCCCTTTAACATTAGACAACACCGCAAAGCAGCATCATAAAGCTCGAACACACGAAAATGCTTAAATAATACGCATTCTACAAGTAAAATGGGCGCACCAATGCGGGCAAGTGGACATGCAGAAATGACGTTCATTAGGACGTTAAAACGTTAAGAAAAAAAAAACGAATGTCGTAAAGTTTAAACGGCATACGTTTGGATGACGTCAGACATACGAAATGAACACTTGTGAAACTTTTAAGTCCATGCCTTATTTGGTGAAACTGAAGATAAGAAAAAAATATGTGAAAAAAGGAAACGAAAATCTATATATATGCTTTTCTTTTTTCTCTCGACGATTGTGAATAAAAATGAACGGCAGATGATGAACCCTAAAGTACTACTATTTCAGAAACAAAACCACATGCACGTTCGTGGCGATGCAGCGTTTGCAAACACGATCGTTCGCAAGCGAAGCAAGTTGGTCCGTTCGAGATTTCGCGACACGGCATGCGCTGGAGCAACGTAAACCAGAAAATTCGCTTTCTCTCTTAACATGACAAAACTACCCGCAACACTAACGAGTACTTGTTAACGGCAACAATTATGCACAGCCTATCTACAGCATACGGAAAGTTGCCAGAGCTCGTCTAAGAGAAATTGTCCACCCGCAGAAGAGTTCACCCGCAATGAACTAGCGCGCCCTCGTACGTGGATAAGGAGGGTTTGAGTGGAATCATTAGTGCTACTGTCATCATTGTGGTTTCGTCCACTGGCATTACTACAATTTGCACAGAAAAACAAATAGCAGAGGGTAAATTGGATCGAGAAAATATGACCCACTCTGAGTCTGCAAGATCGCGCGCTGTGGACTGAGTCCAAGCGCACCTCTCCTCCATTAAAGAAAGAAGGCATGGAAAGAAGAGCAATTATCAGAGTATTGCGATCAAAATCCTGCCTTAGGCATGTTTCTGTACGTTTTGTCCAAGTTGTTCGCTCACACATGCACTTGTAAGAGGTATCTAACGCAAATCTCATGTTTGGCAAACCGAAAGCTTTTTCTTTTGGTTTTTACGTTCCCTCAGCTTTCTTCTCAAATACTTTGGCCCCTTTGAGATAGCTCCGCGGCTGGTGCTATCGAAACGAAAAAATTTCTGCATCAGAGAAGAGGTTTGCATAGGTGGTGACAACCTTTCTTCGTAGGGATACGGTTAGGCAAGATTCTAGCAGATTGCACGTGACGAAGTCAGTAGGTTCCGTATTAGTGCACACGGAATGGCGATTCTGTAACCCCTCACACCGTCACTGCTCTTAGGGAAAGGTCAGTGACATCTTTAGTCCACCTGATGCAGGTAACAGAAATGAGCAGCGAAGTTTGTAATCCCTGCAGCGAACAACGTCACTGACATAATTCGTGCTGCATTGTGCCAATCTTGGCGTGTGAAGTAGTCTTTACAATGCATAGAGCAATAAGGCTTTGTACCACTTGCAAGGTCTGGAATACTGTGCACAAATATTATGTGCCCATCGTTGTCCACGTCATACCTCTCAGTGCTCTGAGCACCGCTCTGTTTTGGCGCACGCACTCCCACCCATTTTATGCAAACGAAACCCATATAGCGAGCACTTACACCGATTACGTCATCTGCTTTCGTTAAGTATCTTGGTTTGGCTCGAATGCAGATATCTCTCTCTGAACAACTCTCTATGGAGAGAGAAACAATATCCCCCCGGTAACCGCTACAAGAAACGACTCGATTTTGACAACTCTCGGGAAACGCGCAGTGTCCCTGCCCAGTATGTCAACAAGTCGTCTGGACCGTGCTGCTTGTTGTTTTCTACCGTCTGCTGTCCCCCGTGTCTGTGCTGACGTCGTCATCACTGTTACGATGGCGGTGGACTCTCTGGTGACGAGGATTTTCCGTGGTCGTCGTGGTGACTTCCACAGATTCACCGCCGGTTTCTTCTTGCGTTCGGTGCTGGCGGTGGTGGGGGTGGTGATAGCGGTTCATCTCCCGCTCGTGTTGCGAAGCAGACGACTCTCCCTGCTGGCTCGCAGACGACTCCGGCTCGGCAGCAGACGTTGCGGAGTGGCTTCTTCCAGCAGACGACGCAGACGTGTCGTAGCGAACGCGGTCTCGGCGTTCGAGCGCCACCATGTGGCAGCACTTGTGAAAGATGGTACCATGGTCGCCCACCACGCACTGCTCGAAGGTCCGCATAAGGCGATGACCGTAGTCCGGTATCCGGTTTCGGCCGTAGAAGCCCATCTTCCGGTTGTGAGCCCGGTTCCGGTTCCGCATTCGGAGGCGCGCAGCGTAGAACTTGGCGAAGCAGTGGTAGCCCTTGTCGCCGGCTATCTGGCCCAGCATGCAGCACGTGATGTCCCGCTGGTTCTCCCAGCCTGCAGGCGAAAGACAAGAACGAGCCGGCGCATGAGTCGATACTTCGAGATATCTCTTTCGAACGACCCCTTAAGGTTGTTCTACGCATGTAGTGCAGTACCTGTGAACACGGCGCATCGCTATGCTAGCACGTTTACAAATTCGTCGGTTTGAATGCAGTATACTGTCTCGGTAATGACCGCCTTAGAGTTATTATTTTGTGGCAGTACATGATATATATTAATATTATGTATCAACAATGACTGTTGTACTGTCCGTCCAATCGGAAACAATATGTCCCAAAAGGAGCGTTTGGATGAGGAGACGCTGTTTGGTGGCCAGAAATGAGCTGCCGCACGTGGTTTGCATACATAACGTTTTTAATGTATGTATGTATGTATGTATGTATGTATGTATGTATGTATGTATGTATGTATGTATGTATGTATGTATGTATGTATGTATGTATGTATGTATGTATGTATGTATGTATGTATGTATGTATGTGCAGGGTCCTGCACATTTCACTTAAGAGGAAGGAAGCTTTGGCTCGGCCTTAACTACGATGCCGGCTATTCAAATACATGTGAAACGCAGAAACGCTTTTTTGAGATAACCAGAGGGCCGATTTAAATTAAATTTGTTTATTTGAGAGAGAAATTTAAATTATACTGAATGTTGAAGGCGGAATATTGAATTAAGGCCTGAGTTTCTAAAAGGCACTTTCCAAAAATTGCTAAGTTTGAATATAATAGAAGCACGCAGTTTACAAATTTTTAGTTCTGTACAAAGAACAGATATCGCAGTTTTGTAAACTGCATCCGTCAGAATGTCACAAATTTTATAGATAAATTTTAACTTACGTGAATTTGTTACATTGTTTACGAGGGTTTTGCAAAAGTCCTACTCATATATTAGTGGTGTGTTTGGGAGCCATGAATAATACATCAATTTTGTCAGCTTTAGATTTACGATTAGATCCAATTTACAGAATCGTGATACCTTTCTTCAAGGCTGAGTTAGAGTTGTAAAGTTGATAGTCTCGTTTATTGAAAATTTGTGGTTTTTAAGGATCTTTATTAACAAATTTGACGGCCTAAATAGAAAATTCACTACCAAAAGTTACTAGATGATTTTAAATTTCTCTTTTAAATGCAACAAATCTCATCCCTGACCGGCTGCTTTCTGTAGCTACCGCCAGGCGGCGACACAAGTTTATGATTGCGGCAGGAGCTCACAACCGCATAAGGGAAGGCAACTTTACAATTCTTTCCTTAAAACCAGGCAATTCTATCAGGCAATCTACGTCATTCAGTGTTACACTGAATGACGTAGACTCTAAAATGCGATCCTTCTGGAAAATTTCAGCAAGAACAGTGCAGTGGTAAGCGCAAAATCCTCTTTCGAACATGTTAAGTGATATATGGAGGATCCTGTATGTACGTACGTTGAAAAAAGAAAATCTGAAAGATGGGACAATCGGCTAAACGACGTACGACACAGCGATGACCCAGTGGCATTTAATACGGCGACCACGACATATATAGCAGTAAACACTTAAGAAAAAGTAGCAATAGAGCAGAAAAACAGAAACGAAAAACGCTTGTGAGTAAATGCATCTGGCTTGTAGTACGACTTGTTACCAGGAACAGCACAGATATACACACGGACGGAAGGACACATGTGTTGCATCTAGAGTGCGTACTAGTCGTGTCCTTCCACCGTCTGTTGTCGTTATTTACGGCTATTCCTTGCAGTATGTTTCAGCGAACGCTGCTTTGTAGCAACACTATCAGAAACTAGGCTTTCTACGCGGCCCAAAATTTCGTTACACTCGACCTTAAAAAAAGAAACAAAAAAAGAAAGAGACCGATGCAAGGCTTTTCGCCGAGGACTACGTCGGCTCGAAACCTCGCGGCTATGTTACTAGACACGGCCCACAAGAAAGAAGTCTCGCGGTTCCGCGTAAACATGTTTGCCTCGTTCTTCCGGGCGCACGTAACAGCGATTTTTTTTCTCGCCCAACTGACAAGGACACGTGCTTGTGAAGATAAGTCCTCGGGGACGACTACCCGACGCGTCAAGCACGTCTTTCTCGCGATGTCGTAGCTTCTGTCGAAATTTCGAACGCTAGGTCCGGTCATATTGAGCTCACGATTAAGCGCAGTTCATGCGATGCGCGCTAACAATCGTGTCTGCTAAGTATTACATCGCTACGCGCCGCGGAAAAAGCTTACATTTCACGCCGAACGCCGTTTGCCCTCCTCCTCGGTGGTGCCGCGCTCCCAGCCGGAGAGTCGATGTCGATCGCGCAAGTGCGCCTACGTACATGGCAGTTCTGTGACGTCACTCGTAGTGACACGTGACTTAGAGAATCATTCAAGGCAACATCAGTTATTTCTTTAATTTGTTGATTCAACAGACGAATTACACTTTAGAGAAATAACAAAACATACAAACCGAATCTCTGCGTGTTTTTTGTTTTACTTCGCACAGTAGCAAGAGAGATGTACTTTCGTTTCGTCTGCTTGTTCCGAAGTTATTAATCACGCGCGCAAGGATGGAACCTGTCATCTTCTACCGTGTCCCCAGCGTTGCTCTTTCACCTTCTCGCGCCTGACTGGGTACTCATGATTATGACAATGACTTATACCGCTAATCAGGTTCCTCGTGCTGAGCGCGCAAAATCGTTCGCTGCGCGAAACGAGACAAACGCAACAGCGCGCGCGCGAGGCCGTCACCGGAAGTGCGTCACTCAGCAAAAAGGCTGGCGGTGACGCTCGCCTCCTGAAAAACCAACGTTTCCTGAAATCAAGGGTTCGGGGCATTTCAAATATTTCTATCTCTGCTATTAATGAACTAACTTTAAAAATTCTTGCGGCAGAACACTCCTTAGAGGGCACGTAACATCTTCAAGCCCGTTAAACAAAATTTGCTATGGGGCCTGGTGAGGGGTCCTTTGAAGAAAATCGGCAAACTCCAGTGATCCCTCCGTCTCAGAACTCGTTTATCGCTACAGCGGCAGTGCCTACAACGGCATCTTGTCGAGTCCTTTCCAACATGACACTTCTCAAAAACAACTTCTTAGCAATGAGCGCGCAACATCTTCATCCGGTATAAGGAATTTCCTAGTGGTTCCTTGAAATATTGCCCACATTCTTAAACATTAAGCCAAGCGCCAGCTCAGTTGTTGGCGCTGTGCATTGCCGCAGGGGGGCTTTATTTCGGTTCTTAGTGGCGATTCTCGGCCAATCCCACATGATGGGCATGAAGCGTTTACAGAGGCAAGCCAATTAATAAACGAACCAACCAAACGAACAGCGTAATAGAAAGGACCGACTCGTCAAACATAATTTCAAGTTCTCAACTGCCGTCGCATGCAGTAAAACCACCGTAACACGAAAATACGGCGCCGCTCGAAGCGGTAGGGACAGGGGGATGTCGCAGTATGATCTACAGTCGTTTCGCAGGACACAGTTTCCAAGGTTAGCTGTGAACGTTTCGGACGAACGCTAACGACCCTGTTTGGCAGGCTCGAGGCTTGTCATATCCCAGCGACTGTGAGACGTCGCCGAGTCGATTGATGGATGACGACAGCTAGGCGAAGAAGTTGTCACGGATCAGCGGACCACTTCCGGTCGCCTCCGTTATTTTCTTTCCGTTTCCCACACCCCGAACTCGGATATACGACGCGCGGCTGTGGATGCCGCGCGGATCGTTATCGGTCCTTAGCCCTGTCAACTGCCGCCAGTTCCTACCGCCAAAAATACCTCTTCTCCCAGCGCGCACGCGCGCGGGAAAGTCGTCACGGAGTGACTGAACAAGCTATACGTCCGAGGACGAAGACGAAAAACGAGCGCTGGAGGGGAGGCAACGTGAGCTGAAATTTCAAGACGACACTACCGAGGAACGCTAGACCGGTTTGTGCTATAGCAGGACGTCACTTCAAAGCCCCATACCAGCGTTTGCTTGCCAGAAAAACGTTGACTGTTGGCGAAGAGCACGAAGGTACATAACTCCGGTATTTGAATTTAGCGGCGACTAAACGTGGTGTCACGAATACTTCGCCGTACTTTCGCACAGTTCGGCCGTTATGGCACGAAAAAAGAAAACAGTTCTGAAAGGTTAATCGATGTTTCAAAGCGCATTAGACAAGGCGACAGAAAACGACACAGATCGCTGTGTTGCTCGATTAAGCCTTTCGATTAAGCTTTTTATTTCAGTACTTTCGAACAATTTCATCCTCCTTTGAATACGAACAATTAACGCGGCCCGACAAGTCGATGTCGACATCCATGACGTCATGCGCACATGGTGCGGAAACTTCAAGGCGCCGTCGCCCCAGGTCTATGATTCTTGCGTCACTTACGTTTTGCAAAGCCTCGATGACACCGCAAGAACGGCCTATTTGGTGTCATGGAAGCATACGCCGGCGAGCTCAGCCTTGAGTCAAACTCAGAGCCACCCTTGAATCTCAGTGATCTCCAGCGAGTTCAAGTAGGTGGGAATATGAATGAGTCGAGATGAGTCCGCTTAGCGAGTCTGAATCGAAATGGGTCGAAGTGGTCGGAAGTCTCAGTCACGAGTGTATCGAGCCTTGCGCGTGCCCGAGCGAGTTCAAGTAATCGTGAATTACAAATGACTGAAATAGTTTTTGAGTCCACGAGACTACGCGAGGCTGGGTCCACGCTATTCCGACCATGACTTTATGTATCTATACGAGCAGGGTTGAGCCAATTATTCCGCGAGTCCTAGTAAGAGCCGATTTCGCGTATATGAGTACGCCTGAGTGAGTATATGAATCCGTGAGCTTGTGAGTCTGAGTGAGCCTGCCTAAGTCTTATTTCGCCTATTATTGTGAGTCGTAGTGAGTTCGCCGAGGTATGATTCCTGGAGATTTCGAGTTCGAGTTGGAGATCTCGAGTTAGGGCCTGAGTGAACCTTAAACTTGGGGTATAATTTGTTAGTTTCCCTGAGTGAGTTCTGTTTATATTGTACATAGTTCCAGAGGTTCAATCTACAATTCTAGATCAACCTAGATCAACCTCCCCGCGCCTTTCTTAAATTACTTTTCATACTTTTAATTTTTATCTTACTTAAAGCGGCTGGTACCACTGATACCACATGAAGTGCGCTTAGTGAAGCCAAAAGAACACATCAAAAAGAAACAAGAGAACGAAAAGCAGGAGAAAAATAAACTGCTATATATGCAATATATCAATAAAAATAACAGACACAAATGTTGACTTACTATGTGCATAGCATGCGTTAGCAAAAAAGAGAAAGTAAACCAGCAATGCTTGGAGCTACGTAAGAGAATGAAACGACAAAAAAATAAATAAAAAGGCAGCGAATGCTACCAAGTCCTTACGCATCTGTCCCGACGGTTTCCTACACGCGGAAAAATACAAAAGCAGGAGCAGGGCCGGGAACGAAACGTGAAACGTCCACAATCTCAGCGATGACATTGGCTGACGAACGCAAGTCAAAAAAGGAAAAATAAAATAAAGAGCGATGCGCACGACGTAGGAGAGAGAGACGAGACAGACGGAAGAACAGAAGGATCGTCTGGCGCTTCAACAAGCGTCGTCTGTAGCCGAGCAGATGGCCTGCGGACGCAGGAGAGACACTACACGAAAAAAAAAAAAGGTTCAGTGTCAATTGCAGGTGAAAAAATATCTAGTAAGAATCGGTAGCGGATTTTACTGCTGATGTAGCTTTCCATTGCGCGACTTTTAGCTCTCAAGGTCCTGAGAACATAGGTTCCTTGTGCCTGTGGCCCTCAATATAATTGTGTTTTCGCGAAGACTGATCCATCAGCCAGTAACGAGGACCTGGCGTTTGCAAAATAAGCCGCAACGCACGATGACGACTCACGCTATTCAGTAGTCAGCATCGATTGCAGCCAAGGTTTCAGCATCCCAGATGAGACAACAGAAGAGATCGTCTGCTTGCATGTTAACCGTGAGAGCGCGAAAAACGAGACAGGACGGAGAAAACGGTGGCGAAGTCACGTCACTTGGCTTTACTGGTAACAAAATATGCATGTTTATTCACTAGCTTCGATCCCAATCCCTAACACTTGCAACATCGGTCAAACAAAACAAAGAAATGCCATGTGTAAACATTATTTTCCGCTCAGAATCACAAACGGCGTTATATTCAATTCTGGGGTTTCACGTGTCAAAATCACACTCTCATTATGAGACATACCGTAGTGAGGAACTCCGGATTAATTCTGACCACCTGGAGTTCTTTAACGCGCGCCTGAATTTTATGGGTATACGCGAGTGTTTTTTTTTTTTTTTTTTTTTTTTTCACTCCAGACGTGTCTGGCGGTCCAGCCACATCCATTTGGCTGACGGTTCATCGAGCGAATATACACTCACTGGGGGTCGTGGGCGGCGTTGTCGTGATACTGCGCTCTGCATCGCTGCCGCTGCCAGCGCCGTCTGGACTTGATTCGTCGGTGATTATGGCCCGCTCCTCAGAGTCCATATTCCGCAGGTAGTCTGCGAAAGCCACCAGAGAAGAGCAAACAAAAATAAACGCACTGCTTGGCTCGATCGAACAAGTTCTCACGATCATGTGCAAAAACAACCGCGAACAAGTGTTTGCATCGGCTCGATCCTTTCGCGTCATGCCGATAAAGCCATGACGTTTCTTACAAAAACCACTAGAGGCAACTCGGGCTATTTTGTTCTATGGAAGTTACAAGTATGGTGATTTAGAGAGCGCGGAAATGATGCGCGGTAGATACATTTGCCCAAACTTCGTCCTCTGGCTTCATATGGCTATAGCTTTGTAAGTGCTCAAAAGAATATTGCATTGTAAATGCCAGAACTCGCAATAATTACGCATGTGTGCAAACTCTGATTACCTTGCTGTGTTTAGAAAGCTAGTAGTGCTAGGAAATTTAGAAAGAAAAGTAACAGTAAATAACGGGATAAGAACGTTCGAAGTAGTAAGCACGGAGATGAGACAAATACGCGCAGTACACACAATTCCCAAGGTAGTTGAGCGAAAGCAGCACCAGCGTATTCTCTCTCTCTCTCTCTCTCTATATATATATATATATATATAATTTTATTTGTAGGAAACGCAATGGCAAAGGCCTGGAGCACCACTGCCAGCCGCGGACGTTCGCCTGCTCCGGCCCACCGATCTCTGGTTAACTTCCGACACCGGCAATATCTGATTTCAGGTACAGAATGGAATTGGCGAACGATAGCAGGCACCATGACTCCTTTCCAGATCCCACGCACCACTTCATATTTATTGTGCCCCCAAAGTACCCTATGTTTCACTGATGCTGCATTCCGCTTCCCTTTTATTTTCAGGTTATCTTGGTGGGTGCTCGAGTAGGTCTTCCCTTCGCTTATGTATACGCCGAGGTGTTTATATTGCTTGACTATGGGTATGACTCGCTGCTGAATTGACACCACGTAGTTACTCGTCTCGTCATTAAAGATCACAATTCCTGATTTCTCTGTGCTAAATTTAAGGCCTAGATTTGTCCTTGCGTTGCCACACATATTGGCCAGTGTCTGTATATCTCTTGCATCGTCTGCTAGTAGCGCTGTGTCGTCTGCATACGTCAGTCCGGGGACCACTTGCACAATTTGTCCATTACGCGTGTATGATAAATCAAATCCTAATGGACTGTTTTCCAGTTGTCTTTCTATGCCCTTAACATTAAGCGTGAAAAACAGTGTAGACAAAGGGCATCCTTCCTTCAGTCCTTGGTGGATTTCCATCACTTCAATACAATTTCGGCCTTCCCACACCATTTTTACTCGGTTGTCCCTGTGTATCTGCAAAAGGATAGATAGTTGGGCGAGTTGGTACGGTAACATGATCTTGCACTGTAGCGCGAAGTGACGCGGACAGAGACTAGAAGCAGACAGGTCGAGCGCTCGTCCTGTCTGCTTCTAGTCTCTGTCCGTGTCACTTGGCGCTACAGTCCATGATCATGTTCTATGTATCTCTCTCAGCAGCTCCACGAAATCGCTATCTATGCCTTCGTGCTTGACAATATCCCACAACAACTCCCTGTCTACGCTGTCGTAGGCTCCTTGTACACACACCGAACGCAGCGCCATCGCGCGGACGTCACCCCTTGGCCAACCGGCGAACGGCCCAAACCCGGTCATATTTAGCAGACGCGTCGACGAAAAACGCCAGACGACCAAGGTTGTACGATAACGGCGTACGAGGGGCCTTGGCGCTGAGGCGTAGACGGAATCAAAACGCGCACCACATGCGGGCACACGCACTTGTCAGCGTCAATATTTACTGATCGGGTGTAGAAAAAAAAGAACAAGAGAAATGAAAAAGAAGGCCTGAGCGTGGCCTTTCGGATCACGCGACAGTTATTTCTTTATGCTCCTTTTCTATCGCAGCATGCTCACACACACACACATATCTAGAGAGAGAGAGAGAGAGAAGGGAAGAAGGAAAGGCAGGGAGGTTAACCAGACTGAGTCCAGTTTGCTACCCTACACGTGGAAAGGGGAATGAGGAGTGAAAGAGAGAGAAAGAAAAGATGAGTCTATACCGCACTTTCACAACTCTAGCAAAACGTGCACCATTTACGGGGCAAGCTTTCAATCAAAATTGGCATCTATCTAGCGTTTCCGTTCTTTCACGCTGCGTTGCAAGTACTTTCAGATCACGTCATATCATAAGAAGCCAACAAACAAATACGCCAAGGACAGCATAGTGAAATCATGATATTGAATCGTAGCGCGAAGTGACACAGAGAGAGAATAGAAGCAGACAGGACGAGCGCTACAATTCAAGATCATGTTACCGTACCAACTCGCCCAACTTTATATCCTTTTGCATAGGAAAATCACTTGTACTTATTGATTGAACTAAATAAGTGATAAATTAATGAAAGGTGAAAGTGGATGAAAACTGAACGGCATACCTGATCAGCGGGACATAGCGGTTCTGAGGGGAATAGAAGGAGCGCAGTGTGTTAACGAGAGGAACCACACGCAATGCAGATTATGATTCTTATTATTGTTTGGGGGGCAAGGTTAAGCCCCAAATGGTGTAGTGATAAAAGCGCAGCTTTCTGGCCCTCTTAAGAAAAGTTCGCACCCTTCACTCTCGAATATGTTTGCACACTTTGGGGCTTACCTTGTCTCGCAACAATAACCTGTTTGCGCGCCTTTCCTTTACTCTGCGTGGCCGGTATACTTCCAGGCCACGAACGACATGCGCGTTATCAGCGTGACATAGCATTCTCCACGGGAAAGTAGCGAGCACGGAGTTTTCAAAAAAGAAAAAGGAAACGCTAGCAAGGCAGACGATAATTGTGGGACAAGATAAGCCCCAAAAGGCGCAAACCTTTTTTTAACTGTGTTTGGCGCTTATCGTATTTTAATGTAGGAACGAAAAGACAGGAAACCGAGGGCCCAATTATTATTAGTCATATCATAAGCAGCCAACAAACACACCATGGACCGCATAGGAGAAATTACTTGTACTTATTAATTGAGTTAAAGAAGTGATAAATTAACGGAAAATGAAAGTGGATTAAAATACAGCTGGCCGCAGCTTTCATCCACTTTCATTTTCCATTAATTTATCACTGTTCTAATTTAATAAATAAGTACAAGTAATTTCCCCTATGCCGCCCTTAATGTATTTGATTGCTGACTTCTTATACATGTGTGTGTGTGTGTGTGTGGTGTGGTGTGGTGTGGTGTGTGCGGTGCGGTGCGGTGCGGTGCGGTGCGGTGCGGTGCGGTGCGGTGCGGTGCGGTGCGTGTGTGTGTGTGTGTGTGTGTGTGTGTGTGTGTGTGTGTGTGTGTGTGAGAGAGGGGGGGGGGCACAATTTAGAGACGACTTCTGGTCTGTGCCGTTTATATCACGCAACTAAAAGAATTGCGGGTACAATGCAACGGCGACTTGAATAATGTAGACACGTATTTGAGCCGTTTGGACATAAGGCGCCTCGATGCGCACGCTGCAGTCTCATTACTCAGTCACAATGATGAACTGAGAGCAGTTGGACAACGAGAGTGGACAACTGTGGCGCTGCCATAATATAGCTGGCACACTGGAATGTTGATTAGTCCGACCTTCGTGTTTGTCGCCTTCAAACGCTCTTGTGACTCGTATTTACTGCCGTTCATTTGCCTTCGTCGGCCTAAATTTCGAAGGAATCCTTTATTTCTAAGCGCAGAAGGCAGTAAGACTGTGCGCACCTGCAGAATTATTGCAGAACTGTACTGCGAATTGTCGCAGTTACAACGCAATATTTTGTTGAAAACGGACAATTTGTAATATCATAAGGCCGTTTGAAGTCAGAAGGACCAAGTTTAGGCAAATCGCCGTACTTGTCCATAATTTCCATGCTGCCTAAACCGCCATGCTTGCAGCTCCCGTAGGTGATGGCGATGATGATTTATTGGCATCTCCATTGAAAAGGCGGTGACAAATAGCCACCTAACCTGCTCGAGTTACCCAGGTACGCTATCAACGCTCTTCAGTCTAGCATTTTTGTATACATCTACGAGGGCGAAGTCTTTGCCGTTACATTTTATTAGCCAAAATATGGTACATGCAGGTGATTATGAGTACACATTATACAACGTACCTAGTACACTATTCTTCCACGTAGTTCCCGCACCGGTTCAGACATTTGTCCCATCGCAGCCCTAAATTTTAGATGCCCCCTGTGGTAGAATTCATGGCACGCGGCCTCCCCGAACGCTCATTGTCACGCAAGTCTTCACGGCCTTTTGCGAACTCACGACACCACCACTTCACGCTTCTCAAAGCGAGACACCTTTCCCTATATATACGTGGGCCGCATTCCCCTGTGCATTTCGATGGACGTCCGTTCCCTTGCTCCATAGAAAACGAATCGCACTTCGTTGCTCGTACACAAGCGAAATTGCATCCTTTGGGTCGTACCTTGCCACACAACGATAATCGTCATCTGTCTTGTCCGCATTTCCTTTCTTTAACGCTGCGAATCCGGTACTTCCAAGTCACGAACGGCATGCACGTTATCAGCATGACAGAGCATTCTCGACAGGAAAGTACTCCGTGGACACGTGAAGCACAACCGCCATCTTCAACAACTGACAGCAGCGCCGTGCCGCAGAGCTTCCGGCACATGTTAACTTCGCATTAAAATTTTTTTTCTCTCACTCAAAATTTCTCTATCTGCCGTGTACCGCTATCTATGTCTGTAACGGATAAGGTCGTTATAGCTACTATATAGGCTCCCAGCTCCCAAAAGGGAGCCTATACAGAAACTCTAGTTACGCTAGCGCCTCGGCAGAGTTTCCTCTAGTGAGTATTGTAGGAAACTCCGTGATAATGGTCCCCTTTTAGGGCCACACTATAGTGCCGAGAATATACTGGCAACACCAAGCGTACAAAACAGCGTTTCACCTTGTGGCATAGAACCCACGCATAATGGATGGCGGTGCATCACGCCTCGAAGCCGAAGCAGGGACGCACTAAAGACAACAGAAGCGCGGCAAAGCGGAGTAAGGATATCGCCGGACAAATTCTGAAAAACAAACTTTTACACAAAGCAACGCGGAACTTCTGCGTCAACATCGTTCCAGTCGGCGCTGCAGATTTACATCCGGCGTTTACATAATCGTTCGCTGCGTTCACAGCGCCGAGCTATTTATGTATAAAGGGTATACTCGTTCCGCGTACGGCGGAAGTCCGCTTTCCAAGGCGACAGCTCTTAAATGGGAAACACATGTACATCGCGATCATCCGATTCGTCTGTCCACGCGATAAAAAAATAAAATAAAAGATGGCCGCTCGCGATCACCATTGGTTAGCATTCCTCGGGTGTGCTGGCTTCAACAAGGCCGACGTGCACGAGGAACAATTTTTTCGCTTGCGCCTGTTCCATCGAAGCGACCGTCGCACACAACTTACTGGAATCCCAATTGGAATCCTCATCCTCGTCTGGGATTCTCATCAGGTCGCATTAATTGACGAAATCGAATCAGTACAATACCGTTATGTTCGTTTCATCCTAGTTACCTGCCATATCACACTGCTTGTGTTACATTAATGAAGACTACCCTTCAAATCTCATTATCTCTTCGCAGAAAGGAATCGCACATTTCCCTTTGTTTCATAAACCTCACCGAATCTCTTGGCTTCCTTTGGATGCACCCAGCGCCTTATTATTCAGCTCGTCGTGATCACGTACCTAAATTTAACGTACCCCGTCATAACACCGTCGCGTCCTCACAAGTTCTCCTTCCTGTAGGACTTCGATCGACTGGAATAATCTACCTACATCATTAGTAAGCATAAATGACCCCCTACTCGCTTCAAAAACGCATTAATTAACATGAGACAACGCCTGGTAGCAAACTGTATAATTGTACACTTATACGTGGACGTTGCCTGTTTCGCAAAGTGTACTTCGTGTATTTAATTACTCCGTATTATGTAAGCGATCTTTTCTCCCGGTTGTTATTGAAATATTACTACCATTTTTCAATACCTCCCTTCGTTCCCTGTAATGTGAATGCTCAGAACTAATCCATAATGCGCAACTCTAATAGAGCACCGGTTATCTGCCCTAGCTACGCATTATGCACGACTATGCCCAATTTCAGTTGTTCCTGTTCACCTCAACTAGAATATCGGCTACCGTCACTCGGTCTCTAACTCCTCTACCGTTCTCTCACAAATCCCACATTTCAAATCCCACTGAAATGTGGGCGGGTCTGTATCGGCCAAACGGGCCGGTGTATCAACGACAGAGCATGGGAGCACCGCAGATCGTGAGAAAAGGAAACTGGGTCGAATTGGCCCCTTCACTGCAACGAGTGCAATTGTAAGCCGGTGCTTGGTGTCATCAGGATCCTGGGCAGAAGTCGCGATAAGTTGGCACGTGAGCTACTGGAGGCCTTTCTTATTGGTAAAAAATTAAAAAAAAAAAAGGGGGGGGGGCATGTTGCAGTGACTCGTCGGTACGTTGCCCTACGAAGAAAGGAAATTGAATTCGTGGGATCTTTCTTGTAACCATAAGGACCTAATAGGAAACAGCTAGGAGCGACATGATGTTCAGTTCTGCTTGGTGTACTTGGTCATTTGGTTTTATTAGGCACTATAAGTGTTCCTGGGTGTTGTTTCACTGCTCTGCTGTACTGTTGGTTTTATTTGGTTGTTTTATTGGTTTTGACTCTGCTTTTGCTATGAACGTGTGACTCTGCTTTGCTAAGCTTACCTAACATCAGTATTGCTAACATATTCATCACTGGGCTTAGGCAAAGATCCCTTGGAAGATAGAAGGTGCATGCGGCCTTTGGAATTTTTTTTTTCTTGACGGTTGGTTTTGATAAGCCGATTGTGCGATGGTCATGCGACAGAGTGCCCTTTATAAATTAGAGCCCCGTTCTGTCCCATAAGCAGTTCGTAGCCCAGCCTCTTTCCTGTCTTCTTGTATGTTTCCTCAGTGCATCTTCTGTTAGCAGTTTTTTTTTTCTTAATGCAATGCACCAACTAGCCCAACAACGTGTTTTACTAAGAAAACTAATTCATAAATATACGCTATATACTAATTAATCTATAACTTAATATTTCATGCTTTTCTTTCTTTCGAATGTATTTTCCATGGCGGGAAATGAAGGTGACAAAATTGTGTTAATTTGCCGTGATGTACAGTCAACCAAAAAAGTTTATGGACCACGGGATCTCATAAAACTGAATTTCAGAGCAACCTGTAAAGGTAGCCAATAAAGCCATACATCACTATGTTGTTCGCAATTACTAGCAGCGGCTGGAAATGCAAACACAAGACTGTGTTGTGGGGCTGCGGAGATATGAAGCTCTTTTTTAAATTCCGTGGTCCATAATGTTTTGTGGGCGACTGTACGTGGAATGGTGTTTAGACTTTTAAGGGTTAAAAACACTGGGGGGAGAGAGATTTAAGAAGCAATTAAACACTGTAATTGTTGTCAGGCGCCTTCATTGTGTTAGCGCTGGCAAGTTCTCATCGACAGTTCATATCTATCCTGCACTACATTCCCCCCCCCCCCCCCCCTTCCGCCTTCAGAGCAGTCAACCAGACTGCTTTCCTAGTGAACCCCTCAGCATTTCATCTTTCTCCTTCTGGGAAAGTCAGATGCGACGTCATGAAGAAAACACTGGAATCGTGCGCATATTCGCTGTTGGACTTTAATCCGAGCTTGCGCATTAGCTCGTGCAGAACAGCTGGAGTGGGTGGCACTCGAGATAGGGCGAAACGGCGCGATTTGTGGCGCGATTGTCCTCAGCGCTATCTAGTCTCCCTTGGAGCGAGATAAGCTACACGCAAGAGGTGACAAAATGTGGAATACCAACACGATGCGTCGCATGTACGAGAAGTTTTCTTTTTTACATTAATTGCAGTAGCATCAGGAGCAAACGAAACGCGAATCGGAAATACTTGTAGAGGGATGATCAATCAATCAATCAATCAATCAATAGAAACTTCATTACATTGTTAGGGGAAATGACCTATAGTGCTTGTGGCTTTTCGCTGCTCTAGGTGCAGGGTTAGCACCTTCACTACGCTCTCTCTTATAACCTACTGTGCACATTAGAGACGTTAAGCCTCCTCCCGCCCCCCATACACACACATTTTATTTTATTTCTTTCACGATTGCTGCGATCCATGGGTTCGACGGCTACGGCGGTTGGCCACGATGGGTTCACGACATATCCGCGGAGTTGGTTTCCGCATAGGCTTATACTGCATTTAAAGATAACGTTGAATTGTGCAAACTGCACAAACTATGGATTACAAAACAATGTCGGCCATCAACCCGGGTACCGGTGTCTACCAACGCGTGCCGCATCACGTGGTGCAGGTTCAACGAACTACACCACTCCGGTCCACCGCAGGGGCACAAACGAAACGAAAATACGACCAGGTCGCAGAACGACGACCGCCAACCGAAAGTACGCAGTACTTAACGCGACAACGGCGATAACGCCCCTGTGCTCGCAGAGCTGCATCCGACGCTCAGGAAGTTCCAGAAAACGATTACGAGGCCGTTTGGTCGCACCGGACTAGTTATAATCTTACAAAACAGGCCCTCTAGGGCCAAGGCGGTGCGTGGTGGCGACCACTCGCCATCACAGAATCCCCTAAAAGAATAAAAATAAAGATAGAGAGAGAAAAAAAAAAAAAAAGGAAACACGACAAGCTGAGATCTGACCCCGCGATATCGCGGGGACGGTGACACGCAAAACTGGCCGAAACTGGCGCGCTCTCTCGCTGCTAATCGCTCGCGCTCTCGAGTCGTACCAATCTCCGAAGTGATCGCGCGAGAACACGTCACTGCCCTCGGGCAACATCCACCCCTCGAGGCAGCAGCATAACACGGGGAGCTCCCTGGAAGTCAATTATTACGTCACCGTGGCGGTGGGCAATGAAAACACCAACGGCGAGGGAACGCTATAAGCGATGCCTGCTCGAACTTCGCGGCGGGGAGGGTGAGAGCGGGGTCAGAACGGTTAAGACTTCGCCGCTGCCCGCGGTCAATTTGCCCCCCCCCCCCCCTCTTTGTGAGGCACGACGTGTCCCCGTGCACGTGCGCTGCTACCGTTCTGCAGCACTGCACGTGCCCGAAGACACGTCGCCCCTTGCTTTGGGAGCTAGACACCCTGTCTCAATAATTGCGTGCAGCGGGGTGGAAGCTTAGAACGCAAATCGTACCGCCCGGTAAGCACAAAGAGTTCGTACAACGTATCTGCGTTCACGAGGTCGGATGTTGCATGCAGTCTTGTTGGTGTGGTTCATAATTCGTTGTACAGGGCGGACTATCACGGGACGGTCGGTCAGGAAGGGGACAACACGCGAGCTGCATCGGGCTGCTGTGCCGAGCACCAATAGTTGGACTGATTCGAGCGCGCTAACATTCGTCGGCATTCATCGCTCAGGCTCCTGCTGGCGCCCAGTCGCTCGCTCGCGTCCACTCGAACTCACCCTTCGCCGACATTTGTTCATCGTCACGTCACCCGGCACTGCCTCCAAGTTCACACTCACATCAACCCAAACTCACCGGCACTCCCTCCCGTTCGCACTCGCGTCTGCACTCGCATCCTACGGCGCTCGCTAATGCCCGCATCTCACGTCTGTGAAACTGGTATGCAGCATACTCGTAACATACAGGCTACGAGGCAGGCCGTAGCTCCGCATTAATTTTGACCACCTGGAGTTCTTTAACGTGCACCCAAAACACATGCAGAACACGAGCGTTATCGCACTGCGCCCTCTCCGTCGAAATGCGGTCGCCGTGGGCGGGAGTCGAACGCGCGACCTCTTGCTCTGCAGCGGAACGCCACAGCCACTGGGCCTCCGTGGTACAGTGTCGCAAAAGTGCACAACACCGCGCACTTTGAACCGCGCACCGTTGCACGGTAATGTGTCCGCAAACCGTGCACGATAGGGGTCTGCCCGCTTAGCCTGGCGTCCACAAACGCTGCACGGAACATCGAGCCAGAGCGCGGTTTGTGGGTTTCGGGTGGGCTCGTTGGCCATGCAACGGGGGCTATCGCTAGTGTGAGTGAGGGAGATCTCGAAAGCCGGGAGAGGAGGACGCGTGGCGCGAGCAAGGTCGCGCCACCCCGCCGTGCTCAACATCTGCTCTGCGACCACGTGCCGGTCGCGCCACCCGGTCGAACAACCACGGGCACACGGGAGGGCACGCGTCCCTTACGAAATAAATGGGGGGGTCACGTGACCAGCAACATGCTGAAAGGATCATCCGGCGAGTTGTTTGCCGCACGCACCTGGTGCTGTTATTGCGGAAACGCCGCCGATTCCGGCCTCGCGAAAGTTTCGGACGGCATTCGCTCCGCTCGAACCGCTGACCAAACGCGGCTCTCGGGGTTCGAAAGAAGCAACACACGCAACGAGCAGCAACGAGCACCAACGAGCAGCGGTGGTTTATCGCGAATAAGTTCTGCAGAAATCCGCACGGTGGAGGACGCGCGACGTAACGAAAAATTGCCGTCAACCCACACTCGGTGACAGCGTAAGAATTCAGTGCAAGCTCCGGCCACAAAACCGCACTGCATCTGTGCTCCGTGCCTCCGCGACGACGTCACAGAAATGAGCGAATGTAATTGGCTGGCGCATCTTTACAGCCTCTGTCTTGGGTTGAGACTATATATAGAATACCGCGGAATAGTACGAATACAGAATACGGAATAGTACAGGTGCCCTCGAAGATTTCGACCTTGTCGCGGGTATTCGTGCGATTTCTCCATACAGTCACTGTTATCGTGTTTGCCATTTGAATTTATGTTTCAGCTATTGAGTGAGACGCGCTCGCGGCTTCAGGTGACCATTGCGTCACAATTGTTGCAGCGTTCCCACACGCCGTACCTGTCGTCAACAGAAGTGCAGTGAGGTCCATTTCTAATAGGAACGCCTAAGTAGCATGCGAGTCAATATAATTATACTGTCTAGGATACTACTTAGGCTAAATGTTCAGTTTAAAGTGAAAATTTTGTTTAATACAAAAGTAAATGTTGCAACGCCTCAGTGGGACACCTTATTGATAAAAAGTAAGTCTGCAGGGCTCCCTCTTCGTTTTTTTTTTTTCGATTTAGCAGCTGCAATAAGTAATGTAATACTGATAAGGCGTAGTGGACCGCGTTGTACGCGACGCACGTCGCATCTTCTCGAATAGTCGCAACGACCGCCGGTTGATCTAGAACGCTGCACAAGACGCCATAAAGAGGGGGGCAAACGCTAATTCGCGGCATTCGAACCGACGAGATTCAGTTTGTGCGAATGAGACTCATGAGCGCAATTATGACTAGCGAAGTTAGCGAAATTAACTTTTACCTGCAAACATCAGGACCAAAGCGCGAACTTTCAACCACATTTTCATAAGCTGCAGTCGTCGAATGACGCCTTGTTCACGTGACACGCAGGCCTACAAGCTATCTATAGAAGGTGGTGGCTCACCTTGACCCGTGGTCCCGGGTAGTATACTGTACGGTGCACCATGCAGGTGATTAGCGATCCACACGAGTTACGCGCATGCGTCAAAAGTGGCTCTATCTGCCAGCAGATAAGGGTTCGACGCAATGCGCACTCGATATCGAGTGTTTGTAAGCATTAGCGGGAAAGTAAGCTGGCGACTTTCCGCGGGCTATGCGTTTCTTTCCCTTCCTTTGTGGGGTAAACGGAGAAGGACCACGTAATATACGAAGGTGACTCACAGCACCTCGCCTTGCTGACGGTCCTGAGAACACACACACTTGAGCACTCTCTCCATCTATATGCCGTCGAGGGGCAGTTGCCTGGAGCGCATTTTTCCCAGCGGTAGGTAGCGATGCCTTCTTTTTTTGTTAACGTAACATGACGATATGATAGTAATAATGACATCTCGTTGAGGTCACGCGACGTGGCTGGTCAGTTTCGGTACAATGTGCGGCATTAATTGATGCCGTGGCCTTTAAAATGGCGGCACATGCCTCTACAGCTGTTCGCAAATGAGCTTTTTCGTCGTCATGACGGCGTGACGGCGATCATTTCTTGTTGGCTATCGTTGGCTATTTCGGTATCTGATCAGCGTCGGTGCGAAGTATGGCACGAACAACGATTCGCGGCAATATTTTCACGCGTCCGGCGCGATTGGGATTCTACCCGCCCGCTCGGCCAATCAACGTTAACCGAAAGCGACATCCACAAATGCGATCGATCTGTAATAGAAATCAGGCACACGTCTCTGTGCACTCATGCTGTTGGCGTTTAGATATCCACACAATATGATGATTGCATGAGCATGGCCCCCTTTGAAACGTAGTGGAGGCATGCATTCCACCAAGCTCGCATTTTTAACCTGTGGAATATTAAATTAACTTATATTAGGCAATTGGCAAAAGGCCGCTCTACCGTGAGAGGATGCTTGGTAAGCCACAAAAGGTGCAGCAAGAAATGACAGCTGGCACAGCCATCGTGAAGTTCTCCCACCAGCTTCCTGAGACGTCGTCGCGTGTGTCGGCCTAATGTACTGCAGGGTGTCCCCGCTAACTTCAGCCAGAGTTTAAAAATATGCGAATGCCACGTAGCTGGACAAAACCAAGGTAATGTCGTTTGCCGTCGCTCGGAGATACTCAAATTATCTTTTGATTCCCCCTAATTAAATTAGTCTTAATTAATGAACTTCTCAAATATTCTAGTTATATGAAAAGTGTAAATGAGAAAATTGTAGAGCGACATGAAAAACTCCCGACACAGCTTTTTGTTGCTCGATACGTGCTACATAAAAGTGTTTTTCCGAGCGCAAAAGAAGCTCGCAAATACGCGCAAAATTGCCGCGCGACTGGCCGCTCCAAGCACTTTGCGTGTATTCGCGGGCTTACCCTTACCGTCAAATGAGTGAAAACAGAATTTCGAAAGACGACTTTACGAGTATAAAAACTGATTTACGGTTGAAGCACGAGGGCAATTACGGGTAGCCATCTATATAGGTCAGTGTTGGCTACCAGGCCTCCGGAAAAAGCGCCTTAGCCTTCTACAGCAAGCCACTGGTGGACACTATATGCAAACGTTCTTGTGACGAGGAGTGACGGCACACGCGATGAGTGCCGTATCTCCGCGGGCAGCCTCGCCAGAGGTTTTACCCGGATTTTCCCTCGGGGAATGAGGCGACACACCCGAGCGAAGGACTGCCCCTCGAGAGCTTTATCAGCACGCCGCAAAATGAGGAGGCATCCTCGAGAACGCAGCTGGCAGCCTTCAGTGACAGCTCGCGCCGGCCGGGATGTCACAAGGACAGTTGTACGTATAACACGTTGATCTGCCACACGACGTGATGACAGCATCGGGTACGGTATACGCATGGGCGAAACGCACGCGCTGTGGATGGAGGATGGCCTCAGCTCGACGGGCCAACGTCTCGACAAAGGTTATTGTCTTTGGCAGGGCAACAACTGACGGCAGGGATTATATATGGCTCCCTTTCTCACGAAGGTTCCCTATAGTCAGACCATCAAACAACGCACCTGCAGAAACCGGAGGATGCGACTTTCGAGAAGATCCGGAAAGATTCGTCCTCTACTTCAATAGTGCGGCTGTACACGGCGTATCTGTGCAAGATCAGTAATCTCGAGTAGCAGTAATCTTGTTGTACCGAACCATCGGCTCACATATATACGCTTGTCGCCGTAACTGACCCAAATTGGAACAACCTCCACAGGCGTCAACTTTTTCACCGAAAGTGTGGACAAAGAGTCTCAAACAGCACAGTACGGCCAACGGGATAACCTGTATGGCTATATGTAATACATACTCCCCGCCATGGCCGACGGATAATGGCGGGAGTTCACCGAACAACAGGCGGACTTCTTGAGGTAGTCATCTTGGGCCGGAGACAGAAAGAGAATTCCCCAGCACACTGCATACCGCGATGCGTGAAACGGTAGCGCATGGATTGGACATGACGAGAAAGAGCCCTTTGTACCAGAAATAAACTCGATTAATGTGGCGTATTGGGCGTGTTGGTACATGTTTGAAAAGGCGGCAGGCGCAATAAAGACAGCGCTGCCGCCTTTTTCGCATACTCCCCCGTGCCCTTCTTTCAAGTCTTCTATCCTAGAGATTAGCTACTGGGGATAACTTCATATGTCGACCAAACAACAGCCTTTAAAAGTCGTTTGCGCTTTCCTTTCGCGCACCTAAGTCAAAGCAGACATGGATGGCGCCCTTGAATCGCGCCTCCATAGGACTGCGGCCGCGGGGTCAGAAATCGGAACAGCTCAGCTAACACAGCGACTCGTACCAGACCCCGCATGCTGCAGAGTTGGGCTGCTATACAAGACCAAGCTAGGCCTCGCGGCGTCACTCAGGAAAAAAAAAAAAAAAATTACGAGAGAGAGAGAGAGAGAGAAATGAAGGAAAACGAAGAAAGTCGGTGGCGCCTTCCCTGCGCACGATGCCGGGTCGACGCCCCTCCCCCGTGGCCCGAAAACGTCCCGTATGTGCTGTCAGCTGAGTTAAATAAAAATAAAACAAACAGAACGAACGACGGCAGCTGCATAGAAGATTCAGTAAGTGGCTCGCTGCGGACTGTCGCATATATACGGCGTAAGAAAAAAGAAAGAAAGGAAACCACCCTGACGTATAGGCGGTCTCAACATAAGCACACTGCCCAAGGCCGATAAAACTGACCAGAGCAGATGCTTGGAGATAAACGTGGCGCGGGCACACAGCCTCGCTTTCTAATTTCTTTACCGACTCTCTTGGTCTTTTCGTGGCGATGTCAGCGTGCGTACGCACAGCGCCACCCGTTACAAGCACTTTCGCTATCGCCATTCGAGAAAGTCTCGCCAAGAAGGCGAGGCCTCGTCCCGCAACGAGGCTGGGGCAGACTTCGCAGGCCGCTTGCTCATTAAAAGAAAAGTTCAGTAAGAAAATGAAATAAAAACGTCGAAAGCTTTCAGAACGCCGTCCGATCTTCTCCAAGGCAGCACGCAAGCCCCTTGGTATATGCAGAAAAGCAGAGGCAAGTACAGTGTGGAGCAAGGCATCCGTTCAGAGCAGCGCTGTCTTTATAGGCAATGCCACTCGAGGTACACTTCAAAGCCGGCACGAGCACCGCCGATAAGGACTCGCTCGCGTCTGAGCGAGGCAAGAACACTCTCCTCTCTCCTATAGCTTCACTCGTTCACTGCCGCGGGTCTCGGGTTTAACGCGTTTTCATCGTAAGCACGCCAGAGGAGAGGGACGAGGGGTCAACAATCACGCCACGCGAGGAGAGCGCCGATGCCTTATCGCGGGGACGCACGCAAATCCATCAGGCCGTGTGCATAAAGAACGCGCGCGGCATGTATACACATACAGCGAGCACTCGCCAGCACACACTATAGCTTAGAGCGAGTCACATTCACCCACTCGCATCGAAGGTCGTCCACTATGCAAACACTTGCACGAGGTCACTCGCACCTAAACAGATACGTTAGAAGGCAGCTTATCGGCCTGGTGGTTCCAGTGGTTTCGGACTACGCTAGCGCGGTACTTCTTTTCGTGCTCCGCGGGCTTTCTTTCAGGCTTGGAAAAGAGTTTTAGGTTGCGCGTGTCGATAAACAGAAAGCTGGATCGGTAATTTTTTTCACAACGGCGTACAATTTTCTCATTCACACTTTTGCTCTGAATATAATATTTAAGACGTTATTTGATTAATTGTAACTAATTATATGATTAGGCGAAATACAAGAAAATATGGTCCCGACCTGCTCCAAGCGACGGCAAACAACATTACTTTGGTTCTGTCCAGCTACGTGGCACTTGTGTATTTTTTTTTTAGAGTTTTGGCACGTGTTACGCGGGTCACACGCTATGTTCTGCAGAATTGTGTACGAACACATCACTTTTACAGTCGGCACTCTGTCTATTCAACTTCTTTACGTCCTTTGCGCTGAAAATAGCGTTATGTGCTAACCAGCGCGTCCAACAATGTATTCTTGTTAGGTTGCAGGTGTGCGCACCAAATGCACGGCACACAAATGTTTTTTGCACACCACCCCCATCTGAATGCAGCTGCCATGGCGGCCGCATGCGTTACAGATTTATCAAATTAGACGAGATGTTCTGTTCTAAACAAATGAATTCACCGCAGTTATGCATGTGCGGATAAGCTCATTGCCTTTGTAAAAAAAGAAAAAAAAGAAGAAGAAGAAGAGAGAGAGAGAAAGAAAACGGAAAACGTGTTTTCTTGAAAATCTAGAAAGGTGCAATAAGTAACGCCACAAAAACGTCCGAAACCACAAGTGCGAAAATGATACAAATCCACGTGTATACTACCCACGATTCCCGTGTTACTCTACAGCACTTTTTTGTTGTTGTTGTAGTGAAGCCCGCGGGCCAAACATACACTTTCCAATGAAGACGCCGGCAAACGTCTCCCGCTGTCATCGGGGCGTCCCTGCCGAGCAAAGTGCAACTCCGCCTTGTAATACGAGCCGTGACAAGTTACAGAATACATCGGCGCAATGCATTTTTTTGCTCATTACGAATAGCAGTCAACGCTGACGCCTCAGCAGCGAGCTGGGCGTCCCAACTCCGGAACACCAGGCACGGAGAGACCGAAAACTGACTGAATTGCGTGCGCTTTTCAAGCTCGTTTCGCTACCTTGGAGGCGCATGCGCAGTGAGAGACGTATCTATTAAACCCCACTTCCGGAATAAATCTGTCGCCGACAGTCCGTGCTAGTGTTATTGGTGATACGACGATGACCCTTAGTTATGACCTGTATCCAAAAAAGGAAGCTGCCATGAATTGGGCAGTAGTAAAAAGAAAACTACAAAAAATATAATAGTGTAAAATTAAAGAAAATATATTACAGGAATATGAACAGTACATCAACGAATAATGACAACAAAGTAACTTAATTCTGTGTCTGTTATTTTAAATTTAAGAAATATTTAAATAAATGGCAATAACATGATTTGTTATCTGTTAATAAAAGTGAAAAAGGAAAGTGCCTGCTTTGTCCTCATTTTTGCTGCTAAATTCACCACGAATCAGGTACTAGGTCTGAGAGTGTCCAAAGGCCGAGCTTTCTCAAATGTTTGAGGGTATTGGGCCTTAGGTAGAGCTCCCATTTGACAAACTTTGCGCAAGAAAAACAAAGAAAAAGAAAACCAGGCATACGAGGCACGTGGGAATGAATGCGTACGCGGTTTTCCGAACAAGCAGGGTAGGACCTGCTCCGAGGTGTGAGAGAAGCGATAAGCAAAGTAGGCTTCAGCAACACATGACCTGGTTTCTAAATGCGTGGCTTGCAAGGCAAGTAGGAACGAATAACATATCGTCTTTTCAGTTTACAACGAAAGACGAGACGAATAATGTCATTTATTATTTTATTGCCGCAATTCTTTATCTTTCATTATCGAACACCCCTTTTACAAAAAATTTAGTTTGACTGCTCAAATACGTCAGATCGCAAATGCAGCGACGAAAAAACAAATGTTTCTTAGAATGTGTGAGTTATATATTACAGTGGTCTTATTATGCTGGTGCAGCGCCAAGGTGATAAGCTGGGTCCGTGACGTCACGTCAAAGCTATCAATACATCCTGTACTAAATGTTTCAGTTTGACTGCTCAAGTACGCACCATTCCTGGTCTCATGCCATCTTTCTTTTTACGATATTTTTCCGTCTCCTCAGTGTACTTCTATGTCTTTCGTTTCGTCTTGTACACGATTGTTGGGCTATGATAATGATGATGATCATCATCATCATGATTATTTTTATACAACACCGAAAACGCCCGAACCCCCGATGGAAAACTTTCGCGGCAGCGCAAGCTATGATCATTTCCCCCCGGAGGAAATTAGCCACTTACGAAACTAGGCCGAGAGTGGCACCGGCTGCGCGAACACTACACAGGAAGGAAAAGAGCGGACAGCTGCCAACGATCGATGCGCACGATTTTGCATGCCTAATTTCCTCTGCTTTCCATAAACGCTTTCTCCTGCAAGCGATACGAGGCCGAAGGCTAACGGAAGTTTCGTTTTCGAATCGCGCTCATTCTCTGGCGTGGCTCCGCTGTTGCTATGGCGGGCCGGTCAGGAGCGCGCCCGCGGTGTCGTCTGCATTTGTGAATGTCGTCTGCTCGAACAAAGTTTCACGCATCAGTAATTTCTACAGAGCATGTCGGAAGTCACATATCAGTGCGCGGAGGCTTCCGTGTCATGCGTTCTGATTGCAAATGCATATGTTACAACTAAAATACGTTAGGAACGTGATTACGCCCTTTGTGTAGCTTCGCTGTTAGCTTTGCGGATGTAAACATAACAAGGCCAGCGTGAACGCGAACCATCTAACTACTAAGAAGCACCAAAAGTTGCGAACGAAACTCCAAACAAAAAGCTCGTATGCAATCGTAGACATCGCTTCCGAAACCGAATAGCTTTATATTGTCGAACGGAGGGAATCAAGTACAAGACTTCAGCTCGTGCTGAAAAGAAAAAGAAGAGAAAAGGAGGAAAAACAAAGATAGCTGCAGCTACAACACAACAAGGTCGCGGTAGGTGAACTATACGACTGTTCGGCGCATTTTTCTTGAATCGTCGCGGCAATTACTAAAGGAAAAGAGACAACTAACAGATCGAAGTCTTCGATTGGGACCAGGCAATGTCCGGAACGTTGTCTGTTGACAGACATATGACAGGCGATGCTTTGTTTGGATTTAAAAGCCAAGTGCCTGCCCTTTCACATCAACCGTCTAGAAAACCGATTCGCCCGTTACTCCGTAATCTGTTCGTTAGATAAGAATTCCAACTCCTGTATTTGCGGAATACTAGTTGACAGGGAGGAGACCCGTTAAGTACTGTTTGCTGGATTATTCTGCTCCTATCGGCTTGTAACACCACCGCAACCGATCGCGAATGATGCGACACACACACACACACACACACACACACACACACACACACACACACACACACACCATGGTGACACGACGAGCACCCCGCGCGGTGCGAAAAAGAAATCGCTTACCATCGAAGTGCCGATAACGGGCGACACCGTTGTGTAGTCCGAGGCAGGGTAAAATCGTGACCACCAACACCAGGCACCACAACGACGGTGAGCGGCCGATCGAGGTGCGGAATGCCATCGCCGTTTGTTGCGAGACGACGGAACTTCGGGACCGGCACACACGGGCCAGCAGCAGAAACACGCGTTTCAACTGATCGGGCGCACAACGGCGGAAGGAAGCGTCTAGCGCGAGCCGCAAACGCTTCGAGAGTGTCTCGCGAAGTGCTCCGCGTCCTCAAACCGGTCTTATCGGTGTTCAAAGGGCGCTCGGTCGCCTTATATACGCCTCAGGAGGAGGGCGAAGGAAAGCGCTTCGGGAGGAGATTCCTCCTCGCTGACGGCCGCGGATGCGAAGGGAGCGCGGCAGTGCGGAGCGTTTTCGTTCTTCTGCTTCAGCTACTCCCGCTGGAGCCCACGGATACGCCGACGACCAAGTCCGTCACCGCACTGACCGAACAGTTTCTCGAGATTGTCGTCGACGACAGTAGCTACCGGCGTTTTCGGCAGTCGTCCAGCTCAGTCCACATTCGCGGCCGTCGTTGATCGTATGCTACCGTCAATTCCAGACGCCTCCGTAAATATGCGGCTCACTGGCACTGCCGAACATTCACTGTGTTTGTTCGGGACAGACAACGCCCACAAAAGTTTCGGAAAACAGATGGTCCGTCCGCTACACGCGATATAGTGCATCCGTTCATGCAAAAGAAAACCGATTTCATGAAAACCGATCGAACGAGAACTGCGACCACCAAAGTACGCGAAAGCGCTGTCATTGCTAGCGACTTCTGCGTGACACGTATTATATGAACTGGTTTGTTGTTCTATTAAAGCTAAGCTGGGGGCCACTTGAAAGAGCTCTGACAACTGACAATTTCTAAACGGTTGCGAACCGTTTCCTTGGGAGCAATTCCATGTTCAGAAATGTGCCTTTAATGGGCGCGACACCACTTAGCAGTAAGACTTCTGGCACGCGCGAGAAAACGAACTGAACGCGAAAGATACTCACCAGGTGCGCCAAAAGCGCTGCCATCACGAGAGACTTCTCAAAGGTGGATGGCTGCAGCATTTCGAATATGCCAAAGCTATGCACAGAACTTGAAATGCAGTTTGATATATGTGACCAAGCATGTAAAAAGGACTTGGAGCTATGCCCCCTAAGCGACCGTAAGAGATAAACAATCACCAACACTGTTCCTGCTGCCACAGTAGCACAGCGCTTCGCCACTTAGCACTGCAGGTGCGTGGGAAGGACTGCCTACAGAACATCGCATGAGTTCTAGAGTTGGCTTTCTTCCACTGCTTCTGCGTTTCGTGCTGCGGACTACCCCAATGGACTACATATAGTCACTAATGCAAACGTAGAGCTTCCTACAAAAATTTACGCATGCAGGTATAGTACAGTGGAATATATTATATCTAATCACATCATCTAATCATTATCCAATAGTACATAAAGCATATTGTCTGAACTGTGAAATGCCAGGCTCAAGGAAATGACATGATTTCAATGTGGTCAAGACAACCTACAACTCAACTTCCCCATTAGTGAATTCAACTCTAAAGCACTCTTATCCTTCTTTTTTTTTTAAAGATTAGCACTGCAATTGTCTTCCGGATGGCAGCGACTTTGTGGTCAGGAATCTACTGGCAAAAAGAGTTGCCTGTCTTTAGAATAGAACAGCACAAACTCAGATGAAGCACAGAGATGGAATGGCATTCAAGTGCCGTATAAAATCCTATCTCTATCTATCTGAGTTTGTGTGACTCAATTTTAAAGATACTTTATCAAATGGCAGAAATTTTAAAGAGTCTCCAGTGAAGTTTACTCTGTGCTTTTCTACATGTAATAATATCAATCACATGAATAGTTTCAACATGTTTTGCAGAATATGTACTTAACTAGAGGTGTACAAGAAATATCTGCCAACAAAAGATTGGCTCCATTATTTTACGCCATGTATAAATGCTATGTCCACTTTGTATCCTTGTTAGCAGATAAAAAATGCATCCAATATACATACACAATTTGACGTGGTAACAATTTCAAAGTGTTTCACACCACAGCCACTTTCAGGATTCATGTATGCAAATTTTGCTCAGCACTTTTGGAGAAAATAGAAGTGGTTTAACCTAGTAAAATAGCCCACTCAGCAGTTCACAGACAAAACCATCAGTGGACAGATTGTGTAATTATGAAATGAGTCAGATCACAAAAAAAAAAAAAGGTGACTCACATTATCCTCATATGAAGTTTTAAGTTTGTTTAATATGGACAAAATCATTTGGTGGTGTTGGTGATGATAGAGTAATGTGATTTTCAAATCTTGAAGGCAGCTAACTGCTCAAAGTCAATTACAATCTTCTTAGTCTCGGGAACATGTTGCCTGGAAAAGAAAAGTAAAAGAAAGGCTCAGTGAAATGTTCAATTTTTTTAACAGCCTTTAAAGACGACTAGAGATATCATCACCAACATGACTGTTTTGTGACTGATGAAACATCGAGTTAACGAGATGAAAGACTTTTGGCATAAACCATTGAAGATGATTGCCAAAGGCAGTGAGATCTTTCTTGTGTAACCTGTCACATATCCCTATGCCATGCATGAATGACAAACCTCATGGTCACATCAGCAGACACACGAAGTGGCAGTCTTGCTGCCAACCATAATGCCAAATGATACCATGACACAGTATATCTTGTTACAATCACTGCACCCCAGTTGTAACTTCTTAGCAACCTCCACTATCCCTAGTACCCTGGCTGGAACTTCATTGAAATCCACCAAGCGGGTCTGATCCATCAGCTCTCTGCTGAGGTGGCTGTCATGAATGGGGCGCTTTTGCTTGAATGTATTTAAGGCTGCATGCCCCCTGTTAAAGTGAGCTAGAAGAGCTCACTTTACCCCCTTGTTACAGCTGAAGCCACAGTTGAAGCCACAGCCAAAGCCACTGCCTGTGCCACAGCCGGAGGCGCAGTCACATCAAAGGATACGGTGCACCGTAGCAGATTCCACAGTGCCGACTCCTGACAAACTGCCAGAAGAAGACCTCCCTGATAAATACTCTTCATATACTCTTAAGCAAGCTGCATAATACGTCAGCGCGAAGTGCAGTGCAAGTGCTCGGTGCTCTAAATCCAGTGCTTGCAAGTCCCAAGTAAGCCCCGTGGCTCAACCACAGCCTCCTATTCGTGCGATGACCACTGGCCCTAGGGTCATCCCAGATGTCTTCAACGAACATCACCAGCTATGGAACTTGACTTTGATGTCACAACGCTGTGCTGCACTCATTCACTCACTTCCTCTTTCGGTTCCCCCTTTCCCTTACCCCCAGAGTAGGGTAGCAAACAGGACGCTCGTCTGGTTGACCTCCCTGCCTTTCCTCTCTTTGCTTTCCCTCTTAGCACATACATTCTGGGGAATTGGTCAAGAATGGGAGACATACCACTATCACACATGCAATGCTGAAGTCTGTTCAGATAGGGGCCCATGCTGTCTGCTTGGCCAGACAGCAGCCAGCACATATATAGTGGCCCAAGCTAGTAGACAACTTGGATCACTGGTTACATGCCACTGTTTATTGTGCGAGACTGTCCAGCCATCCGAAGCAGCTGAAGTAATGAAAGAAAGAGCTTTTACTTTAAAACTACTGCTAGAGCAACTGTGCAGCATGAACTGCTTACGTGACAATGTGATTTCTTATCTGTTCCAAATGAACTAAAGTGCATTAACTAGTTTGCACAGGTCTAGAAACAGGTTTGGTCATTGTGAGTCAACAATTACATGGATAAGATAACCGTAATTAGCAAGATGTATAGTACCAAACCTCTAACTTTGGTGACATCCTCATTCACATGTAGAGGCATAAGAAATGGCAGGTTTGTCATGGATGCACTCTGCCCATGGTTGCAAATAAACACCCTGGTACTCCACAGCTTAATGGTATCTTTCATATGAAAAATATAAATCAATGTATTGTACCAGTACTAATCTGAGCGATTGAAAATTGGTAGAACATAAGACTCTGTACCAAAAAACAGACATCCCAATCCTGTGAACTGCTTTTGTTAGAGCATCTGAAGTGGATGAATGTGGTACATATGTGGGCTTAGAAAGTATGTGATATTGTTACAATATTAGCTATACTAGTGTTTCACAAAAGCCCTACTCACCAATTATAGTCATATATTTCAGAGCAGTGTATAATGCTGGTTAGTCATGTGAAGCTAATACCGTAAAAACAGGTAAGGCTATGACGCACCGGACACATTGCATCAATTTTGTCCACTTTATATATTTCAAAATGTGCAGTTTATACAATTGTGACATCCTTTCTTTTTGCTTCAGAAAGCTGCAGTTCTTTTTTAATATTTATGACTTTCAGCAATCTAAATAAGAACTCTACTCCCTAGATTTGATAGATTTTAACTCCTTTCTTAACGCAACAAACCTTATAAATTGCAGGGTAGTCTGTGCCAAGCAAAATAATTTCTGAGTTCTCATATATTTGAAGAAAATCTGATGAGGTAAGACTTCCATGAGACTGGAATACGGCAGTATATATCTGAGAGTGCATGGTTAAAGCTGATATTCTAGAAGAAATTAAGAGGCAGATATGGAGACAGAAAGGTCTTGCGATGCAGAAAGCAGATAACTAGTGGTCTGTTATAGTAATCAGCGCCAAGGGATGGGAAATGCAGCCGAGTGCAGCAGAGGATTAGGCGGTGCTCAGTAGCTACAGCACTTAGCTGCAAAGCACGAGTTCGTAAGCATGATCCCCAACTGACACGGCACAATTCCAATGAGGGAAGAATGCAAAAATGCTCCTGCACTTAGATTCAGGACTGCACTAAAGGGAGGATGATTAGGTTGTACTATAAGCAATCACTCCAGCTTTGAAACCAATTGTGTTTTCGTGTGCCTAAGAAAAGCAAGAGCTGTTTTAACCATGAACAGTCGAAAAATTAAAAAAAACTTGCTTAAGCTCACACCCCCTGAGCAGTTGCTTTTGCTTTAATCAGCACCAATCATGTTCTCTTCCTGCATGTTCCTCGCAGTGTCTTTATTGCGCAGTCACCCCCATCTTATTTCTTTGCTAAAGATAAAGGAAAGTAGCATAATAGTGTTTGTACAAGTAGCATAAATTGAAATGCAAACAGAAAACAGTTGATAAGTGTGCCTGTTCTTTGCAAATACATGGAAGTGCGATACATAATTGCTCTGCTAAGTATGGGAGAGTCCCGAGTGCAAGTTTTTGATTCTAAATCAAACAACTTTTACAAATGCAATGGAACCTGTAAACATGACAATGCATTTGAGTTGTTCTTTCTTTTAGGGGAGGGGAGAGACGGCAGTACTTTTTGTCACAATAGGTTTCTCATACACTTCTGCCCGTGCCATGCTTGGCTGTCACACTCTCTTTTTATCATTTTTCCGGCGAAGCTCCCACCAGTTTGAATTCCTTGCACACTAAGGCATTCTTCCCATTGGTTGACTAGGACGAATTGCTGTTCGTCATTGTTTCTCTTTCTTCCTATGCACGTTTTCACCAGATTATCACTGTGCTCAAGTTATCGCTCAGCGCAAGGCATGCCTGCAGTATGCAGAATTCCTTTAACATTGCTGCCGATTCTACAGCAAAGGTGGCACACCTGATCAGATTATATGTGCATTGTGAATAGTGTTGTATATCTTTAAATGTATGCAAGCACCAGCGGAATGAACGCTGCGAGACATGCATCGATGGCACACACACTTCCACAGTCAGATTACATTCGATGGCTGAGAAACCAGCTCACCACAGTTGTTATGCTCTCGAGTTTTGCTTGCCTTTCTGGGCACAAGTTTACCTGATGAAGAGCTAGAATTTGAACACTTTTGGCAGTGTTTCTGGTACCTAACTGCTCTTACAATGTGTAGTGCTGTTGGTCTAGTACTAAATGCAGCTTCCCTAAATGAAGTTGCTCTGTAAAATGATACAACACGGAGGAACACAAGCAGGATGTCCTGCATACACGGAACGGAGAGTTGTCATCCATGCGAGAGCTTCCTGTTAGCGTAGGTTCCTGCCACCCTCGGGTGGATGACAATCTGAGTCCTCCAAATGAAAGTTTCTCCATATCCCGGATTTCCACACAACTGATTTATATTAAAGCGAAGCTTCCTTTGCCTCTTCCTTCGACTTTCCCACTGCTTCTGCTGCTGCTGTGGCTGTTGCTGTCGCGCACACCGTGTGCGTCGGGGATGGTGGTTCAGAGCATGTATATAGATGACAGGCGCGTTGAATGTGCACAATACCCTCTGGAGCTCCCTGGCCATTACCACATTAGCCGCTTGACAGCTGTAATTATCCGCGGCTCACCTCAGAAGCACTGCAAAAGCTTCAGCATTTCCCTTTCTGCTAACGTGTGAGGCCAGAGGGGATGCAGATAGAACTGTAGAGAGGAAAAGAGGACAAGAAGGAGAGGGAGGAGAAGCAGTTGATATACAAGAGAGGGAGGAGGTGACGTAAGAAGGCAAGGAAACCCTACTACTATATGACAGAGGTTGCGGGGACACAGGATAAGCTTAAGTTCAAGGTATGGTACAGTACGTTGCTGCTATTTCTGAAAAATAAACGCCATGCAAATATGTCAAACAGGCAACTTATGCAGGGTGTGCACAAGCAAAGCTGCATTAATTAAAGTGCACCACAGGGTTCAGGAGACACTACGGAGGCGGTTGACCGTCAAATCGACACTTCTGTGCCCGTCGCGTCAGCTTTGCGGCTATGGCATCGCTAGAGGTTGTGGATTGGATCGCAATCACAGCAGCTGCATTTTGACGAGGGCGAAATAGAAAACGCATGTGCACTTAGATTTTGGGACGTGTTAGATGACATCACGGTGTCAAAATTAATCCGGAGTCTGCCACTACGGCGTGCCTCACAATCCGAGTGTGGTTTTGGCACGTACAGCCCCATAATCCAATTCAAGTGTAATACTTCTGCCATAATGCGATGTGCCATGTGAGGCAATGACAACGCTCAACCCTTTCAGAGGCTATAAAATATGCTGCGCAACAACGCCTCAAGCAAAGACCTCTCCCTGTGTGTTCTATATACTACGCAGAGAAACAGCAGTGGTGCACGCAAGGTAACGTTTAACATCAACTCACCACTCTTGTGTTAGCCTAAACGTTGAGGAAATTAAGCTTTAGCCGTCAACATCACAACTAGTTATCGTCAATCAAAGCATCCAGCACGGAAAGCTTCACTTAAATCGATTCCCACAGTGCGTGGGATCTGCATAATTTTACTTCATGCTGCAGTGCGAAGTTCAAGCAGGAGGGGCAAAGAAAAGCATACACAAAGAAACATGACTGAAATAGTTGGGCGCAAGAATGACAGAACTATGTAAAATCAGCCTTATTTGCTATGTCCTCTGCACATGTCTCTCTGTACTGCATTAGCTTCAGCAGTAACTTCCTAGTGCAGGTGTTATGAGTGCAGGGGATGTATTCTGCAACAATTCTTTTCAACTTCTAGCACTTCTGTCTTTCGCCGTTGGCTCACACGAAATCACACCCCTGCCATGCCAGGATTGACAGGCGGGACAGATGATAAATAAATAGAAGTACAGAAAAAATAGTCTTTATAAAATATGAGCCCTGACTGATTTTGCAAGAACAACAAGAACAAAACAAAAAAAGAAAACATGTTTGCAGATGTACGCCGAGTCGAGCTACTCGAACTTTAAAAAGGAGCAAAGCCATACAAGGGAGTTTTCAAACCGTTAAAAACTCCTAAGGGACTGGCTTGCCACTGCCTGTAGTCTATTTAAGACTTTGCAAATGCTTCGTTATGTCCGGTGAAGTATTTTTGAACACTTAATTGCATGTTGGCTTAGTACTTCTATACTCCTATTCCTGTACGTTGCATGTTCCTGTGCGGATGCCAGCTCTAACGATGCCAGCACGGGGCCGTGCGTTCCAACGACCTGGCAGAGCTGCATCTCTGGCTCTTCTTATTAATTGTTCATCGATGATGCCAGTGTCCGACTCCATGTTCCCATCGATTCCCTGGTTACATGGCCGCTTCGGGGCTCCGATGCAGCGGCACTCACACCACCACCGCATAAGAACTCTCGTGCAACTGTCATTAACAGCCTAGCTGTAAAATAACAAAGAAATAAAAACAGCAGTGAGCTAACCTGAAGGTAACCCCAGCTTTGGTAAGAATGAGCCTTGATGCAACATAAGTCGGCTCTTCGGGGTGCTTGTCGCACAGGAAGACCACCTGCCCGATTCCGGACTGGACGACCATTTTGGCACACTCGTTGCAGGGGAAGTGCGTCGTGTACAACGTGCAGCCACGCAACTCGAAGCAATTGCGGTTGAAAATGGCATTCATCTCAGCGTGGCACACTGGAGGAAAGTGAGGAGGCAGGTAGGCTGTCAATAGGCAGCAGACAGATCGTAACAAGCAGTGCAACAGTTTGTGTTTTTAAAGGCTAACTGGAAAGAAATTTTGGACCAGACAAAAAGCTTAGTTTCAGATAGTAAAGTGAGAGAGCAGCCTCTGTGCAAAATTCTATGTTTGAAATACAAGCAAATGCATTACGAAAAGCTAGCAAAAATAGATGTTTCTTATACAAAAACATGCACAAAGAAAAAGAAAAGATGAAGAAAAGAAAAATTACTGCCTTACGGAAATAATGCAGAACACAGAACATTGAGAACCAGCAGGTTGGCTGGGGATGAACTCTGAGATTAGATGGTGCCTGCAGCATGCTGAAAATCTTGAAGGTCATGGTTTCAGATATGCATAATATGTGCTAGCCTCTCAACGTCATCTGCTAACATAATTAATAAACCAGACGATTACTTGCGCCGCAGCTTTGTCGAGATTCTATACTAATACGATAGTCTACACTAATAATTTATAACTAATCTGAGAAAAAGTAAAATTTCATTGCTACTGGCATTTAAGTGAAGCAGAGAATAAAAAGGAGCTAGTCGGAGGTCCTTTTTATTGGAATTCCCTATGTTGGAACTGTAAAAAGAATGCTTGTCGCTGCCCATTTTCATTTTACTTCTCCAGCTTCCAAACACTTACAATGCAACTTGCATTTAAGATGCTCTGTAACATGCTTAACCTGAAGCTTCAGTTTGCTTTCTGATAACATAGTTGAAATCATTCTGGGCTGAACCAAGGATCATTCCTGAATGATTCTGGGTTGAATAATTCTGGGGAATGTTTAGTGGTGCAGGAACAACTGCATTGTTCGGCTTGCCATACTATAGGTGAGCACAAAGTCAATTCTTTTTTCAAAGGCACTATGCATTTTACATCTACACATGAGGTCGGGCAATGTGTCAATCGAATATTCTGGCCTTATCCCCTTTTCACATTCTGTTTCACACTGTCCGACAAATGTAGTTCCAAGATACATTTCTGTTGGTCTTGAAAAAGTCCATTACAGTATCTCCTAAAGCTTGCTCGTACCAACACCTTTATAGTTCAATGAGCATCTGTCCCAGAATCAGAAGGCCCAGACAATGGCTGAATGCACAAAGTACTTTGAATTTTACTGTGACAGCAGTTAAGTGATTGAAACTGAGTTTGCTTTGTCAGCCCATCAATTCCATTACATTGAAGATGACCATTGTTGTCAACGAAATTATTCTGTCATCATCAGGCCGCCTCCAAAATCTTTGCTTCACCATCACACTAAGGCAAAGAACATAGCCACTACATTGCTTGCAATGCAGACAATGTAAGCCCCAATCAATCGGCTTATAGAAAAGAGCAATTCTGACCCACAGTGACGCCAGTGAGCACATGTGTTCTGCACAACCAAACAATAAACACAACATAGCACCTGTATAAATGTACAATACAGTAGGCTCATAGGTATCTCTAAAGCAGACAGACCTGCTAATATAAAAGCGCATGATATTTAGTAGATTAATAACAGAGGTGCAAAACCTAAGTTGCTGGGACACATCAGATGTTAAAATTGAGGGCAAAATGTTCACAGCACCTAGCCAAACAAGTGTAAAACAAGACCTAAAACCACTAACACTACAATTAAAGTCATGTCACGACATCAATTGGCCCGTCTGAGCAGGACCTGCTAACCGCTGCTCTATCACGCTTGGTAATTAGTGCAAGGCTTTGCACTCCACACAGATTCAGAGAGTTAGGGTGCAAGATATTTTGCAGGCCACAATGGGCAACACTGTATAGACGACAATGATGGTGCATGTGTCGCACAGAAATTGTTGTTAGGGTGACGATGCATCCGTGTGCAGTTCTCCGTCATCGTAAACGTGAAAACAGTGTCAGGCCACTATCAGTGTACACATGACAATGGTGATAACGAGTTTCAAGTTGGCACATACCTAGAACAGAAGATGTACTGATAGTCAGGCTGTTGACAGAAAACAATGTCGAAAGCATCAAAGTTGTCGCCACCAACGATGTCAAAACAAAAATGCCACAGATGTTTTACTTAGTAGCTTGCACAATATATCAGCACTGTGAAGGTACATAAAAATTTTTTCTTTAGCACAAATCTTGTATGTGGTACAGCACATATCATGTCATGTATAAACTTAGCGCTGAATACTAAATAATGCCGAAACGAAGTCGTGTGCATTACAATGAAAAATTCACAGGATGATTTATCTAAAGAATACTTTTCTTTCTTTAATATCACTAGTTCTATAATTATCTGTTTAAGTATTGTGCCAAATATTTAATTTTTTGCAATTCTTACTTGCACTTAACACATTATTTCTCAAGTGCATCCCCCCCATCCACCCCCCCCCCCAGGCAACCATTGACCATTCTCCCATAGTGAATGATTGCAATTATTAGAGATACAAGCAAGCAAGAAGGTGATCGTCTGCTATGAAAGAATGCTGCTGTAATAGTGAATGAGTTCAAAGCCAAAGAAATTGCCAAAGTCTGCTAGCTGCTTATGTACCATATTTTTAACTTCAAAAATATTTTACATCTGTCACTAAAAAGCAAAAATGAGGAGCATGGAAGGACCAGCCTCAGGAATACTCACCATACAGATACTTGGTATCAACGGGCGAGTCACTTGACCTGCCCCAAGGCATTTCATCATCGCTCAGTCCATTGGGCATTCCATTGTACCCCGCTCCTACGATTCTGTTCTCTTCATTGACGATTACACAACCCACCTGCATTAGATAGAGATTGTAGGAAATTGAAGACGCCTGGACAGATGGAATACAGCAGGCTTTCTTTAAAGGGACAAGAGATTTACTTGTGGACAAGCTTTTGTGGCACTGAAGGGAAAGATATAGGAGCGGAGCTTATTCACATGTGTTACTGTGCCAGCTAATCAGGCAGCACCTGACAATGCTTTCAGTTTCTCAGAACACATAGTGAATCAGCATAGCTTCCATGTCCAATGAATGTGCCCAAACACTGAAGAGAAAAGCAGAACAATAAGTAGACGTTAACACTCAGTGGTGCATTTTGTCTTATTCTGCTGTTGTTAATAAAATGTTTGTGTTTTCTCCTTCACAGCTTAAGCTCATTGCCAGATGAGAATGTGGACTTTCTTCAGCAATGCTCTCACTTTAGTGTGATTCGCCTGTATAAATTTTTTTCTTCCTTGCCCCAGAAAGTTGTCCGTAACTCAAGCCAGAATGGTAGATTAGACTTCTTGAACAGATGGTGTTAAAACCACACCAGGCACTTCTAGTTCCCTTATCATACATTGTGAACCTTTGGCATGCAGAATGGAAAAGATGGTAAACAAATGGAGAAGTGTCTATTATCTGAGGCTTGGTGTGCTGATTGTAGTACACGTCAGAAAACAATGCACAGGCATGGGGCTTTTAACACTTTGTAACAGTCTGCCAATTAAGTAATGCAGGTACGACAGTCTTGCATGGTCTCTGAGACGGTGAAACGACAGTGCCTTGGTTGTCTGCCCAATACTTGATACAGTGAAGCCTTGGTTTTAGTGTACTAAAACACTCAATAGCACCCGTGCACCAAGGCAACAATATGAGTGACCATGGTCCGGAAATGCCTCCAATGCCATTAGGGTCATTTAATAACATTATACAAGGACAGCACCCACAAGTGTACGAACAACACTAGTAGGCTCCTGGTCTTCATAGAATGCAAACCCATTGTGTGTAAAATTAAAAGAACGAAAGAAATGTAGCAGTGGCTGCAAGATGTGGCATGGTGTACCAATGCCAGTATGTGTCTGGAAGTTATGCACAGGCATTGGTCCTTTTATACGATATAGCGGCCTCACAAACCGTGCCTGGGTGTAGTTTATGAACGGCTGTAACATTCACCAAGTCATAACATTGGCCAATATTAGTCTTTATATGGCAATCTTTTTTCTTTCATTACTTCCTGCTTTTTTTGCACTGGCTGCCTTTGCCCTACCAACTAAAGTGCCACCAAGATAGAAAAAAAAAAGAAAGTGTTCTTTTTCTTTTTCCTTGATGCTCATAACATTCACCACAAATGCACCCCCTCCTACCCCCAATGTCCATGGGCCCTTAAGGTAGAATAAATGAAATAATACAGGCATACTGATTCACCCATCCTCAAAGAGTCTTGCCAAGTATGGCCATTTCTTTCCTGCCTGGCACAGTCTCTCCAAAATTATTAATTACCCTTCAAACAGCAATGAAGTAAAGCAAACTAAGCAAGAAAAATTATGCGCCACTGACGAGCTAACAGTGAGCTCGTTTTTACCTGTGTATTGGGGTCCTTGCTACGCATGGCTGCAAGGTAAGCTGAGGACATGAAGTAGTCTTGCCACGAGAGGTAATTTGTGCGCTTTGTGTGTTTTAGCCGACAGCTCTGCTCCGAGATTCTGAGAAGGCGGGCTGTGCAGTCGCTCCTGCATATTTCAAACAATAAAGACAAAAACATCAATCTTTTACCTCTGCATTTGCACTTGAAAGGGGGGAAGTCAGAGACCATAAAAGGCATGTGAGGCTGGAAAACAGAGGAAGGCAAAATAACAAAGGGACACTGAAGAGAAAAATAACTTGAGCTGTGCCGGCAGATCACCCTTCTATAATTCCAAAGAAAGCCACTCTTATTGTGAGAAGAAGCATAGACGCTCGGCAAGCCAGCAAAGAAGCACAAACAAAACATGGGCGACGACGGTGCTTTGAAGTTCCCGCACCAGCTTGCAGTGATGTTACAGATTTTGACAGAGTCTCCTTGAACCTAGTCAATTCTTTCTTGGTAAAGATGGAACTATATTTAATTCTAAAGGATCCAGAAATTAAACTTAGCAAGCTTCAACAAGTTTTACAATGCTAAAATGGCCCCAAAAATACTTTCATATATGTGACATTGTGCTGATGTATCAGCATGAAACCTGAAAGATGGAGCTTCAATTTTCGTTCTCTCTTCTAATGATGAACCTATGACTGTGAAATTAACAAAAATGTTGCTTTTACAGAATAATGTATTTGTCTAAATTGATCTAGTGGTTCTATTTAGTGTCACTTCAAGATGACTCAAGAGGGAAAGTTGGGCAAGTTCATACATATTAATGGTAAAAGGCAAATGTTAAAAGTGCAAACAATACAATGACAACAGAAGAGCAGACACCACAAGTTCTGACTGTGGCATCTGGTCTTCTGTCATTCTTGGATTTTTTTTATGCTGTACCCCTTTACCATGCTGCCTTAAGATTATTTGTTGCTGGGTTAGTTGGTTCATACCGTACCAACAAATATTAATGAGTGTGAAGATGAGGATAAGGTAGAAACAAGTAGAGAGGACAAGCAGGAAGAAAAATGCTGAGAGACACCCTGGCATGACCGATGGCATGGTGAAGCACCTTCTTCCTCAGCTTCCTCATCCAGTCTGCGTGCAGCTGGCACTTTTTCCGGACTTGCCAATGAAGGCCAACAGAGGCTTCGAGTGTGGTGAGAAGAAACTCAGCTGTCTTCTCAAGTGTCTTTTTTACATATTCGAGGTTGAAACATTCGTCAAACTGAAACATGGTTCTTAACATCTGCGCAATGGTGTACATGTGGTTATCACATAAGCAGTGACAGAGAACGCCAATCCAGCCACTGTGATAGCCACAGCTGTCTTTATGTTGCAAAGAGCATCTGGCTTCATTAGCAATTATGACACCATGAATTTGGTATTGTTGGGGCCGCTGCTTAGTTTTCTTTCCCTCATGCTAGCAAAGATCCCCACAAGCCTTACACAAAAGTATTTGCAAGCCAACTTTTCTTAGTAATTTCCTTTCATCCTGCAGCTTGCATGATTATCTGAGAGGATGGAGGAATTGTATATCAAGTTCTATACAGCAACCAATTTTTTTGAGAGGACACCAGATAATGCTAAAATGAGGTCTCATACACTTTGCTAGCATTTCTGCACAACACTGAACTAATGCACATGTAGCAAGTGTCTTTGTGCCAGAAAAAAATGTGCTCAAGTGGAAAAATTGTGGCCTCACCTAGGAAACTAACCCCACCTGAACACCACTGCCATAACTGGCCATTGTACTTTGAAAGAGGGTGTCCTGAGCGGCCAAGAGCTTAAATTTTAGTTCTTCAGATGTGCTTCATGTGTACAGTACTCTTTTAGCAGGTTACCAAACTTCTTGTCAAAGCACAATTCTTCTTTCTTGTTAAGCATTTTCAGAGTGAGGACTGCAGATCATTGCAGCATAGTGCAGCGCTGAGTATTCTGCACACTTTTATTCTCCAACGCCTTCTTCACCAAAAAGTTATGAGCAGCTGATTCAACAATCGATACCAATTGATGCTCTTGAGTTATCCCAAGTAAATGAACACTGGTTGAGGAAGCATAAACAGAAGGAACACGCAAGTATTCTAGAAAGTAATGCGAAATGTTTAGAAATAGATTGCGTGGTCTACTACAGAAGAAAAAGCTCTTTCTGTCATTATTTTGTTAAATATGAGGAAAAACAAGAGACTGCCCATTACTATAAGCCATGCTAAGGGCTCAGGTGAAATGCACAGTAATATATATATATATATACTTCCGCTGAATAAGAGCTTCAGTCATTCATTTTTATTTGTTTATGTTCAAAGTATGGCGTGTAGCTTTATCATGCTGCAGTGCGCGATTTGCTATTTTTCGCCACATTGGCGACTCCGCAGCTGAACGGCTATCGGCAGAGCAAAACTGCGCTCTGTCACTGAGTGGCTCATTGTTGTTCGAAGTTACAGATACGAACCTACTTCAGTGTTAGCATTCGGTCAGGTGTACGGTAGGACTAGAAAATGCACGAAAAAGAAAGAAAGAAAAGAAAGAAGAAATCTAACTGCGCGATCTCGAGTCGCTACCCCGTTCAAAACATCGCGCCACCAGATCAGTTTTTCTCAACACATCTGACAGGTGGCGCTACGCCCTTGGCTGGAACATTTCAACACCCTCCACGTTGTTGAAACCGGACCGACTGTACTGCGACTGCCGCCGTTTGCAACGTAACGCCGTTTGCTAGTATAGTCAACGTTTTGTTGTCATAGGATGTGCTGAAGGACGGCTGAGTCTCGCACCCACTCAATCGCTACGATTCACAAACGAGGTGTCTCAGGCACTTTCTAAACAGGCGGAATAAGGCGAACGCTTAGTAAACAGCGCTCGGGAAATTTTTGGGAAGCAATTGAAATGCTAGACATCGGACAATATCTTTTCCTGAGAATCTATGCCTACAGACTCCATAAACCAATAACGTTGACGCTTCCTCCTACGATTATATGAGCAGACATGGAACAGCCGACTACCGGAAAACACCAGCATTTACAGACGGCTTAATAGTTCTCAAAAAGCTTACAGCTCATCGGTCAGCCTCTTTCTTTCTTCCTCCGACGTAGGATTCATGATGCAGACAATGCGACGGCTCAAGTTATGCTTAAAAGGCGCCAAAAATGTTATGACACAGTATAAATACAACTACAGGTTTGCCGGCATGACATAGAATAAAGAACAAACTGGGCATGATTGAATTGCGCACCACGTGTTTTCGGCTTGGCTCTCGCCTACGCTTCCATACGCAAGTCAAGTCACGAAAAAAAAATATAAGTGGTGTCCAAAACTCGATGTATTTGACGTGTATTCGGCTTTCAAAATTACTTCCACCGCATTCAAAAAGCAACAACACAGACTTTAAGATTAGCACTTTAACTCTAAGGCCACCCCACGAGACGTGGATTTGGACACCACCTATATGAAACTCGAAGGTTGCTAAATCCGCAATTTTGTTGCCACTATAGGGCTTACTGCGCGCTAAAAGGCTTCCGAGATATCCACAGCGACGGGAGCCAATTTCTAAGGACATGTTTTTGTGTGCCGTAGCTAAAGATTGCACAAAATTTACGTCATGGCTGCCATATTGAAATACTTGGCATCGAAAAGAGCGAAATTGAAACGCAGGAAATGCCTGCGTTGTGCCATGGGGTGATTACGGTAGCAAAATAGGTAAGAAAGTGATATCAAAACGTTATATTTTTTTAAGCACTGCCTAAGTGAGCCGTTTCTGGGAGGCGCGACCTGTTTTGAAGGCCATGCCGCCATGCTTTGAAGAATGGGGAAATTACGTCCGTGCCGGTGCGCATGGATCGTTCGCGTTAGCTGTTACTGAAACAGCGGCCAGTTTGACCAGTAGGACCGGCCGCACGACACAGGTATCTCGTAGATAATGAGCGTTCCATGCGCACCAGCACGGGCAGTAATCTCCCCTTGCACTGCAAGAGATGCGACAGCAAAAGCTGTTTGCCCGTATCTGGAACACACTAAATTACTTTCAAAGGCAAAATCAAAAACAGAAATAGAAGTCATCGAGACATTCCATATCGTTGAAAGGGGTGACAACTGCATTAGCTCACCTTCTATATCACTATCAACGGAGGAAATTGAATTCTTAGATGGGCATATTAAGACTCTACCATGCTCTTAGAGCACACATGGCATTGCTGTTTTTTGTCAGTGCCTCGTGCACAATTTCATCACGATTGTTTGTTCCTTGTTTATCTATTTTGTAGAACCTTATCAATTTTCTGTCTTATAAATATAAAAAGAAAGTCATTAGGAAGTCTGAGGTTTGTGTGTGCGTCTTTGTTTCTGTTCATGTCCCGTCTTCTTCGTGCAGTTCAACATTTTGCTGAATCTATGAACTTACTGGCCCAAGAATGTGCCTTACTTCAGCACATCTTTCGTCAACCAGAAACAGGGAGCCGCTGTATCGTCAGGGAAGCGTGCTAGCCTCGCACTCCGAATGCCCGGGCTCAATTCCCGCCCACACCAAGAATTACCAAATTTTCTTTTCAGAGCCATCAATTTTCATTGTTTGCAGGAAACTCCCTGAGAAATTTGACCTCAATCCGAGCATTTTTGAGGTGTTCTTCCTGTTTGCGCTGTCGGCCAAGGGGAGAGAAACTCGTACAACGAGTTTGGCATAATGTTGCTAATATATGAATATCATCATCATCATCATCATCATAAAAACTTCATTATGGAGACAGGAGTTTGGAGCAATATGCGTAATGAAGAGTCAGCGCCTGATCTATTGCAAGCACTATATTACAAGCATTACAAGCACTATATAGTCTCTTCTATACTGACATAGTTCAGTTCAGTGCTCGTCTTGTGTCCCCCAGTGCTTGGGTGCGGCCTGCGTCCCCTAACCTTAAGCTTTCTGTTGTCTCTAGTGGCCTTTGTCCCTCGACACTTGCCACAACCAGATGTCGTACTGCTGGAGACGCGGGCGCAGATCCCTTTGGGCACTTCGCAGGGACTTCAAGTGCTGGGCCACAGGTTGGAGAAGAGAGTAAGGGCCAGGACCGCCCCAGCCCGAAGTGTCCGGAGAGAGACTTCTTCCACCCGAGTTCGATTAAGAGGATGTTAACGGACACACGGGGGATAGAGCACGTGTGCTCCGTCTATTTAAAGGCTGGTAATAAAATAAAATGAAACAATTACCAGCCCTGCAGCTTTCCCAAGGTTGCTTCAGCAGTACATTGACATGAATGCTTGTTTTTCTTTATCCGGCTACCGCATTACACCGACTAACAAATGCTCAATGTTATCGCCTAGCGCAAGACGCGCCTTTCCGTGTCGAAAGTTTCTCGAATGCTATCGATGGTTCTATCTGTTGCCTGCGTAGTCGCCGAGCCTTGTGTATTCAAATTCTGTGCGCGACGCGAACACTGGTGTTATATTCCACAACTTCCGCGAGCACCAGCGATTACGTTGGAATGTTCATTGAGCCACGTGTACGAAGAGCCAACGCCTCTGATTCGCAGATGAGATTTGGACGATCGCCGACTGTGCTTGCCGCTGTCGCTGTATACTGAGCTGACATACTTGCGTTGCTGGGCGCCGGTTCGCCCGATACAGTTAGTTTCGTGAACTGGGACACATGGCGCAAGAACGACACGAGGACGAAGCTGGAACACGGGACGAGCGGCTAACAAAATTTTGAGGTTGAGTAGGTTGAGCTGTCCCACGAGGAAACTTAAGCCAGGTTGCGTTACCACGCACAAGGATCCTTTTGTAACATGCACTTGTAACGTGGTGTACAAGATTCCACTTTCTTGTGGGAAGTACGTGGGCCAGACGGGCAGATGTTTAAACGTGCGTCTGGCGGAACGCAGTAATGAAGTAGAGAGCATCGCTATGAATGGGCATCTGGCTGCCCGTTGTAGAAAATGTGACGTGAAAGCACCACGCTACCCTCTCTTAAAACAAACTGTTGTTGTCTATTGCCACAGGAATAAGATAACGAGGGAAATTGGCGAAGCAGCTGAGATAGCTAGAGCAGGTGACGATTGTGTTAGCACGCCGTCTATTCTTTTATCTAAGAAAGAGCTTGAATTTTTGGCATACTAGTCACATGACTGTTTTTCCTTTCTTCTTTCCCTTCAGTGTGTTGCAGTGGCTTCCCTGTGAGTATATATATGCTTACCAGCTGCAATAAATCAATTGTTAAAAGTTAGCGCATGTACCGTGTTCCTGCTTCGCCCTTGTGTCGTTCTTACGCTATGTATATATCCCAGTTTACGATTTAACTACCAACACGCCCAAACTTCTTCCCTGCTATAGTTTCGTGACTTGCGTTGTACCACTGTGGTTGTTTGCAGCCACCATACAACTCGACAATGCACTACTCCTTTATAGCCAATTTAGCCAGAGCAAAACACTATTTCGCATTTCTTTTTTTGCAGTAAGCCACGATATTACATAACATGTATTGCTATACACGTCTGACCGCTCTTGCCATGAGAGGAGGTCTCGTGTAAGGTAGAAAAGGCGCGAGAAAGGAAACCGATTGGAGACGCATGCACTCATGACGTCCGCGAACCCGACTCTCGGTGTGTGGAATAAAAATGGCCTGGTGCTGGCCACGTTGGCTCGCGTTCTTGATAAGTGCGCAGAATATACACATAGACGGCTCCTTTCACGAGTGATTGACAAACACTACAAAAGCAATCCAAGCAATTGTGTCCAAAGGCAAGCAGCGGGGAAACGCAAGAACAACATGCACTGCGGATTCGCAGTGATGACGCGAGAAACTCATTGAACATCATAGGTACAACTCCCTCAGGCAATCTGTTCCACTATTTTATAAATCTATTAAAAAAAACGAAATAATTATTTAAACGAAACTTCTCTATGGCATAACTTAAAGACGTAATCCTTGCTTAATACCCGCCCTGGTTGCTTAGTGGCTATGGTGTTAGGTTGCTAAGCACGAGAGTGCGGGATCGAATCCCGGCCACGGCGGAGCATTTCGATGGGGGCGAAATGCGAAAACACCCGTGGTACTTAGATTAAGGTGCACGTTAAAGAACCCCAGGTGGTCGAAATTTCCGGAGTCCCCCACTGCGGCGTGCCTCATGATCAGATCGTGGTTTTGGCACGTAAAACAACAACAACAACAACAACAACATAATAATAATAATAATAATAATAATAATAATAATAATAATAATAATAATAATAATAATAATAATAATCCTTGCTCAATGACCAGTAAGCTGGTTGGAACGAGTATAGGCTATAGTTTATGCCAGTTTTTACAATGAAACATGTCCTTATGTTACTTTTCTCGTGTGCAATCAGGCCTTTTTCCGTTTACTTATTAATATACTGTATCAGCAACCATGCAACTAACCGACGACCGGCCGGTCGATCGATCAACCAACCGGGAACAACCCAATGACAATTTTTCCTTTCAGAATACAGCATATAAAGCATTACCACACACGCAACACGTGCGGAAGCTTCGTTCACAACGTATGCCTATGCACCGGGTCAGCTGTCCGCGCCCAACGACTCTGCTGGCCTCAAACACGGCCAGCGGGCAGCCACACGAAGCGACCCAACAGGCGCGCCCGCGATAAAAAGGGCAGTCCCTTTTTATCGGACGCGGAATAACACTCCCGCATCCCGTGACGGGCGCTTTCCAGGTTGGTCCCTTCCCGAGCCAAGAAAAATCTGCTCCGTCATGGTTGTGATGGGTTAGTGCAGTTACGGTTCCTCTCTGCGAGTCTTGGCAGCCAGTGTTGCAATATACTGTTTACTACGATGTGTTTTGGAGGAGTAAACTTGTTTCCGGCGGTGGCGTGATGATTCACTTGGGCACTTGCCGCAGCTTTCGGGGATATGACATCGATAAGGTCCGTAGCTTCTGATAAGGGCTCAGGCTTGGAAGAAGGACACGCTCGGCATGGTTACGAGATAGCGCTCCAGGCAACACTTAAACAAAAATTCTGGGATTTTACGTGCCAAAACCCCGATCTAATAATGAGGCACGCCGTAGTGGGGGACTCCGGGCAGTACCAAAAAAAAAAAAAAGAAAGAAAGAAAAAGCGTTTTTGCATTTAACTTCTCATAGAAATGCGGCCGCCGTAGCAGGTATCGAACCCGCGTCCTCGCGCTGGGCAGCGTAACAGGCAACTGGTCCTAACTATAGGATGGCTGGAATATCCACACAGTGAAAGGCAAGTTACATTCGTCGCAGTCAAGGTGATCACAAAAGGTCCCTGTCACGGTTCCTGCGTCGGAGGCTATGGTAAAATGCGACCCGTTCTTCTCTAGCGGCGGCTCATGGCTTTATCACTGGACCAGGACAAATTTGTTAAAAACTAAGAACCTTGCTTTTCGTGATTGTGGACCACCGGGTTATCTTCGTGGAATCCTGTTAAGAAATAGCGGTAGCCTAGGGTATGTTTTAAATTTTCTTCTTATGGTGTCTTTTGTAATATGCTGACAATAATATTTTATTGCCACGTCCTGCTTCAGAGGTGGGTGTCAAATATTCTTGAAGATTGATTTGTGGAGTTCGAAAAATTGAGAGAGGAAAGGAAAGGCAGGAAGGGCAGCGGAACATGTATGTCGAGTTTGCTACCTTACAACGAGGAGGGGCATATCCTCACGGTTCAGAAGATGACAGACGCTGTAGCGGACAAGCTTTGGATTAATTTTGGCCACCTAAGGTTCGTTATGTGCACTTGGTTCAGTCAAGCTGCCTAGAGCAGCTTTTAGCCCTGAAGACCATCCAGAATTTTCTGGTAAAATAAACTTTGATTGATTGATTGATTGATTGATTAAATCAAAGTACTAGAGCGCATCCAGTTGCAGCACTCATGATATCCTTCGGCTCTCAATGATGTCCACAACGTGGCAAGAAACCATCGTCACTTTCTATGTGCGTGGCAGAAGTCATGAAAGGAAATTCCATATACATATCCCCACCTTGAAGCCGTATTTCGTCATTATCAAATTTATTTTCTATACCTCTTTTATTATGATATCCGTCTCACCGACTGGCTATTTTGAACCAACCCATCTCCTTCATCATTATCAAGCCGAGCGACTATTTTGTAACGATTAATTTCACTGTACAATAGAGTAAAATGAAATGGCTTGTCACAAGATAGCCAATCATCGAGATGGCTATTTAATTTTATACGCTCTCGTTTTCTTATCGTTCGTTTCATCCTTTATTTTCTAACCGTCCATTTTGTTTTTCATCCTTTTCTAATCACCGGTCGGGCTCGAATGACTATTTTGTATCCATATCATTTTCAAATACTTTCTTGTTTCGTCATTGGCTCGGAAGCCGCCGTGTCGCCGATATCGCCAGTATGAGCCACTTGGCGCGACGAATAAGAAAAGAACAATGAAATATAAACTGAATTTTTACAAAATAAAGTTTCGGGACCACGTAGTCACGGCTTCAAAACCATCATGCCGTCATCGCCTGTGCCGTTGTCGGGTCAGCTCCGCAGCTCTGAGTGCTTCACCACCACCCTGCCCCCTCTCTCTCTCTCTGGTAATTAGCCGCCATAGATCTCCTTGGAGACAATGCAGTTGTAATTCAAAAAAAAGTGTGACAATATTATGGTTGTGGGACTGTCAGGAGGCACATAGGACCTCCTAGTTTGCAGCCGATCAGGCAACGATTAACCGATAAACTATTTAGGAGTAACTTTGCGGCTTCTGCCGCAGTTGTTGTAGCAATTCATCCCAACCGCAAGGGCTTCTGTATTACCAGCGCCAGACGACAACGTAAGTCTTCACAAACAACACAAATTTGTCATCTGTTCTCCGGGGTGACGTCGGTGCGAGAACGTCGCTCAACAAGACAGAGAAAGCAAGGGCTTCTGACGCCACCGCTTCATGCAGGGTGGCGAAAAAGCCTCGCACAGCCACATATAGTAATGCTGTTAGCGTACGCAGATTTTGTGTGTAGTGTCTCTACTATGTACTCCATATTGTAGACCACCCAAATGTTTGCATACACAGATAACGTCTCTTTCAGGTGTACACGAGTAAACAGCAGATGCGCTTTCTCCTCGGTGCATTTTTTTTTTTTTGGCCCCTGCCTCCCCACTTCGCTTGTAGTGTACGCACTTCCGTACGCTCGCTATACGTACTTACACACACGTATTCGCTAGAACCCCGGGGATGTCGTAATCTTCGAGACGAGAATGAACTGCAGCGCCTCGCGGCGCGCCTATCTCGACCGACAGTTTCCAGGGGCTGTTACGCACAGCCCGCGCAATACACGGGCCCACACGCTGTCTCGGCCGCTGCTGATACGACTCCCGATGAGCTGGGACGCCAGTTGTCCCGGCCGTCACTCTCGGTGCACCCTCTGATAAGAAAGAGTCCCGTGAGTACGAAAACCGTATTGTTCGAACGGAGAGCATCGCAAATGTTCGGAGCGCTTCGGTGCATGGCTCCTCGTAAAACGCCGTCGGCTACGGATTAGGCGACGCGCCGTGACGTTCACGTGACGTCGACGTCGCGGAAGTGTCTGCCGCTGTATTATAGTAGACCGATGACGTAAAGCTGAGACGTCATTACGACCCGACTGCGCGGTGGGAATAAACAGCGCATCCTTGCGAATAGATTTGTAACCTTCGGGAGTGCGAACAGAGGCTGAAAAAAAAAAAAATGGAGCTTTTCAGTAAACTCGCAACCGCGCGCCAAGAACGGGGAACAGGCCAAAAGAAACGGGTACAACAAACAATGCCTCGTTCGTAATGCGCTTTTCCAAGTTTGCTACGAATTGCCAACTTGGGCCCAAATTCACACTCTGCGGAGCGTTTAAAACGTTGTCGCGCGTATGGACCACATGGTATTCGGGGCAGCGGGAAAATCTCGGCGTTTAAGAAGTGCGGGACACGAGATAACTCCTTTTTTTAATTCCTTGTCTTAACGCTGACTTTTGTTGGTTACCATGAATCCAATCAAACCAGCTCAATTTGCAGTCTTAATTTCACCATAACAATGACACATCACAGTTCGAAGTAATAGCCACTGTTGAATGTACACCGGGTGACATTCTTCCTTTTTTTTTTTGGAACAGACAAAAAAAATCACCTTCGGCAGATTACGTAATTCTGTGACATAAGCTTAATTACTTGAAAAGGTGGGCATTACACAGCAAATCAAAGTGTAGTGCGACCTAAGTAACAGACTCTCGCTAATTGATTTCTTGTTCGCTATAGAGCGTGCGTGTCCCTGTTGCGGAATGAATAGCAGTAACGAAGGTCGTAGCAGACGTTGTTCGATTAGCTAGTCGGTTCATACCTAATGAAAGTCATATTCTTTGCACTGAAAGTGCAATTTAGGACAAAGGTGAGACATACAGCGCTAAATACATTTGGCTTTTCTGAATGCTACCCATTTAGCAAGAATTCTGTGCTCAGCACCAGTTTTTGAGAAATGCTTCCTCAAACTCTACGGCGAAATTAATGAGAGATGTGTGGGAGAGGGAAAAAAATCTATTCGCACCCAGAAACTGCATACTTAAACGACCCACTTGTTTAATTTATCCATAATATCTCTGGCGCTACACTAGAATTAACTGCTCTTCTAATTGTCCGTAATGTTCAGGTTTTTGCAATAATATGCAACAAATTTCATTCAACTTGGTTCAGCGGTAAGCTAATGGGGGAATTCATGCGTTTCACATAAAATTGAATTGTAAAAAAAAAAAAAAAGATTTTGCCCGAAAGGCCAAGCATTGATTGTGATAGCAAATTATTAGACAGCTATAAGAAGTAAGGATAGTAGTTCTATCGGCCGTATACACCTGTAAACATTCAATTACTAACTAAATTAACAAGCATGGCGTCACGCGCGCACAGGCAAATATGGACACATCTCACTTGATGATCTCGGAAACTCGCTGTCAAAAATGTTGGCGTGAGGAAGCGCGGCAACAGCAACGAGTGAACTGACCTTTGCGCTGCCTCTCGCTTTAACGCGAACTAAGCAGCGAGAACATAGCGCACACTAAGCTATCAGCACTCGGAGTACCCTGTCCCCGTCGTAGATGCCTTTCAAGATACACTCAAAAACAGTTGCAGCCTTTAGAGTGTATATTTGCCACACAATAACCTCCATCTGTCTTGCCCGCATTTCCTTTCTTTAACGCTGTGAGCCCGGTACTTCCAAGTCACGAACGGCATGCGCGTTATGAGCATGACAGAGCATTCTCGACAGGAAAGTAACGAGCGCAGCGTTTTCAAGAAAGGAAATGCGGGCGACAGATGACGATTATTGTTGTGTGGCAAATATACACTCCAAAGGGTGTAAACTTTTTTTAAAGTGTAGGGCCCGCTCGGCCGCGCCATACGCAGAACCGCCAAAGTAAAACGCCCCCCCCCCTCCCGTCCGGTGTCATGCGCGCGATGGAAAACAGCTAGCTTCCTCCCCGCCTTCCTACCTGGCGCGCGCGGCATCGCGCCACCATCGTCGGCTCACCCTCGCACGCTTTTACTCGCACATACAGAGTGCGGCGTGCGGCCACGGTGTCATCTCCCTTGGACTTTATATGGAACATCACGGCGACACCGACGACTACAGTGGAAACGCGCCTGGAGTGTCCATATATTTGCTGTAGCAGAAAAAAAAGGAGTTGGCCCGGAGGCAAAAACTCCTCTTAAGTTTGCTTCCTGTAAATATTGTTAATTTTATTGGCTGATGACGCTTTACGTCCCAGAGCTTAACAGGTGGTTTTAAGTGAACCCACGACCTCGTGCTTAGCAGCATAACGCCGTAGACAAGGGGACACCGCGCTGGGCGGGGCCAGTTGTTGCGAGCAATGCGTGTAGCAGGGCGCAGCGACAGGAATGGACGCGTTTCTCTGACCTCGCGCACAGACTGCGTTCCGTCCCCTCTTGGGGCCTCAGTCATATCGGGTGTTTACCGAACCTCTTGACAGGCCGCGCAGCCCAGTTCGCGCGCACTTAGCACAAACAAGATAGAAAGAATCGAATACAAGGCGTTTGTCAAACGAGAATGATACTGCATGCTGGTACTATTTTGTTTAGGTTCTGATGCAATTTAGGTTTAGGTTTTGATGCAATGCGTTTAGGTTCTGACGCGTTTAGGTTCTGATGCACGTTTAGGTTCAGATGCAAACATTGTGTTTCAGGCATTGTTTTAAATGTAACTTGCCAATTTCTGGTAATTTTATTTTGATAGCAAATATATGGACACTCCAGGCGCATTTATGCCGTCGCCGTCACCATGATGTTCCTGATAAAGTCCAAGGGCGATAACATCGTCGCCGCGCGCCGTGTGCTGTGTGTGTGAGTGAAAGCGTCCGAGGGTGAGCCGACGCATTTCTAAACGACGCTAAATCTCTCGCGCGCTAGGGAGGAAAGTGAGGAGGAGCCGCGCCGCCTTCCGTCGCGCGCAAGGCACCGGGGGGGAAGGAGAGGGAGGGGCGTTATACTCCGGCGGCTGCTGCGCATAAGCGTGGCCACGCGGAGCCTATCTTGAAAGCGATCTGCGATGGGGATAGAGCATAGGTGCGACGGGGTCTGATAGCTTCGTGTGCGCTGTGTTCTCGCCCCCTTGGTTCGCGTTGAAGCGAGAGGCAGTGCAAAGGCCAATTGACTCGTGCTGTTGCCGCGCTTCCTCACGCCAGCGTTCTTGGCTGCGAGCTTCTGCGGTCATGAAGTGAGATGTGTCAAAAGTGTTCTTGTGCGCGCATGACCCCATGCTTGGCAATTTAGTTAGTGATCGCATGTTTACAAGTTTATACGGCCGATAATGTTACTATTCTTCTATCGCAATCCTGTCACAACCGATGCTTTGCCTTTCGGGCGAAACTGCCACCTTTTGTTAATATTATGCAGTATGCCATATATAGAACATTTCTCTCTTAAATGCAACAAATTTCATTGAAATCGATTCAGTAGTTTTGACATGACAGCGTTTCTTGCATTTCACATAGATGCATTTAAACTTGTAAGAAAATCGGAGTTTGCCCCGAGCTAAAGATTCCTCTTAACTTCACTGCATAACGACTCCGCTGTCGGGTAGGGAATCTGGATATCAGTGGGCACTGCGTACAGTTCACTGTAAATCATCACAGAGAAGAGTGCAGCTTGCAGCTCTGTGCTGTAACTTCAAAGGATGGTCGCAGCAGCAGAAAACGTATTTCGTCCTCTCGAATTGGGGGGTACGGCATCCCAGCTGTCCCCTTTTATTATTATTATTATTATTATTATTATTATTATTATTATTATTATTATTGTTATTATTATGTGCATTCTTTTCCGTTGAGTAGGTTTGCTGAGGTCAATGATCTCGGTGTACTCTTTAATGCGTCGTTATGCTTTTCAACTTCGATGACACTGAACGCATTGCTACATATGCGTGGTATGCGCTCTCTAGGTTTTGCTTGCCACCTCTTACGCGAATTCAAATCTCCCGCTATTTCCTAATGCTGTGTCAGGCTATATGTCTTTCCAAATGCCAATACGTATCGGTGGTGTGAAACGAAACTTCCAAATCCCACATTGATAGACTAGGAACAGTCAAGAAACAGTTCGTGGCAATTTACCGCCATCGTTCTTGTGCTGGCATTGCGCAATCTTGTAGCGCTTGCACTTTACCATCACTACCGTCCCTTACCTGCCGACGTATTCGCGCAGACCTGTTTTCGCATCAGCTCCTTCGCGGAAACTTGAACTGCGTTGAGCTAAATAATTATGTCAAGCTTAGAATTCCGTAGAAAGTAACAGGGGAGCATCGACCATTCTTCGTTTCTGCTTGTCACAGCAAACATTTTGCTGTGTACAGGTTTCAAAACCTGCATAATACTTATTTCGCTTTTCTTGATATTCATCAGTCACTTTCATCGTTCTGTTCACAGCTTCTTATTGTCGTGTGCTAGTTTTTCTCGGTATACGTACGTGCTCTATTTCGCCGTCTCATTTAATACATTTTCAGCTTGCCTGGCGATACGTCTAATGTCTCAGCAACTTTTTTTCTCTCGTACATTTAATGTTATTGGTGCATTGAATTTTCATGTATTTTACATAAATCGTTTCCCATTTCTTTATGTACTTTTCCTTACGTTTGTACCTTTAGCTGCACAGTTTCTTTTTTTCATTCAACTTGCTCGTCAATATTCTGTTTATTTTTGGTTTACCTCACATTTGTCAATGGATTAGCGCTTGTTTCAACAACTTTCTATGTCCCTTGTGTGCCAATATTTATATAGTGCTCAAATGGCTTTTCTGTGCATGGATCTCTTTCTTTTGTCTTTGTATATTTTTTAAAAGATGCATATTAAATACCTCATTTTCTGCCCCCCTACTTGTTTCTCTATCTCACATTGCTTTGTCCACCACATTTGTCGTCTTCGTACATTTTGTCTCACGCATTACTTTTTAGAGCGCAGCTCTTTGGCGTCCGTTCCTGGGTTTCGCGTCGTCGTCGGCGTTGTCGTCGGCCTCGTAACCAGCTCCGCCCCCCTTTCATCCCCCCAGCGCTAGCAGCGACCGACTGATACCGCTGGATGCCGCTGACGCCGCTAGAGAGTCAAGATAACGTGACTGCATAGAACACCGTCGCCGCCATGCAGAAAGAGGAGGAAAGGGTCCCCCCCCCCCCCTGTTCTTGTGTGGCGGATAGGGTGCTCTTCAGTTGCCGACGCGCCGGTTATTTCACGTAGGCCCCGGCACGTCGACGAATACGTGACCACCTTCCCACGGCTAGACCTGGTTCTTAGCGCTGCGGAAGCGAGGGTATCATATTGTTTGTGTCGGCATCGGCGGCGTTGTCCCTGAAACCAACTCCGCAGCTGGGGTTGACTCACTATCGGCGTCAGCGGCATCAGTCAGTCGCTGCTATCTCTTCCCTCCTCCCTTTATCGTGTTGTCCGCTTGCTGCGCGCGCTTCTGCCCCCATCGTTTGCCGCTGGGTGCACACGCCGCCCCCCTCCCCCCTCTTCCTGCGAGTCTCCGGTTGTCAAAGCGCCGGCTCGAACTTAATTCCTTTCTTCGCTCCTCCTCCAATGCAAGCCCTGTGCGGTGGCAATCAGAGAGCCAGATCGGTGGCGGCGGATCTGTATATGTGCACCGCCCGAGCCGAAATTGCCGCTGCCGTTCGCCCTGTGCGGTGGCAATCAGAGAGCCAGATCGGTGGCGGCGGATCTGTATATGTGCACCGCCCGAGCCGAAATTGCCGCTGCCGTTCGCCACTGCGAAATTATCTGCCAGTTCTTTCTGAGCCATGAGCGAGACGACCGATGGAAGTCCTCCGTCTGCTGCTGCTGCTGCTGCTGCTGCTGCTGCTAAACGAGCTGCCAGAGCAGAGGCCCAGCGCCGTCGCCGTCAGAATCCAGAGGTGCGTGCGGCCGAAGCAGAAGCTTACCGTCGCCGCCGTCGAGATGATCCAGAAGTACTCACGAAAGACGTCGTGCACTTCCTGCAACTCGCATTAACCGTCCATCGATCCACACCGATGTTAGTAGTGGGGGACTTTAATGTTGACATAAAGACAAACAGCAATTTCCTAACACTTATGCGGGAGAACATCCCGTTCCTCTCGCTCGTAACGCGTCCCACGGCTGTGACAACCTCGCGAGGCACTTGTATAGATCTCGTCTTTGAGAATCAAGCATTGGTGTACCAAGTCGAACATATATCAGTCTATTTCTCCGACCACAAAGCTTCCTTCATGACTGTCAAGAACTGTTAGTGGAGTCTTTGTTAAAGGAATACGTGTGAAAAATAAAAAAAAAATTCTGTGATAGCGCATACATGTGTTGCTCGATTTCTTTGCCTCAATCTATCGAAAAGGTGAAACAGCTTATTTGCTGCGCTCAAATTTCGCATTAGGAAGTAACGTAATCGTCGGTAACCTTTTTAAGTGCACCACTATGAAGGCTCCGTAGCTGTTTCCGGGCACTATAATAAACATCTAACTGATTAAATTACTATTATTATTATTATTATTAGTTATCATCATCATCATCATCACCATTATTATTATTATTATTATTATTATTATTATTATTATTATTATTATTATTATTATTATTATTATTATTATTATTATTATTATTATTATTATTATTATTATGCTCGCCATAGTGGTCGCTTCTGGCTGCTCTCTGCGAGGCGACAACACATGCTGGCAGCCGCGGCGGCGGTTGCGGCGGGACTTGGACGACGTTCGCGGCCTGTCGACCAGCAAGCCACGGCCTCTCAATGGAAACGCACTTGTGCGTTCCATTGAGCGGCCGTGAGCAAGCACTCGCACCGCATTACACTTCGGCAAGACTGCCACAGCGCTCCGCTGCCCCCCGTCACCACCAGTGGGCGTGCATTGCCACTTGCTGTTAGTGTCCCTGTATATGCATCCGTAGGCTCCCTGCGGGAGCATATACAGGAACACTACTTGCTGTGGGCTGCCGCTCCACGAAAAAGTGTCTGCCTCGCCCCCATTCTGCTCGTCGTAGTAGTCGCTCGTGGCTGCTCTCTGCGAGTCGACAACACATGCTGGCAGTTTCAGTGGCAGTTACGGCGCGCCTGGGGCAATTTCTGCGCTTCGTCTGGTGAGCGGGACCAGCTGCGTCTCTTTCGACAAGAGCTCATTCGATGAACAGTTTTCCTCTTCTTACGTCTGATTTGTGGGCTAGTTTTTCGGCCGTTGAATATATGTTTATATACACATCATCGTATTAGTTTGCTGTGTGCAATTGGAAAAGATGACAGCTGCATTTCCTGTCATAAGGCGCTGCCTACTGATGGAAAAATAATGAGATGTGCTCAGTACGAATATTCGTATAATCGAGGACAGTCATGCTCTGGAATAGCAGCTAACACTTTCACTACTATGGGGAACTCTAAGAGAGATGCGTGGGTCTGTAAAAGGTGCCGAAGTAACAAGAAACTAAACAGCGGCACAGAAACTGCTCCTGGGGAAAACAGTAGTTCTGAGTCTTCACTGTTGGATGAGCTAAGAGAGATCAGAAAAAGTTTGCTATCTTTGTCGATTCTGCATAAGAAGGTTGATTCTCTCCTATTGATGCAGGGAGAGCTCACGGCTGTATCGAGATCAGTTAAGGAACTCGAAGGATCGGTGTCGTTTTTGTCTGAGAAGTACGATTCTGCACTGAAACAACATCAGGATATTCATGAACGTCAAATGAGTGTCTGTGCTCAGCTAGAAGCTCTGAAAACAACCGCGTTAACTCAGTCAGCAGTAATACAAAAGCTAGAAGAAAACCAAAAGGAAAGTGAACAGTACGGCAGACTAAAGAATCTTGAGATTCACAGTTTGCCAGAGAAAAGTAATGAAAGCTTAACACAAACGATCACGCAAATGGCAGAAAATCTGGAACTGTCGGGGTTTCCCCCTGACGATATTGCGGCCGTACACCGCTTAAAAGTCAAAATCGGTGGTACACCTGTCGTCCTGGTGCGCTTTAAATCCGTCATTTGGAAGGAAAAGTGGTTTGAAGCGCGGGGAAAGCTGAAGCAACTACGTGAAGGTGTATCATTTCCAAAGATCTACGTCAATGATAACTTGACCAAATTCAACCGTGATTTTTTCTGAAAAGCCAGATCGAAGGCAAAGGAGAAAGGTTATCAGTTTTGTTGGGCGAATGGAGGCAAGATCTTCGCGAAAAAGAATGAAACAGCGTCACTTGTTCGAATCGGTAAACATGCAGACCTGGAAAACATTGCATAGACAACATGCCTTTTTCTTTCAGCGAACTACCGGACTTCATTTAAAACAGAATTTCGATGCAGCTCCGATAGAGATTTCACCGTTGTGAGCGTTAATATTCGAAGTCTGCGTAAATACTGGGACGAAATTAAATTTCTGGCTGAATCGAAAGCTAGCTATGTTGACGTTTTTGTAATAACAGAAATCAATGTTTCCCAGGCTTGCCTCAATACGTTTACCTTGCAGGGCTTTTCCGCACATTTTGTCACACGAAGTGGGCGTCGTGGCGAAGGTATTGCTCTCTATGTAAACGACAACTGGGAAGTTTCTTCGGCTGATGCATCTTTTGTTCATGCCGAATCTATGATGGTCAAAGTTTGTAAGAGGTCATTTTCAGTGCATATCTTATCGATTTATCGACCACCCTCATCCAGCCTTTCACGGTTTCTTGTAGAGCTTGATGAAACTCTGCGTCTGTGGTGGTCAGTGGACCAATTCTGCTTGATCGGAGACTTGAATATCAACATTTTATGCCCTGAAAAAGTGATTGTTTGTGATCATTTATCTACAGTGTCCGCTTCTGGGATGGAATCTACAATTTGAGCTCCTACTATAGCGGAATTGGTTCATAGTATCCTAGTGCAATCTTGCTTAGATCACATAGCGGTCAGAGCTCCCAGCTGCTCATTTAGGTCATGTACTATTCTACAAAGGTTGGCTGACCACTACTTTGTAGTATGCCGTCTAGTTTTACCAGACGCGTCTGGAACGCCATCGGTGGAAACTGCATCTGATGCGTATATGCTTTGTCCTTACTGTTAATCAATCCAAGCTTGATATCCTTAACGTCTCGTTTGACTGGGCATCCTTAGCAAAAGAAGATTCGTCGGACAAAGTCTATGAAAGGTTCTGTACGCAACTGAAAAAAATTTGAATTGCGTTGCACACGGCTGATAGCTAAGCCGACAAGAAAGGGTCACTGCTGGATGAACACGGAAATTCTTGCTTCCATTTCGTATCGAGACAGCTTGCGGAAACGCTGCAAGAAAAATCCCAGAAACCAAAGACTGCGATTAGAATACAAGTCGGCAAGAAATAGAGTTGTCGCTCTTCTGCGTGGCGCCAAACGCCGTTACTTTTTTTGTAAATTCCAACACTCTTCAAATAATGAAAGCAAAACTTGGTCTTTGGTAAATCATCTCAGAGGAGTGATTTCCAGTAACCGGTCTGTTTTCGGTGCTTTTCAGCAACGTCCCACAGAAGTGGCTGATGCTTTCAACAGGCACTTTGTTAAAGCGTCCCAAAGGGCCGTCTCTCCATATACAAGCACTCCGCCGTTAGGGCATTCCGTATCTGCGTCGGCTTTTCTTCCGAGAATTTCGAGGGGTGATCTGGAAGAAATTATTTTCTGTTTCCGTCCTAACGAGCCCACTGGATATGATGGAATTTCTTTACAGACCATCAGAAGGAATTTCAATGCGCTGTCAGATATTATCCTGCATATACTGAATGGTTTTTTGGAAGGCGACGAAATTCCAGAATGCTTAAAAACTGCAGCTGTTGTACCATTACACAAGTCAGGGAAGAAAGATACCGTATTTTCGTGATTCTAAGCACCCCCCGAATCTAAGCACCCCCCTCAAGTTTCGCGAAAAAATTGGGAAAAAATTTTGCATGCGAATCTAAGCACCCCCTATTTGTTAGGAAGAGCGCGCAGCCAAGGCCGCCAAGCGCGCTTGCTCGCTCTGTCATCGAGCCGGAGCCGTCGGAGTCCCGAGGTGGAACGGCGTCCGCGGCGCAGTTTTGCCGCACTGCCGGACTGCAGAGCCGCGCGGACTCGTGAGCGGCAGTGATAGTGACTGAGCATCCGACAAAAGCGGTGGGTTCACTGTCTTCACCGATTTTTCTTTCGGATATATGTTAGCAAAATAAAATGTTATTTCTCGCACCCATCTCGTCCTGATGTCGCAGCGAAAAGAAACAGGGGGGGGGGGGGGCAGGTCATACTAGATTTTTCGAATCTAAGCACCCCCCTAACTTTGGGCATCGCGATCATGAAAAAAAGGGGGTGCTTAGAATCGAGTAAATACGGTAGTATTGAAAACTATTCGGCCAATTTCTATATTGCCGATTATTGCTCAGGTCTTAGAAAAATTTCTTTTCCACACTATGTCTTCTTTTCTTAACAAATTTACCATCCTGGCCAATGGACAGTTTGGCTTTATTTCAGGGCGTGGTACTGTGGCACTACTTGAGGAATTTTCAGATGAACTGTTCTCGGCATTCGATCAGAATCTTTTCACATGTGTGCTATTTTTAGAGGTAGCGAAAGCGTTTGACACCCTGAATCATCAAATCTTGTTAAGTAAACTGCATTTTTGGGGATTTCGTTGGCCTTTTTACAAAGTTCTCGAAAATTACTTGAGCAACAGATTTCAGGTGGTCTCTACCGATGATAAGGACGTATTTAGTTCTAAGCTGTCGGTAAAAGCTGGAGTTCCTGAGGGGTCTATTTTGTCGCCATTGTTGTTTAATATTTTCGTTAACGACTTCCCTTTGGCAATTTCTGAATGGTCAGTATTCCAGTATGCTGATGACACTGTATTATTAGCGAAACACATTTCTTATAAAACGTCCACTGAAATGTTGCAAAATTACGTGTACAAGGCAATGCTTTGGTTCTCTAATAATGGAATTGTTGTAAATGCCAAAAAAAAAAACCTTGTTTGTTTTCGCTGCCCACTTAAGACTACTGTTATTAACATGCCTCTCTACTTGCATGAGTCACACTGTGTTCATTGTAAATGTGCGCCTATTCCATATATGGATTGTGTGAAATATCTCGGAATCTATTTCGATAGTAATTTATCGTGGCAACATCACTTATCACTTATTTGTTCTAAACTGAGGTCAGTAGCGTGGCTGTTGTTTAATATCAAAAGGATTGCACCCTTGTCTGTAAAAAAGATTATAGCACATGCACTAGGTTACAGTGTGTTGAGGTACGGCATTACAGTCTTTGGCTTTTGTTCGGATCGTTGGAGATGCAGTGTAGACCGGATTATAAAAAACATTCTTAAAAATGTTGCATACAATTCCCCAATAGTAACATCTGCAAATATCTTCCGTGAACTTGGTCTACCGAACTTCCATTCATTACATATAGAAACAGTTGTCGTTAAACATTTCTGGAATTCCGCTTTCAAACAAAAAGGTGCCGCCGCAAGAGAGCTTAGAAAACATGTCCGTTATGTAGTTCCTCGTTCAGCCACAAGGTATATGGCGCGGCCAGACGCTGTGCTTATGTGCCTGACATATTTAACAAATTACCAGAAGAAATTTTTAACGCGGCATCAAAAAGTACACTCAAACACTTCTTAAAGCAGCTACAGTAAAATTAACCGCTTGTACATTTTTTTGCATCGCAATATTTACCTCATCAACTTTTGTTATATGTAGATAACCAAATGTTATCTTGTCCTTTCCAATTTTTTGCCATTCGTTTTATTTTTTTTCTTCATGTATCATCAATTTTTGTATATTTTTTTGCCTTGTCTATCATATTCCTTGGCACGATCCTACGAGCCAAATGAGGGTTAGACCGGCCTGCTTGTGTTGTTTTGTATATCTTGTTACAATAGATATTATTATTATTATTATTATTATTATTATTATTATTATCATTATTATTATTATTATTATTATTATTATTATTATTATTATTATTATTATTATTATTATTATTATTATGGAAAAGACTGCTCAGCGCTATCTGCTATGTCATGGGACTTTCCCCATAGAAATAATGCGAAATAATAGTGGCAGCAAGTTGTGCTTTCTAAAGCTTTCGCAAACGCTACAGTGTTGCACATCCACATACTCGCCCACATCCTGTATATCCAGCCACGTGTGCTACGAGTGTCGAAAACTGGCGCTTGCGTCGGTGAACGCGTTGCGCCATGTGTCGTTTCCTGCAGTCATCATGCGTTTCGGAATATCAGACACAGGTGCGAGTTGCTCGGTTGCCACGCACCAGAGCAATGTAGTTTACGGACCAAGAGATCTTACACAAAGCTGAATATCTCCTCAGTCTCAAAACACAGCCTGGTATTTCCATTTTTAGCCTTTTGTGGCATATGCGAACAACATTGTGATGCACAATTTTACTGGCTGCTTTTAAAGGCTGCTCGTATATTTTGAATTTACTGAGATCCCGTAGTATGTAATCTTTTTTGGTCGACTGTACAGTATTGCTACAGGATACGCAGCCCAAGTTACAGCGAATTACGCATCTTTTAAAGCGAATCTGCGATTTAAAGCGGCGAAAAACGTCATATGCCCGTTTTCACGGTTTTTTGAAAAAGACTAGATCACTGACGAAGCTAATGTTTTGAGTGAATGTGGGGTATGTTAAGGGTGATATGGAGGCAAATTTTGAAATGAGTGGGCTAATTAAGGATTAAATAGAAATTGCTAAGCCCTAGTTTCGGCCCGTTTGGAGATGTTGCTTGCAAAGGTTCCCCGCTTCCATGGGAGAACTCAGAAGAGCAGAGATCTCATATTTAGAGGAAATACGGGCAACGGTGACGTGGACCAAAATATTGAAATTAGTAGGTTAATTATGGCCAATGGACATCGTGGGCAATATTCCGGCAAACTAGGTTTCATACGGGACAGCCATATATACGGGCAGCGATTTAAAGTATGCGAGTCATTACGGGAAATTGAAATTCTTTGTTTTCTTTCTTTCTTTCTTTCTTTCTTTCTTTCTTTCTTTCTAGGATATCGCCCATCCAATTCCGCGTTTACAGTGACCCATGTCGCCGTGAAAGAGGTTCGTTGAAAAGCGCCACGTGTGCACACACTGGCGCACACTCAGTGACCCAAGTTGGTCTGACGAGTGATTTGTTTTGGTACCCTGTTACCTCAGCACAGGAGCCCGATGCGCTAACGCGGACTACTCAGCGACCCAGCTACATACATACATACATACATACATACATACACACACACACACACATACATACATACATACATACATACATACATACCTACATACATACATACATACATACATACATACATACATACATACATACATACATACATACATACATACATACATACATACATACATACATACATACATACATACACAGCCCCTGTTAAGAACGGCCCACTGACGTGCAAGTTTTGCCTGCCAGTTGTGACAGCGGGCGTCAACCTTTCCTGGAACGCCACCGCAAACCTCTAGCCACGGGGTCACTAAGTCGACTGTGTGTGGAGAACAATACGCGCGTCCTCGACTCTCCGTCGCTGGAGCCAAAATGAGTGCGACGAAGCAGGCTTTGTGCCTGAACCCGCCGCCGCCAACCTGGTCTGCTGTGAACGAGGGAGTCCCCGAGGGAGCGTAGTTCGAGGCCCCTTCCCACGCGCCGATCAAGACGCAAAACAGTGGGCAAGCGGCGGCCGCGCTGCGGGGTCAGCTCGGGGAATAAAAGGCACCTTTCCTGACGTAAGCCCCGAGTTCTGCGAAGGCCGTCTGGCCTCGGTTGGGGACCGTGAACCTCGCGCAAAGAAGTGTGTGTGTGAGTGTGTGTGTGTCCCGCCCGCAGAGAGGAGTCTCGTATACGGTGCCTGGTCGAACGTTTCCCTCACCTTGGGATCGATTGAGGACCGAGTGTTTATAAACCGCTGTTGTGCGGCTGCTCAGTGCACTTTTCTCTCGCAGTCATGCTAGACTGATGAACTGCAACGTCCTGATGTAGCTACTGTAAATAAACCCATATTCCTCGTTCTCGATGAGAAGCAGTCCTTCCCTTCAACAACGTCCTCAGCGTGGATAAGTTGGACGACGGCATGGGCCAGCTACCTTCTAATTCATGCCAGTCTCCAATCTTGACAACTGGTTACGAACGGTGGGATTGAGCCCCCAATCCTAACAACTGGATGTCAGCGCTGGGATCGTCTTACAACTCTAACACCCCCAAAAGTGCGTGAAGTATCCTAAGAATGCTAATTTGCATTAAAAGTAAGAAAACGCGACATGAGTGATTGTGCAATAAATTGAAATTTGCTCAGTTTGTGACTACAAGGACCGACTAGAGAAATGCACAAATCGTCATGCCACCATCTTCACTCCTTTACAATAGAGTCTGCGATACATTGAAATAAAATTTCGCATCTTTGACACAATGATTAGAAGTGCATCGTCATCTGCGACTTAAGGGGGCATATTTGACAAAACACGGCTTATGAGACGGGAGGACCCGCTGCCGTGGTTCATTGGCTGTGGCGTTCCCCTGTCGAACAGAAGGTCGCGGGTTCGCTAGCCGGCCGTGGCCAACCGCAATCCGATTGGGGGCGAACTGCACAAACGCTGGTGCGCCATTTGCAGAACGCCGGGTGGACGAAGTTAGTCCGGCGCCTTTAACTGCGGTGTCTCTCATAACCCATATGCGCAGCTTAGGGACGGTAAACCATCAATTCATTAACCACACTAGGATTGATAAAGTGGTACACATACGGGTGCTGAGTGAAAGTTTCTACGCTGTTCATTAATCAGCGCAAGCGTCCTTTTACTGCAGCGTCTGTCCATTTAATTTTTTCTTTCTTCTCTTTCTTTTTTTCTTTCTACTGGCCTGAACATTCGTGAGAAGGAGATTCGTTTACGCGACTCTTTCATGATGTGACGAGATTTCTAAAGAAGGAAAATTAAAAAAGAAAGTTGCGGTTTCGTCCAAGCACGAATATTACATATTACATTGCGCATTACTATGCGCGAGGTGTAAAACCCGCATTGCTACACGCAGTGCAATTCATGGGAAACATTCGCAGTGGTGCGTGAACAAACTGCTTAGAAAAGACACGTGTCCTTTATATTTCCTTCTTTCTGCCCGTCTTTCTTTCTTTGTATCCTGTTTCTCGTATCGCCGTTGCGTCGGGAGCCGCCATCAAAATAGATGGGAATGGTAAACATCGTTTTGCTCGTCCCACATACATCCATTTCGCTGAGGTTTGTTGGAATTAAGAACAAAGATAAAATATATCAACGTTTGGAAGCAGATCTTTTATTCAGACGTTCATGTGCTTTCTTTTGCAAAAGCTGCCACGAATGGAAAGATTTCTAGAAACAAATAAAGCATCACGTATACATTTCCGCAATTCGAAAGAAAGACGGTATATTACAATTGCGCAAAGGGAATATATTAGAACAACTAAAACCGACGAACTCACCACTACGAATTATCCCCGGAACATGTTCTGAATAAGACTTTCTCAAAACTCACGTAAGCAATTCAGCTGTGTTCCGTATTTCCCGTAAGCTGCAATTTGTCCACTAAAGAGGATATAACAAATAGAGTTTACAGAATTGTGACACCACTTTCTTAGTTCACAGTTACGAATTTGTGCCGAGCTATGGAGTCCGGTAGTGGTGCATAATTCATCTATTTTGTCCACTTTAGGTGTCACTACAGGTTCGTTTTTGCTAACTGTGCTCAGTGACGTACCAGCTAGTTCTCGGAGGGGAGGGGGAGGGGGTGCACACCGCAAAGTATTGATAAATGAAAATTGCGGATTGCCACTGAATTAAAAGAGGCTGAGAAATGCGTCAGTGGCAGTTATCTTATAATTAACCATTCTGATTTTGGTCCAAAATAGCGACGCTACTTTTGTGTTTGAGAGAGTTTAGACGACTAAAAAAACTCGAGGTGATGGAGTCAGCGGAAGGAGACACTTGTGAAACTTGTTCTGGGGGGCAACAGCTCACTGTGCCGCCTCTGGTTAGGGGTGGCTTTTACGAAAGCCTACTAATTCCTTATTAAAATGTCTGACATACCGATCTGTGACTCGTGCAACTGTGAAGAGACGATCGAGCACGTGTTGTGTTTTCATGATCTCTATGACAACGAACGCGACGTTCTTCAGAGGGCGTTAAACTGATTAGATAACAGACCATTTTCAGAAAGATTCTCAGACTATGGCCCCATGCGTCGCAGGCTTACAAAGCGACGCGGACACCGCTACATTTCATGAAAGCGACTGGCCTCAGTGATCGATTATAGGCGTGAAGTTATGGACATCCGCATGTACTCACACCGATAGTACCTTCTTCCTTCCCTCTCCTTTCTTTTCTTCCCTTAAACCCCTTCCTTGTGTAGGGTAGCAAACGGGACGTGCGTCTGGTTGTCCTCCCCTACCTTTCCTTGCTTCCTTTCATCCTCCTCCTCCTTCTAATGCGAGCACGTTCACTAAACGAATGTTGAAGTGAAGGTAATTTGTACATATACGCACCCGAGTTCTCGGTGGGTACATCTTTGCTGCAAGTTTCTTTCCCTGCGCAAATCAGTGACAAGGCATCACATATGAGCGTGTGTATAATGTCACGCATTACATTACCTGCCCAGCTCCAATTTTTCCTCTAACTGTCGACTAGGATATAGACATTAAGAGAAAAAAAAAAGCAAGGCTAGGCACGTCATGTAATGCGTAGGGCAGATAAGCGGTGGTTTATCATAGCTGCAGAATAAGTGCCAAGGGCAGGTAAGCGCCGTCGATGACGCCAGGGAATTAATTAGGTAGTGATGATGTAGAGATTTGCAAGCTTAAACTTGGAATCGGCTCGCGGAAAATAGGGGTAAGTAAAGTTCGCTGGGAGAGGCTTTCATCCTGCAGTGGACATAATGATGACGACGACGACGACGATGATGATGATGATGATGATGATGCCTAGCTCAGTGAACCCTATATGTCGTTCTCGTGGGCTGCAGGCTCAGAGGGATATAGAGATGCGATCTGGAGACGAGGTCTGGGGAAGAAATAGTCGAAGAGCTGAAGGTGATAAATGAAAAATGGTCACTGTAGATGATTAACTACCACGTTCATAAGTAATTGCTTAAAATGAGGTGATTCACCATCAAGTGGCGCGTAGTATTTCCGAGCGCGGATTTCGACGTGGTGGCCATCCTCAGCGTTCCTCTCAGGGAGGCAGCTCTGCGCCTGACTTTATGCCTCTGACTGATACGCCAGTCAACGAAGTACCACTATCCTCTTGGCTGCCGTCGTTGTGCCATCGTTGTAACGCCGTCGTCGGTGTTTTCGCGACGTCAACTGATACTGAGCAGCGAATGACTTAAGGACGATAAATGTGTCGAGTAGCCTGTCCTTGATGAATAAAGGATTCGTCTTTTCTTTGCATGTTCTGCGTTGAAATATGTTCTAAAATCGTTAGAAAACCGGCATTCTGCACTTCACAGCAAACGTGGCAGTTATCAAAGACGCGGTAAACAACAGCCCTTTCTGTGGTTCCCTCGCCTTGTCGACAGTGTCGTGTACTTTCCACTTACGCTTTGCGCGATGAGCGTAAAGAGTAATAATAAAAAAAAGAGAGAGAGAGATAGAAAACCTGAACGTCGGTGTGCCTGGTTGATTACACATACAGTGCGGCGCGTGGCTGGGGTTTGCAACGCGATAGCGGCGGCGCCATGGCGTTTGCGCTGCCAACCGCGGACCACTGGAGTGTCGAGCTCGCGATCGAAGAATCGCAGCAGCAGTTACGCGTAAAGCGACGACGTCTCCTCCAGTTCAGCCGTGAGACGGCGATCCTGGCGTTTCACCCTGGTTTTCACAGACGCGCCTCAGCTAGAAATGTTCTCAAATGTTGTGTCTGTGTCTGGTGTATGCAGCGGTGCCCTTCACTTGAAGGAGACATTGCGCTTAACAATAGCGATTCTCGCTCGTCATTTGTACGAGTCACTGGCCATTTTTTTTTCTACACTGTTAAGATGTAGTCTTTGTGGCAAACTATATACCAACACACTACACACTGCTGTATGTCACCTACGTCGGGGCTCAGGAATTCGCACGCCTTCCTCACTGGTGTGGCTGGCTTCGCGACCACTGGCAACTGCAAGAATGTCAATGTGAAATAACTGTGTTCTAAAATTGGCACAGCGCAACATGGAAAGGAAGAAACAAGTCGAGCAGGCCAGAAGAAGGAACAGGCCTGTTTCTTCCTTTCCATGCTGCGCTGTGCCAGTTTTAGAATGCAATACTAACTCACCCAATTCTCAACCATCATGAAAGCATTCAGACTCTTCCGGGGATACTTTTCACGTGGTCACGTGCTCGAATTAGGCAACATCAATTTTTATCAACACAGAGAAAGACGCTGATCGAGCGCCTGTTTACGATATTCCAGCTCAGCAGCAGCCGAAGAATGTCAGTTAAGTGCAGTGAACCACTTGAGGCGACTGGCCACGATGGCCTCGATTCCACTGAAGTCGAGTGGACGGACGCGTAGGAATGCGAGTCTAAATCGTTGCGTCGCTCAAGGAAACTGGAATAAAGCGCAGGTCCGTTCGTTGCTAAAATTCCGCACACGCTGTTTCGTTTATTTTGGTTTTTGTAAAACAAGAATCAACGGCAAAAAAGAAAACGCTTCGACGGGGGCTAGTTGGTGCATTCCACCACTGTCCAACTCGAGAAGAACACATTCGGCGGCAAATCACGTTCACTCACTTTCATGACGTCACGCGGAGACGAACTTCTTTCAATATGGGCGTCTCTAGGAACTATGCTCATTGCAGTTTGGAGGGCGGAGGCACAGAGGGGGCAATTGGAGTGCGGTTTAGTGGGTGGAGGTTGCACTGGATATTTAGGTTTTCACCGAGTGCACATACAACGCCTACTAGCCCCCGGCCGTCGAAGCACATCCAAACGTTTATTTCAAGTTCCTCGGGTCTGAATTCGTCCACCGGACCCCCGCTTCTCGTGACTGTAGAATGAACCATACTCATTGTTGAAGCAAGGCGCGCAAGGTACGTAAACGTTTTATGTTGGCGCGTCAGTGTCCCTATGAGCGTGTAACCAGTGTCGTTGTCGAGAACAAAGTGAACGGAGGGGTTCGATTTTTCTAGTTCGTCAAGACACAACCACATGAAGGCCACAGACAACGAAGCCAGGGCCGTCTAAACTTTCAGGTGTCATCTTCATCACCTTTATTACCTTATAATATTACTCTCACCAACAATGCCACCTCGAGGCGTCGGCGTGTTTGGGGGCTGGGGGAGGGGCAGGCTCCGGCGGCCGCTTTTCACACCTCTCCATTCTCGCCACTGTCCACTGCAGGACGAAGACCTCTCCCAGCAATCTCCAATCACCCTGTCCTGCAACAACTGACCCCATATTTTATGCCTGATAATTTCCCAATTTCATCACGCTACCTAGTTCTTTGCCGTCTTCGACTGTGCTTCCCATCTCTTGGTACCCATACTGCATTTCTTATTCAGGTAGCATACGTAGGCGTATTGACCAGTTGACTCACTCTTAAATTCACGTACTGCGTCGTGACGCCTGCGGTAAAAAGGATGTTTCACATCAAACGGCATGGCCATGAGCGGCAGCAGCTAACCCTTCCGGAGTCGGACCTTGTACATATACGCATTTACCCGGGAAAGTGGGTGGGAGAACAGCCATCGTCCTGGTTCAGTTACACGCGTAATGATGAAGATGTGAGTTCAGCTCCCAACAGCGGCAAGTTGCTTCTTTGCCCACTTTCATTTTCCTATAGCTTATAACTTATGCACTTCAAATGAATGAATGAATGAATGAATGAATGAATGCCACGTTTATTAACAGAAAGCTGGCTCTATGGCCTAAGTGGGAAGAAGTGGGTAGGGAGCAAAGGAGAGAGGAGGGACACCACGGGAATCAGGGGGCCGATCCCGAGAATCTCACCCAGAGCTCCTCTAAAGGATGCGGATGACGCCTGTTTCGGATGCGAACGCGTAGAGCTCCTCGAGAACACTCCGCTCGTCCACTCGAAGACGGATCCAATCCTCGAAGTCGGCCGCCAAGCCCCGGTGCTTGGAACGCACGCTGGTCAGCGAATGCGCTCAGCTCCCAGAGCAGGTGATGAACGGCCGGGCGAGCGTCCGTTTTGGATGCTGGGCACACAAAGTCAGGTGAAAGCGTGATCCACTGGGGGGCGGTGCGTCTGCTGCGGCACGCTCGCCAGCGGGACAAGACGTCAGGAGTTGGCGCAGCGCCGAGCCTTGTGCACTGAAACTTGGCGCCCCCTTGATAGTCCAGGAGGCAGTGGGTCCGGGTCATTCGGCATTTGTTGCGCCAGCCGTCCACTTCTGTTACGCTTTCTTGTAGCAACTTCGAAGTTGACTCCATGGAGATCTAGGGGTGGCGGGAGACTGGCACTGTCGTCGCAACGGTGGGTGGCAGATAGAATTTCGCTCGCCGCGTTTACCTAGATCCGGCAATGGCCGTACGCGCGCAATAATGCCGGTGTCTGTTAGTAACCACCGGCGTTCTTGCTTGGTGAGGTGAGTCAGATCTGGCTCATCACTCCTTTCGTAGCTCCCGCGCCGCCTCTTGGCTGTCCGTGAGGGCAGTACTTAAGCGTAGAAGTTGGAGGTGCGTTGGCAATGGCTGCACGCAGGGTTTCAGTAATCGCTGCTAGCTCTACAGTGAGCACGTCGGGGGCATCGACCATATTTCGTAGCTCGCGGCCGGTGGTTTGCCCTATGTCCATTCGGTGGAATGCAGAGGCAGCCCTGGTGCCTCTAAGGTCAGTACGGGAGGGCGCGTCTCCGCAGAAGCGGGTCACTATCGGCGGTGGCCAAGTGGTGGTTGGCTGTTCGGATTCATTCTTCCTGGCAGTGGCTTATATCGTCCACGAACTCGATGTCTTCCCAAAACGAGATGGTGCCTGTGATTAGAGTGCGGTCTTCGCCTGTGATTTGAGGGCCTTCGCCGGTGGCTTCCAGTAGCTGTTGGCATTGTCGCGTCGAATGACGATGGAAGAGGGTGTTGCTTTCTTTGCGAGCTGTTATGGTAGGTGTCAGGGGAGGTAGTCTGGCATACTTCTGTTTTACTTCGAGCCGGGCATACCGAGGAAGACCGGAAACGGTGCGAAGTGCCTCGTTGTGAAGCCCTTCGAGTTCGTGAAATTGCGCAGCCGTCAAGTTGAAGGCAATACATAGCACCATATGCGGCCCTGGAGGTGAGGACAGCCTGCACAAGGAGACGGGCAACGTCTGTACTTGCTCCTTCCATTCGCCATGAGACGCACCGGATGAAGCGGGGCGCCTTGAGCCATGCAGTAATGAGTTGTCTTATCCATGTCAATGCAGTTCCTATGCGGCCAATAGGAATAACCGGCACGCGTATATGACCGCGGTTGCTGGCTGCGCAATTGGCTTGCCATCAAAAATCAAGTCAACCAACGCGTCCGCGTCCCCGAGCAGAATCAGAAATTGTGTCTGCTTGGGTGGCTCGCAAATGCCCGTGGAAGGTAGGCAGTCAGATATACACATAGAGTCTAGAACGCGTTGTAGCATTGCTGTCTGACCCTGCAAGGAGATCACGTGTGTCGTCCAGAGGGCGATGCCACCAGCGTAAATAGTATAGTAAATATAGATCACCGTTGCACGCTAGGAGTTTAGCTAGCCGCGCAATAACCACACTGAACAGGGTGTAGGAGACAATTGCTCCTTGAGACACACCCCGACGATTGGTCTTTTGCTCCGGACCGGGAGTTCGGATCTCATACGCGCAGTCAATGATCTCAAATGATTCCAAAGGGCCTAACGAAATTTGGGGGACGCCTGTAATGCCGTACTCTTCGTGGCCCTCGATCACGGCTTCATGCGCGTCACCGTGTCGAAAGCCTTTTCAAGGTCAACGGCTGCCAGTATTTCCGGCCAGCCCAGCCTTTTTGCCCTTGTGAGTCCTGTTGATAGTACGCCGCAGGAGGTAGAGAGTGTTAATTAAGATCAACGGTAATTTCCCCTTTCCTGGGCTTCATTGTTTGTTAGCTTCGTGCAGTTGTCCGAGACATGTGTGCAATCAATCAATCAATCAATCAATCAATCAATCAATCAATCAATCAATCAATCAATCAATCAATCAATCAATCAATCAATCAATCAATCAATCAATCAATCAATCAATCAATCAATCAAATAATAGACAATATAATTGATAGTTGCAAAATACGGGCCCTAGCGAATTTATCCCCGTCTGATGGCGCCTGAAGCAACGCTAACAGCTGTGCACTACGGATGATGCAAGTCCACGCAAACAACGCTCACCAGAAGGCGCCGAAAGTGAAACGTGACCACGGGCTGACTAGCACTTGTTATGTTGCGGTGATCGTAAGACACCAATAACCAGACAGCCGAACCGCGGACATTGTACATGCAGCTCGCCCAACACAAAAGTAATTATCTAATCTGTGGCACGAGCCCCACTCAGCGCGTTTCGAAAGGCTGGACAGCCAGCCACCAGGCTCTCGTTATCCACTCGCCTGCGAGAACGCCCGCCGGCAATGGCCGATAGTTGGTTTTGCTCGCGACGCACGTATTTTTAGTCGCTTGAAAATTCTCGCTGTTTGGTCGAGGACGTCGGCGAGCATAAGCAAACTCGCTGTTTTCGTCATGCGCACTGCCTGCCGTTGATTCTCTGGAGAAGCGAGAAAGCGTTCGAGCCTACAGCTATCCAAAGAAATGGTGCGCGAATATTCAAAACGTTTGAACAACGAATCGAATAGTGTAATATATTCCATGCGCTCCTCGAGCAGAACAGTGGCTATCAGTAAATACAAATATTTTTTTTTCTCTCGAATAGTTCGCGAGTATTTCAAAGCGTCGACCGTGCGCAATCAAACATAATATTGGAGAAGTATACGACATACTTTATTCTTGCGGACATAGGCGTGGCACACGAGAACTCACGTAGGGGAGCAGGCTACGTGCACGCAGGGAGCCACACTTTAATGGTTATGGTCATTCCCACTCTCTGGACAGTCCTACAGACGTTTTCAGCAAACGTTTGTAACTGCTTTGTGCATAGTATTGTATATTATTTCCCCAACCCTGTAAGATACCGCGAGGGCTTACAGTGTTGGAAATAAAAATAAAATAAATAAAGCGCTTGTTTGTTTCTAATGCTCCACAAGGGCTTTTAATAAACGTTTGATAACGTGCAATATAATTACAGATACATGCTAACTTTATATAAACACTATAGGATGTGAACGTCGTTCCAAATAAATTGTGAAAACAGCTGTCATTATTCGAAAAAATATTCGGAAAGTATACGATATTCGTTTCGATTTGCTAATGGCATTGCTTAATTCGTATTTGACTCGCTCTCAAAAATTACTATTCACATACCCCTACTATTCCAAAGCGCTCGTAACGGCCTAACCTATACTGAGCCTACATGCAAGCGCAGTGTTAGTTAGGCTTTTGGCAGCATTTGTAAGGGTATTAGCGGCCGCAAGATAAGTTGGGGAGGATTCGAACTTGCCGCTAAATTTAGCGATGTGGGATACAAAATGGTGAGAGGCCACCCAAATAGGTCCCGTTGGCCGCAATCGTTGATGCCGTGCAAGTAATCACATTTATTCGATAAACTTTGACCTCAGCCGCCAAGGTCACAGAGTCAAACCTCGATATAACGAACCTCGATTTAACGAAATTCGCGATGTAACGAACACTTTTCATTTCCCGATCTTAGTTGCACTGAAAACGGAATAGCGTTGGAAACCAAATAGCCTAATAAGTTAGCTCTATACACAGCGCTTCTACGTATACGCTCCCTATAGCCTGCGACTTTGCCAATTTGCACCCTTTGTGGTTTATGTTAATTTGTCCCCCAACAACAATAATATAGGTCATCAAAGAGAAAACGTGTCGTCCACCCGACAGGTGCACGAAGTTACAGAGAACCAGGACGGATCCCGGACCAAGGCGAATTTTTGTTCAAATGCGAAACTTTCGGCGAGACCCGTATGGGCATGCCTTGTACAGAAATTTTCTCTTTCAAGATTTCTCCCCCTGGCGGGCTACCGAACAATTGGTTTGCAGATATTGGTCATCTATCTAACGTGCATTTACTTTCTTTCAAACTGCACGTGCAGCCGGTATACTTTCAGGTAACGAATAGTATGCGTGATATATGACGTTTCTGACGAGAAAGGATTGGGCGTGCAGCGCTAGCTAAAGGAAGTACGCGCAAGGCGGATTACGATTACGATTATTAGTTTGAGGACAACAAAGGCTACAAAGAGCGGAAGAAAAATTTTATAGAATATATCGTCACGCGGTGGTGACGTTGAAGAAGACAGTAGCAATACTGTGAACGACAAAGCTAACTTTTATTGGGCGAACCTGTGCCCACAAAACAGGCTACAATTATAGTACAACGATAGCGGCGAACACTGTCGGCGATCGTCGAAAATCTGATCAACGGGTCAAGCGCGTCGGCTTTTATACATCAATCGTCGAATGTTCCAGACTAATCGCTGGGACCCGCGTGTCTTCCGCAAAGTTCTACATTATTCGCGTCGCGCACACATGCAATCAGTTTTCACAAGGTTCGGTCACAGACAGCGGATGGAACCATCGATAACATTACAGAAACTTCCGATACATGCATATACGGTTTTGATTGTAATGACTGATAGCGCCGACTGTAATGCCTGCGGTGCCGAGGAAACTATAGAACATCTACTGTGCTACTGCCCATCTTTTCAAAACGAAAGACATGACCTCTGCACAGCTCTCAATCAGCTAGATAGAACACCGTTCACCTTGAAGATCTTGGGACCATGGCCTCGCATATCGCAGCTACAAAAGGCCACAAAAGCTCTGCTGCGATATTTGAAGGCTACTGGTTTGAGTCAGCGTTTGTGATCCGAACTGAGTGACCGAACGATATACCCAGTAGACTTTCTCTTCTTCTTTTAATCTTTCCGTCCCCTTTTCCCTTTCCCCAGTGTAGGGTAGCCAACCGGGCTCAGTCCTGGTTAACCTCCCTACCTTTCCTTTATCATTTGCTCTCTCTCTCTCTCCGATACATGCAGGCGCGTCCTGCGCCGTGCGATAACATTTGTTAGGCGGCGAAACGTGTCGCCCGATAAAGACAAGTACGCGTGTCAATATGAATAGACCTACTAAGGCCACAACGCCGAAGTCCTTTTTCCACAGTTCATCTTTGCCATTGGTGAACGTTGCACTTTTCATTGCTTATAGAAGGAACCGGTAGGCTTGCACGAGAGAATGACAAAGTGTGTGTTTACATTAATTAGTATCTCTAAATACGTAATTTTACACAGTACTTGCCAATTTCCAGAAATGTTTGAGTGGAGCACTAAATACCGTGTAAATTCAACCGTTACTTGGAAGATGCTTCCAAGGTACGATTTCCAATGAAATGCAAGAACAAAACAAAAAATGTTGCAAAAAGTTTAGGTTGGCTTGCCAGAATAGCCATTTCTTGAAGCCAGTAATTGGGCAGTGAGAACTGCCTGGTAATTAGTCTGGAGGTATCTTGCGAGTGTCTTGAGGAATAGATACAAAATACTTGGAAAATTTAAGACAGAGTAGTATACGATTAGTGTTGGATGTATTTGCAATATGCCGAGTTACTGTGAAGGATATAGGCACAGCAACTCCGACGTATTTAGTTGTCAGGTTTGCAGGAGATACTACAAATTACAGCCCACGTTACAGCCACAGTGACATTTGAAAACTATGACAAATTCTAAAAAGGAAATACTATAACAAGTTGTTTCTTCGTCCCCTTTCATTTCACTTAAGCTTATTTATACACTCCAATTAAAAAAAGGATACAAATGATTCCCCCTGTTATTTTCTTCGCTACATTATCTGTTGTCTTAATAGGTTTATCTAATGGCTATGTCGACTCTCCGACCTTTATCGCTTCCCTCCAAAGCCCAACTCAGCCTACTTTATTCCACCGAGGGGATCCGATGGACTTGATCACTACTATAACCGTGATTAATCGATAGTCGTTTTCTCACTCTCATACAAGTCGGCTGGTCGCTGCCTGCCTGATGGTCAACATCCGACACTATCACGCGACAATACGAGTAGATCGAACCCGCGACCACGAGCTTGAGGTGACGCAGCAACGTGGTGGGTGAGTCACCGACACGGCGCATTAGGAAAAAAAATACGTCGCTGCACATTGGCCCGTCAATATTGATCGCAAATGGAAGATTACTCCTCAAGTAATATATGACGCGTGACGCCAGAGGAGATTACACCGCACGTGGAAAGACAGATTACGCCAGGACGTTGCAGCGGATGGGAATGATACCAGGACGAAGAAGGCGGAGGACCACTTGAGATGCGACTCAACATGGATTGCTTGCTTACAGACACACATTCTGAGACTTCCGCAGAAAGAATTATTGCAGTATGGAGATACTTTTCGAAACACGTCAGAACGCTTATATAAATCTTTCTCGACTCCTAAGCGCACCCTTGACGATCAGTCCTGACCACGTGTTGGCTAGAGAAACACTTAAAAAGTTTCAGTTTTGCGCTTTCATTTCTAAGCAGAAGAGCGGCAGTTGGTCTAGCGGTGCTAAAGCACTTTCTCTCAGCCGAGTGAAAGTGCTGCACCAACGACAAGGAGCTCTATGGACAGCGCCAGGTTTCACCGTCAGAGGGAGCGTCAGGCGGAGGGCGTCTTCGGAACGAGCTACATAGGAACGTCGTCGATCGCCATGCTATACGCGCACAGACCGGAGCCATCGGTTCACCAGGTGCTATTTGTGCACCTCTTTATGATTGCATCCACTGTTCTCGTGTAGTGAGCAGCAGTCTCAGCATATCCGAGTTTGGTGCAGAAATGCAATATCTCTTAAGTTTTTGATGCGATAGCATTATAGGCCGACTTCACCCACTGCGAAGGAATCACGTTCCCTCTGACGAAAACTGCGCATCACTACCGAAAACGGTGCAGTCGGACGCAGCATCTCAGAGCGCTTTCACGATGCAAGGATGCGAGAAAATGGCACGTGACGCACTCGCGTTAACTTTCAGAGTGCACCTCGGCACGACAGAAGCGTGCGTGCGATGGTGGCCTGTAACGCTGAAAGCACTGCGGGCTGCTGTGCCGGCAGACAAGATTTTGCATCCAGCCTTCGGTCACGAGCTTCTTTACAGCATTACAGGCGCCTTTCACCCACGGCTAGGTCAGCTGGTATACAGCCCAGGTAAACGGGGAATTTCGTCACAACCACCAATTTCTCCCCTGGTGCTTGGTAGATCAAACTCCGAGAGGAAAAAAAGCAAAGAAATAATGAAGCCTGCTTCCATGGCAATGGTTTTGTTGATGCGCGAGGGGGAAACGCCATCCCGGTTGTCGTCTGCTATGCGCTCGACGAGCACACCACTTTCTCTGAAGGCGCCAACGGAAACCAACACCGCCTGCATACACAATTTTTTCACAGTGTTTGCTTCTTTCCGATTTTGTTTTCAACACCCTTTGACCTCTAATTTTCTTTTCTTACTCACAGCATATGTGCAGCGCATCTGTGTGAACACTTATCTTTTTCTGTTCAAGATTCGCGAGCCAGCATGCCATGCCACGCAGCTATTTTGTTTCGGCAAAACATAAATAGGTATAAAAATGTGGTTTATTCAATGTTTTTATTAGCAACCTATCGTACAGCAAGGCATTCAATACACAATACAATAACGTAGAGCTGAGTATCTCATTAGTCAGTACAAATGGGCGCATTCTGTACTACGATCATACATGCAATTTCCTACCATGTCTCGTATATAGAAAATTGCTACAGAGGCCATGTTTGTTTGCTGTGCACAACACTACTCTACCAAAGCAATTTTTGTCGCAACAGTCATTTGTGAATTTTAAAAAGGTTATCAAGAGCAGCAGATTCATATTTTTCGCACACCAGTAACAAAAACTTCCTTTTTTATTCTGTACAACGGGCATACTTGCTAGTCCAAACATGCTATACCTAGTCAATTTTCTGCATAACTCTCCTTGTGCTGATGCGGCGATATATAGCCAGCAGATTATAGTGAAGATGTCTATAGTCTGTTTTCATATGCGGTTTTGCTTCGCAATACAACCACTCGAACTTCATTCAGATCTGTAACGCTGCGAGCAAGGTATCAATACGAAATTCTTCGCGAGCATATTGCTGATGTTTCTTATAATTTACAATGCACTTCGTTTGTTCTATCGCCATCTAGGCATAAATGGCACAGTTCCAAGACAATAACAACAAATAGCGCAAATTTTTTTGTTGAGAAACAGTAAATGCAGGAGAAGCATGTGTCAGTCGCCAGTTGATCGCCAGCAGAGGTTGGGCAAAGACAGAGTGATGCACAAAGGTATTATTGAACGCGTAGCTTCGGGACACGGAGACATTTTACAGCTTTACCGCAGCAAGCACATGCTTCTTCTTCCTTCTTATACCTCGCTTTATAGTTGCGTGTTCTAAGGCATCCCGATCTCGCTTCGAAAAGTAATGAGCTTCCCTTTGAGTTATCATAAATTGTTTCTTTCCTGATTTCGTTTTTTCCTCTTAAGTAGTATATGCATGGCAGGTTTATTTTCCATTGCCACCACCCATGAGATTATTTCAGCCTCTCTGACTTTCCGCTTGACGTTCTTTGTTGCTGTGTTGTCCACCCTACAGGCCGCATACTTGCTGCTAAGCTTCCTAGTGCTTTTCCTCCACTGTGAATCAATGTTTTTCCTGTACAGATACCTCAACAATCTCCTAGCCCATTCACTTTCTACCATATTCCTGTATGGATAGATGGATGGATGGATGGATGGGTGGGTGCTATGAGCGTCCCCTTTGGAACGGCGTGGTGGGTTGAGCCACCAAGCTCTTGCTATTATACTGCTTCACCCACTTCAGAGCCATCTAGCGGAAAGGTCGAAGTGTGTTGAGCGTATACGCGATCGTGGGTCACAGTGTGCGCGAAATCTCAAGCTTGTAAAAAAACAACAAAAAAAAAAAACCGCCCTGGCTTTTATAAATGAGAGAATGCAAGGTCGCCTGAGACGCACGCAAGCGTGCGGGCGTCGATACGTCACAATCTAAGTATGCTGTCGCGTAATTAGACATCCTGCTTTTAAGTGCCTACAGATAATTGACATTTCATAGCAGCGCAGCTGACGAATGAGTGCCGCCGGCAAGTATGCGAGAAAAAACAGGCTTAACGCTCCATCGCGTCCGCTTTTTTTTTTCTTGCACTCCTTGGCAGCGCCGCGCGTTGGCCGGTAAAATATTGCTGTCGGGTGCATCTTTCTGTATTTCAAAATTTCACGATTATGCTGACTTATAGTAGTTATACAGATTCTTTGAACGAGAACAGCAGATATAGAAGGGACCGTATCACAACTCATACTGTGGTGCCAACTTGATGTTATTTGCAATTTTAGTCTATTTATACGGATTCACCTGTTCTTGCAAGCTTTAGGTATTATACACACGGCTCTCAAGTATACCACCAATTGGAGAGTGTGACATTCAGAAAAAAAATTGCGAAAGCATCGTAACAACTGTAAGCTTTAAGCTGACATAATCAAGTTTGTCCGCTTCAAATGTTCTAACGAGTGCAGTTTACAAAACGGCAATAACTGTACTTGGTGCAAAGTTATGATTTTCTAAACTTCGTGCTTGCATCTTCTTTAACTCAGTGATTTTCGGCAATATTTTGTAAAACGTATCAAGTCTTGTGTCAAAATTGTGCTTGCTGCAGTCACTAGAATTTACATTTCTCTCTCAAATGCGACAAATCTTATTCAAGTCGGTTCAACGATTCTCCTATAAGAGCATTTCTGCGTTTTGCATGTATCGCGAAACCTCGTTATAACGAAGTTGAAGGCGACCCGCTGTGGTGGCGCAGTAGCTATGGCGTTGCGCTCCCAAGTCCGAGGGCGCGGAATCAAATCCAGGCCACGCGACCGCGTTTCGATGGAGGCGAAATGCAAGAACACACGTGTGCCGTGCATTAAGTGCACTCGTTAAACAACCCCAAGGGGTCAGAATTAATCCGCAGTCCCCCACTTCGACATGCCGCCTGATTAAATCGTGGTTCTAGCATGTAAAACTCCAGAATGAAGAAAAGTTAAAGGGGAGGCCAGAATTACTTCACTATATCCATCACTTTGTTACATACGTTACGATATGCACCGCGAACTATGAATCTCTATGGGGATTTCAAGGGGATCTTCACCTACTTCGTTGTATCAATTAGTTCGTTATATTCCGTTTCATTGTAACGTTATTTGAATATATGTATAGGGACATCGGAGTTGGGCCCGATACCATGGATTTATCTTATATTATAAAGTGCCGTACCAAGTGAACAACATGTGTTTTGCTTTCCACCGGTTCGAGCACTGCATATTGCCGGGTTCGTTCTCCAAATGAGGCTGCAGCACGTGCCCTCGTGCGTGGGGCATCGCGTGTCAACATAACGATAGACACATTAATGGCGCAAGCGTGTTTTCATTCCCTTCGGAAGCAATTTGGAATCGCTTGAGAAGTATACGTTTGCAGGCTCGTGGCCTCGCTCGATACAGCTGCGCACGCATATTACGTAGCAGCAACACAGCGCCAACTTTCGTCGCCGCAGCCGTAGAAACACCGAGCAGAGTTCCACGACGGAGCTGGTAAAAGCGACGCGAGAAACGAAAGTTGCGGATTGCTTGCTATTAAAGGAAGAAAAAATGCGCTCATAAGTTGCTATATTTGAATGAGATATATGCAAAGCAACTTTTATGTTGTAGTCATTGATCACTACGTTTCAAAGCGAATTGGAGGCTCCTACACGCGTTACTTTGCGTTTACACTTGACATCGATCATGTCGTCACGTGCCAGCCTTCTTCACGCGGTCATTGCAACTAGTACAGCAACACGTCTCTGCGCGTCTCCCATTCGACCGCCCAATCATCGAATGGCGACGTTGTGATGATGATTTGGGATTTTTATGGCGCAGCAGCCGTGTAGGCTACTGGTGACGTTGTGCTCAGGGAGAGTGATTGTAGAGAGGAAGAGGTGCTCTCTCCTGTAGACCTATTAGGGAGCACGTCTTGGCGCCTTGGGGAAGGGGACGTAAAGAGGAAAGAATAGAGGCGGACAAGATGGCAGCAGCAGGCACACTTGACAGCGGCAGACATGCGGCGCATTTAGAGCTCAGACATCAGCCACGTGTCCTCCAGCAACTTAAGCACGTGCTTGAAAGTGGAGCTGTGGTACTGGCCGTGGAACAGGAGTTCCGACGCCAAGACCGCATGGAAGGCCCGGGTGTCGAAACGATATGTAGGGAGACACCCTGTCCTTTATGGGCGAATCAGAAGAAGAGGACGCTAATGGTCAAATGTGCGGGCATGATGACAAGCCATTTGCCATCCGGGACCGGCCCATCCGGAGGCTCCCAAGTGTTTCGACGGGCTTTCAAGGCGCTGCAGCTCCTTTACTGAGCGTTGTCACCCCTGAAGAAAGGCAAATGTCGCTTGTGCCTCTTGCTGCGAGCCGGTGGGCGACCGGTGGCAGCGAGGGTCGAACCCGCGACCTCCCGCAATCGAGGCCGCGGGCAATTCGCCACGACTGTTGAATAGCTTCGTTGCAAAAGCTGCAGAAAGACCTATCAAGGTCCGACCTATTTCCCCGCTCTAGGATTTGTGTCACGCGTAAGGGACGTGTGACGTTTTTTACCGGCTGTTGATGTCTCTTTCGGTTGCGGACGCTTCGCACATGTGCTTCTCTTGCTGGCGCGGAATATATGATGACGCCGCCAACTGTGCCCGTGTATTTTATCTGGATTCCCTGAAAACTTTTGAGTCCGTATGCAAAGCACGCACTGATACTACGGGGCTTCTCCGACCAGGAAATTTACTGTTGCGCATCAAAAACTGACGGAAAGAAAAGAAAAACGTTATTTTTTAACGGCAATCAATAGTTGCTCAATACTTCTGAAAAAAAAAATTAATGAAGTGACGCCGGTAGAACAGACAGAGTGAATTATAGCGTCTACATTCGTTTTTTTTTTAACCTTAACACTTTCAGCGATCACTATAGAGGGTTTACCACGTAATTTGAGCCAAACGTTAAAAATATGCAAATGCCACATAGCTGGGCAGAACCATGGTAATGTTGTTTTCCGTCGCATGGAGATACTCAGATTATTATTTTACATTCTGCCTAATTGCATAATTAGTCTTAATGATTTAATCAACATCTCATAAATTATGGTTAGGTTAAAAGTGTCAATGATAAAATTGTAGAGCAACATGAAAAACTCCCGATACAGTTTTCTGTTGCGCAATGCGTGCTACATAAAAGTGCATTTCCGAGCGTGGCAGAAGCCCGCGAATACACTCAAAGTGCCTCAAAGTGCCATTACTTGAATTGGAGATATGGAAGCTCAGCGATTCCAGGAGTGGGAATGACCCAATTCTCACCATTCCGATGAGTTACAAGGAGGGAAATTACGAAGGACCTACCCTTTCCGCAACTCTGGTACACAGCATTGGGCTGGGCAAGTGTTGTTCAATCCCACCGCTAGACACGTAGTATTTATTTAGTTTTCTTTTTTTTTTAATAAAGACGCCTGACACGAGGCAGAGTTAATACCTACATACCCCAAAGTGCCTGGTACAAATGTCACTTCTCATTAAGATATGAGATGTTACCTTGTCGCATTCCATGCCTTGCGGCTGGTATAGCGTAAGCGAGTCAATTACTAACGCCCAGCGAACACATTTGTGTGTATACGAAATGAGCTTGATTCATTTGTCCTTTCACTCCGTCGTCGTCTTGTTCGCGCTGTTCCCATTATGAATGTGTACCAACTCGCCCAACTTTCCACTTTAATACAGGATTCATGTTTAGAGCACCCACGCGTGCTTGCGTATCTGCGATGTCATTCCAACGTTCGCGAACAGTTCTTTCTGCACACGCGCGCGTTGTTAAGAGAAAAAAAAAAATCTGACAAGCTGTTTCGTTGAAACGTCATTGTCTTCTGAGAGATCTCATTCATGACATAGCCGCATGCCAAAGATGACTAACACGCACAGGGGCGTAGAAAACCCTATAATATTTCGCAGGCGTCTTTCACAGAGGCGCGATTGCCACCGCAGGTGTGATGAAATCAGAGCTCGCATTATGTCACGCTCTGCCATTGTCTCGAACATTAATCGCCGATTTCTTTCTTTATTTATTTTTTCGGATCCAGCCCACCAGGGCAACGTGATACCTGCCGACAGGTGCACCATGATATCGAGTTTTCGTCAGCTTCTCTTAGTGCGTCACGCCAGTCGTGGTATTGGACAAACGGTGACTGATGAGTCACCAAAGAGTGACTGATGCTTTAATTTCTCTAATTCCTTTGTTTGTTTATTTGTTTGTTTGTTTGTTTGTTTGTTTGTCCACCCCTAAACCAGTAGCGCATCCCCGGCGGCTTCCCGAGCTCTGGGCCTATAAGAGGGGGGCATGACTATAGTCCCACATCACAAAGAAGGAAACGCGTAGCACCGCCTTCGATAGTCACCTGTCTAAGGGAGAGAAGGACCATGGTTGTGAGCGGGCTCTAGCGTCCTTCATCCGCTCTACATCCGAGAACCGCGCTGTCCTTCGCACTGCTCTTTAGAACCCAAATGAACAGCAGCACCTTGAGAGTGCCAAACTAGCCTGTTGAGCAGACTTAGTTCGCACAGAGCCTTTGTCATCATCGACACCACCGATTGTCTGAGGTGACTCCACGAAAGGTAAGTCGTGAAATACAACTGATAGTCTCACCTCCGCGGTGTACTCGGTTCGACGCGTCACATATATTTCCGATAAGAGTCTAGAATGGGGAGGCAGAGGGAGCGACTCTGGAGATAGAATGTGACAAGTGGCTGCATATTGCTGACGCCTCCTGAATGAGAAAAACTAGGAAGAGAGATGACAGAAGACATACCGTCTATGTTAACCAGAACCGATCCCGGTTGGCTACCCTGCACTTATCGAGGGGAAAGGGAAGAAAAGGAGAGATAAGAAAGGGGGGAAGGGGGACATAGCTTAAACGCACAGGATAAAACTAGAACATTCCACCACTGCTTCAGAGGTAGTTAGTCAATCCGGTCGACTTGAAAAATCGCAGTAGCGCTCTCGTGACTTTCTGCTGCTGCAATCTGCGACGCCGTGATCCCCAGGTCTTTATCAGAAAGAAATTCTTTTGTTGCGCGAAAAAGAGATTACAACCCAGAGAGGGAACGCTTAACTTGTGACTGTGATCGCTACGACAAAATTTGTGCGAGTGCTCGCAAGTTCCCACAAGCGCCGACGATTCCCTCATCAAAGCAAGTTTCTTGAGGTCGCGGTGGTGACGAGGAGACTTTTCAACACCTTCTTTGTGACTGTCCTCGATATAATTTACAGAGACAATCACTCGCAACGGCGATAGCGCGCTTTGACCAAAGACCTCTCACAGAGGAACTTATTTTAAAATACCGCCATCATAAGCCTTCGCAGCAGAGGGCGACGAGTGCACTGTTGCGGTTTTTGAGGGAGACAGAATTGGACAGGCGGCTGTAGCCTGAACAGGTGTTGACAGTGCTTCAAGTGTCACTGTGCTGTGCGATGACAGTATTCAGTGACAGTGACCGATTGTGATTGTGTGTCTATTCTCCTTCCTTTCCTTATCTCTACTTTGTTACCACTTTACCTCCCCCTCCCCTCTCTCCCCAGCGTAGGGTAGCCAACCGGATCTTTTTCTCTGGTTAACCTCCCTGCCTTTCCCCTTTCCTCTCTCTCTCTCTCTCTTTGAGGTCGCGGGATCGTATCCCGGCCACGGCGGCCGCATTTCGATGGGGGCGAAATGCGAGAACACCCGTGTACTTTGATTTAAGTGCACGTTAAAGAACCCCAGGTGGTCCAAATTTCCGGAGTCCCCCACTACGGCGTGCCTCATAATCAGAAAGTGGTTTTGGCACGTAAAATCCATAATTTAAAGAAAAAAGAGGTTCCTTCTTCAGGCTCCAGGTTTTGGCCTTACGTTCATGTAATGGTGGAAGATAGGGCGAGCTTGATGAGAAAAAAGATTATGTGAGCTTATGGCGAAACCCGCAAGACGCAACGCTAAAGTTCCACTCGCCGGTATCTCTTACACGGAAGTGTAACAAGGGGCACATGTTCGCGAAAGTATCGTTGGCCGATGACGATAATCGTGCTGGGCCACAGTCTAGATAAAGAAAAACAATGAAGCGCTCTTCGAGAAATGTCCGAAACGGCTGCACACGGCGCGCGTATTCGAAAAACTCCGTGCCCCAGTCTGGCACGTGGAAAGCGCCGGTAAGATCAGAGCTTGCGAAATCTTTATCATTCGGTTCTCTCATTCCCGAAGTTGGCCGGGTCTTTTTTTTTTTTTTAACGTAAGGTACGAACTATCTTAATTGTTCTGCAGAAGTGCCTTCAATAGTAGCCGCTAGATAAGAATTAAATATATATATATTTCTAGGGTTTTACGTGCCTAATCCGCGATATAATAATGAGGCACGCCGTAGTGGGCGAATCCGGATTACTTTTGACCAACTGGGGTGCTTTAATGTGCACCCAATGCACGGTACATGGGCGTTCAATGCATTTCGCCCTCATCGATATGCGGCCGCCGCCACTGGGATTCGATCCCGCGACCTCGTGCTTACCAGCGCAACGCCATGTCCACTAAGCAACCCAGGCGGGCAGATAAGGATAACTGGTCGAAGTTTACAGCAGGGACGTGAGAGACGCCGTTATGGAATGTTTGGTGCAGTCTTACTATCTGTGCTTGCATGTTTGGAGCCTATAGATTTCAGCGCGGGCTTGTCTTGTTTGCTTGCTTGCTTCGTTGCTTGTTTGTTACATTTCCTGAAACTAAAATTATTGGGCCATTGCCACATCCGTCGATGGCGCAGAAATCTATTCAAGCGGTACCGCAGTTTTTGAGGAAAACCGGCCTCAGTGGTAATGCTGTGCATCCTACTGTGTGAGCGCAGTGCTCTCTCTCTCTCTCCCCTTACCCCCCGCGTAGCGTAGCAAGCCGGAAGCTCGTGTGGTTAACCTTCTTGCCTTTCGTCTCCATTCCTTCTTTCTTTCTTTCTTTCTTTCTTTCTTTATCTTTCTCTCTCTCTATCTCTCTCTTGTTTGTTCATTTCTTTGTTGTACGTGCGTGCGCGCTGACAACGATGGCCATACAAGGAAACATCAGCTTGGAGCCAACATTTCGAGAAGGTGACCTGTCTTCGTCAGGGCAACAAATGCCTTCCTTGCCAACGCTTGTCTGGTGAAGGCTATTTGTGTATGAACGCATTATTCTTATGCCTGCATGGATGCCTAACGCGTCGTAAAACCCAGTCCGTTCCCATGAAGTTAAGATGTTCTGATGTTTATGATGTTCATGATGTTCTGCCCTTTTGAGTGCACTGCAGTGTTAGGTACAAGTTTTGGGGTAGGAGCGGCGCCACCATCAAAAAAGACTCGGGAGGCAGTCAGTCGACAAAGCCACACAGTTTCATACGATTACTAGAGCGAACTGTGGCGCTAGTGTCTACGGGAGCTGCAAGCAGGGCAGCTATGCCAGCACGGGAATGAATAATGGTTAGTACATATGCATTTGCCTAAACTTCGTCCTTCTGGCTTTGAATGGCTTCGTGACTTTGCAAAGTGATCATTTTTAAGAAAGTACTATGTTATATATAAATGATTAAATGAATGTTATTAAAATTGTCCGACGGCAGGATTCGAACACAGAAGCCCGATATTGAAAACGTCAGACTGACGCATGGACCACTGCAATTAGCTGCGATTATGCGTGCTTGCGGAGTCTTATCATCCTCTGCATTGAAGAACGTATAAATTGCTTTGAAATTTAGGCCAATTTAGGCCCATATATAGCGTAATAAACCAAGCCACAAGAACATCTGAAGCCCCAAGCACGATGATCAGACAAATCCATGTACTACGCATCATTCCCGTGGTGGCTGAACGATCACAGCGCCAGAGTTCCCTCTATTATTCGTAGGAAACTCTATGGGCAAAGAAAAACACTCTAGAGAGTTAGGCAGAAGCACCTGCGATGCTATAACGGTTCGGAAAGTGAACCGCTCCCTTACCCTCGCGTGTCTGGTCAAAATGTCGCGTTTGCTGACGAAGGCGCGATTCTGATTAACCACGCGAGGGCAAGCCAACGGTTTGCTTTCCGAACAGCTGTTTCATTTCAGCCGTTCGTAGAATGCACGACCACTTACGGCTCGTACGTTCTCTGTATCCAGCTACAGTGGATTTCTCTATGCATTGGCTAACGAGTCGCAGCCAAGCCGAAGTGCACTATAGCCACCGTCTTCACGCCATCTTGTTTGGATGCATTTCCAACACATCTAGTATTGCCGAAAAAGCACATCTAATAATGCCGAAACGCAAGCACAAATTGACTGAGCAACTGGCAAGGCCTTCACATAAACAAAACTGAGAATAGATGCTGAATCCCGTTTCTATCCCCAGCCCCTCACGTCCCGATTTGGCGTCAGGTGAATTTGGTCACATCAATATGGTCAAGAGTTATCTTTGTTTTGATCCGGTAGTGGCGATCGCTTGGAACATATTGGCCTCAGGAAGAGCTGTCACGTGAAGTCGTTGACACGTAGAAAGAAGAAAAACCAGTTAAGTTATCGGATGACTTTGAAGGCATAGCGTGGAGTAAGCTAACCGCGGGGACAGGCCTTCGTCCTGCAGCAAACGTAAGATATTCTAATGTTGATGTTGAACACATTATTTCTATCCCGACATTGCAACTGTGGCACAATTAAACGGGAGTAAAGACAGTGGTCGGAACAAAATCACGTTTGTTGGTTGTTCCCATCAGGGTAGTAATCATTATCACCAACAGCAGCAACAACCTGTTTAAGCAGCGAAGGACGAAGGACTCCCCCGGATATTTCCCTCACCTCATGGCACCAACCTGCTTCCCTACCACTCTCGAGTGCGTCTCCTTTCTCATTACATCTTGCCTTAACGTCACACCCTGTTACTCTGACCGCGACCTCCGAGATCCAGCGGAGCTCGGTACTGTGCCCCTTCCGATCTCAGAGGCTGTGCTCTAACAAACCCCCGGTTGCACGCGTCTAACATACCCTGCACCCGTCTTCGATCTCCATCTTTACATTCCTTCTGGGCAGCACAGTTATAATTATTTCCTGTTCATTTTGTTTTCTTGCTTATTGAAACGCTATCTTCTACTTTTTTTTTTATTTCTGCATTCCGTTCGCAGCAGTGGCCTAATGAATGAGCATCCGCTTCGAATTGCGGAAAGGACTAGCTTCGAAAATTAATTAAATTATGGGGTTCTATGTGCCAAAAACACTTTCTGATCATGAGGCACGCCGTAGTGGAGGACTCCGGAAATTTTGACAGCCTGGGGTTCTTTAACATGCGCCTAAATCAAAGTACACGGGTGTTTTCGCATTTCGCCCCCATCGAAATGCGGCCGCCGTGTCCGGGATTCGATCCCGCGACCTCGTGCTCAGCAGCCCAACAATACTAGCTTCGAATACAGCTGCCGCCGGAAATCCACCGGTTTTCTTTTTCAAACGGGTAGAAATGTGCCCCGGTCTGGTGCCCGGTTACGTGCGGGGTTCCTCAACTGACAGCGAGGCGCTATAAATAATTAATTATATGCGCGCATCATTTTCTCTTCCATGAATCGTTCCACGGTACTCACGGCACGGGAAGGAGAGCCCGCAAACAAGAACACAGGTAGGACGAGGACAACACAAAGGCCGAACGTCGTTTGTATTTCTGCCTCTGCGTTGTCCTCGTTCTATTTGCACCTGTGCTTGCACGCTGGCCTTAAACCTTACCATGAATTCCTAACAACTTGCTTAGCTTTCAGTCGTTCAAAGTTGCACGGTACATATAGCTTCTCTTCCAGTCTTCTTTGTTCTCCTCCAAGTTTCGACTAAATATATGCTAGCACTATAGTATAGAACGCGGTAGTCCACATTTATCTTCAAGTGTACCGGTAAGCTGCCGTTGGTTAACAGCGCATTACATAGGTGCGCAGCAATATCTGTAATGCGCGCGAAACCGTGGACAACGATATCTGTATCAAAGGGCGTCTGCCACGCCAAGAGTGCTCGGTGGTTTTCATTGTATTTCTCCGCAATCGTCAATGCGATAAACCCTGAGGATCATATCAGACCGCTAGAGGCGACGCGGGCAGAAGCCAGTGCTTCGAGTTGTAGAAAGTATACGTAACGTATTGCGGCTACACCCATCGTTAGATTCGCTTATATCGGCTGATCACATCAGGTGAGGTGAGCTGGACAATAGGGCGGGCGGTCGGCTGTCCTCCCTAGTCGACGGGAATTGTTTGATACGGCTCACAGTGTACGCCGCTGAGTTATCCAAAAGGGAGTTCCGACAAATCGGTTGAGATACTGCGAAATACGCTGTTGGCGCTTGGACTGAATCGTTCTAGTGTCTGACCAATTTCAGAAACGACGCATTTGAAACAATCGGTAATAATACGAAGATAGAAACTCTAGCTCACAGCTAGAAACTCTTGCTCACATAAATACTATAGTCGACAGCGTGAACGCGTTGATGTTTATGAATTAATTTATTTATGTATTTAAACGTTCCGCCGATCCCGACAAGAATTATTGCAGAAAGGGAAGCGAAAAATTAACCGACGATTACGACACTCTCTAGTGCGAAGTTTGAGTTCAGCTCTATATACGTGTTTTCATTTCGCGATATACTGAGTCGCCGTACATAGACCTGCCACACATCACCGCTTCCCGGCAACTGCAGCTTATATGCAACCGTATAATTTACCGGGAAACGTTTACGGCTAACGCTTTGCGCGAAGGCGAGCTTTCTGGCGCTTTCTTTTTTGTTTTGTTCGCCCGCACGACCGCTGCCGCCGCTGCCGTGGATGCGGGGACGTGAGCGCCATCTGGTGGTGCTTCAAGGTGTCTTCCTCTCCGCTTTCCTCCTCGCGCTCCCGCTGCACCCTCCACCTCCGCTTTCCTCCTCACGCTCTCTCTGCTCTCGCCGTCTTTCGTGCGCCGCTGTGCTCGGCGTTCGCTCCTTCATCGTTCGCTGTGCTCGTTCGCTCGGTTACGCCTAGGGAGGACGAGGCACGCCGACGCAGGAACGGGCGCCCAAGAGCTGCGCTCTAAAAGGAAGGAAAAAGTGGAGAAGGCTGGGAGGTTAACCAGTTTAGCTTAACCGGTTTGCTACCCTACACATGGGAGCGGGATGGGGGGGATGAAAGATGGGGAGAAGAGATAGAGAGAGCACATAACACGGCACACACATCGTCAGTTACAGTCCGTCACTCTTGCGCGGTATGTGATATCACTGTCACAGCCGCTTGTCCAAGTCCATCTCTTTCAAAAACCGAAGTAGTCCCTTCGTCGCCTTCAGCTGCGATGTCTTCTGTCGGCGATATGTGAAAATAGTTGCAATTGACAATGGTCTATTGTCAAGGTACGCTAGAACGGACGCCAGGGACTGCCTCTGAACATTATATTCAGGACAGTTGCACAGAATGTGTTCTAGCGTCTCCTCACAAAGACAGGCATTGCAGAGAGCGTTGTCGACCATTCCAATGCGAAATGAGTAAGATTTCGTGAAGGCTGCGCTCTAAAAGGATTACGAAATACAAGTACAGGATAAATCCAACACGTACGCACATGCGAAGGGTAGATCAATGGCTAAATCTATCAGGGTGTGGGCAAATGTTCACAGAATTTACCTTGCCGCAGAATTTCAACCAGGATTTATTTCGTCGGGTCGCCCAAGTTGCCGGAAGCAGTAAAAATCATTTTTTTTCAGCACACGAAACCGAGGGCCAGTGACAGATCAAACGTGTGGATGTGTCTTCGCAACCGTGCAATTAATAAAGACGGCTGCATAATGCGAAAAAGGCGTATGTGTGCTCTTAAATACATTGCCCGGCAGTAAGAGCACCGAGAGCGTCCCGCTTTTGGAGGAGAGAGTTCTATCGGCTGCTGGTTCCAACCTAAATCTACAGCAAAGGCCGTGGAAGCGCTAAGTCTTTTAAAATGCTGTTGATGTTGCTGTCAGACCTTTTTTTTTTTCCGTGCTTACTCGTACTTGGTTCTATGTTATTCCTCTAATATGTCCCTTTTCTTAGTAGTAGTAGTAGTAGTAGTAGTGCTTTGTCTTTTATGCATATTTACACTGTAAGTCAGTATGCAGGAAGATGTAGCGGAGTGTAATACCGAAATTGGACCCCTCGTGATTAAATACGCGAACATGTAAATATTAAGAGCATAAAGACAGTTGCAGTAACGATATCATACCTAGCTAAATAAATAAAATAATAAGTGAAACGAAAGAAGTAATGCAGCCAAGTGATAAACGAGAACCTGTTACCTAATCAATTATATTTTTCCCATTTATTTCCGCCACCTCTCCCCCTCCAATCGCACCCTCTCACAGGAAACCCAGCCTGGTCATTCAGTGCTTACCTCTCTCGAGCCTGCTTTCATTTCCGCTCACTACACGGATCGCCTTACGCGGATCATTTCCATGCCCGTGTTATTAGTTGTAAGGTCGCATGTGTCGTGCTAAGTTCCTTCTTGTAGAACTTGCCGATAATGCTAACGGCAAAAAAAAGAAAAGAAAAAGAAAGCTGTCATTATACGAACAGAAGCCCCAAGAAGCTCAAAATTGCATTTGCTGTAAAGTGATTGTCTCGACGCCTGTCATGCGAAGAAGCGAGTGCGGGCACTTCCACGTGGAGCTTGTCACATGATCGTAGCCAAGGCCTGCAGCAGATGTCACGATTGTTATTTCTTTCTTTCCAAACGTGTCACAGAACACAATTCATTCGTCGCTCTTGGAGCTAACCTCGAAGACTGTTAACAATGACGCTAAATCCAGATCCTGTCGGCTTTCCCGGGATGTGGCAGTGGATCAAGGCTGCGAGCACGTATCTGGCCTTGTCAGCTGATGACCGTGGCCTACTCTTGCGCGGGGAAAAGTGTGTTGCACCTTGATCATGGGCATTCGGTGGCTTCGCATACCGCATGTCTACACGCATTACACCACGGCACTTGTCCATGGCGCAGGCATCTATTGCAGAAAATGCATATTTCTCTGAAGCGCAACCCCCCCCCCCCCCCCCACACACACACAAAATGCGCAGAGACCGTCGACGATGACCGTCAGTGTAAGCGAACAGCCTTCACGAGCACGCGAGCGAAAGAAAAAGCGACTGAGCGAGCGAGAGAGAGAAGCGAGAACGTTTTCCTGAGTCCGTCCACCAACGTACCTATACCACTGACCTACCACGAAAACGGCTGAAAGAGCCAAAGAAAAGTATTCGCTTTAAAAACTGCTTCTGCTGCGGTGCTTATGGGCGGACTGCAGTCGCGCGCACGTTCCTCTATGATCCGAATTTTTCTAATTAATCTCAACATCTGGTATCGTGGGAACCTGAAACGCACACAAGGCATTAAAATGAATAAAATTATGGGGTTTTACATGCCAAAACTACTTCATGATTATGAGGAACGCCGTATGGGGGACTCCGGAAATGTCGACCACCAGGGGTTCTTGAACGCGCACCTAAACCTTAGCACACGGATGTTTTCGAATTTCGCCTCCTTCGAAGTATCCGTACTTTTTTTCCTCACGCGCTCACTAATTCTGTGACCGAATTCGAATATTTTGTTTTGTGCTCATGTTTTACAGCGAAGCTGTTAGCTTCTAGCTAGTTGGGATTTTTTACGGTGCATTAAAAAATAAATAAATAAACTCTAGCGATTGAAGCGAAAAGTGCATACATTCTTCGGTATCACGCACACAACATACAGCACGGAATTCGCTTCAATAAAGAACAAGCACAAAACAAGCATCCAAACCACATAATCTATGTCCTGCTAACAATGCGAAGCACGTAGCGGTCCCCGCATACGTTTCTCGGTAAAGATTGCTGTTGCGCAAGATGCCGCGGCGACGGCAGCTTGCGACGTGGGGAGTGACGTCACTAGCCTTTCATATATAAGAGAACCAGCCTAACAACATATTTCATTGTAATCGAAGCCTTGCTACGGGTAGGCAACGCGTAGTTAAGACTCCAGAGAAGCACCACGAATACGAGGGGCGGTCAAGGGAAAAGGAAACGGCAATACGAACAGCGGCGGCGTGCTGCCAAGAGAGAGAGAGAGAGGAAATGGGAAAGGCAGGGAGACTAACGGGAGAGGAAGATCCGGTTTGCTACCCTACGCTGGGGAGAGAGGGGAGGGGGAGGTAAAGTGACAACAAAGTAAGAACTAAAGGAGCACAGACATACAATCACAGTCGGTCACTGTCGCCGCATGCTGTCACCACACATCACAGTAGCACTTGCAGCACTATAAACATCTGTTGAGGCTACAGTCACTTGTCCAATTCTGTTGCCCTCAAATATTGCAACAGTGCCCTCGTCGCCTTCCGCAGGCGTGCTGCTAAATTTAGCATTGCTCCCATTACTCTAAAGCAATATAGCATTTCATGCCCCGCTCAGCAGTTGTAGTGGTGGTTTTCAACAGTTTCGCTGGACATCCACGTTCGCTGGGCCGGGATGGCGAGTCAATTTTTTTTTTTTTTCACTTCGTTTCTCCACGTATCATTACGCTCTTGCGAACTTTCTTTTTTTTTCTCCTTTGTTGATTGTTTAGCTTGTTTAACTGATGCCCTCGTGTCGAGGCCGCATAATGGCTGACGCCATACCACAGCGGCGACTCTTCGCCGCCCTTGGTCTCTTTTCATTCACTCATCACTCTGTCGTTGCTGATACACTTCAGCTCACCGCAGGCTCAGTCCCCTCCCGTGCACTCGTACCTGGGCCCCGATAACGTTTTCGCGCCGTTTTGCCCACCTAAACAGCAAACGATACGCTCGCGTTAACCTGGCAGCGCTCTCTGTAAAGGATATACTTGCGTGACAGCGTGAAACTCAACCATAGGGTCAATCGTTAGTACTTCACGCGGTTGGCGAGTGGTTAGAGCTTGCGGTCATCGACCTCATAACTAGAGATACTCGGAAACAAAAACATGCGCTCTTCCTCGCGCTTTTTTTTTTTTTATACTCAACGCGCAGGACATTGTTCTTCGGTGAATGCCGGCAACGTGACGAAGCAAGTTCACTTTCCTCCATAGCTGCAAGAACTTTTATGTTGATCCGTCGGCATTCTGCAGTGCTTTTACCCTGCGCTACCCTTTTCCACGAATCCGAAATTTTGGAGCAGATACAAATGAATCCTGCACCTCGCTTTCCGGCACAGAACGCTAGAAATAACCCCAATCGTATTTTTTTTTTTTTTTTAGGGAGCCGTCTAACATCTGTTAATCCGTAAACTCAACTATAACACAATGTCTTGGCATGAACTCTGCGATAAAGAATGACAACCGACAACAAAACGGTCAGACAACTTTTGTTCGATGCCAAATGAAAGTATCTCATTTCGTTCTGTGCGCACACTGACGTGACCGATACCGGATGATGCTCGAAAAGCACCGAGGAATTCCACATGTGTAGGAGTGCTTATAAGTCTCCTACGCTTGTTGGGAGAACATGTAGAAACTATATACTTGTAGCTCTCCTACGTGGAGTGGAGGAGTATAAATTGGAGCGAGTTTGAGACAGTTTTGTCGTGAGTGAGCACGTCAACCTACGGTTTACTACGTAGTTTCACTTATATCCAATGTATGCATACGCAGGAAGTCTTGTTCATCCCAGTCACTGACTCTACATATTGTAGTTGCTAAGTGGCAACGGCGTTTTCTTGCTGAGAGAGAGAGAGAAAGAAAGAGACAGGACTCATCCAAACGGCACGTGTTTAATCACGTGCCCATGTCTAATCGAACAGCGAGCCCATCAACATGCCGGCTTTTAGTGCGGAACGGACGAAACGATAAATCCTATCCTCGTCTGTCATAAGGATGAAAGACGTTCATGGAGGACGAATATACAGGGTATTTAAACACTCGGTGCGACAGGCAATAAAACAAAATTGAAAGTGTTCGCTGAAAGACCCTGTAGCAGCGAGGCCTCTAGAAAAAAGAAAAACGAAAAAAGCATGCAGGGACTGATATGTTAGGAAAATTGCATTCTTCATGACATTTATGTAGATTTGCTTGTTGAGATATAGGGAAAGCAGCTCATAGCTTGTTCTGAACAATAAGTGTGCATTATATATATATATATATATATATATATATATATATATATATATATATATATATATATATATATATATATATATATATATATATATATATATATATATATATATATATATATATATATATATATATATATATATATATATATATATATATATATATGTATATGCGAATACGAATACGGGAACTTTGTATCTCTCGACTGTATGAACAAAAAATTGACTGGGAATACATCTGGGACACATTATGAATAGAGAATACACTTAAAGCCGGTGAAATTAAGGACTGAGAGTTGTTTTTTTTTTTCAGACGACGAGCAATGTTTACTTGAACAGTCATTATTTCCCTACAGACATAAATTTTGTGCTGCCGGTGCGATGTCGCTGCAACAAGATTAACCATATTTAACTAGCGCTAAGATAGACACACGCGCAGGAAGTAGGGACGAGGCACAAGCGCTACCAACTGTTCATTAACAGAAAGTGTTTACACGCACACATATCGGAGAAGCTTGTCTCTTTCCTGCTACTCCACAACGGGGGTAAAAGGTTACGGGTGGACAGGGAAAGAAAGAGGCACAGAAATGAGGTGAAGAAGCAAAACAACACTGAATGTCGGTGACCAGTCCAGTGCACGATTTATACATAGCGCGTACACAGGGCCTACACATGCACGACACGGGCTGCCTTCGGCTTAGATTGCAGGCCGATAGAGTTATACGGCGTCCGTCGTCCACACACGAATTTACCCCACATGCAAGGTACGCGATCAGAAATAAAAGCGCATTGTATACATACACTCGGTACCGGGATGATGCACACGGCATCAAAACGGTGAGTTGGGCCAGTTGGTGAGCATTCACAGTAAACGTTCGTAACAGCGCAACGCTACACACGGACAAAAGGAACGTGCCGTGTCATCGTTTTTACCTTCCTTTTGTCCGTGTCTTTGCGCTGCGCTGTTACGAACCTTTACAATGATGTCGCGTTGCATTTAGGCATTCGTGAAACGGGCTGTGGAAAACGCATTTGCGCGCTTTTATATAGCAGCAAGGCAGCAGCTGGAGAGCTTCGAGTACTGAACCGCAAACATTTTACCGCGAGATATGGGCGCGTTGTGAACCACTTATCTGGAACACTCGTCTCCTGTCACAGTGTATGCGGGGATACAGCTTCGAAAGCTTATTGGGGACAGTTGACAGCAGCGCTGGTGTTCGTCATCCCTTCCTGCGTGCGTGCGTGTGCTTTAGCCCTAATTACCCTCAACGGTTATGCAATACCAACTAGCCAAACATACAGCCCTTCTTAACCACGTCTATAGTTTCGTTACTTCGAACAATTTTCTCCTGTCTGTTTTGAGCCAAGTAGAGAGAGAGAGACGGAGAGAGAGAAAGGCGAAGGAAGGACAGAGAGGTTAACCAGAGAATATCTCTGGTTGGCTAACCTGTACCGGGGGAGGGAGAAATGGATGCGATAGATGAGGAGAAACACATACACACACACACGCACACACACACACACACACACGCACACACGCACACACACACACACACACACACACACACACACAATACCCGAACTTTTTCTTTGGGTGCTGTCCATGGCGAAGCCTGCGAACACGTCACATAGTGTTGCACAGTGTCAACGTCCCACTAATGCATTCCACGTCACATAGTGTGCAGTCACACTTAGTCACAAAGTCCGGCGTCTTTTTATATAACTCAGCAGTGCCTTCATAGCGGCTCACGCCGAGCAAGCAGACATAATAAAATGCGTTGGCGTTAGAATGAAACCACAGGGCAGTTAATCACCAACACTCTGCGATAAATTAGTCTAATGCGGTTCTGCTACAACGACGGATCTTCAAAAAAATAAAATAAAGAGAAGAAGACGGGCACCACGTTTTTCAGGAAAATTAGTTGTTACTTCGCGGGCGATATCGATCTAATAACAGTTTAATGCGCACTATACTGTGTACACGTCCTGGAACGTGCGTGTCTGGAATATGCGAGCCAAAACAAGGAAGGCTAGAGACGGTCTCGGTGTTTCGAGGCGGACAAACAAAAATTTGCTCCGAGACGCATCGTCGCGCGCCTTTGCGAACACAGCCAAGAGACATGAAAGAATGTCCACGCAAAACAACAGATAGATGTTAATCAAAAGTCTACAAACCTGTGCGAGGTTGTCCAAACCAGTTTATTCTCTTATTTGGTATCTCTGTTTTACAGCGAAGCTGTTAGCCTCTAGTTGGTCGGGATTTGTCGTGCCCATCAGCTAAAAAAAAAAAAAAAGAAATAGAACCCAGTAAAAGTGCATATCTCTTTTAGGATCAGGCATACAACACACAGCTCAGTATTCATTTCAATAAAGAAAATCACAATACAGGCGTCAAAACAGCACAAGGCGCCTGTGAACAATGCGAGGCGCGTTCTTTCTCCCCTCCTGCGTTGCATAAGCTACTCCAATGGGAAAGGGGCCACAGTAGCATACGAATCAGTGAGTGACGTCACGAAACTTCATATATGAAAGGGAGACCTGCCTAGCAACTCACTCAGTTCATTGCAAGGCCGCTATGGGTAGACCACGCAAATACTCCCGAAGAGCAGCGTGAATACGATGGGCGTGGAAGAGTGCAACATCGTAATGCTCAACAACGGTGTCGTGGTAAGACTAGGAAGAATAATAAAACATTTCATGTCCCAATCGACGGCATCTGTGTGGTTTTCTAACCGCTTCGCAGGGTTGGGAAGGCGAGTCATTTTTTTTTCTTCGCTTTTCGTAACAATAAGAGGATCATGATTCCCGCACAATCACGGCATTGTGCTATGTTTCCGCAACGCAACCGAGTTTGGGAACTGCAGTTTGCTTCGGCAGCTCGACGATTATTTATTTTGATAGCTTCAGATGTATAGCGGGAATCTTTACAACCAATAAAATGAACTTGCAACTCGAATGTGCAACAATGATGTGCTTGAAAATTTTGTGCCGGTAAAGTCAAATAAGTGCAATAAACGTAGTCAGAAGGACGTCCGAATCCACAAGCACGAATATCAGACAGTTCCATGTACTACCCATCATTGTCGTGGTGGCTGAACGACAGTAGCGCCAGATTTCGCTCTAGTGATTTTAGTACGAAACTCTATGCAGGCACCTATGCGCGCCAGCGTCTATCCCAACGATCCCCGCAAATACTCGATGACGAGTCATCAACGTGTGGTCAACGATCGCAATCTTTCTCAATGGGAGCGACCGATGATGTGAGTCACGCGGTTGCGACCGTGTACCCGTACTGACTCGGGCGCTTGCGCAATGACGATGGTAAGAGTGGCGACGGGTGAGAGACCCGAGTGGGTGGAGGCGGGGACGACGTCGACGTTGAGAGCTCGTCGGTATCACCGTACGCAGCCTACCGAACAGGCGCGTGAGCGAGAACAGAAAAACCGATAAGGCTTATCAGACGTTCTGAGCAGCAGTAGCCGCAGCCGATGTCTATCGGAAGGACCTCGATCCTGTGAAACTGTTCTCTTTCTCTCTCTCTTTCGCAAGCGAGCCACCGGCTTCCACCGGTCTGTAACAGATAGTAAAGAAGGCGCGGAATTACCAAGAAAGCGCACGCCTAGTTTTTTTTCCCAACCCTCGTACCCAGCGGTGACTCAGCTCAAAAAAGAACGAGAGAGAGAGAGAGACCGACATAAGGGGCAGAGAGGTCGCGCGGTCACCGTATATAAGGATCCAAGTGCCTCCGGACCCGCAGAGACCCCAGCAGTTCTCTGCGAACTCCGCCAGACAGACGCAGCGGTACGCATCGTTCGTGGACGGGAAGCGAATTCCTGCTGGTTCACCGGCGCCTTTTTCGCGAAAGGCGGTCCTTCTGTCCGTTTCCTGGCCACGCACGTGAATGATCCATACGGTCCCCAAGCGACAGTGGGAAGCCTCTGGTCAGAGCTGGGCCCCCGGCGTCTCCTGCGCGCTCCTGCCGAGGCGCTGACACACTGAACCGGGGCCCGTCAGCCTGCTGCCCGTCAGCGGTTCAGGTCAACGGCTCTGGTTCATTGAAAACGGCTCACCCGATCTACGAGAAGGAGGCTCGAGACCTCCCTGAGACAACGTTTCCTCGAGGAAGGACGCCTGCGGGGAACTAGCGGTGAGTCCGATCGGCGCGTGAACTGTGGCACTTGCGGGAGAGCTCGCGCGCGACAGCAGGTCCTTCCACGTCCTCGATGTGACGTAATATGATGCCAAGTGGCTGCAGCGACGGCCTAGTGGCGTAGCCTAATAGCAGCAGCACCAGCAGCAGTAGTAGTAATCGTAAGGCTGAACCTTACGTTATATAACGAAACAAAATGCAGAGAGAATGCGATGCCGAAAATTCTGTCCAGGGTCCTGTTGGCTGCCTGCGCCAACGCCGCTCCAATGCAGCCAGCCAATCTCACTTGGCGATCAAGTGTTGCGGCTGTCGTCAGCCATTAGTGGTGAAGTGAGATGGTCGGTACGTTTTCGGGTGGGGGGAGGGGGGGGTTGGATGGGCCGGTCCACAGTGCTAGAGCATGCGCGGCGTGTCCACCACAGAGGACACATCTGGTTGCGAGGATGGTGCTGTGCTGGCAGGTGTGACGTTGTGGTATACTTCGTTGGGTATAACGCTTGACGAGCGATTGCGCCTTGTTTCTGGTGAGCTGTGCGTGTACATAGTTGTGCGAAGATGTGTCTGCTCGTTGCGGTATAATTGGTAGGACTTGGAGAATCGGGTGAATTCTATGCGTACTGGAGTACGTAGGGCCAGGGTTGAAGAGAGCCCGATGTAATGCTTCGTGGGTGAACGCGGTCCTTCGTTTCCCATTGTCCACGACAGTAAATTACATAAGAGGCACCGTTCCAGTTCATTGTGCCACCAGAACTTCCGGCGGGCACAAGCTCCTAGCGACTCCCTTCGAGGTACTCGACTTTACTTTGGTTTAACACATGGCTGTCCCGTCCTGCTCAGACATACAAAATGAACTTGAAGTGAGAAATCGTGGCCTTTGTAAGAGTTCATGTAGCGACGTCCCATGCAACGTTCAAGTTCTTCGCACGCGCCTACAATTTCAGCCCGTCACAGTCGCCGGACGCCTTAGGCCCAGGTCGTCTTAAATCGCGGTTCTCTCTGGATCTCGTCGGAGGTGGAGTCGCTGACCTAGCTCAGTATGGCGTATGTTTTTCATCTAATAGTCAGAGTGCAAAGTATCTTAAGACTTAAGTTTTGTAACGACGTCTACGCATGCCCAGCGGAAAACGGGAGCAACTTGTGCGGATCACGCGTAGTGCCCACGATGAAGTGCTAAAAAAGAAGAAAAGAAAACGTGTTCATAAGAAACACTCCGCAATTGATTGCATACCGTATGGGTTTTCTTGCAGATAAATTCCTATTGGGCGTCTTTAATGTGCACTGCGGCCAGAGTTGCTACCGAAGATATCCTGCACATTATATGTTGCACATCCCCTTCAATCTTTCTCGGAATTAATTAGGAGGCGATTACGCAACGTAAATTACGTAACACTGCGGATCTGATGTCAGATTCGCGAAAGCGGTCACGAAACTGCGCAAGGCCTGTGCACTTCAATCCATTCATGCTATATTGCCCGACTGCATTAACCTTCATAAATATTATCTCTATGAAATGTATGAAAGAGGTGCCGCTTCTCGTGCCTAACGTTGAACAAAACAAAACATATTGTCTTGTCACGTTCGTAGCACATGCTACATAGTAATAAAAACCAACTTGAAATGCGATTGTTTCCCTGAGCTATGTTCAGGTTACAGGAGGATATGTATCCTCCACTCCTTGACGCTCTTACATGCAGCGACGACTGAACGCGAAGCGTTATCAGAAATTATCTCTTTGTGAGCACATGATGCCATGGAGTCGTCATTGTGACCGTCCTTCGATTAAACCTTTGGTAACCACTGAGATCGTATCAAGAATGCTGGTAGGACGATAGACAGCGCAGCTGGCGCCTTTTATTCGTGGTCTAGATGATAATCTGAGTGAACAGGCATACTAGAACACCGTCACCACCGATCGTCGGCTCAGAAGGCAGGTGTTTTGTGCTTTCTGAGAACGTCTGGCCTTTGCGAGCGCCTTTGACTCCGTAGTGCTGTCTGTGCACGCCTATCTTTTCTTTCTATTCCCCTTCTCTTTTTTCCCGGCATAGGGTAGCCAACAGGACTCTTGACTGTTTAACATGGGGGGTGGGGGTACCCCCAGCGTAGTAACAGGATGAATACAAATACGACACGATGAGGACGCATCTGCAGTTCTCACAAGTTTACGCCCTCTATATACCTTTCCTTATTTTACTGCAGATATTCGGTCAAGCGGATACACGCTAACTGATAACAGCGCGGAACTTTCGAATGTGTACACGTTCGAAAATGCGCATAGCTCATCTTGGCGATCTCCATAGAACAAACAGCAGCCCTTCGAAAGACGCGTACGCGACATGCGACTTGGACTGCGGCATGTTCTCGTACCATGGCAGTTGGCTCACGAACTGCGTCCCACATAGTCGCTTATATAGCACTCCAGCGTAATACGGGCCTCCATGAGACTAAATAACGTTTGTTGTATTGTGCATTTCGCGCATGAGCATGCATTGACATGTCCGTGCTTTTTTTTTTTATCGCACTCCCTTTCATTGATCTCTCGTTGCCTCACCTGGAGAGGCATGCCGAGCCTGTCGCTATAGGCTAACCTCTTCGGAAGCCATTAAGCTTTCTCTCTCCGAACCGCTCAAAAGAAGTCCTAGCGAGTGCTCGCGAGAGCAATATATATGAACAGTTTTTGATGGCTCCTGACCGGCTACCGGAAGATACCGGTCGAGTCATCTTTCAATTCGCCAAGAGTCGGTGTTCATCGTCGCGTTTTCAGCGAAGCTATTGGGCGGGCCGGTCAAAGCGCGACCGCCACGACGGTCCAGAGACCTTTGCGCTGCCTCCGGCGACGTTGCATGGGGGTGCTCGCGATTCACGGGGTCTGCCCCTAGCGCATCGTTATCGAACGCGCACTCGAACGTTCCCGCCTACGCACTCCAAGTTGCGGCTCGCGGCATACGCGATGACCGGATAACGACCCGACGGGAGGCCGAGGGTCGTTGGCTGCACTCGTCAAGGGAAAAGGACTCGCGTTCGAGGTTGGGGAGAATCGAGAAACCCCATTCTGAATACGCATACGCTGCAAATGAAAACCTGCACTGGTTTCAAAACGCGCACGCGAACATTTCGATGACTTTACCCCGCACATTTTTTTTTTCCCGCTCAGGGTGCTCACTTTGTAATTCAGGTATGTGCTTGGCACACGATATCGGCGACGATGTCTCATCGGTGGTGGCCTTCGTGTATGTGGTCATCTCCCCAATCGAAGGCTGAAAATTGCACGCGCATACTCACGCACAATTAAGCGCAAAGGCAAATACAAGCACGCACACACGCACACACGCGCGCATTTGCTAAGCGTCTGCCTAACTATGAATGGTGCCTGCGTGGAGCAATGCTTCAAGACGGAACGCGGTAAATCCATCAATTAACGTTCCCGCTCATAGGTGGCTGCCTGCACGTTTGCTGCTATCGGCCGGGGCTATTAAATGCCGATATTCCCAGCGCATGCTACGCACGACGAGCGCAATCGTGTTTTCAACGGAAATGAGCACGAAAACAAGCCTCTCAATCTTCGCAGGGAAAATCCGGTCGTTCACGGAGAGAGACAGATATATTACGTACTTGTTATCTCTGGTGCGTTTTTTCTTTTTCTTTCTTTTTTTTTTTTTTGCTGTTCATGTAGTTAAGATTCCTCCAGTAGCGCATTCGTGGGCAAAATTTTGCTTTTTTAATTCTTTTTTTTTTGTCTGCGTAATCAAAAATAATTTGCGGATAGCGACCGAGTCAATTGTTAGCTTATCTAGCCTGTGTACAACGGTCACCTATAGCGCCTGAACTTCTACGTATCGCGCCACCTATTTTCCTGCGTTGACTACTTTGTGACTCACCGACGCGCGAATACACGCACGGTCACTGCTTGCACTTCAAGAAATGTGATTTAACACTCGAACCTACCCTGGCATCGCTGCCCGTTAAAGTATATAAAGCTCCGGTTGTCAAAATAATTTCGCCCGCCGCGGTAGTTTAGTCAATATGGCGTCCTGCTGCTGGTCGTAGGTACGACTACCTGTCGTCGGGGCGGCGCATTGCGATGCGGTTGGAAAGTAACGAAAGCTCGCACGCCAAACCTTGGTCGCACGTTAAAAAATTCTGCGTCCTTCCGGTGTGGCGTCTCTCGTGCAGCCACCCTGTTACCATGTCTATGTTGATCGACCGATGGACCTATTAGTCGATAATCTCCGCAATCTTAGTTGCAGCCTCTGCATTACTTTGGGGCGTTAAACTCCGTTACGTAACGTAGCGTCACGTAACGTAGCGTCACGTAACGTAGCGTCACGTAACGTAACGTAGCGAGCCACGTAACATCACGTCAAGTCAGTGAGTCGATCGATCAACCAATGACCTGAAACCACACCACACCAGTCAATGCGCTGATGGCACGTTTCTCTCCAGTGTCATCAGTGCCCTGAGGTAACTGTCAACAGAGCCCTGACGTGCTCCCCTTCACCCACCGACTCCGTAATCACGAGCGTCGTTGGCGTTGCTTCCCCGCGCAGCGACCGCTTTGCATGTTTACAGCGTACCCAGTGGCGGCTCGTCGTAACGATGCCATTCGGCTATCAGCCGCTGCTCCGTATGCATGCGAGCTTTTTACCATTAAATACAATGACGGAAAGGAGGCGTCCTTCTGCGCCTCCTTTCCCACGTCATCAGTCTACTGCGCATGCGCTGAGTAATTCACTAGTTGTGCGCAGCGTTAGCTAGCCCACCGGTGAACGCGCGAAGATCCGGAAGATAGGAAGACGCGAGCGCTAAGCCGTTACGGTGCTTTGACCCTGTAACGTGTCATGTAGACTGTACCTAACAGAACGCGTCGATGGGCTCGTTGGTGCATGCTTGCAGGTTTAACAATCGCACGCCTTAGATGGAAAAAAAAGGAAGAATATACCCTAAATGAAGTATCCAACCTTTCGGGTGTGTCTTGACCCCAAACAATAAGCGTCTTGGGACTTGCGTTTCCTTTCTTGAAAACTCTTGCGCTCGATACTTTTCTGTCAAGAATGTCACGACACGCTGACAACACGCGCGCTGTTCGTGAACTGAAAGTATTAGGCGTGCAGTGTGTAGGTAAAGCAAGGACACGCACGATAGATTTCGAATCTTGTTGCGGAACGAAAATACGCCCCAAAGAGTGCGAACTTCTTTTTTTTTTCGAGCTACTGTAGCACTTTCTCCCGTCTATAACATGAGCGCTCGTTGAACTTGCATTCATCGTAGCCTATAATAGCGTTTTTGACACGATGGAGTGAAATTTCAGTTGCGGATAGCTCGCGGAAAACCAAATACTAATTAATTACTATACTAAATAGATTTTAACTCAAGTAACATTGCATTTCTTGTACAACTGTACTCTTTATAACTAGAAGTAAGGGTGAACAGTCTTTATAATTATTCTTGACATGGAACTGTGTTTAGGCATTAAAAGCTATTTCCTTACCATGGGAAGATTAGCCACTTCTTGAAGGATACAGTAACACTTTTTATTAACCTTATTACGGTTACGATGACACGCTGTATATCGATCGAAAGCTAGATAATTGCACTATCTAAATATTTTACTCTTAAAAAGAAATGTTAGGGCCCAATATGTAATACTGGCGAAAAAAGAAATTCATTCAGAAATTGATAAAATATTTGCACTGTTGCGTTGATAACATAAAAAGAAGAAACAAATAAAAGAACATTGAAATATACAAAATGCTTTCACATCAATTGCCTATAACACGTGAAAGTTTCAAGGTTCTAGGTCATATAAGGAACACGAGTTATAAAAAACATTGCCCTCGTGGAAACTGCGTTGTGGTTGTGGGAGTCGTCTTCGTCCGAACTGAAATCTGACCAACTCCATTCGTCCTCGCAGTCACAGCTGATACATCCATCCATCCAATCACTCGAGGATGCAACGTAATCGGGAAAACGACGTCGTTCGCTCGAAGGCACGGCGACCGAAGCGTCTGCCATCTTCGAGATCAAAGGATACGAACCACGCTCTTTGTACCGATTTATGTAGCGCCGTTAAAACTCGCCTCGGCTGGGGAAAAACACGGACAAACTACTCGAACTACTCGAGAAACGAAACTTTAGTGCTTAGACAATAAACCAGATGGCTCGGCAAGTTCGTAGGAGCGCCGGTATAGTCTTAAACTTTCTAGCAGCGCGCGTGAGACCTGTATGACACGTGCCTATGTGCGTATGTAAGGAAGAGTTACGGTTAAGCTACCATCATTACGTCTGCTAAGACAATCCAAAAGCGGCCTCACCGCTTGTCAGCACGGAAAATGGTGTGCTTCCTTCGGAGATCCGCGAACGACTACACAATCAGCGTGTTTTTCATTTCCCGCGTGTGTCATGCTCTCTCTAGTGACCTTGTACTCTCGCTTTATTCCTTTATTTTTTGTCCTCACACCTCCCCCCTCTCTCAGCGCAGGGTAGCGGGTCGGGTATCGTGATATGGTTAATTCATTCCCCCCTGTCCCTTTATTGATCTATCTATCTCCGTGTCATATGACGTGTCAAATACGTCATGCAAGCCTCTGGCCTGGCGATATGACACCTTGAACGTTAAAAAAAAAAAAAAAGGAAAATATGGCATACCTCATTTCTGAACCAGACTAGATTGCCGCAGGACCTGTGGCCGCTGAGTGTAAATAGAAATAGTGAAAGTAGGCACAAATAGGCCTGCAAGTATGCGATATTGAAATGGGGATTGCCCACGTCACATTTGGGCGCATCTTGACGAGCGACGCGGAGCCGACTTCCCGCCCTGCAACTGTCAGCCCAGGCGGCGAAGAAACGCGTAACGTCGCCACCGCCGAACCCAGCACCCAAACATGCAGACGACACCGAGCTCTTGCGCGACAGCACGTACGACGTCTCAAAAAGACAGCCGGAGTTCAGCGACGAATGCGCCCTGCAACTCGGTTCCGCGAAAGAACCCCCCCCCCCCCCCCCCCCCCGCAACTTGGTTGCGTGAAAGCAAGTAGGAAGTTCGCGTACGAATACTGGGCGAAAGAGCGAACGAAAACCGTACAGTTTAAATCCTTGTGAAACTACTCGTGAGCAATTGCGTAAAATATTCATCCGTGATGTGACGTCAGGTGAACGTCGAGCTGTACTGAAATGTCTCGAGTATGTTGTTCCCGTCTGCTCTCCAGAAAATGGTCACTGATTTGATGGAGAAAATTTTTTCGTCACAGACGACAATGGAAATTCGGGATGCAGCAGGCACCATTGACATGACATGACATTGTTCTATTCAGCAACACTGCAGACGAATTGCAAGAAATGATTGAGGACCTTAACAGGGAGAGTGTAAGAGTGGGGTTCAAGATTAATATGCAGAACACAAAGATAATGATCAATAACCGGACAAAGGAACAAGAGTTCAGGATCGTCAGTCAGCGTCTAGAGTCTGTCAAGGAGTATGTTTCCCTAGGTCAATTACTCACAGGGGACCCTGACCATGAGAAGGAAACTTACGGAAGAATAAAAATGGGTTGGAGCGCATTCCGCAGACATTGTCAGATCCTGACTGAAAGCTTACCATTATCATCAAAAAGAAAGGTGTACATTCAATTCATTCTACCGGTGCTGACATATGGGGCAGAAACTTGGAGTCTGACAAAGAAGCTCGAAAACAAGTTAAGGACCGCGCAAAGAGCGATGGAACGAAGAATGTTAGGCACAGCGTTAAGAGACAGGAATAAAACGATGTGGATCAGAGAGCAAACAAAGATAGCCGATATTCTAATTGACATTAAGAGAAAGGAATGGAGCTGGGCAGGTCATGTAATGCGTAGGTTAGATAACCGGCGGACCATTAGGGCTACAGAATGGGTGCCAAGAGAACGGAAGCGCAGTCTAGGAAGGCAGAAGACTATAGGTGGTGGGATGAAATTACGAAATTCGCAGGCGCTAGCTGGAATTGGTTGGCACGGGGCAGGGGTAATTGGAGGTCTCGGGGAGAGGCCTTCTTTCTGCAGTGGACATAACATAGGCCGCTGTTGATGATGAACACAAATACGTGTCATGTAACTACGCATAACCTACATCTCGAATCAAATAAACAGAATGGACAAATTATCCGCGCCGAGCGAACGTCCGAATTCAGCCCTGTCGTCTCGCAAAGCAATGTGCAGAATTACGGCGGCACGGAGAACGCGGTCGTCCGGCTTGACAGCCGGAAGCTGAAGAAAGACGTATACGACGCCGCAGTACTGCTTGGCCCTGAAAACGGTTGAGTACAGCACGGGACACGCCGCATGATGCGCCGTCGTAACGGACGTTGTAACGGCGTTGTAACGGTCGTGTAACGGCGTCGTAAAAGAACGAATCACCGCGAGAACTTTCGCCGCATGGCCGGACTGCGTTGTCGCACACGCGGGAGGCACATGCCCGCGTCATGCTGCCGCGTACACAAACGAGCTGGACACGTTCGTTTACTGCATTTTCCTTGTGTATTGCCGTTGTGGCGCCTTCAATATCACTTTTTCTTTCCGCAGTGTTTGTATGCGGTTCGTCTTACAAGTACTTTTTAAAGAAGAGGCACAGAACACTATTTAATGTGTACAACGCTAAACTACATCCGCTATATAAAACAATAAGTTACGCTTTAAAACCAAAGCGAGATGCAAGAAAGGGACATGTGTTAGATTTTCGTAATAAAAAGCGTCGCTTTGTACACCCTCAAGCCACGGGGTGATGTCTGCTTGCCAGCGCTGCGAAGATCTATGCGCCGTCACAAATGTGGACATTTCACGCGCCTTGCTTAAGAAATCGAAGCCCTTATTGCTGAAAAAAAAATGCGCCGATCTGTTTATGGCATTGCCAGCTGCATCGTGCGTGAATAACACAGGTACATCTAATGGTTCCTGGGCAGTGTGGTCATCATAATCATCAGACTGCAAAAAAAAACCTCGACGAGCTCCTCAAACAATGTGTCTGTGGGGTCGCTGATACATGTCCCCACGTGATCGCCGACGTTGCCACAGCTGTTTCTAGGCCCCTAGAAACATCATTTGCTTCTAATGTATATCTAGCGCCAGTCGCCTCCTGAATATCTTTGCCACCCCACTCTTCAGCTGCGCAATATGCCGCCAGAAACCCCAAGAAAAGTTGGGGTTCACCGGTTTGTGTTGTGGGTTTCTTCAATAGTTTATAGTTATTTACATTTATTTTCTTGCACTGGGTGTACGCGAAGCTAACCAAATGTTCACGCAGTGTTCCTCATGTCCTAATATTCGACTAAACCGTGTTCGTCTAAGCGGGTATGTACTGCATGCACAGTCTAAATTTTCTCTGCAACGATATTCACTTAATTTCCGCAGCAGCGAAGTCATACTTGGTATAATAGGCGGGCACCGCGAGTTTTTGTTTCTTGCGCCGTGAATCAAACAGCAGACGAACAATCGCTCAGCCATTTGCAACCTTTCTGACCACGCGTACGCGAATGCACATTTTGATCTGCGCAGTAAATAATCAGAATACTTTTCCCAAATTTAGTTATTTGATCAGCGCCGGCGTCAAAAATGACGCGGCCGGAGCCAACAATTATGGCGCCGGAGCCGGTCACAAAAAAAAAAGAGACATTTTTCGCATGCGCCCACACACCTATTCCAGAACGAAGTTGTTGCAGGAAGATTAACGAATGAAGGAACCAGCTAACAGCAACAACGGGCGCACGGCCGATGTGATCTACGGCTGTAATAACTAGAATATAAAGGGCAAAAGCAAACATAAGGCTACAACATCCGTCGCCTTGAGCCCGTAAGCTTGCACACAATAAGGCAGCAATGCAGACGTTTAATGCAGCAAGTTATTTGCGCCGCGTTTGTACACGATACACCGAGGGTCGGGAGAACGCCGACAGCTGCAACAGGTGCCGGCCCGAACTGATGCAGTACGAGCACCGTATCACGGTTCAAGCAAAAATACATAAATGCAACGATATGAGCTCCACTGTGGACTATTTCACCAACAAAAAGAAGCGCTCCGCCATGCGCGGTCGCTTCTCGGCACGGACTCGCACCTGGTGCACCAGAAGCAAGAGCGAACACACAGATAACAATATTTAAGCGGCAGTCGTTCGGCTCGTGCAAAACTTCGTAAAAAGGCCTGCAGCAACGCGCTTCACGACTGCATCAAACAAACCATATTTTCACTCGATGGTAGAAAGCTTTAGCAAGCAGATAGACAGTCTTCAGATGGCGGGGTGTCCGAAGCAGCTTCTAATATTCGTGGCGGAATCGGTTCTAAAAAGGTTGAAAAAGAAACTACAGGACAGAGAAGCAGCATTAGAACGCAACAGAAAAGAAAAAGATAACTGTGATACCCTCGGTTAGCGCATAATTTGAAAAATATAGGAAAACGCGCCAACGTGAAAGTTGCAGTTTCCGCTCCTAAAAAACTTTCCCCAGTGTGTTCCAAAGTAAACAAAACAGCGAGGAACCCACAGGCCTGCTCCACAGGGCACTAAAACCGCTATGTAAATTGTATTGAGGCTGTTGTATATTCGGTACCGCTATCCTGCGGAAGGAAATATGTGGGGCAAACGGGTAGATGCATAAATGAGAAATTAAACGAGCATAACTACAACGCACACAACGTGATCAGTGGCCACCTAAGTCTCCACTGCAAGAATTGTGGTTGAGTTCCATTCTTTAGGAGCAAATATTATAGCAAGAAACAAAGAAAAAAGAACAAGAGTAATAACTGAAGCCGCGGAAATAGCACGCCTAAAAAAATTGCTTAGTATGCCTTCTCTGCTCGTTTCCCAAAAAAAGAGCTCGATTTTGTTACTCACGGATAATACAGCACGTGCTTGCGACGTAAGTCGATGATGTATGTCGACTAGAGAAGGGATAACTGTAACATGTTATGTTAGACTTATTTTCCTTCCTACATTTTTTTTTTGTCTTTCAAGGTGTGCCTGCGCGTGTGCGTGTGCGCATGAATGAAATCAGTCGTAAGTCAGCGTGTTCGTCCTTTGTTCGTCTTGTGCACCGCCACTGTTGCGCTGTCCCCGTACTTTCGCACCATGAACTAGCTAGCCCAAGCCACAACCGTAGCAAACCCAAATGATGGCAAGGCATTCTTCTTTTGAATAGTTGGCGACCGGCTATAGCGTAAGCAATGACCCTTTCAAATTTGTCTTTTCTGTGGACTAGGACGGCGCCGAGGTCTATAGGCTACTTTCGTCGCGGTGTGGATTTCGATGTCGGCGTCTTCATCAAAATGGGATAGTACAGGCCAATCATTTCTAAACGGCGCTAAAAATAAGAATAAAGAAAAAAGAATGAATAACGGACAAGGAAGAACATAGGACCAGCGCTGACCGTTTTTTTTTTTTTTTTAAGCGGTTTAAAAATGAATCATCCGTACCAACTATAGGTCTCGCCCAAACCCTCCTGAGTTGACCGGTGGTGACCGACGGACGCGCCACTGGTGGCGGCCTTGCGCAGAACACGCGGGAGAGGAACCTGGCGCGCGCCGTAGTTTATTGTGTCGTTGATCGTGCTTCTCTCTCTTATTCACGTTTTCAGAGCACGATAGGCAACACCATTCGCACGTGTGGGGTGGCCAAAGCTTCAGGGAATGTCGAAGAAGAATTGTTGCAGGGTGGGGGGCTCAAATACCGGTGAAAACGTGCCGGCGGTACGGTTCTAATAATTCTCGGCAAAGCCTCATCAGCGGGAGCAACGGTAGCAAAAATGGATCGTCGCTTCGAAGGGAAATTTCTTGTTCTCATCCTTTCCTTTGTCTCGTCGGTGTTTTTTTCCACTCGATCATAGACGCGTGAGCAACGAAGTTCGTCTGCAGTGCAGCATGATGTTTAAAGGCATTTCGTTAAAGTTCGGAATGCTGTTTGCCGCTTATATTGTTTTCCGCTTCTTTACCGCGTTGCGCTAGCTAGGCAGCACGACTGCACGAGCGCATTGCGTTGTATGTTAAAGCTACTGAAGTTTGCAAGAACTGAAATTGTTGGTTTCATGTGGCGCGGTAAATCCTCGCACCAGCTGTCGCGCACTTCATGTTTTTACATCTATTTTATGCGTGGCTTTCCACATGTTTAACTGTTGCTAGTTGCTCCATGCATAACTCTTGTCGATTCTTTTGAGCTGCGAAGTTTTCACCCTGCCTTGTTTGTAAAGGGTATAAATCACGCTGTGTCCTATCGGAATGATACCAAGGAAGTGCTTCTTTAACAGCTTTATTCTTTTCGCCGGAGGGCATCTTAGATATTGTTTGCATTTTTGGAAATGTGTTTAGAAAATAGGTAGTTCAGGGCGATAATTGCTAATAGCTGCTGCATATGGTATTTTTGTTCCATTTCTCGCTGAAAAGTTCGCGTCCCGTTTGGGAACTCATCACACCTCGATGCTGCCTGAGCAAACTTACCACGCCGAGTCATTTGTTTGTTTCACAACGTAGTCCCTTCTTGCATGTGAGTTTTGTACTCAACTGAATTCTTTCTTATACTTACGCTGCAGACGACTAAACCGGGCCTTGCCGCCAGCGCTCATCTACTTTGACTGGCGCTGCTCTGCCTTTAAATATATCATGTGGCACCTCTCTCTAATAATATAGAAAGTACTGAAATGTTAGTCAGTGTTTAGCTTTGTACGTTTCCAAGCAGCTCCCTTGAGGAATTTAAAATTGCTCAAACTGCAGCGGGAACGGTAGTTCATCGGCGTATGCAGCAGAATTGCATCGACGGTACAGCACTAACACGCGCTTTTATTAACCCGTGTATTTGGTGACTTCGTTGGCTAGTGTACGCGTTTCCATGAATAAATTTGCAATTACTCTTCTTGAGGCGGCTTCGACTGCACTTATTCGGCGATGTCACATGTATTCATCGGCAGAAAAATCACAGCGGCATATGCAGAGATTGCACCGTGCGGATTTGTTTGATATAAGTCTGCACTAACGACGGCTGCTTATTGTTCATGTACAGAAGCAGCATTGCGGCAAGGGTAGAATAAAAAAAACCGTCGCGAGATCGCATCACTCAACAAAATTTATCGGCTAGTGAACATGAGCTCCACGTCATGTAAATGGGGTTCATGGCGTTTGTCTGCGGGACACACCTTGCACGTATGTGGACCATGTTGTCCCAAACACCGGTAACATCGTGTTCATACCCGCTCGCACAGAGGTCAGTATCTTCCCTACAGCTGTCACCGCAGAAGAAGCAGCCTGGCACCCGAACAAAGGAGAAATCGCAGCCGCGAACTTCAGCCATCATTGCTGCAAAGGGTTGTCGTCTGCTACTGCTCCCACGTGTACTGTTGGAAGCGTCCGCTAGGTGGCTTTCAGTGGCGCCTCTATAGGCAGTGCACGAGGCGTCCGCCTAAGCTGACCGTGGAAATTCCCGCCGGCGAAGACAACGACATTATCCAAGTAGACGAGACAGGTCTGCCACTTCAACCCTAATAACACCTGTCCATCACACGCTGGGACGGTGTAGCTTCCGGTCCAATGCGTCGTCTATCCATGGGAGAGGGTATAAATACTTCTACGAGGGGGGGGGGGGGGGCGATCTTGTTTAGCCGACGATAATCCACGCAGAACGAAGCGCAGTGCTCCGTCCTTTTTCTTTACCGAGACGACAGGAGACGCCCATTTCATTGACTTGTTGCCTAATGGCTTCTCGGTCGCGCGTCGATACTCAGAACGGGCTCGGACGAAGGAGCCGAGTGCATTCTCACACACGAAGGAAAGCACACGAAGGAAAAAACGCTGTCGCCGACACTAGGCAGACCGAAATAGGTGACGCGTCGGCCAAGTGTGAGCGAGCCTTTAGCAACTGGTGTTTGTCGAATCCTCGATAACGTAGAAAACCAGTCTTTGTATAGTCGGAAAATACTTCTAATTTTCCCTTTATTAATTACCTCTGTCTGCCTTGCGGGTTCCCGCAGAACTATTACGTCAAACTGTGGCTTTTGCTTCGAGTTGTTGACAAGTTCGACTTCGCCCTGCCGTCTGCTAGCCGCCTGGTTAGCTCAGATGGTAGAGCGGCTGCCCCGGAAAGGAGGTGGTCCCGGGCTCGAGACTCGGACCAGGACGAATTTTTCCTCAACTGCGAGGCTTTTCTTTCGAGGAACCCATATGGGTTTCCTTTGTAGCAATTGCTACGACTGGGTGGACCACTCATTTTCCCTTTATTAATTACTTCTCTACACCTTGCGGGTTTCCGCAGAACGATTACGGCAAACTTTTGAGCTGTTGCTGCTTACTCAAGGAGACACTCGGATTGATGTCAACGGCAGGTTCGGGAACTATGGCCGTCCGGGTAAATGCGGCAGAATCCGAGAGGACAATCGCATTCCTGATTTCCACAATTTCGTCGACATATGCGATCGTCGTGCCCCTGCCGAGGTGTTTGTGCTCCTGGCTGAAGTTCGTCACCAACACTTTCGCTTTTCCTCCCCGCTTTCGAGCGATTCCTCTTGCAACGCAGAGTGCGTGGTCTAGCACTTGTGGGCCACGGAACAGCGGCGTCAACGGGCTCGGGCGCAGAAAAAGGAAGCTGACGGCCGACGACGCCTGCTTCCTTTTCCAGGCAATTTGTGAGCCGGTGGGCCCCCGGAGAAAAACAAGTGCACGTCTCAATTATATATAAATTTTTTTTAAGGGACAAATGCACGTAGGAAAAAATAATAGGACTTTACTGACGTTTCGGCCAGGGTCGGAGCTTCATCAAGAGTGCGATTGGAAACACAGAGAGTGCAATTTATACATCTTTCTCTCTAAAAAAGGAAATAAGTGAGAGAGAGGTATATATATGTAATGGCTACATTACAGAGACACTAAAGGCAAATAATAAGCCAAGCTAAAGCGATAGATTAGTGCTCGACAATCTCTAAGGTGTCAATATTATCACGAACAGAGCCTCAATAATCGAGAACTTGAGGTAAACGCGGAACAAGATTTGAGGCTCCTGCGGGACATTCAAGCATTTGCCCGATGACGAAAGCACTTTTCAGTTAAATTCTGTCACTATTGCTCAACTACTCGCTGCAAAAGACATCCCTGTGTTGTATTATAAGATGAAATAAAATGCTACTTGTCCCGTTCTATTTCATTTTTAGGAAAAAGAACTCATCGCAATTGCCGTTGACAACGACGCGTGCGGTCGAATGGTTTTGTTTCCGCTCGACTCAGCGCCGCCCACGCTTTCGCGTTTCAGCACTTTCCAGATGGCGTAGTGCTGGGCTGGTTTTCGAAACTCGCACAAACTGCAAGTAGCAAAAAATTCAAGTTCCGTTTGATGTCACGGGATGCCCGCATGGTCCACGCCACCTGACGAAAAGGAGCTGCAGCGGCGAATCCACCGCTCTGGATGGATGTTATGAGCGTCCCCTTTGGAACGGGGCGGTGGGTTGCAACCCCAAGCTCTAGCTATTATACTGCCTGATGTCCTACCTAGGTTAAAAAAAGAAAAAAAAAACACTATGAACTCCCTCAACCAAATTTTCTGACCTCCTATTGCGAGCTTTGCTTTTGTACGTCACCGTTTTTTTTTTTTTTTGTCGTTTCCCTACTTTTCTTCCACCAAGCTTCCAATCGCTTCTTACTAATCTCTATTGCGGAAATGTTTACTTTTCCACTGCTCTCGCTGAACCCAATGGCTTCAAGGAGGCCAGTGGTGCCTAAATCGGCCGCTGGGCAGACGTCTTCACATTCTATATATATAGTAAAACATGCTCCATCATTTCCTTAGCTCTCCTGCAGCAAGCACATGCTTCTTCTCCCTTCTTATATCTTGCTTTATAGGTGCGTGTTCTAAGGCATCCCTATCTCGCATCGAAAAGTAATGAGGTCCCCTTTGAGTTATCACAAATTGTTTCATTTCTCTCTCTTGACTCAGTATTGCTGTCTGTTGGGCGCCGTTTTACTCACTGACGGCAGGCTGCAAAGGGTGGTGATGGCGTATGCAACGTCACCACTCCCCGGGGTGGGTGGCTAATTTCGAAAAAAGGCATTCGGACCCTTCAGATCCAATTTTCTCGTAAACTAAGGCTTTTTTTTTTGGCATGAAACAAGCGTTGCGAGGTTTCTGGGATGGTACTTAAACAGTCCGTGTCGACTCAGTATTTGCCTTTAGTGTCCCTTTAAAGAGCATGCGACCCCTAGCATGCCTTTGTTGACATGTCACTCCTCTCCCCTGCATTGGCTGCATCTTTCGTCTTTCCTCCCTCGTGGACACGACTGAATGTGCACCTGCTGACGTGTGGGTTATTCACAAACTGACTGCCTGGTTTGCTTTCCTTTCTTTCTCTTTTTTTCATAACGCCACTGTATGTACGCGCGAGATTGTAAAGTTTGTATTCACGCTTTTGTTTTCTCTCTCTCACTTCTTTCTTTTTTTATTGAAAAAAAGATGTATAAATTGAACTTTGTATGCTTCTAATCGCACTCTTGATGAAGGCCGGACCCCGGCCGAAACGTCAGTAGAGTCCTGTTATTTTTTTCTACGCGCTTTTATTCTTTAAACTATTGCTATTCCGGATCCTGTGGTTATATATATATATATATATGCTACGCGTTCGGCTTCCCGCACTTCACAAACACATTTCTTTTTTTTTTTTTTACGCTTTGACATTTGTTTGTAAAGCGCGAGCGCATTAAAAGTGTGTCGCGGTGCCGGCGTGCAGCCTCGGAGCCCCTTGCGTGCACTGCAGGCAACGTGTTGCGTCTCTCATACTGAGCGCGGTACAGCACACGAGTTCATGCGCGCGCCCTCCTCCCTCATCGTTCTCGCCCTCGTTCGCGCTCTGTCGAACACAAAAAAAAAAAAAAAACCACGCGGCAATCTCGATACGAGAAAAAGGCTCCGCCACCGCTTCGACGCTCGCCTGTAATGACCACCGCGTGTCGAATGCCAGCTACGCTCGTGAGGCGAATAAATCAAGGGCACTTGTGCGCGAGCACACTGACGGGCTCGTTTTCCGCGCGGTGTTTGCAGCTTCGTCGACGCGCTGTTATTTCAATTCAAACCAACTGCCGAGGAAAGCCGACTGTAAGCCAGAGTGGAGTTGAGACAGTTTGCGCGGTGAGTACCCGATCAACCTATGCGAAGTGAACGCTAAAGGCAAGGATACATGGGATACGAGCCGTTGCGGTTCGTATAACAATAAAACAATGAGCATATGCTCTTGGTGCTCTCTTTCACTGTCGTTGTTGCTGACGGTGTTGATGTTGTCTACAAGCATTCTGGTATATGGTGGTGGGGTCTATCCAAACACGAAGCAGATGGATGAAGTACGAGTTACACGTTCTATTTTATATATTCAACTTATATTCTAGCTATATCCTAGTTATTCTGGTTACATTTCAGTTCCCCTGGTCTTGCAGGTTATTCGAGCGTGATATTTTGTTTGTGTGCGTATCTGAACTTCATGATGACTGATATGCTCTTCGTATGACATCGCGAAATTCAGCGAAGCGTAATTTATTTTCCCTCTTGTTTAAAATTGTGGCAATCCGTGAATCGTTCGTGCAACGCTTATGAAGCCGATGAGACTGCTTCCACCTCACAGTAGTGTCATTTGAGCGTCACTGAGTAGGCGTTTAATCATGTTGTGCATGATACTGTCAGGTCCCAATGCAGAGCTGTGACATGCGGTCAAGGCCGCTGTCAGCTCGCCGATATTGAAAGGAAGGTTATAAGGTTCTTTATGCCCACCTTTGCGGTCGATTGCTTTGAGTTCTGCTATTCTGTTTTGTCTTAGGAATGCGTCGGAATAATCATTGGAACCAGATACGCGCTCGAAGTCTTCGCCAATTAAAGCATAAGCTTGGTCTTCCAACCTATTTACTTAATCCTTGACTAGGGGCAACAGATGTATCTATTGCCCCTTTATCCTTCTTGTCCAGTTCCATATTTTCGTCTCCTGAGTGCATGAATTTATACCTGAAATAAACCTCTCCCAGCTTGCCCTCATTGCATGTCGTCGCGTCCTTCTTCACTGGGATTTAGCATGTTTAAATTCTACAAGATTTTCTGCAGTAGGACATTCACGTAGTTTGCCCCAGGCTTTACTTTGTCTGCTTCGTGCCTGTCTGCAATCATCCACCAGGGGACCCGTCCTTTGAATGAAGTACCATTTGTTTGAGGAATGAACTCCTCAGCTGCGTCAATCGTAAAAGTGGTAAAGTATTATACAGCATGATCTAAACTAAAATTACTTATACAATCTCGTGATAAGTAGGTCGATTTATTAAAACATTTCCGGTCAGCTTAGGCTAGTTTCCTGCGAGGAACATGCGGAGGGGAGCCATGTTGTGTCACTAAGTTCAGTGTTACTGCGAACAGGTCATTTCCGAATGGATTTTTGATTACATGCCATTCTGAGTCAGGGAATATAGAAGCAGAACCAATCGACAGGTCTATTGATGAATAAGAATTATGATGATTATTGTAGTAAGTTGGTTCCTTCTTCATGAAGAGGCGCGCACCAGAGTTTACACGGAAGTTTTCCATGAGTCGAGCTCTCGCGTCGCATTGCGAGTGTCGCCACAACGTATTGTGAGCGTTAAAATCACTACGAGTATGTAGGGTTCCGGAAGCTGACCACTGATGTTACAAAAGTCTGTTTTACCGAGATTATTATTTGGGAGTATATATACGGAACATACTAGTGGACCAACTTGTTACAAAGAATTGTCCGAACTAACACGGCCTCAAGGGCCGTCTGAAGGGCCACATGCTCACAAGCTATAGACTTGTCTACGATTACTGCTACATAGCCGGACGACGCAAAAGCGTCGTCTCGTTCTTTTCTGAAGAATGGTGCATTGCCGAAGAAAGTTTGTTTGTCTAGATTTAAGATGTCCCTCTTGAACACAAAGCACATTTGGATTGTATTTGTGTAATAGTTATTTAACGTCATCGAGACTGTAGAGCCCTCACGTTCCAGTGTACTACTTGCGTATCCATATTGTTGGCATCATTGTGCCGTGTGCCAAAAGGAGTCGAGTTGGCTTACGAAATCTTTCCAGACCCCCGTAATCCGGCCCTTGGAGTGGTCGCGAGAATCGCGCCGAGAATCGACTCCTGGGAGCCGCTGGACTTCTCGGGGCAGGCTTTGCCCCGAAAAAGCGGGGCCTTGGAAGCCACCAACCTAGAGGTCGATGAGCCCTCCTTCAGAGGCGGCGCACCAGCGCTGGCTGCTGTCGCTTGGGGAGGGGGGGCTGGTGCCACTGCCGCGGCCGCAGCCTTTGGGGTCCGGGCCGGTGCCGGAGTCGGCATGCGGCGTTGCGGAAGGAAATGCACTATCCTGAAAGGAAACGACGCCCGTGCTGACGTCTAGGTTTGTTCCCTTTGCGTGTGTCTTAATTTGCGGCAAAAAAAAAAAAAAACACGTCCTTCACGAAACACCAACTGGGCCAACAAACAATTCTGCTGAAAGGAAACGTTCTTTGTGATCTTTGGCGTAATTGTTTCCGTTTCCCTCTTCCAAGAAGGACGTGACCGGGAGTGTGCAGGGTGGTTACCGTCGCAGTTTGCACTGTGGTGCGACTCAGCATAACTGTCGGCAGGATGATCGTGAGACGCACATTTTTGCACGTGTGGTAAGACCACGGCAGCTCTCGGGGCCGTGAACAAATCGCTGGCATTTAAAGCAGCGGCGTGGGTTGTAAATGGAATGTGGAGTATAAGTTGGATTTTCAGGTAGCCTGTTCCAACATATTCGGGTAGAGTACTTGTGCAGAACATCAAAAATTAGGTGTTTAGTGGGGATGTATTTGTCATCCTGCCTGCTCTTGATTCTTTGGACATTTGCCACGCGCTGTTCTTTCAGCCCTCAACGAGCTCGGTTTCACTGAAGTCTAGTGGGCCTTGCTCAGATATGACTCCACGTGTACTGTTCAGAGAACTGTGTGGGTTTATCGAGACGGGGGCATTACCGAGTTCAACAATTTCGGACAGTTTCTGGAAATGATTCTTGTCGTGGACTTCGAGTAACAGATCAACGCTGGCTATTTCCGTGTCCGTGTAGCCGGGACCTAGCTTTTCACTAAGACACTTCGCGACAACAAATGGTGATAGTGTTCTTGCAGTTTCTTCATTATTTTGACGGCTTAGGACGTGGTACTTCTGGTACATCTCATTGGCCTGGCCGAAAAGTTTCAGGGAGTCATTGGTGCGCCCTCTCTTGGAAAGAGGGCCATCAGGAAGTCGGAGGAACGATGAAAAAGCCATAAAAGTAAAACATAATTTCGGTAGCTATGCCAGCCGCCCAGCAATCCAAGTTGTCCGACGGTTGGATTTGAACCCGGTTTCCCCAACAAAGCAGCCTGATGCTCTACCCATTTGCCCATGGACTATACCTATGGCGACCCAAGTTGATGGGAAAGAGGTTAGGCGTGGACACAGAGACATATATGTCGCAAACTGGGTGAAGTTCTCAAAGAATGCTAACAGCATCACGAAGCCCTTGCAGATATATGCCCTTTAAAAGTCCTATCTGCTCTGCCACTGCTAGAAGTTTACCCGTGACTTAACAAACGCTTCACCATATCGGAGCTTATACTGCACCTTGCAAGTCGCTTGCAGCACTGTGGAAGCTGCAGTACTCCCTACCCAATATAGGGAGGCCGATTTGCACCTCGAGCTTTGTTCATCCGCGCCACGTCGTCTGCTCGCCGCCACAGTAAATCGCGATATACGGCGCGCATGCGCGAAGGTCATCAGTCCTCAGACATCAAGCGTCGCTGGAAGTTATCATGTACCAAGCGAAAAAGAAAAAAAAAACTATTTCCATAGTCTGCCATTATAATCCCACAGTTACGCCCGGAAGTACATTTCCGCTGCACAATTGGGATGTTGCCTGTGTACGCACCGTGCCTTCGGCAGCGCTGCAAACAACTTGCGAGGTGCAGTACAGCGAGGCGGCGTTGCCGGCTGCTCTCTGGCAGACGTTTGATGCGTATCGCGGCCTTCACCGCAAGAACTCTTGTTAACAGCGTGTCAGTAAAAAGAGAACTCTGATCGCCATCGCCGCTAAAGGTCGAACTCCTAGCCCCGGCAGCCACGTGCAGTCGACAACCGGACGCGCTCTAATCGTGTATTGCGCTACCGCGAGGCATTTCTTACTGGGCAATTAATGGGTGCGGGGTTGTGCAAGTCTGCGAGTAGTGTTGCTTTTACGCGTATCTTAGAGGACACGACGGGCAATACCGCATCGTATACGAGAAGGACATTGTGTACATCGATCGTGAAGGGCTCTTTTCCTTTTCTTTTCTTTCCTTGAGAAGACGGTGGCCTCCGCGGCGAGAGTCTGCTGCTGTCGATCGAAATAACGACCTGAGGGGTCGAGGAATCGAAGCCCGCACTTTGTTGTTTTTTAAACCTGTTTGCCTGCGATAGCCTGTCTTTCTTTCTTTTTTTCTTGACTGCCTTGCGGCAGTGCTGCTCAGGCCGGCTCGCAATAGAAGCGGCAGACGGTTTCCGTACTTCTCAGATATCGCTCTTACTTTTCACGGAAGGTCCGCTCGCGCACAAACACACACACTTATAACCATCATGAATGTAGCAGCCACAGAGTAGTAGTAGTACCACAGGTTGTAGTACCACATGGTTACTACAAGGAACTCTGGCGCTAGTGTCTGTGGGTGCTGCAAGAATGAGAATGATGGTTAGTCCATGCAGTTGCCTAGACTTTGACCTTCTAGTTTAAAACCAATTTGTCGCTTTGCAAATTATCATTTGTAGCAAATGCGACGGTGCGGATTATGCATGTGCGTGGAGTCTTGTCGCATTCCGAGTTTGGAAAAACAGGATTGCGTTGGAATTTCAACAGAGGCAGGCAAAACATAGCAAATAACGCCACAAGAACGTCTGAAGTCACAAGCAAGAAAATATAAAAAGAAATAAACTCCGGTACTCTGAACTCGAGTAAGGATGCACCGGCGAGCGCAGCATCGGCCAAAACCCTCCCCAATCTCCTGCTTTTCTTTTGTTTTCCTTGCTTTTGTTTTCCTTTGTTTGTCATATGTACCTCCGAGATGCGTAAAAACGAAACATCTCACTCGCGATAGTGAGTTTATCCTTGGTGTTTGCCCTATAGTTCATGTCAATATGTTTGAAGCCTTTTGTGTCATACGTCTAATCGCAAAAGAAAAGCACAAAATAGGGAGAAAGAAACGCACATGTACGCATGAAAGTCTCGAAGACAACAGCCGTCATTCGGCGAGTTCATTCTAGATGACGCCGCAATTCCGCGCCGTGCCCAAAGGCTCCGCCAGGGCGCGAAGTGTCTGCCCCTCGCTATAGCGTGAGTTCGTCAATGTGCACACCTGATGCGGCGACCGATTACAGCAAGAGCACGCGCACGAAGGATACGTGAATCCGCTGTCGGAAAACATTTCACTCGCAATTTTATGCGAAAGACCTTTCGTTTTATTTTCTTTTTTTGGCCCCCAAATGCCCACCGCCTTTTGCATTTCAATCAACGCGCGCACGTCGCATTCAGCGGGTCATGTGACCGTCGGACGTGTAACGCGAACAGGCTTCCGTGGAGACACCTCGGAGGAGACAACGAGAGAGAGAACGCAACGTTTCTTAACAGTCTTACGTAATCCCGGTGCCCTCGCACTGCCGACATTCAAAACCCACGCCACAAGCACGCGCTGGAGCGTGTGTATACGATACGAAGGAGAGAGCGGGACGGTATAGTAAAGGTGTCGGCTCGCGCCACGCGCGTAGCGGGACGACGTGGGAAATAAAACAAAAAGTATAAGAAGAGAAGTACTTTACGGTTGCCGAGGCATCTCGCCACGCCGCTGATATACACAACCATCGCCGCCGCCACGGCGTGACGGGCTCGTGCAGCGAGTTCGCCGCCAAGCTCCTCTTTACGATGATCCAAGGTTCGCCCCGACTGGGCGGCTCGGTCGTCCGCGACGCAGCGGTAACTCAGACGCGGAACCATGATAAGGCAAAACTAGCTGAGGCTACAGGAAACGCGAAGAAACTGTCAAAAAGAAGAAGAAGAGGCGACGCTGCGACTCATTGCGGAGCAGGCGGGAATAAGCGACAGGAAAACGCCGAACGAGAACCGGACGACAGGTGGTTATCAATTAGCTCGAAGAAGTTTGTCGTCAACAATGTTTGTGAGGCAGTGGTTGTCGGCGACAGCGCGTGAATACGGGAGTAAACAAAGCCAAAACGAGAACACTACGCTATCCTCCATCTTTCTCTCCCAGCTAGTTCTGGCTCTGACGGGGCGTTTTGTTGACGTCGTTGTCGATAAGCGTCGCTCGAACCTTGGAAAGGTTGATAATTCCTACGTCAATCGAAAGGATGCATGCGCAAGTTGCCGCAATCGGCACTGACGTCATGTGTCTCGTACAGATTCTAGACATGTCACCCTGCGACTCTGCGCAACCTCTAACAAAGAGTATCGTTATTACGGAATGGCTTAATGACGGACAATGGACCTTGACTGTGGTGTCAGTGGTCTCGCCTGAACGAACCACAGCGTTAAAAACTGTCTAACGTCTTACTGAATGTGACAGAATGAGCCATATTGCAGAATTCGCCATCTTGTCAGCTCTAATTGGCCCAGAGGGCTGTTACGTACGGCCTCTCTAAATTGGCTCAGCACACTGCCTCGAAATTTCATTACAAAGACCGTTTTGAGCAGATGGCCGTTCCAGAGTTCTTCAAATTCCGTCATTGGTTAAGGCTGTCGCGATGACATATGCACTAGACAGAGCTCTCGAAGAAAATTTCCGTATCTGGGATTGAAACGGGTTTTATTGCCATAATATCAGACTAAGCAACTCTTTAAGATGCCTGGACAACTTTAGTTTTCAGGGAACTGTCACTGTTCCTCTCGATATTCTCGTCATCCCCCTCAGCGATTTGCGCACGGTTCAAGTGTTTCAGAACGACGTCGAACAATTTTTTTTTTAGCGGCACAGTAGTGAGTAGGCTACACCTATATAAAGATGACTCCGTGCATCGTTTGATTGCACTTGGCTTCATACTGCAAGCTTCAAGGTGACGTGTAGAGGCATGACCTTGTTGCATAACCCTTGAACGTCCTTTTTGACTTCCTATGTAAGGCAACAGGCTGCCTATCTAGACACTGTTAAAATTCGCCATCTTGTCAGCTCTGATTGACTCGCAAGGCTGCTAGAAAGCCCCTCTGACTGTCTCAAAATGCCGCCATTACAGAATTCAATAATATGGCGTGATTTGGCAATATCTAGGATAGCAGCACCTCTCCTCGCGAAGACCAGCTGGGACGCTATATTATGGACACTACCGGAATCCCCAATATTCTACATCTTGTCACCGCTGATTGGCTCACAGGGCTGCTATACAGCCTCTATGATTGGTTAAGACTTACGCCAATATGGCAGAATTTGGCAATTTCCCAAATAGCCCCCCCTGGTCTTAGGCTTAACGACTCCGCGCACAGCGGCGCTATTGGGCACAGTCCTGGACCACCGCGTTTCCCTCTCCCGGCATCGCCTTCCTCCGTACGCGCGACTGCTCTAAGCCACTTTGCGTTTACGAGGTGGCAGCCGGATGGTCGCGGTGACGCCGCGAAACGCAAAAAAATAAAAATAAAACAATAACGATTGCAAAGAACACGGATCACAACGACAATCATTACTCCGCTATCTCAATGCCGTATTCTCAAACTGCTCCGTTCGTGGTCGTTCTGTCTCGCAGATAAGGCTGTTCCTCCTCCTCCCCCACCGAGCCCGCCGCTTGGTCTGCTGCGGCCCCCGCTGCTGCTGCTGCTGCGACCAGGGGCCGTCGAAGGTTTCGGCGCCGCGATATAAAGCCGAGGCCGCCACCGTGCCCGGCACCATGGGCAAGGAAGTCGTGCTCGAGTCATCCGGAGTCGTCCACCGCCACCACCACCACCACAAGCACCGCGCCGGCGGCAACCACTCGCTCAACAAGAAGCACTGCCCGTCGAGGGTCAAGCAGCCGCGCAGCGTCTCCAAAGGCACGACTCGAACAGCCATGCGGCACGACGCCATCCTCTTCAGCAACCTCAAGCCCCGGGAGTTCGCCCAGGAAGTCGTCGGCAAGACCAACAAGGTGAGGCACAGCACCGAGGCCGCGGTGTGGCGGATGCTCGGTTTGTCGGCTGATTCGGTATATAGCCGCGGTGTGTGTTCATTCCGATTTGCTTGCGCCCCGAGTGTATATACAGAGCCATGCATTTCCGGTGGGCTATACGATACGTGGCTGATTGTCGTGCACCGATATCTCTTGCCCTCAAGTTCGCGACATAACTGCTTGACGCAGCGACAAGAGTTCATCGTGAGCCGTGCGGCTAGCTGCGCGAACTCGTAAAGATGCCCACGTAGAAAAGCAACGCCGGACACGGCGAGCGTGAACTGGTCGCTGGTGGTGGTCATTGGTGAACGGTGGTGACTGCTGCGCCCGTTACGAGTGTGGGCTCGCCCTGGCGAGATCGCGGTGAAAAGGTTGCTGCGACGATCTGGTGCGTCTGGTGTGCGTTACATATAGGTTGCCTTTGAACGCCCGTCATGGCGAGAATGTGCCGACCAGTGTCGAAGACACCCGCACGTGTGTTGGCTTGTGTTGGTGACGACTCTCTAAATACTTCCGCGTGGTTGTTTCGTTGTGCGTTCGACGATAGTCTGTGCTTGCAATCGCCACGCATTTCTTACGGACGACCAATGGTTGGGAGTTGTGTGCCACGCGAAACACATTTTTCGAACTCGAGACACGAACGCGACGGTAACCAACGCACCCATATAGATGACGTTGCGGATTGTAGTGATGATCGCCGGATCAATGCCTGCGTATCTTTAAAATTAATTTCGGGAATTTACGCGCCATGAACACGACATGATTATGAGGCGCACAGTAGTGGGGGACTCCGCAATAATTCTGACACCGTGGGATTCTTTGACATGCACCAAATGCACGGTAAACGGGCGCTTTTTTTTTTTTCGCCCCGATCTAAATGCGGACGCCGCGACCGGGATTCGATACCCGCGCCCTCGGCCTTATACCAGCGCAACGCCAAAGTCACCACGACGGCTCTGCGTATCGTTGCAGCTACGACCAGGGATGACAATGGTTCTGAACGTTACTTGGCGTTGCGTTTAGTGAGCGACTGTGGTGCCCTGAATGCAGCGATTACGTTTTAAGAATGACTGATATTGTTATATCGTGGCGTGAATCGGGCGTCGTCACAGCCAATTCTTGCCGACTATACCACACGCTTAGTACGTATGCATTACTGTACCGTGGGCTGGTATAAAAAGGTGATGTGCCAGACCCTAAATTCTCGGAGTTTGAAAGTTGCGGGAATGCCAGATCCCGCGTGTTTGTTGTCGTTGCGGCGGTGATGTCGCGCCAAAATTGGTCGAATAAGGTGGTGTCACTTCGGCAGTGCATCAATTTTACCGTGAATAACATGTCGTTATCAGGGAAACTTGGGCAAGTTGGTACACGTCCACGCTTGACTAACGACAGCCCTAGCAAAGACGAGAACGATGAAATTAAGGTATACATTCACACAAGGGGGCCTGTAATGAAGAGGTTAGGGTAAAAAAAAAAATAACATTTCATAGTTGCTGTCTTGATTTTTTTTTTATGTACGAATGTACGCTCCACAGCCCATAAATAAAGACGAACAACGTTCGTTTCTAATTTTACTTCACCTGGAGTGGTATTTCCGCTTTGCGGGCTGTTGACGATAATAAAACGGCGCACACGGTAGGTGTTCGGTCCGCGCGACTGTCGTATATCAACCGCGAAGGACCTTCGTGAATCCTTTAAAGCTAAACCTGTACGCAGCGCCACTCTACGTATATTTACTAACGCGTGGCGTTAGACTCTTCTTTGCTTTTTCCTCGCGATTACAGTCATTGAAATTTACGACGAGGTCATGCCCCCCCTTTCACCGAAACAGTGGCGCGAAGACTCGCTCTGAACGCTGTTGGACTTCTTCGCTTGACACTGACGTTGAAAGCTCGGAAGATAACACGCCCGCGGAGATGACGCGCCGGCGAGGCAACGACGACGCCTGCAGTTTATGGGGCAATGCAACGACTGAAGCCGCCTGCTAATCCCCTTAATCTCCTCAGACCAGCGCTGTGGAAACGAGGCCACCAATTCGTTTCTTTTGTTTCAACTTGTTTTCATTCCTATTCGTCTTCATTTTTCGCGCTCTGGGCAATTTGACGGCAATTCCAAGGGGTCAAGTGTGGCTGTAAAGGCTCGACAGCCAAAAAAGGAGGGGGCAAACCGAGGGGCACGACTTTTTGTTAGACGCAACCGTACGAGAAGCCGATAAATAACGAAGCCAAGGAAAAGATAAGGGATGTTATTTGTAGTTTTAGTTGAAGCGCAGAAATGATAAGCTAAAGTGAAAGTGGGCGAAAAAAAGGAAGACAAGCCCCCGAAGGGCCCTTTATTGATCACGTCATTTCTACACTCCAATTAAAACAACAAATAGTTTCCCCTGTGCTTTCGTTGGCTTCATATGATTGTGTAAGCGTCACGGAAATACAAGCTGCAAGAGTACTACGCAGTTCTTTATTTCTTCGTTGGTAAAATATTGTAACATGAACATTTTGTTGAGATAGAGAGAGATAGAAATATGTATTTTTCAATCGGTCATTACTACAACTGATCAACACTTTTATTTCGGCTTTTAGTGCCTTCTCGTTATCTCAAGTTTACTTTAGGAGTCTTGCAGAGCTGCGAGCAATTCCTTTAATGTGCTCACGAAAACGATGGGCTTCCCTTTGCCTCACTCTCGCCCTAAAGACGCCGGGTTGTATACGATCCAAACGAGAGCGAAGGGAAAGAGCGTCGCTTTTTCCCTGCTGCAGAAGTGCCGGTATACTTGCTGATCTGCCAGGAAATTGAGAGCTTCGTGCGTTCTCCAAGAAAAAAAAAATAGTTTGGTTCTGTTTAGTTTTAAATGTTCTTTCATGACAGAAAAAATATTGGGACGAACGCGTCTAGTTGAACTGTCGAATATTCGCATGAAAAAAAAAAAAAATGTCAGCTGCGTCCTGGCAGTATCGGTTTTGTTATCGCTCATTTGATATCCTCTCGATGAAATGATGTAACATGGTTATAACGGCGCGTTTTGAGGACAGGACACGGAAAGAATGCACACAGGACAGTTGAAGTTCGGCGACTGCCCTGCGTGCATTCTTTCCGTGTTTTGTCCTCAAAACGCGCCGTTACAACCACGTTCCAGCAACCAACTAGCCCATCTAAGTCTGTTAATCTCGATGACATCAACGACGCGGTTACCTGAGATTAGAGGTTGCAGATGTGAGGCAGATAAGAAGCGTATCAGCCAAATGCATTGACCTGTTGTCGTGCGAATGAAATTAGAAGAATGAAAAGCTGGCCCGTTTTCTTCTTTTTTTCCCCCATTCACTTGTTCACACTGTGCGCTTCTACAGCAAAGGTCTGTGTAGGAGCGAGCATCGAAGTACCGCCCTTTATTCGGTCGAGCTCCTCTACACGTATAACGAAGGGAATATTGTGTCCCAGTTCAATGGTGACCGGTGCGGTGTGCCACCTTTACAACGAAATGAGCTGTATAACGAACGATTTCGGAGGCACTTCTCTACGAAGACGTTCGACTGTATACGTATAGACAGCGAAGTTGTATTTCATTGATAGTTGATTTTATTCTGTACTGAGTGCATCGTTAATTCAGGAGCCGATTCAAAACCTTGTTCTTGATTCTTTCTTTTTCTTCCTTTCTTAATCGCAGTCTTTGATGCGCACACACTAGATGACTCAAAGAGCTAGCTCGCGTTGGCGCGTGACAAGCATGCATGCGATCGTAGCCTGATAAGAAAGAAAAAAAAGAAATGAAGGTTGCGCTGACCGTGGCTTAATGGTCGCGCTGGAAGGCTTCGGATCCATTCTACCATCGGACACTTGAATTCAGTTTTTTTTTTTAATCCAAGAGGGTCCAAAACGATGCGAAACAGGAGCCTACCTAACTACCTACCTACCACGAAACAGCTGTATGTTAGCGGTCGTCCCCCTGTTCGTAGGTGTGCTCGTTTGCTTCACGCTAAAGCTATTGTAAGCGCTCGACATTTTTTTTTTCTCAAACCTTTTCTTAAGGTACAGCATGGACATATTTGCAGTGTCTTCTTACGATGGTAGTGAGCCTGGATCACGTATTTGGAGGCAAAACAGTGTAACTTCGACGAGCTGACTACATGTAGTTTAGGTACTTTGCCACGGCGCATCCGATTTCCGCTCATAAATATTAGCTTTTACAGGAGCTGTATGCGGTATGGCATGCTCAACCTGTGCCCTGTCAGTGGACCGTCGAAACTGCCTTTACCACGACCACCCCTTTAGGCGTAGGCTCAAGAAGTATATTTATCGTAACACGCCGCTAAGGGGCGATTCTCTAGCGCCTTGAGAATAATAATTGAAGAATATAAGTGTCCTGAACAGCTGACCCACCATTCTAACAAGCGACGTTGATAAATGTATCGTTTTGATGGTTTCTAGACTGCTCGGACGCCTTTGTGCCGACGATAACATCGACATACGTGGTTCATTGCGTTTCGTGCGTAACTGCAGGATGACTTGGACAACCCGTTCTACATCGTGGACATTGACGACCTACTCTACAAGGTCGACCTATGGCGCAAGTCTGTGCCACGGGTGAAGGCTTTTTACGGTAAGCTTGCTTCTGGTTTGATCTATTCTAGCGGTTCTCTCAAATTTGTGGTGATAGCAATATTGGCGTCATACGTACGCTTAAAAAATAATTGGAGGTGTAGGTTCATCGAGCTTCCCTTCAGAGTTGCATGGAAGCATATATATATATATATATATATATATATATATATATATAATGTGTGTGTGTGTAGAGAGAGAGGGGGAAAGAGAGAGGGACTGATACGCATACGCGCCGGAACATCATTTCATACTTCACATAACACTTCAACGAATTTTGCTGTAGCCTTTGATTACCTTGCACAAACACTCTATTTAGAAGGTGCCCAAGCAACAATTACCTAGCGTTATAACAGTTAAGAGCGCAGTGCAGCAACAGTGCTATAAGGGTTGTCTAAGTCTCTCAGCATGATCTGTAGAATTTCTACATTTTTTTGTTCAATAGCTGTATCGAAACCCCCATGGAAATACTTCACTAAAGGCACAAGGAACAGTGGACGTTGTCACAGGCGACGGCATGCAGAGAGACCGGCAATTGTCCCATTGTGTGGCGCACCTAATGTAATTATATCCATGACTCCATGGTACATGTAATTAATGGGACTCTGACAATATACACTGAATGAGTTAGGACTTCTGAAGTATTCGTTCGAAACTATAATTTTGTTAATTTCACGGTGATAGGTTATTAGAAGCTAATGCGAAGGTAAGAGTTGCATTTTTTTTCTTCTTTGAATTTTGCGCAGAAGACCCAGCGCCGCTATGTCAATAACACGTCACGGATTTCAAAGCTATTTTTCTTCCCCCGTATTTTGGCTTCTGCGACTGGATAAATGTTCTCAAACCTTGCTAATCTCTGTTTTTGGCTGCTCTACAGTAACAATGCAGTCTATCTTTGCGGATAAGAATTGGTTCGGCATCAGCTCGTCGGGACGAGCTGATGTAGGAAACTGAAGGTCTTTCGCCTTTGCGTCTTTCCTGGCTAACCAAGCCTTTTCTCATAGCGTCGTGGCTTTTTTGACATTGCATAAAAATAATTTACTATATTACTGCTCAACAATTTTTCTGCCTTTTGAGAGACAAAAAGAGAGGGGGGTTAACCAGACGCACTGCCGGTTTGCTACTCTGTTCTGGGGAAGGGGGAATAAAGGGATGAAAAGAGAGCGAGATCGTTAGCTCCTCGCGCACTCGAAGGTGGGCACCAATGTCTGTAAGACACCGCAGACGCCCGTGTCTCTGTAGCGTCACCGTCCCTATGCAAAGGGGGGGGGGGGGGAGGCGCTGGGTGCAGGATGACTCAGCCGCTTTCCTCTCGTGTCTCCCTCCGACAGCTGTCAAGTGCAACGACAACCCGATCGTGCTCGAAGTGCTCGCGGGCCTAGGCCTGGGCTTCGACTGCGCCAGCCTCGCCGAGATCGAGGCCATCATGTCGCTCGGCGTGGACCCGTCGCGCATCATCTACGCCCACCCGCAGAAGCACGTCACCTACCTGCACCGCGCGCACGAGCTCGGCGTCGACCTCATGACCTTCGACTGCGCCGAGGAGCTGTACAAGGTCAGCGCTGAGGTGTTTTCATAACTTGAAAAAGTTACGCTATACGACACACTAAGTAACATAAAAAAAAAAAACACTGTTCTTGTTAAAGTCGCGGCAATGGGTTGACTGTTCGAAGAGCATATAAAAGGTGTAAAAGAGTATTCTTTTTTTTTTATTCCGCGCCGGTACCCCGAGCCATTATGTCAGTATGACGTTACGGATTTCAAAAGTATTTTTTTCGTATTTGGGCCGTTTTGGCTGAGAAAAAGTTCCCGAAATTACCTTAGTATATAATGTACGCACTCTATATTTAAAGAAAAGCAAATTAACTAGGCCCCAGCAGACGCCATGAAAAATTTGTGACGTCACGGGTGGTTGGTGCGACGACTTCAAGGTGGCGTCACCACCTGCCTTCTCTTCTTGCGTCCCTTTCCGAGCCCCCGAATTCTCCAGCCATCTTTTCTCGTCGCTCCAGGTAAAGGAGCACCACCCGTGCGCTCGTCTGGTGCTGCGTCTCAAGGTCGACAACAAGAAGGCCTGGTTCGGCATGGGCGACAAGTTCGGCTGCTCCGAGGCCGAGGCCATCAACCTGCTCCACCTGGCCAAGGACCTCGACCTGACCGTCGTGGGCGTGTGGTGAGCTGCGCTACGTAGCCTTCTCCGCAGAGACTAAGGCTGCACGTTCGGTCTGTTGCTGCGTCACGCTAAAGCCCTTAAGCGTAAATGCTACAGGAATAAAAGAGGGACGCACACACACACACACGAAGAATGGACATATGACCGTATAAACGGACAAGAAAATTAAAGACAACGACGTTAATCAGGTTGTGCCTGGCTTGCTTCCCTACAGTGGAGGACAAGCAATCGGGCACAAAAGGAAATAGAAAAGGAAAGGGATAACGAGTAATGCGCACACGCACGCAACAGCCTTCACTGTACAATCAAAGGAGTTCGCAGAGCAAAGTCCTGTTCAAAATGAACAGCAATGTTCTTGCGGTCCACTTTGCGAATCCCTGTCCAGTTGACAGGTTCAATATTATTTTTTTTTCTCTACCTGTGTGAAGTAGAGAATGTACAGATGGTCTTAGTACGCGGATTCGTCGCTACGCCATCTTCACCCCCTGGCAGTGTTTCGTGCGCCATCCAAGCCGTGCCACGCGCAAGTGCGGCTTAGCTAGCACGGGCAAAGATTGCAGGTGGCGTAGAAGATGGCCGTAGTGGCGTGCTAAAAGAATCTGACGACACTTAAGCACTTCTTATGAGTTATGACTTCGAAATCCAGTTGAACACCGCTGCGCGGTTCTTCGAGTTGTGAACTCCTCACAGGCAAACGAACGCATTGAGACGCTTGGCGCGTTTTGATTTAGTCTCACCGACGTGCAGTTAAAACGCAGGCGAGAGCTTGCGCGGACGAGGAACCTGAGGATAACGCATGCTTTCGATGGTGACGTGGCGTTGCGGCGATGCCCCGCAACACCTGGCGCTTATGTGTACGCGGCAATGAAGGCAACCAATACGGGTTTCTCAAAGAAAGCTTCGCAGCTGAAGAAAAATTTGCCCTGGTCCGAGGACCAACACAAGTGAACCTTCCTCAACCTTCGACTACCTTGCGGGCTTCCGGGAGAACTTATTTTCCATAAATGCTTCTTACGTGCTGACTGCCTGTAAACCTAAAATAGTTGGACGGGCTTCTCCGCAAGAATAGCCTTTGTGTGGCGAAGGCTGCTTTCGAGGCACCGGCTACAGACAGTATGCGCATCTGCGAAATTTCGCCGACTGTCGCACACGTACCGCCTCTCGCCTGCAATAGAGAACACAACACGAGCGAGTTGGCAAACAAATAAGCTTTGTCTTTACTTCACACCGAAAGCGCTGCATTCTACTGCCACAATCCGTAAGCGCGCAATGCATCCCCATCGGCGTGCGATTGTACTTCGTCTCGGTGCAGCCGATACAGCGAGAGCTAGGACTCGTGCGAGCCAATGAATAACGAAAGCCGTCTGCTTGTTCTAGTCAAAGTAAGAGGGCACTCGCCAGTTGCACGCTACTAGTATCCCAGTAAAACTTCCATTCAGTCTCCATTACGCGGAGAACAATCATACGCGTACAGCGAAGGAGTCTTCCATCCGGTTTTCTACCTTGGTAGGCTCGCGTGAACCCATAGCTTTCGCAGCACTGCACGCATTTGCTGAGCTGGCGAATAACATCTTCCTTCCACTAACAGTTCACACGAAGTAGTCGCAATACGTACTCCTAATAAATTAGATTTAGTCAATTATCTTCAACGTAATTTTCCCCTTCCGTAAGTTCACTTGCGCGCCACAGAATTTCGCCCGACAAAAACTAATCGGGCGTCTTTCGCAGCTGCGTCCAACACATTGCAGCCCCCCGGCACGCAAACTGTGTTCACCGACCATCACTAAACGAACGTAACCTAACCACGTGTTCTTCCTTTTTCTCACGGCCAGTTTCCATGTGGGCAGCAGCAACCAAGACCCGGGAGCCTTCACGGGAGCCATAGCGGCCGCGAGACGGACGTTCGACGCTGGACGCGACCTCGGCTTCGACCTGAGGCTGCTCGACATCGGCGGCGGCTATGCAGGGGAGAAGGGCTTCGAGACAGTCTTCCTCAAGGTAAGCAGAGTGCCTCTTCCTCTCTGCTATATATATATATATATATATATATATATATATATGTGACAGCCATGCTGTCATTTCGAGCCTTCGGAGCGCGCGTAGCCACCTTAATTTGTGAACCAATCGTCGAGTACAGGATGACAAATGAAAAAGTGCGGAGGAAATCTGGGCGCCCGATATGTCCCCGCAGAATTCCCTAGTGTATAGGGTAGTAGAGGGCTCTTAACTACTATATACTTGCAGTAATTGAGCAAAGAGAATCAGTCAGGTGAGCCAACCGACTTTTCGACACCAGATTTAAACTATAAAAGAAATCGCACAAAGATATTCTGCACAATGTTTCCAGCTCGGCAGCTCCGCTTTGAAGACATACGTCACAATAGCATGAGCTTCAATCAATACGGCGTCCAAGATGAACTGAATTGGAGACGTTATATAAAAACCTCATATAAATTTATTAATTACAGTATTCACAAACTCGCGTAAACTAGTGCATTGAGTTTACCCCTCAAGTAGACGCCCTAATGAATGAAATTTACAGGTTTTCGATATCTGTTCTTGGTTAGTGTGGTACTTAATTCCTTTTAATGTCAATTTTCATCCACATTAAAAAAAATGCACTTTATATGTATATTCCTCTACGCATGCTTGTTTGTGCTGCCTTGTACATACACGAACACGTACATAAACAATTTTTTTTTCCTAAATGGATGTCAAAGAGCATTTGACAATGTGCGAGATGAAACTCTCTAAACGGAGACCGCGCGAGCGCCACAAGACATACAATTCCACCAATCACAGCCTCATCCTCTCGTTGTGCATAACAGTCTCTTCTACTGTGAATATTCATCAGCAGAATCAACGTTCCCCTGTCTTCTTGCAGACTGCGGACATCATCAACGCAGGCCTGGACAAGCACTTCCCAGAAAGCTACGGCGTCAGCATCATCAGCGAGCCGGGCACATTCTTCGTGGCATCCGCCTTCACCATCTGCACGAAGATCATCGGCAAGCGGTTGAATGAAAGCTACGACGGTAAGCGTGCGCGCACACATCAAATCGAACATTGCGTGACATTACATATTTATGAAGTGTCCCATCACTAACGACAGCAGGTTCTACAGAATGTTTTGCAAACATAGGCTAGTATAAATCGTTCTACCAGCTAAACCAGCAGCTCCCTTGCACTCAAATTTTGCACAGAAGCAGCATTTCATGGTGGATTCATTTTCGTACCAACTTTGGGTAGACTGCTTGCCTGATTCCATCTAGAATAAGTCGGAAGTATGCGTGGCCTGCCGCAATTGCCAAATTTTAGCTGCTTAGCCGAAACCTAGCTAATGGAAGTGCTATCGTAAAACCTGATTAGCAGGCTAGGTGACTACTTGTCGCCACCTTATTTCAAGGCTAATGCTACGAGACATTGTCTTCATCGGTGAAATCGTAAAAGCCTCCAAGACTGGGCAACGCGCATTGTTTAATCGTGGAGACCCTGCTGTGACCTATGGCCTCGGAGATTGCCACGCATTTTGTTGGTGCCAATAACCTGCTTGGTTGGTGCAGCCTCGGAGGCCACAACACACGCGTCTTGTTTCCCATTTAAAGTGGCAGACAGCGCCACAGTTCCATCCCCGCCAATTCTAAACTTTGAGTTTGCCGTCACCGCAGGCAACGTGTAGTTTTCATTTTACATGAAACATGCAAACATGGTAATAAATTGAGTCCATCAATAAATGCTACCTCTATGTGAAATTAGAGCATGAGTCATCGCTGTAGCTCGAGGAGCCATAATTACGTGCTACAGTACATGACGGTCTCATTATGCAACATTCAGTATAACTTTTTTTAAACAAAATATTTTACACATCTGGACAAACTCATGAGGCAGCACCTGATGGGTGGCACTTTTTGCAAGTATGAGAAATGGCTTGCACATCCATGTGCAGCCCTGTGGAGTGCTTCAGCCTGCTGTTTAGTCCTTATGACATGAAAGACCATTATCAACTCAAGTGACCATTTTTCCAGCAAAGTGTTCTACAAGAAATTTGTTTTTGGAAAGCTAGCTTGCGACCGTCCTTCTACATATCCAATTTTTAGCTTCTGGTTCTCAAGGACCAACACAGACTATTTACTTTCATTGCAGATACAAAGCCCAAAGAGCGCATGTACTATGTCAACGAATCTGTATACAAGTCTTTCGTTGTCTCGCTCTTCAACGATGAACCTGTTGAGCCAGAGTCACTACAGGTGAGCAGGAGTTTTCTTGGCTCTTGTATCAAGGTGTTTTTGGAAGGGGAAAAAGTGTGTAAGACGAGGGCAAGGAAAGAACGACATGTGCTGACTAACAACCTCAATATATATTGAGGTTTTAATTGGTCAATCTCCATGATTGCAACCGCATTTTTAATTAGTTAGTTCTATTTGTACTATTGTTGTAATAATGCCCAACCACTTATGTGGGCAACATGGAATCCAAGTCATGAGGAAAAATAAAGGGCGAACAAAAGGCGTGTAGGAGAATAGAATTGGCCTTATGTGCATTTGACAGACGCTGCCAGGGAAGTCATGAACGACAACTTCTCTCTGTGATCACCAAGTGTCCAAGACGGAGATTAGCAGAGAAGCTTGAAGAAAGCTAAAAACTGCGTAGAGACCACTGGAAAGTGAAAGGTGCAACTTTGCAGGGCAGAAAAGCAGCAGTATAGATTATAAACCGGACACAAATAGACAATATCCTAATTCAGATTTCATGTGATGCACAGACCAGATGGCCTTGCTGTGGTTAGGGTATAAGAATGTGCTAAAAAAAAAGGAAAGGATGAGGGGGATACGGGAGTCAATGTGTGGATCAGTGTAAAAAAAAAAAAAACAGGAGTAAGGTATGTGCTGTTGTATTAAGTCAGCAATGTAAAGGTAGTTAGCATAAGGTGCATTCAGTTACCAGGTCAGGATGATATCTTAAAGGGACACTAAAGGTTAATATTAAGTCAACGTGGATTGTTGAAATACCATCCCAGAAACCTCGAAACGCTTGTTTCGTGCGAAGAAGAGACTTACGTTAAGAGAAAATGCGTTCTGAAGCGTCCGCGTACCTCTAGCGCAATTCAAATCACCCGCCCTCCGATCGAGGAGTATTGACGTCATGGTCTCACAGTGACGTTGCGCCGTCGGTGAGTAAAACGGCTCCCGCAGACGGCGCTACAGATTTTCTGCACAAAACGCAAACGCGCGGCCAGAAACAGAGCCAAGACAGAGCCGACAGCAGCGCGAAAGCGGAACTATGGTGGCTAGCGGAAGGGAAAGCGCACGACGATAAGCTGGTTCTTTATTTTATGACGCCAACTTCGACGCTCGTTGCAATGGATGACCCTGACAACGACACATAAGCTCGCGATGCTGGGCTCGAGTTCAGCGATTTAAGCACTGATGAACGTGACGAGCTGTTGAGGGATCGCGCTGCCGGCGTCGTTGCGTACTACTACGACGACGGCCTGCTGTGAAAGGCACTTCACGCGACTTCAGTAAGTCGGCGTTGAACTCGTAATCCTCTGGACGAAAGTGTAGCGAGCACATTACGTGATTTTTCGGCTCTTTGCCAGCGCGTTGTGGCAGAGGTACGGCACTTCAACCACTTCGAACGGAGAGGTTCACTCGTTGGCGCACAGTGATAAGTAACGTTGGATTCGCCGCTGCAACTGCCCTTGGCCAAGTTCCACGGACCGTTTGCGCATCCCACGACAACACTTGGACGTGGCATTCTCGCTGCTTGTTCCAAATGCAAGCTTCGCGAGCCAGCAGGACCACCGCAGCACGACGCGATAAAGAAACAACTGAAACTCCAAAGCGCGCGCGGCGCGAAGTCGAGCGCGCAGAGTCGAGCGAAAACGAAACCTTTCGATCACCCATCCTACTCAAGGGTAACGTCAAAATGTTATTTTTTTCTTAGAACCGAATAGAAATAGACAAGTAGCATTTTCTTCCCTCTTATAATCTAATGAAGTGATCTTTTTAATACGAGTAGTTGAATACTAGTGCATAAATTATGATGAGGAGTGCTTTCGTCATCGGGCTAGTGCCGGAATGTGGCTGGGGGGTCTCAAATCGTGTCGTGCATTTACCTCAATTTCTCTGTTACTAAAGCTCTGTTCGCGATTACATTGACGCCTTAGACGTTCTAGAGCATTGCTTTATCACTTTAACTTGACTTTCTGGTAACCTTTAGTGTCCCTTTAATATTTCTGATATAGACTTGTCCATGTAGTGATGGTGTGGGGGGACAGGCTGCTGGTATGATAATGACTGAACCTGATGTCCTTGGAAGTGTCATGAATTGCATTCTCCCTATGGGCTTGATGTGTTAGCAAGAGACATACGATTCCTTTTTGCAATAATGTTTCTTAGCAACACCATGCGGCACTTAGTAAAAATCTGCGAACGCATATTGCAGGATGGTGAAGGGCCACTGCTCTCTAGCATTGTGTGGGGCATCACCTGTGACGGCGTAGACAAGATCAAGGCCGTCTGCAAGCTTCCCGATCTGGCAGTTGGCGAGTGGCTCTATTTTGAGAACATGGGCGCCTACACAATCACCATCAACTCTCCGTTCAACGGCTTTCCCAATGCGGATGTGCACTACCGCGCAAGCAAGATTGTCGAGTGAGTAGAACAAACTGCAGAATAGACAGGCTGCATGTTTGAAAACAAAAAGGGCACTGTACATGATGCATAGCTCACTCAAAAATAACGAAGAAATTTCAAAGGTAATGGGTAACTCGAAGGGAAGTTCACTTGTTATTGAGGTTAGAGCATGCTATCTAAGAATGCAAAGTTATAAAATGTTTACCAAAGATGAGTTTTGCGCTACATGCAAAAATACAGTGGAGACACTCGCACACGTATTTTTCTGCAATGTCTGAGGGCACATTCAGAAGCAGACAAAAATGTGGTTGGTCTCCATGAAGCCTTAAACTTCAGAGGCAGTAATCGGAGGGTAAGCATCGGCAGAGTGAACATTGGCAAAATGTGTTTAAAAGATTAACACCACAGAAGTATACAGTGACATTGAATAAATATCGGCAAATTGACACAGCATAGCATAATCATGTGCTTATCGTAGACACTAAGGAGTGGAAATTGGAACATGTAGTGACATTAAGGACGCATAAGAACTTGAATATACTGGACTGTAGTGCACTGTAATGGTGCTGCCACCACCCCATTTCAAAGGAAGCCCCACTCGTCATTGACAACTGAGATTCTTGTATAGCATGTGGTAGTAGTGCAGAAACCATTTGGCCAACTCCACCACTATCCACCATTTAACCTGAGAAGTGAGGAGAATTGCCCTTTACTTTCTTATTAAATACGTAAATGGTTCAACCAGATAGGCAATTCTGGCAAAATATTTGATCTTCTATCCTAGTTCGCATATCATCAGCCACTTTAGCAATTGTTAAAAGATTCAGTCCAATTCTTTTTTAACAAAGTCTATTTCTTGCATTTTGTTCTTCCAGGGACCACCTGCGGAGAAAGAAGCTCATCCTTTCCATTCTGGACACCGCTTGACAGGGCCTACTCATTCCTACACAGTACTCAAGTTTTTATACTATCAAAGTGACCTCTAAAGTCACATGGTCCAGACAATGATTGCAAGATCTGGCGTGACTGCCACATGCGAGGGGCCCACTTGCACGCAATGGTGCCGTTCGGAAAAGGACCTACAGACAAAAATGCTCCAAAGACTAATTCAAACGACCTGTTGAAGGGCAGGAGAGGGTTCCACTGAAGCTAGAATTAGCCGACTGTCCTTTAAGCGCAAAGTCAGCATTTAGACTGTTCGCGAGATTTCTTTTGCAGTGTCAGTGTGTAAAGAGGAGTTGCAACACCTGGAGAATGACAGCTGCGATGATGTTTAGTTATTGCATGGTACTTACTATCTTTTACGAAAAAGGCAAGCTGTCACCCACCGAGTAGCAGTACAAAGCTAAAGAGGAAGCATTTGCACAGAAATTATTTGCAATATTCAGGATTACGCTTCAAGTCGTAGATCAAATTGTCATCGCTCAGCAACCTGCTAGCATGTGTGATAAAGTGGGCACCCCGGACAGGCGCTGGTCCCAGGGTCAATCCCTTTACCACGATAAATTTTTCTTGAACTGTGAAGCTTTCCTTCTGTAAAACCCATGTGTTTCCTATGTAGCTTTGTGATACCTTTAGGTGGACGGCAATCTTCTCCTTTCGTGAATATTTGTCTGCCTTGCAAATTTCCACAGAACTTATTTGACATATTATATTAATTTTTATCTTTTTTGCAAGCTTTATACAAGTGACTCAGAATAATAATTCGTACGATTCTTCCCAGCAGGATTTTTAAACACTAACGCTCAACATAATGGTAAACAGTGACTGTTTGTTTTTGATGAAATAAGTTAACCATGAGACTGGTAGCTGTTTACCACTCAGTAAGACAAGAAGTCATTCATACATGAAAACATAAATTGGAAGTACAGCTTAAAAGGCAAGGACTACTGAAATTACAGGGTTATCTCGATTTCCTTCAAAGCAACATCCAACTAGCCAGGATCGAGGAGCAACGAGAACTCACTTGTTGAGCGTCTAAACAAAAAACTACGAAAATAGATTTTATGCTGTTTTACCGTTCACAGCACATAAGCAATTATCCTGCTGGCTGGCTCAATAAAGATTTTGTTCAAAATGAGTGTGTCTTTCATCGCATAATGAATGCTACAATGAATGCTACAATGAAGTCCTGGTGAAACCAGGACTTCAGGAAGAAGGACAAAGCATTAACAGAAAGTTAAAGATTGTTGAAGTCATCAACAATGACCGAACGCTTCAACAAGCAGACTTGTTTCTTTATGGCAAGTCATGAAAATGGTACTAGGATTAAGGAGAGAGATGCCACAGTGCCTGTGTAGTCTGTTCCCTTAACTAACTACTTGCGACATATTATTAACCTCCATTTTAGAATTTCCTCGTGCACCTACTCAACTATGGAGAGAGGTTTTTTTTCTCTTCAGACAGAGTAATGCTCATTGATCTTATGCCTAAGTACAGTGAACATAGTAGGCTTGGAAGAATGGAGGAAAATGAAGTTAAAGGGTATAGAGAAACATTCCGGATTGCTACCGTGTACTTAATCCTGCTTTCACACTCTTCGCCATAGTACGTCATTGTACCATTAAGTCCAGCTAACAACTATATTGCAGACTTGCTTTAGTTGGGGGCTCTTGATAGAAATGTTGGCTCCAAGCTGACACTTCCCTTGTTTAACTAGCCAGCATTCATCAAGGACAGTCTTTTTAGTGAATAGCATTTTTCAAAGAATGCAGACTAACAAACACCTATGAAGCAATTAACAAAAATCAAACAGTAAAAGAGTGAATGAGACAGAAGTTCCAACTACCCATATTTGCAAAGAATGCATTCCAGAGGAAAAAGCAGCATATGAGCGAAACCATGCAACCAATCTTTCATGAATGATAGGTTGCAAGAACACCGATACTTACTACCATTGGGCACGGGATAAGATTTGCCCTTGCAATGTAAAGAGCCCAGCTGCACTTTATTCACCAGCATTGATTGACTGATTTGTGGGGCTTGATGTCCCAAAGCAACAGTTGGGCAATGAGGGGAATCATAGTGCAGTGCTCCGGATCAATTTTGACTACCTGAGTTTTTTTTTATATGCCCACGATATTTTTGCATTTGCCTCGATCAAAATACGACTGCTACAGCTGGAAATCAAGCCCACGACCGAAAGTCCTGCAGTAGAATGTCATAGCCACCGAGCCGTTATAGTGGTTCCTCTATCAACAGCATTGCAATTTGTGGACAAGAAGAAAACGCAACAGTAGAAGGATTATTGAGGCATATACTAATATAAAACTTGGCTACCTGTACATGTGATGAAAGCGCAGCATTGCTTGCCGAGATGAAAAGATTGCAACTATCCTGACAATGATTTGTCAGATACTGTTTTTTTTTCTTCTTCTCTGCTCTTTCCTGCATCAGATCCTTCGTGAATTTGACTAACTACAAGTCCACAGCAGCATTTAGGTGTACTTTGCCACTTTGGACAAATTTAACTTAATTTTAACGAACACAAACACTAACATTCCTACGTAAGACCAAACGTCGACTAGATGGCCCATCGGTCTCACTCGTGCACCATTATTGAGCTGCGACACCTTCTCATCGTGCCATCATTGTGAGACGCCTGGTAGCTGCCAGGGCACTGTTCCTGCTGCAGAGCACTGCATTGCATGCAGTGTCCCTGCATATTGAAACACTGTCTGAATAACTTGACGGCAACACTAGGCCTTGCTATCACTTTCCGTGCTCTGCCCTTTGCCAAATTTTTGATATTGTGATGGTTTTTATTAGTACATATTATCTATGTACATATCTGCACAGACCGAAGCCAAGAAACGAACGTTCAAGGAAGGAGGGGTTTACAATCCCCAAGCTCCCTCCCCACTGGCGCACCACTGCTTGAGAGAGTCCTACATAAGCTTAGAATGCTGGAAAACCGACTGTATTCATACAGCTTCATGCTATGGAATGGCACAAATTCACAACACAGTCAAGTTTTGCATGGCTTTATTTTCGTACTGCGAATGCTACATGAAGCAGTACTGCATTGCAGTTCACCCATTCCTAAGCTCGTCAGTAAAACAGTTTTATTGCTTTTACATAAGTGAAACTCTCAGCATATAAAGCAATACAAGTACAGTGCTCACGGAATTAAATGCGTCAGTTTAGGGACCAACTTATGCACATACTTTAATTTCCACTTTCTACAGTTCATGCGACGTCAGCACAGTTTTGGCTCATACACTTAGATCAGAGTTCATATCCCCTTTAGTGTCCATATTTGTAGCGACATTGTATGGCACTCGAGTAATCGGACCCATGGAGTATCCTATTTAAAGTTTCTGCATAGCATTCCATGAGCACTGTACACTATTTCCATGAGCACTGTACAACATACTTTGGCAATGTCTTTTGCACGCATTTTGTAGTAGTAGAAATATTTTTACTACACAACAGTATAATGCTTAGCCTCTGGAAGAGATCCACGATCAACGAGTTGTACTGAACTGACCCACAGAGATGGGCGATAGAGGTAGCTGCTGAAAATGGACCCTTCAGAAGTAGACTCTAGCTTCACATTGTTCAGAAAAAAGAGAAAGAGAGAAATAAACACACAAAAATGAAAAATATTGAAGTGCGATTACGTAGTCGCAAACATACAGTGAGATAAAGTGCCTGTCTCAAATGTGTGCACACACACACACACACAGCACTCAAAGTAAATTTCTTCACTGCTTAACTTTGAATGTCTGCAGCTGTTTCTTCTGCACATAGACAATGCTTGAGACCCATCTTTATATATTTGCTGTGTAAACTTGTTCTCGTACCATTTACACTACATACTTTTGGCATTGGGCAGCTGATTAGGCACAAAGGGCATGCTTGCATCTACATTTTTGAGTGCATATAGACAATTTAAAGAAATCGAGATGTCTTAATCTAACCTGTAATTTTATGCTTTGTATAAGTTATCTTTGTTGTTTGTACCAATACTTAACTATGCTAATACTACTATGTACCAATCTGCTTGATTTCTCAATAGATTGCATGTTGCTGGAAAATTAAAATTAATAAAATGTGGACCCAGTATACAAGATGCTAAGAGCAAGTAAAAAAGATGACACTTTCCACGTGGACAAAATCATTTGCATGTTGTTAGCAACCTCCTAAAAAACGTTTCCAGTATGTTATGGGTATTTAAGAATTTAGCCCCCCCCCCCTTCCTGGTTAGTAATATTCAGCAAACCTATTTTTGACAGCATGGTCGCAATGTCCATGCAAGATTTGTAGAGCACATTTTAAAAGATCACTTAAATTTGTTAGCAACACGTTATTTTTCCAAGCTTTAAAGAAAGTGCCTGAAACCTATAAAAAGCTGCTGAAGCCCACCACTTGCATGCTGGAGTGGTTGTTTTATTATTTCACAAGAGAAATGCATGCAAAAGGTAGCACGCTGCAAAGAGCAATGTTTTCAAATGTGGTCTACAAACTCTTTATTGACATTCTGGCCATAGAGTTAGAAGGGTTGAGAATTAATTGCTGCTAATTACTTACTACGAACACAAAAAATACAGTACGCTTCTTTAAGATCTTGTTAAAAGTATGCAGTTGGTTTTTATTTAGAGAGAAGGCTTTGCTTGCTTTTAAAGGGACAAACAGTCAAGGACATGAACTGAGATGCCCCATTATTGATGGAAAGATCGTGTCTTGTAGTGACTGAAACAAGCACTGTTTTCCTCATTAAACCATGATTTGCAGTTTTAACTCTTCACAAGTGGAGAAAAATTACTTCGGTGGCCCCACACGGCAAAAGCATGACAACAAATTGGGTGGCCTACCATGTTGCGTTCTATTGGTGTAAGCGGCTCCTGGGCCTATATTTAACACTGAAACGGAATACATTTTTTCTATTGAGTTTTTCTGTAACTTGCAATGTACAGCTAAATCTTCTATTCTTATGAGCAAATAACTGGTGCTGTCAGAACTCGTGGCTATGCCCAACAGAGGGCCCCACATTGCCGCTAACACTAGGATTTGAAACAGCCACAGATGCGGCAATTTATTGCAGGAGCTTTTTTATTTTCAGAAGTAGCTGAAAAGGTCAAAATGCAGATGGTTAACAAAAGTTACACTCACCCCTGTGAAAGCCATCCATTGTTCTGCTTTCCCAATCTGCAAGTAAGGCTATCTGCAGCACTCTTTTTAGTGTTGCTGCAATTTGGACTCCTATCCTTTACAATGGTCAAAGCGAAAAATCTTTCTTACAAAATTTCCATGCCCTTTTCACAGTAAACACTGCAGGTATGAACACTTGCGAGGATGAGCTTTTCGTTGTGCCATAAAAGCTGGGTCCCTAAACTTGGTCGTCAGTCTCTTTAAAACTTGCTCCATGCTGGCTGAGACACTCAGCATAGGGTGCTTCACATAGCTTGAGCCAAACTTTAAAGATATGCAAATGCCACATAGCTGGGCCGAACCATGGGAATGTTGTTTGCCGTCGCTTGAAGATACTCAGATTATGTTTTGCTTTATGCCTAATTGGATCATTAGTCTTAATTAATGAGCTTCCCAATTAATACATCTGGATGCAAAGTGCCAATGAGAAAATTGTAGAGCAAGATGAAAAACTCCCAATGCAGCTTTCTGCTGCTCAATATGTGCAACATAAAAGTGCTTTTCCAAGCGTGAAAGAAGCTCGCGAATACATGCGAAATTGCCATACGACTGGCCGCTTGAAGCACTTTGCGTGTATTTGTGGGCTTCTTTCATGCTCGAAAAAAACATTTTATGTAGCACGCATTGAGCAACAGAAAGCTGCATTGGGAGTTTCTCATGTTGCTCTACAATTTTCTCATTGACATTTTCCATCTAACTATAATATTTGAGAAGTTGATTGATTAGTAAAGACTAATTTTCTAATTAGGTGGAAAGCAAAAAAATAATATCTCTCCAAGCGATGGCAAACAACATTACCTTGGTTCTGTCCAGCTATGTAGCATCTGCTAATTTTTAAAGTTTGCCTCAAGTTATGTGAAACTCCTTGTATAGGCACATACACCTGTGCATTGTACGGGGACAGCGCAAAACAATCCACACTCCTGTTTTCTAAAAAAACAAATGTATATGTAGCTCTGTCCTATTAGCACTTTCCATGTGGACTCACTACCTTTTCAGCCACTGCTGCATATGTTTTAGCCACACTTCTTCACATAACTTGTTCTGACAGCATTGGAAGACAACAACTGACCCCCTTGTCAGCACCAAAGAACAGCATGCAGTAGTTAGTTTTCATAGACTGACTCTGCAGATAGTGGTGGGTGGCTTGGTCGCAAAGACAACATTGAAGACCACATCCCGAGAACCTCTGTGCAATGCACTTTTTCACTTTTGCCAGTGGTTTGGTCGAAACGTGAAGTGTGTGCCAGCAAAACTGGTAGATAGAAAACAATCCGGCAGGTGCTCACCCAATACTTCGGCATGGCAGCTTCCATCATGAATGCTATGCACACACAGCGGTGTAATATTCGGCTGCTAAGCATAGCCAGCAACAGTTATTTGCATCAGAAAACTTGTAAAACACCAACTTCGAAGTACAGAAGACCAGTCACAGAGCACTGTTGTCCCTTGAGTGCCGACAAATGAGGCAACCAAAACTTAATACATGCAGCACGTCCAAACTTGCACAGCAGCAACAGGTGAGAGCGATGGCACATAGAAAATGGTGCTGAGACTTAACAGTGAAGGTACTTCTTTAGAGAACAAAAGTACAGGTAATTTTTTACTTAGCCTTGCGTGCACACAGCATCAACAACTTATGCGTTTGTTTACGAATCATAAAGCCACAAGGTAACGATCCAAGAAAGTCCTTCTTCAAGTGAGCACATCCCTGTTGAGCTAGATGCAGTAACTTGGCACAAAATTTGTCGCACTGAACGAGTTTCAAATTTTTAGATTGCGAAAAAAAAAAAAATCTTCAGAAGCACACAGCAACTTAAATGAAAAAGGCTGGTGAGAATGATCTGCATGCAACATGTAATTATCTGTCCTTGCTATGGCAACAGGTCGGCTGTCAGTCCTTACCAGTCATGAGTCTTCTCTTTAAGATTGCCTCTGTAGGATTCTGCAGTAGCTTGCAGGGGGAAATGCTTCTTCATGATGGGCTATGAATGGAAAACTTCCACCTCAACTTTGTTGTCTGTTATGAAGCCGTAATCTTCCAATACGCTGACTTCAATGGGTAGCGTGTCACGCCCTACATACAGTACTTCACTACCCATACACATAAACTTGTGTTCTGGCCTTTCCCAGTAGAAGTCTCCTTCAAATTCAAAGTTGCTCGAGGAATCTGTGGGATGAATGAAGCGCAGCTTCATTGCTTTATGAAGAAGGTCCAAGAGCTCATCGTGCAAACCCTTGATTATACAAGGGCGAAAGTGAATGGCATTAGTATTTGGGTAATAACAAAGGCGTGGGACCACCAGGCGTCCGCATAAGTAGTATGGACTGCCAAACCTATCCAGACGTTTCTGGCGACCTCGGCCACCAAGCCGAAGACAGAAATCATCCGTCATATAGCGTCCACATACATGGCTGTGGATATTCCGGTGCATTGTTATTCACACTGAGGGCAGCAGCAGCCAACAGTTGTAGGCCTCTTGCTGCGCCTTCTCCTGACAATGTTTGCTGCATAGAGAGGTCCTTCACGAAGTCGTTAATCGCTCTGGTTAAGTTGAAAACCAGGGTGCAGTCCGAGTTGGACGCAGAAACAGCAGTGCCGTGGACATGGCCACCTCCTTCAGCAAAGGCTTGTGCAATCTTAGCACTCATTAACAACATGTTCTGGTTAAATTCCGCGGTGAGGAACTCTTTCATGCTTCGCTCGTTGTCAGCCTGCTGACGCCTGACCGCAGAAGACACCTCGTGTAAATGGTCGGCGAGCGACGCCCGACAAGTCTCTCTGATCCGTTCAACGGCGGTTGCTATTGTACCATCAAAACTAGTTGACAGCAACGCCATCGTACCGTCTCTCTGGGACCCGAGGCGCTCTTTGAACGAGTTAAGACTAGTTTGTAATGACACATTCTCTTGGGAGATCTTTTTCAGCGCGTCTTTTACATCCATGAATGCGTTGGCAAAGTTTTCGCCCAGTGGCCGATCATTGCTGCAGGAAGTAGGAACGCAGCCCGACTCGAGGTGGTTTGCAAAGTCAGGGTGCAGGACGCTACCGCCGCACGTAGGGCACTTTACAGCGTGGAATCGGCAGGTGTTCGTGAAATGAGTCAGCATGGCAAAAGCATTGTCCTCGGCGTCGCAACCGTTGGCCGCGTTCCAGCAGCGTACCTGGCGGCTAAGAACACTGTTTTCGCTGTGCGTTGACCATAGCACGTCTTCCTCTTGAAACAGCTCTTTGTCCAGAGGGCAGCGCTTACGTCCGCGGCAGTCGCGGTCGAAGCCGTCGAAGCACAGTTGACAGAGCACGTGACGGCAGGGCAGCGTTGCCGTCACCGGGGGGCGCATTTACATTCGCTCGCCTGTGCAGCCGGTCGACTGCAGCGCCGCCCCCGCGGCACCAACGGGAACTATATATCTAGGTAACTTTTCGCCCTAGGGGAGCATAGGTCCCCAGTTGTCGTGTAAAAAACGCGCCTAGCTCCTGAAACGCCCTAGTCCCTATGCGCGCGCGCGTGGGGCCCATAGAAATATACCATAGCGCAGGGTTTAACCCGCTGGAGCAACAGGGTGGGCGGTTCATTGCGCTTGCACGCAAGCAACACGACCACGAACGAAGCGATACAAGGTGGAACAGCGCGTTTTACGGCAATCGAAGTTGTGTGTGTGTGACGCGCTTGGTGTGCAAAGAGCAATTTAGTTGCGTGTGTGACGAAGGTGTATGCGCAAAATAGCACGACCACGAACGAAGGTGGAACATCGCGTTTTGGCGTTTGGTGTGTGCAGAGCAATCGAGTTGCGTGTGTGACGCGTTTGTTTGCGCAAACAACACGACCACGAACAAAGCGATACAAGGTGGAACAGCGCGTGTTGCACAATCGAGTTGTGTGTGTGCGTGTGTGTGACGCGTTTGTTATGCGCAAAGAGCACGACGACGATCGTCTTCTAACTGCGCCAGAGCAAACCGATTGTTGAGTACTACATACGTATTGCGCGGGCGTTAAAACTAGAGAAACACGGGATTGCGACGCGACCAGCCGCAGTACGTACGTAAGTTTACAGCACCGACTTTTAATTCGGAGTGAATAAGGGACACACCACGAGTGATTTGTATGCGGAGGTTAACACACGTGCATTAATTAGCGGTGGTATAGAAAAAGAAAGGGGGGGGGGGGAAGCGGAGGGTGGCGGGGATTGCTGAGACAGGTGCTCGAAAGCATTTTCGCGCAAGTTTTGTCGGTGTACTCGATGAACTAAATGCCGCATTAAAGAAATTGTGACGAAACGTTGGCATGTGCGTAGTGGCGCAGTTTAAAATGTGTCCGAGAGTAAATCCGAAAAGAACCGAAGCGTACCATGTGTAAAAAATGTGTGAAAACTACAGCTACAAGCATGTTATGCAGCATTGTCCAATGTCGAGATATTGTTGTTATGAAAGTAGCACCCATCGCCCTTGTACACATATGTTCTGGCTTCGTTGCACTATCATCGAGGCATTGATCGAGGTTAATAAAACTGTACCCACAACGAGTGCGTCGCCCTAGTTTCGGTTTCGGTTTTCGCTGCCATTCGTGATAATAAACCGTTTGTAAATCGTACTTTTTGTTGGCAATTCTTTGGACAGGGAACGAAAACGAAAACTGGCAATTAAAGTAAGCAATACGTAAAATGTTTTAAACAAAAAACTGTTTCAACGGTCTTTAAAGTAACTCTAATAGCGTCCTCGATCACCTTGCCCCGGGGTTGCCCCGAAACCAGAATGGTGCGCTTTGCCCCGCCGTGGTGCCGCACTGCGGAGGGTCAACATCGAGGACAAAACTGCACCCTGTGCAGGGTGCTTGCATGCAGCGCTACTTTGCCCCTGGCGCGCAAAACGTGCGCGCGCATATTTTGTTGTTTTCAGATGCTGAGCATCTGCGGCAAGCGCTCGAACCTTGTCAAACTGCGTGCTCCGACATACCTGGTTGCAAGCAAACACCAATGGATTTTATAATTAATCCTGACGACCCGTTCAATGAACCTGTCCACTTTCGGCCGCTCTTCACCACACTGTTCTCGGACGAGGTCGAGCAGCATGTCGTCTTCGCTGTCAGACGAACTTGAAGAATGCTCATCGATTGCGGCAACTAGCAGCGCTTCCTTTCTCATTGCCGACAAATCCACTAGCTAACTCCGTCAACTCCGTTGCAACGTACCGCAGCTTTCGGGCCAGAGCGTCCGCGGTTCTGCAGTCGGCAGTACGCGCGCACGTCGCGCGTCCCGCAGTGCTTGCTGGGATTGCACTCCGGCGCACCGCCGATTTTCTCGGTGCGAGACGGGGCAACGGAAAACCGCTCCAACAGGGTGCGCTTCCGGTGATCGAGGATGGTCAGTGCGCACCGGTGCGGTTGATCGAGGATGAAAGTGCGCACCAAGGCGCCCCGGTGCGCACCGGTGCGGGTGATCGAGGACGCTATAACATTCTAGGGCTCTAAGCGCCATCTGTTTCCGGTAGTCAAAATGTGTCATGGCGGCTTCCTGTCAATTGGATGTGAGCGTGGACGTGAGCGTAACATGGGAGCTTCGATGGTACATCTAAGCTTTCTTGGTTATCCCAAGCTGTTCCTTATCCTTCCGCGTAATAACTCTTTCTTGTACCCAATAGAATACCGAATAGAGATCGTATAGAAGCTCAGAGGCTGCACCTGTCATTCACATAGACAGGTAAGGTAGCTGTTTGCGACCACTTTCAACTCATCTGGGGCGCACATAATTTTTTTTTGTTATTTATGCATGAATAGGCATCATTTTTCACGCCGCCTGAAGTCCTCGCTAAAAGTACGCTTTAAATGCTCTGCACGCCTTAAATTGACACCCATCTGTAACGTGTTTGAGCCGTTATTTATAGCCCATATCTTGCGGACTACGATTTTAACCTTATGCGCACTACCGCCCCTTTGTTCTGTTGCGCGCGCGATATCAGTGTTTTTAGATCCAGAAGGCTGCTTCCGCATGAAAAAAGAGACTCGCCGTGTTAGATTGTACACATGGAGAGCGAACGCTGTGACACGCTCTTTAAATTGGCCGACTGTTGCAAGCGCTGCATCATTGCCGTCGCCGAAGTATATATACAGGCACACTATAATAGAGACATACGTATTTACAGTGCCAAATGAACAATTTTCGTCCCTTGGCGCTCTTCTGCTTGGCCTGACAGGCAGAGGTCACGCAGTGCGTTGCAGTGAAAGCGCATGAGCATACAGCGAAATCTACGCGAACGTTTTTATAGACAAATGCTCGAAGATTTCTATCACCAGCTGCCACTTGAAAGTGCGTTTAGCTAGCAAGCCAGCACTAGTGTCTGCGCTTTCAAGCATACACTTGATAATACGAAGATAATGCGACAAAGTGTACACATATGAATGACAGATTCAATATTTCTTGACACTCGTAAATCCTCAAACCTGCCAGTTCTTGGTTAGTGCGTGAAAAAGTGGAATTTTGTGTTGTTTGAAAGCAGACATTGGTTCATCCAAACGTGGCTTTGCGTAGGCCGTCGCATTGTATGGATGAATTATCAAATGCTTGGGCATTGGAGCAATGAGGCGATGTAGCTCCAAAAATGCACCTTTGTTCTCTTTTCACTTTGCCTCATGCTATTCTGTCTCAAGTTTAGCCAATGTCAAAGCAGCAATTTCGACTGGCACAGCAACGCTCATTTGAATGGCATCTGTCAATGTCGTAAGTTGTCATTGCTCCTTTCAGCACATATGTTACATGGCCTTTGACATCTTCATCATCATCATCAGCCTGGTTACGCCCACTGCAGGACAAAGGCCTCTCCCATACTTCTCCAACAACCCCGGTCATGTACTAATTGTGGCCATGCCATCCCTGCAAACTTCTTAATCTCATCCGCCCACCTAACTTTCTGCCGCCCCCTGCTACGCTTCCCTTCCCTTGGAATCCAGTCCGTAACCCTTGATGAACATCGGTTATCTTCCCTTTTCATTACATGTCCTGCCCATGCCCATTTCTTTTTCTTGATTTCAACTAAGATGTCATTAACTCGCATTTGTTCCCTCACCCAATCTGCTCTTTTCTTATCCCTTAACATTATACCCATCATTCTTCTTTCCATAGCTCGTTGCGTCGTCCTCAATTTAAGTAGAACCCTTTTTGTAAGCCTCCAGGTTTCTGCCCCCTACGTCAGTACTGGTAAGACACAGCTGTTATACACTTTTCTCTTGAGGGATGATGGCAAACTGCTGTTCATGATCTGAGAATGTCTGCCAAACGCACCCCAGCCCATTCTTATTCTTCTGATTATTTCAGTCTCATGATCCGGATCCGCGATCACTACCTGCCCTAAGTAGATGTATTCCCTTACCACTTCCAGTACCTCGCAACCTATCGTAAACTGCTGTTCTCTACCGAGACTGTTAAACAGTTTTCTGCAGATTAATTTTTAGACCCACCCTTCTGCTTTGCCTCTCCAGATCAGTGAGCATGCATTGCAATTGGTCCCCTGAGCTACTAAGCAAGGCAATATCATCAGCGAATCGCAAGTTACTAAAGTATTCTCCATTAACTCTTATCCCCGATTCTTCCCAATCCAGGTCTTTGTATACCTCCTGTAAGCACGCTGTGAATAGCATTGGAGCGATCATATCTCCCTGCCTGAATCCTTTCTTTACTGGGATTTTGTTGCTTTCTTTATGGAGGACCATGGTTGATGTGAAGCATTATATCTTTCAGTATTTTTACATACGGCTCGTGTACACCCTGATTCCGTAATGCCTCCATGACTGCTGAGGTTTCAATTGAATCAAACGCTTTCTCGTAATCAGTGAAAGCTATATATAATGGTTGGTTATATTCCGCACATTTCTCTATCACCTGATTGATAGTGTGAATGTGGTCTATTGTTGAGTAGCCTTTACGGAATCCTGCCTGGTCCTTTGGTTGACAGAAGTCTAAGGTGTTCCAGATTCTATTTGCGATTACCTTAGTAAATACTTTGTAGGCAACGGACAGTAAGCTTATCGGTCTAGAATTTTTAAAGTCTTTGGCGTCCCATTTCTTATGGGTTAGGATTATGTTAGCGTTCTTCCAAGATTCCGGTACGCTCGAGGTCATGAGGCGTTGCGTATACAGGGTGGCCAGTTTTTCTAGAACAATCTGCCCACCATCCTTCAACAAATCTGCTGTTACGTAATCCACCCCAGCTGCCTTCCCCCTTTGCATAGCTCCCAAAGCATTACTTCTTCCGGCGTTACTTGTGGGATTTCAAATTTCTCTAGACTATTCTCTCTTCCATTATCGTTGTGGGTGCCACTAGTACTGTATAAATCTCTATAGAACTCCTCTGCCACTTGAACTATCTCATCCATATTAGTAATATTACTGGCTTTGTCTCTTAACGCATACATCTGATTCTTGCCTGTTCCTAGTTTCTTCACTGCTTTTAGGCTTCCTCCATTCCTGAGAGCATGTTCAATCCTATCCATATTATACTTCCTTATGTCAGCTGTCTTACGCTTGTTGATTAACTTCGAAAGTTCTGCCAGTTCTATTCTAGCTGTAGGGTGAGAGGCTTTCATACATTGACTTGTCTTGATCAGATCTTTCATCTCCTGCGATAGCTTACTGGTATCCTGTCTAACGGAGTTACCACCGACTTCTATTGCACACTTTTTAATGATGCCCACAAGATTGTCGTTCATTGCTTCAACACTAAGGTCCTCTTCCTGAGTCAAAGCCGAATGCCTGTTCTGTAGCTTGATCCGGAATTCCTCGATTTTCCCTCTTATCGCTAACTCATTGATCGGCTTCTTATGTACCAGCTTCTTCCATTTCCTCCTCAAGTCTAGGCTAATTCGAGTTCTTACCATCCTATGGTCACTGCAGCGCACCTTGCCGAGCACGTCCACATCTTGTATGATGCCTGGGTTTGCGCAGAGTATAAAGTCTATTTAATTTCTAGTCTCATCATTCTGGCTTCTCCACGTGCACTTTCGGCTGTCCTGCTTGCAGAAGAAGGTATTAATTATCCGCATATTATTCTGTTCTGCAAAGTCTACTAGTAACTCTCCCCTGCTATATTTAGTGTCTATGCCATATTCCCCCACTGACTTGTCTCCAGCCTGCTTCTTGCCTACCTTGGCATTGAAGTCGCCCATCAGTATAGTGTATTTTGTTTTGCCTTTACCCATCGCCGATTCCATGTCTTCATAGAAGCTTTCGACTTCCTGGTCATCATGACTGGATGTAGGGGCGTAGACCTGTACGACCTTCAATTTGTACCTCTTATTAAGTGTCGCAACGAGACCTGCCACCCTCTCGTTAATGCTATAGAAGTCCTCTACGTTACCAGCTGTATTCTTATTAATCAGGAATCCGAAAACATCTTTAGTACGACCTAAATGTGTTTCACAGCTGTGATTGCCTCAGTGCGTATAGAAGCAACGAAGTGATGCCAAATACTTTTGCAGAATAACTGAAATGTGGGCAAGTTCATTCGGATTCATGATTATGGCAGATTTGAACCCAACACTGTGTAACACTACTACACAGACTGGCGTTTCGGGTAGTCGAGACAAAATTCTTATTAAAACCTCTTTGAGATTTGGCAAACTGTTAGCTAGGTGGGATAAAGTAATTGTGATTCAGAATAGTAGCCTCAACATTGAGCACAAAGCAAGAGGTGAGTTTTTTATTGTGATCATTTTCTACAAGCATGCACATTAGCCTTACAGTAGTACGAGCATCTTTGTAGCACATCTTTCCCTGTATAAAAAGGGTCATGTTGCTTACTGCTTAGTTGGTGTTATGCATTGTCCATTTCTATGGTGTTGATGCCCAGGATCTCTACAAAACGGAACCTCTTTGGTACAGTCTTGTGGCTGCTTGTGTTCTCCCTTAGCCAGAGACGTGAAGGGGGGTTCACGGTCACTGACCAAGTCTGATGTATAACCCGACGTTTTGGAACTGCATACGGGCTCCTTGTTCACTGAGTTTGACAGGAAATCGTCGTCACTTATGTAGCCAGCACGTGACGTAACAAACATGCGTAAATGGCAGGCATAGTCCCTGGTGTCTGGTTCATCGTAGCTGGCGTTGATTGAATGATTAGCGATTCTAGCAGCCGCCGGGATGACATGTTCTTTTCTTTGGCAACAACAGTGGCATTGTCCCAGACAATCTTGTGACTATGTTCCTGCGCATGTTTGGCAAATAATAGTCGTGTGACTATTATTTCTTAGATCACATTTTCTTTTTTTTTTTTTCCCCCGTTTCCATGCCTGATCAGACGAACTTTCGTCGAACCCTTGATTATGTAGCCAGAGGCAGTGGCACTGGTTGTGTCCTGTTTGAGATGAATGGTCCTTTTGTCCGTCTCTATCCACTATGACCTGGGCTTATCTCCTGGCTGCTGAAGTGTGCCTGCATTTTCCAGGTCAACTACTCGGACATTAATGTCTGGATACAAATTGGGTAGATCTTGCATGCCATGCCCAACATCAGAGTAAGTTTTCTGTTTCTGCCAGCACTTTTGCTCATGCACTTTCATTTTCCTCCGGTCCGGGAGTTGTGGAAAGAAGCTGTCTGCAGTAGCTTGAAGTGTAGTCCTAAGCCTTCGGCTCGTAAGCATTTGCACTAACGAGGAGCTATATTTCAGAAGGCTCAGTCTATAATCGTGTCTTGTAGGCATCACCTGACGTCTCAAGGGAGTTCTTGGATAAGTTTACAGTGGCTTCTGTGAGATCACTGCGGTGTCGGTAGTGTGGACTGCATGCCATTTGTTGGAATTCTTATGAATTCTGCGAACAGCGAGCTGCGCCTTTTCCAAGCTACAGTTTGTTGTGGTTCACGGCCACTACACTATTGCACGCCTTGTGAAAACAATGAGGCATTGAGTCACAACCACAGGTCCTGTCAAACTAGCCAGTACTAGCTCAGGATACCCTTACTAGTATTTTGTTATGATGAGCCACCACACCCCTCCAATAGAAAATATGTCCATGGTGAACTTCTGTAACAGCTTTTCTCAGAATCCCAGATGCAGGAGTGTCACCCTTCTCTTAGCCCTGTGGTGCTAGCATGCATGACATGACTTGAAGACATTTGCTGTTTGTATGTATTTATGATGCAGTACTTTGCCGTCTTGCTAGGCATTTATTGATTCCAAAGTGGCCTTCAAGTGAGAAGTGCTGGGTGGGTAAGCTCCTGTAGCTTCTTGGGTGCGATGGTTTTGTTACCACAATGTCAACATGTCTTGGACTACATCGTCCTTGTGAAGCCAGAATTCTTTCAGACTTTGCAACACCTTGGCCAGCTCTTTCGAGTGAAGATGCGAAGTTGGCAGCAGCATTAATCTAGTACTTGTTCTTTCTTCAGTTCTTGTAAAGAAGGTGGGGAGAGGCAGCATGCATAGCCTTCAATCTTGGTAGGCCCTTCTGGTGCCTGTTATTCTCCTTCACATGAGAACTTGACAGTGTATCAGCTGCGGGAAAGTCTTTGCCTAAGATGTACATTATGCCTCATAATGTATCAATCATGTGTGCATTTTATGATTTGGGAAACAGATTGTTGCCCCATTTATAGAATTTATCTCAAGCTTGCAAGAAAGAAAGCACTTCTTTCTATATCTAGGCATAGCCAGGCATTCTGTCTCTGCAAAATATCTTGAGGCGTATCTAGTAACATGTTGCCCATCGTCTTGCTTTTGGCTGAGCACTGCAACTAGACCACAGCACAAAACATCAGCTGTGATTAGCAGCTGGTTTCTCATTTTGAGGAGCACCAGCCAAGCACTGGATCTGAAGAAAGTATTTCTTTCCATTTTGAGAATTCTTGAACCTGTGTGGGTTCCAGATAAACCATCCTTTGAAAACAGCATGCTGGGCAATGGGTGTAGTGTTTGTCATGTTAGGAGCGAATAAACCTAGATAGGTGGTCATGCCCATTAGCAGCTGTAGTTCTGGAGGATGGTCTTGGCATGTCTGTGACAGCTTTGAGCTTGTTTTCGTTCATGATATGCCCCAAGTAGGATATTATTGTGATGCCAAACTTACATTTCTCTTTGTTGATGGCAGCTCTTGCCCAGTGGGTGCCCTCAAATGTACTGCAGAGTTTGTTGTGTTGCTGTTTAGTTGAGCATCAACTGATAACCTCGACCATATGACAAGCAACATATGTGTGTTTTGGATGAATATCATTCATATACCATTGTATTTGATCTGGGGCACGCCAGATACCAAATCGCATGAGCAGTTAAAGTGAAACCAATGGAATGGTGCTGTAAAGGTGGTCAAGAACTTTCCGTCATTTCTCAGGGATTTGCCAAAACCCTGAATTTGGGCATCAATTTTTCATACACCAAGCTGTGACTCGTAGTATCTGAAGGGTATGCTCTACTGCAGGAATTGGATATGATGCTCATAGAACTTGCTTATTCAGTTTTTGTATAATCCATAAAAGTGTAGAGTGCTCCTGATGGCTTCGTCACCACTACCATAAGCGTGCACCAAGGAGTTGGCTCTGTCATAGCTGTCGTAAAACCAATCTTAAACCTGGAGAAGTTTGGCTTTTGTCTTCTATAAAAGTAGCCATACAAAACAGTGAAATATTAGTCCAAAGGACGCAGGCTTGAGTTTCAACATTGTCATGCAAGCTGCGCAGAGTATTTGAGGATGCGGCTTTGAATCCCGTTAACCATTAACATTCTCAATCTGTAAGCGCTCGACTTCACCTTCACAATCACCTCTGTGACCTATAGCAGATTTATTTGGAAATAGCAGCATTCTGCCTGATGCACGAGATGGAACTTGATGTTGTGCTAGTCGCCTTACACAGTGACCACAGTAACTTGGAGATCACCACCTTCTTGAAATGTCACGAACCACATTGTTTTCAGGTTGATACAAGAAATCGTGTCTAATAATCATCTCTGACAAAAAGAAATAACTGATGCCCGTGGCAAGGTGCCATTCAAGTGGTTGAGTTCCTCCGGGAGGTAGGGGGTAATACGAGTGAGCACCCTCAAAATCCGACTATGGCCTTAGCCAAGCAGCCCTAGGTGACATAGTAAAGCTTTTTGGCACGATGTCATTAGGCACCACCCTATGTAATTTATTTGCTTCCACAACCCCTGCATGGCTCACGAGTGTCTGGTGGTAAATTTCTGAAGCCACATCAACCTCAATGTAGCATTCCTAGTTCCGAACACTTCAATCTGCATGCCACTATGTATGGCAGGTGTTACTGGGAAGGAGACTGACGAACAGCTACACATAGATAAAAACTCTCTAAAGGCTGTTATTGCGAAAACACTGCCCAACATCAACACACGCTAAATGATACAAGAATGTTGCTAATATGAAAGATTAATTCAGTCAGTAATTGAAGATGAAGATGGTTTTACTCAATAGCCTTATAAAAAATGGTAAAAGAAAGCTAATAAATTTGGAACTCATGTTTCAAATCTTGTCTGGAAAAAAATCATTATGTCTTCAAATATCTCACGCAGCCGCTAATCCTGTTCTACTTCATCACCTTCAGGTATGCTAGAGAAGTCTTTCTCGTCATTGGGCTCCAAAATGTAGTTGAGCAAAAGGAGTAGACCTAGGTGGCTGACAGGATGGCTCTTCTTTAAGTGTGGTGCATAGAAGAAAAAAGCATGCAAACATCTTCAACACTGTAATGAGCATTAACTGTTAGGGATGAAACATGAAAAACCCCAGGGAAAACATTTAGGTTTGGTGGAAATGTACAAAATACACAGAGACTAAAGACAGTGAAGGAAAATGAAAAATGCTTGTGTAAGCTTCTTCAGCAGTGCGTTTGTTGCCTGTAGACAACACCAGGTAGAACTTGGAAAGCGACCTTCACCCTGAGTTGACGTCAATTCTGCGTGCAATTGGTGCATATTGACACAAAGATGTGGGGCTCCCGCACCGCAGAACGGCGCGCGCAAAGGTCGGCGCTATGAAACACGAAGTGCGTAAGCTACACACTCTTGTTCTGGCCCCCTATTAAAAAGAAGCGTATATTTTGCAAGACTCCGTCTCCAATCTGCGTTACATTTTTCTGGTGGAGGTGCGGGGTACGTGCTACCACTCCCAGATCGAACACCGCCTACAAACCCAGTACGAAGTCCGGTCAAGCTGACTACTGTGCAAGTACGGACAAGCTGCCGACTTCAAAGACTGCCGCCTGAACATGAGCCTCTACGCAGTCAAGTAAGAAGGACGAATACATCGGTTCCATCTTCCTCGACCGCGCCGACCGAGGTCGTCCTCAACCAGCCACGAATCCCCACGTCCTTTCATGGGGACACCTTTGAGGATGTAGAGGACTGGCTCGATCACTTTGAGCGTGTTGCAGAATTCAACGGCTGGACTCCAGAGCGCAAGCTACCGAACGGCTACTTTGCCCTCAAGGACTATGTGTGGACATGGTTTGAGAATCGTGAAGCGGGGCCCTATCACATGGGACGAATTCTGACAACAGCTAATCGGCACATACGCCAGCTTCGATCACAAGGAGCGAGCTGAATCTGCAATTCAGGCGAGAGTACAGAGGCCGAATGAAAGCGTCGCAATGTTTCTCGAAGATATATGCCGACTTTTCCGACGCGCGGATCTATCCATGCCGGAAGAAAAGAAGCTCAGGAACTTGATGCGCAGTGTCAAGCAAGAGTTATTCGGTGCCCTAATATGCAACCCACCAAAGACTGTTGCAGAGTTTCTCGCGGAAGCCGTATCAATGGAAAAGGCACTGCAGCAGCGAACAAGGCAGAACCGCGACGTGTCGACCCTATCGCATGACTCTCTCGCAATACCCCTGGACAATACCGACGCCTTGCAGGAGCTCATTAGGTTTATCGTTCGAGAGTAGCTTCAAAATCTTCAGGTGGCTCCAGCATCGGTACAGCGGCTCGATCTGGCTGAGGTCGTCCGGGAGGAAATCAGGCAGTCAGTCGAAGTCCCAGAGTGAAGCGAGACACCACAGCACGAGGTACGGCAGCCACAACCTTGCATGTCGTATGCGGAAGCAACGTGGAGTTCGTATTTTTCGCGATGTGAGCGACGTCCCGGACTTTCATGGTGTGCACGCCGTTGAACAAGCAACTGGCGACTTCAGGCCTCGCCGCACGCCATTCATGGCTGAAACACGACCACCCCGCAAGAGCGACGTATGGCGCACCGCAGACCGGAGGCCCTTGTATTTTTATTGCGATGAAGCTGATCACCTCTACAGGGCGTGTCCTTACCGTCGAGCTGGGCTCCTTGGATTTTCACTGAATGCACCGTGCCCGTGCAATGGTGAACGCCCCCTGGAGTTTGAAGCATACCTCGCAGAGGCCAGGACCTTGTTTGCTCCACGATTTCTTAAACCCCGGTCACCGTCACCCGCCCGAAACTGGTCTTCCAGCCCCCTCCTCACATCGAGAGCAACGAGGCGTCGCTCACCCAGCCCTGCCTCCCAGGAAAACTAAGTCCAGCGACCTGCGCAGGTGAGGTTGCTGACGTTGCGAACGCTGAAGATCCTCCACTACGACGACCGCGATATGACGTAATTGAGATGCAGAGAAAGCAGTGTAGTTCCGTGTCAGTATCCTGCGACGTACGAGTTACCATAGATGACCACGAAGTCACGGCGTTAATCGACATGGGTGCAGACACGTCTGTCATGAGCCAGAATCTCGCGTGTATGCTGAACAAAGTTTCGACGCAATGGACCGGAACTCGGATTCGTACTGCAGGAGGGCATCTCATAACTCCAATGGGTCAGTGCACGGCACGAGTCAACATGCAGGGCTTCACGTACATCGGCGACTTCATCATTCTTCCTGAATGTCCAAAGGACCTTATACTCGGCATGGATTTCCTTGAGGCGAACAGTGCCATCATCGACCTGCAAGAGTCTAGAGTCAGCTTCACGACTACGCAAGCCATGGCGAACAGTAATGACAACGACCGTGACATCGCGCTTTGCGTAACTGACGATCACATCACGTTGCCACCCAAGAGTAGCGTGCTTACCCTTGTCCGATGCGACATGGAGGACGCCGCCGAAGGAATTACTGAGGCAAACATGCCCCTGCTTCTTGAGCGCCACATTTGTATAGCCAGAGGGCTTCTTCGGGTGCAAAACAAATGTTCAGTCATTTTGCTAACAAACTTTAGCAACAAGTATCGGCATGTACCGCGACGAACGAAATGGCTGAACTGAGCTCATTTCCTCGCGAAATCACTAACGTTACTGACATTGCCACATTGGAAACCGCATCGTCTCAGCAATCTGGGTTACCCAGCCTAAAAGAACGGATTCACTTTAACGCCGCTCTGCCAGACCATCAGAAAGACCGTCTACTGAGTCTTGTGAATGAATTTGTGGACTGTTTTTCAACGTCATCCAAAGTGCGGCGCACGTCCATCACAAAGCACCACATTATTACGAACGAGTCTGCACGTCCTGTCTGTCAGCATCCTTACAGAGGGTCTCCAGTGGAAAGGGAAGCGATCAAGCATCAGGTGAAAGAGATGCTCCAAGACGACGTGATCCAGCCATCCACCAGCCCGTGGGCCTCCCCTGCAGTGTTAGTCAGAAAGAAAGACAACACACTACGCTTCTGTGTAGATTACAGAAAGTTGAACCGTGTCACCAAGCGTGATGTTTATTCATTGCCACACATCGACGACGCAATGGATCGTCTACAACATGCCAAGTTTTTTTCTTTGTTGGATCTTAAATCAGGATATTGGCAAATCGAAGTTGATGAACAGGATCGTGAAAAAACAGCATTTGTGACACCTGATGGGCTTTATGAGTTCAGAGTTCTCCCCTTCGGTCTCTGTTCCTCACCTGCCACCTTTAATAGCACCAGTATACCGTGCTTGCTGAACTCAAACGGCAAACCTGCCTCGTATACTTGGACGATGTCGTCGTGTTCTCGAGCACGTTTGACGAACATCTCACATGACTCGAGAGTGTCCTCACTGCGATCCATACTGCCGGCCTCACCATCAAGCCTGAGAAATGGTACTTCAGGTTCCAAGAGCTCAAATTTTTTCTCCATGTCGTTGGTCCTCAAGGCGTCCGACCAGACCCCGACAAGTTAGCTGCCGTCGCTGAGTTTTCACCACCCACAGACAAGAAGGCTGTCCAACGCTTCCTTAGTTTGTGCGCATATTATGGGCGCTTCGTCAAGGGCTTCTCGAGAATTGCTGAGCCTCTGACAGGGCTTACATGCGACGATGCGCCTTTCATTTGGGCGGATGAGCAGCAGCAGTCTTTCAATGAATTGTGCGTTTGCAAGAGGCCCCGATACTTGCTCATTTCGACGAAGACGCTGACACTGAAATGCATACTGACTCCAGCAATGCGAGTCTCGGCACTTGTGCAGTGGCAAGCTGGTGCGGAACGCACCGTTGCTTATGCAAGCCGCAGTCTCACCAAGGCTGAGAAAAACTACTCAACTACTGAAAAGGAATGCTTAGCGGTTGTGTGGGCAATTGGCAAATTCTGACCCTACTTGTACGGTAAACCCTTTAACGCTGTCAGCGATCAACCACGCCCTGTGCTGGCTTGCCAACCTCAATAGATCCTTCAGGCAGACTAGCCCATTGGAGCCTGCGCTTACAAGAGTATGATATTACGGTTGTCTACTGATCTGGCAGGAAGCACAGTGACGCTGACTGTTTGTCACGTGCACCACTCTCTACGACCTCATCGGACCCTGACCATGACTTGCCATTTGTCGGCGTTATCGACGCCATAAAGATGGCTGAGCACCAGCGCGCTGACGCTGAGCTGCTGCCGCGGATCGAACACCTCCAAGGAGTTGAAGGTGTTTTACCCCGCTCGCTCGTGCGCGGCTTATCATCATACTACTTGTACAACAACGTCCTTTACAGGAAAAACTGCGGAAGCGGCCCCAATACGTACCTCCTTGTCGTGCCCTCGGCACTACGCCACGACATTTTGCGAGCCTGCCATGATGAGCCATGTGCGGGACACCTGGGATTTGCCAAGACTTTAGGCAAGGATACGACAGAAGTATTACTGGCCCCGGCTTTATTCCTCTGTGCAACTGTACATGAAGACCTGCCGCGACTGTCAGCGCCGCAAGAAAGCACCAGTTAAACCGACTGGCTTTCTCCATCCTGTGGACCTTCCTCAAGCACCGTTCCAACAAATAGAATGGATCTACTTGGACCGTTCCCAGTGACCTCTTCGCGCAACAGATGGATAGTCGTCGCTACCGACTACTTAACCCGGTACGCCGAAACTGAAGCTATTCCGCAAGCAAATTCATATGAAGTGGCCAAGTTCTTTGTACGCGACATCGTCCTACGACATGGTGCACCGTCTGTTCTCATCACTGACCGCGGTACAGCATTTACAGTGGAACTTATGCAGGATGTTCTCCAGCTGACGCATAGCTATCACCACAAGAGCACTGCATATCACCCTCAAACCAATGGATTAACGGAACGTCTGAACAGAACGCTGGCTGATTTGTTCTCCGTGTATGTCGACATAGAGCACAAGACATGGGACGCGATCTTACCCTATGTGACTTTCGTGTATAACACTGCTGTACAGGAGACTACACAGTTTACGCCATTCAAACTTGTATACGGGCGCCACGTCAGGTCAACACTTGACACCATGCTACCACTGGCTGATAATAGCCCTGACACCCTTCGATACAACTAGGGTCAACGCGACATCCATTACAATACCGGCGGCTGCGTGTGGGTCTGGATGCCTGTCCGCCGCCGTGGACTTTCAAAAAAGTTGATCCGCCGGTATTTTGGTCCTTACAAGGTTACACGCCACCTCTGTGACATGACCTACGAAGTGGTCCCCTACAGTTCTGACCCCAGTTCACTCTGTCGTCGTCCTCCCGCTGAAGTTGTTCACGTAGTGCGCATGAAACCATACTATGCGCATACGTGAATGCCGAGATGCACCTGAGGAGCTCCATTTCTTATGTCACTGAAATAACTTTTTGACGCGACCGAGACGGTCGCTTTTCTCATGGGAGGCAATTGACACAAAGATGTGGGGCTCCTGCACCGCAGGACGGCGCGCGCAAAGGTCGGTGCCACTAAAGACGATGAAGTGCGTAAGCTGCACGCTCTTGTTCTGGCCCGCCATTAAAGAGAAGCGTATATTCTGCAAGACTCCGTCTCCAATCTACGTTACCATATAGTCCTTGTCGGGTGTACAATTAAACTTTATATTGCATGTTTTACATATTACTCATCTGATGTCTTAGCAGCATAGGTTTTTCCTCTGCCTTTCTTGTAAAAAAATGTTTGGGAAGTACGCAAGTACATCTACTTTGATTTTTTTTGTGCATGGCACATGTGCTGTTGGCTTGGAACTGATTCACAATATTAACAGCCGTAGCGTTCAGGGCCCCATGTCGCTGAAAATCCAGCAGTGGTGTTGGTGACCTTTTTCATAAGAAAATTAATCCCAAACCATGCATCCCGATTCATGCAGGCCCTCCACGTGGCATATAGGCGTTACTGAACGAATTAAAATTCTCAAAGTAGAATGTGTGAAAAATTCATAAAGTATGACTTGCACACAACCTCGAGACATGATAGCGTTGGATTGTAATTTGAATATGCGAGAAAACATAATTCTGTTGTGCAGAAACTCAAACACAAACCCCTTTTCCAGCTGCCATTTCAGGTCTGTCTTAGGAGTGGCACACCCCAGAAAGCTCGCCTTCGTGCATAGCGTTTGCCACCAGCATTTCCAGGAAAACATTACAGAAGCATAAGCTGCAGCTGCCCGGAAGCGTGAGAAGCAGCCAGGGATCTTTTAATGCTATCGTGTTCCACTCTTAAAGGCACTCTTAAGTGTCCTCCAACCTTTTTTTTTTTTTTTTGCTGTTTGGGGACTGCCTTCTTAAAGGTGTTGCTTCGTTTCCTTTCTGCTGTAGGGCGAATGTAATATCTGCTTTGAACAACAGCAAAGCCACATTTTGATTGCACTTGATGCTGGCTGCACTAGTGCGGCATCTCTCCTGAACACTATCCAACAGTTCACTATGATGTTATCACTGAAATAGAACACACAAGACACCTTCGTGTACCACTTCATCTACCTCGAAGTAATATGCCATAGCTCTATGATCATATCCTTAACATCCACTACTTTCTTGGATTCATTTCAGATAGCTGGAATGTACAGACTAAAAAAGCTCGGAAGCGCTTGCGCTCTTTGGAGAATTTTGTATGAGCATTTTCAGGCTGTTCTGGTGACACTAAAAAATACTGGCTCTCCTGTAATCGAGAGTGGATGTAAGCACGAAATGGCTGCCAACAAAGCAGATTGATTGTAGATGATACTAGCCACAATCTTAAAATGGGTGTAGCGTACATTCCCAACGGCACACCCCACCCCACTGCACCACGCAACTGTACATTGGTCCATATGGAAGCAAGTTTCCTGTCAAAGACAGAACCCCATTGCAAGTCTCGTCTCGGTCCACCAGATGCGCCGTGGACCTCGCGGACTGCTGGCATTGAAAAGAGCACAAGCAACTGTGTCTCAGTGCCAAAAAATGACAATCAAGTGTACAGTGCCTTGTATCTGCCTCTGAACGTCGCTATTAGAAGTGACCAATAAAACTTCAGCGTACTAGAAGTTACAGCTTGAGTGATATTGTGAGCAAATATTTAGAACTCAGAAGCAATATTTTTTGTAACATGTTTGGGAAGTAACTAGCATATGTATTGCAGTCTTGACTGTTTGCCCGGATGAGCTGGTTTGAGTGACAGGATAATGACTCTGGCTTTCGGTTCATTGAAGGTGGCTGACAACAGGAGCTAAAAGCATTTCATGCTTAAAATGTCTGCAGCAGCGGCACTGTTCGTTTAGTCAAGGACCTCATTTCATGGCCCTCATTCTGACACCTTCGAACACTGTTTCTGCCTTTGTAACGCTTCCTAGAATTTATCCTTCAAATTCTTATGTGAAAGAACCATGCATCAATTTTGGCGTATTTCTCAAACTGTACGAGCAGAATTGCTGCTGATTTCATAAATACAACCTATAAATCAATACAGCAGAATTGTTAGTTGAAATATGTAATCCAAATCAAGGAGCCATTCTCAAGACGATGTTCCCGCTGGCACTGATGCGTGGCATTCCTGGCGTTGGTGAAACCTTTATTCTACATGATAAAGCATGAAACATTCACACGTGCTTTTCTTTCCTTCTTTTTTGAGCTTTGCTGTTTCAAGGAGCTTTGCCCTTTGAGTGGCAGCAGCCTGATTGACATAGCTTCTGACTCGCATATTTAACATTTTTGCACAGATTGGTCAAGGAGTAGCCAGATTTTGAGAAGTACATCTTTAGCAGAGTCTATAGGTGCTGGCTTTTGGTGTGGAGAGACAAGCAGCTTCATAGCTTCCCTCCTGTCTCTTGTCATTGTGTCAGCAAACTGAAATGAAAACTCTCGAAACAGTATATTTGCTAATGAGGAATCTTTGCAAGGCACATTGTGAAGCGCATGCCGATGAATTGCTTCAACCTTTTACATTAAACAAATTATGCCATGTGCTGTCGAGAGGCAAATAAAGCTGTTCGCTTTAAAAATTAACAATAATATCCGCAGTTTGTGAAGTGATTGAGATATTGTTACCCAGTACCTTCAACAAAGATGTTATGGGAAACAGTGCAAGGAACTAGCATACTTACACTAATTGCAGGTATTTGGCAGAGTTGTATGGGAGACAAGATAGCCAACCAATTTTCCTCTAATGCATGTGAGCTTTGTCATCCTCATGGTGTAATGTAATCGTTTCAGGTAGCGGATAAAGAATGTGTGGCAACATGAAATGGCCTTTGACGACACAAGCGAGTAGTGGATGCCACACTTCAGTTCTAATTAAAGTTACATCAGCACAGAGCATGTATGCTACGACCAAGTTGGGTCCATACTTTGGATTACTGTGTACAGTGTCACTCTCTTCTGCATTGCAGAAGATGGAAGCCAGTGTTTCTTTGCTGTTGCCATTTCAATTTAGTATATTTTCATGTTTTCATGCTCTGCAAAATACAGCCAGAGGTTGCACGGTCTTGAAATGAAGACTACTTTTTGTGTTTTCAAGATAAAGTTTTAGCTATAATAAACGGAATTTCCAAAAAACAAATTTTATGTTTGGCCTGCCTTCTTTTGGGTGATCAAACATGGGAGCCATTGAGGCATCATGGCTCATACGTGCTCCATTTATGCTTGAGAGGTGTGTGCACAATGCTCCTTGCATGTTGAAAAAAAAAAAAAAAAATGGAGACCACCCATAATTGGTGTTGGTTTGCTTTCTTAGCCACAAGTGTTATCTGAAAATATAGCTGGTTTTTGTTACTCTTTCTGGCGGTGCGTTTTAGATGCATAAAAATTATGATGGATGTGCATGTTCAGTGTGATTGCAGGAACGAGAAACTTTACTAGAAGATCCTTTGCAAGAGATGCAAGTGCTTGCCCATTTCATGAAAAAAAAAAGGCTTTGTTTTCATTGTATACAGTAAGCTAAGGGTCAGGCGGACTTGATCACAAAAGCAAAGAGAGAAATTGGTTGACAGAGAAATGCAAAGCCTGCTGACCACATCGTAACTGTCTAGCGCATAGACAACACCTGCACGTTGGCCAACAGCATGGGAAAGGAGAAGGGATGGAAAGATGAAAGAGATTGCCATGAAGCACATGTGGTGAAAAGGAGAATGAAGCAAGAATTGGTAGCATTCAGAAAAAGCTAGATATTCTAGAGAAAACTGAAACATTGGACAAATAATAGCAACCTTTATTAAGTCTTACTGCCGTATTCAGCAATACATCTTGAAGCTCATGCTTGACTTGATATAAATGACGTATGGTGTGAATGTGCCCAAGATGCTCATTGCATTGCTTATGGTGTGTTCACGACAGGCGTCATTTAAATCGAGTCAAGCATGGGCTTCAAGTTAAGATGCATTTCTGAATACAGGGGTTAGTGTTATGGCATGGTGAGGCTCTCTGGAATGAAGACTTCATGAACTAGAGAATAGATGTGCCCGTGAGAACCTACTTTTACGTATTATCGCAGATATCTGAATCACAGGAGCAGTCTGAAGCATGTGGTAGGTTTGTGAAGAATTTCTGAGAAACCTGCATGGGTTTTCTCTGTAACAGTTTGCTACAATCGGGTGTATGACTCATTTTACATTTCCTGATCACCTTGCATATTTCCGCACAATGCTTTCGTCATTACTGTTCAGATTCATTACTATTCAGTGGTTCTTGTTTAACAAAATGGAGTCATGAGAAAAGAAGGAAAAAGGGAATTTTTAGGCACTGAAAAGGCAATACAGGCATGAATGTCAAAAGAGGCACTTGTAGACAGGATAAATGCAAGATTACCTAGTTTACATGGCCATAGTTTGTGCTTACAAAGAAGGCAGAAGAAGGATGCGAGGAAAAAATAAGCATTTCGTCTGAGGTTCCTCTCATTATGAAGCTGTTTACAATGATGAGAGCTAAATACAAAAAGTGTGGTCCTAATGAACGGACACGTTCTCCCAGTTGCAATTCATAGTTTAAGTAAGATTTTGAGGGACTTCAATCGCACCTCAAAAAGAAGTCCATGATCAATAAACAGTGCAGAAAGCCAGTATAACAGTTTTCATTGACAGTGAGTTGGCCCTAGGATATGATCCAGTTTGCATCTTCAATAAAATGGCTATTGATTGGCTACTATTGATCTGTACAATAAGCGCAGCACGCATACAGAACAGCACACAGTCCCATTTATGCCTTGGGCCTCACTTATACCATGTTAAAATTGTGGAAATACAACAGATTCATAAAACCAGCTCTCTTTATCACCTTATCTTAGGGAGGGACTTGTCGATGTTACAGTGCAGAGCACGAACATTTCCTTAGGAGAAGGCTTCCAGTTATTTATGTATATGGCAGAGGTTCATTACCTCTTGAAAACTGTTCTGCATAACACTCGTGCTTCTTCACACATCTGTCACGATCCATCAAATACGGGATAAGTTGGGTGCTGCAGATAAATGGTTCCTGCAGAGCCTAAAGCTACAGCATCAATAGGTAGCTAAATTTTCATTCTTGATGTTTGGTCCAGTTCTCGGAAACATACACATAGAACTGAAACTGTTCAATCTGAATACCAATATTAAATGTGTTATTTTGGGGCTTCAATGATTTGCTGAAGTTGATGGAAAGTGAAGGACTGTATAGAAAAAATGGCTGTAAGGTCAACTATCATCTGCGCATAACCTTTCAGATACTGCACTAAATATAATCTAAAACACATGAAAAGTTTTTATAGAACAAAGTACAGCCACACTGGATTACGCTGGCATCATTATCATATGTCACTGGTGTGGCACTTCACAATGTGGGAACCACCATGGCTCGTACAATGCTCCGAAGGATACATTGCAATAGCGCAACTATGCTCAATGGCATTTGAACTGTTCCTTGCAATTTACAACTTCTTGCCATGCACTTATTCATTTATGACTTGGATGGTCGTGAAGCCTAAGTGCTTTTCTACCTAGCAATACTGCAAGCTTGTCTGCTGACACTAGCTGCACAAAAGAGCAACAGTAGCTTGTGCTCCAGCAGAACTTGAGGGCGGATTACAAGTTCTTGCCACACTATAGATGAGAAATATGAACATACTCCTAAGCTTCAATATCTTAGCTGGTGTAAAGCTGCAATACAGGTACTGCACTCCCTTAATTGCACTGCTTACAGCTGTCAAACTATACCTCTGGTGCTATGCACATTTTGGGGATGGCAAGAAGTTCCACTAGACAAGGTATCAACCACACAGGCATCTAAAACATTGAGTTAAGGGTGTTTAAGACTGACTAAACACAATTTGCCACTTGGCTTGGATCTCGATTCCTTTCCCCTCTAGTGTCATTGACTGAAGAACCACAACACTGAGGAGTAAAGTAGCAATGCTTTGTTGTTTTGCCAGTTTACTAATAGCAAGAAACTACGCTCTAGCACTGTAGCATAATGAAAGAACAAAAGGTCAAGTATATTGAGCAAGCTTGATCAACCAGCTCTCCAGTAGTCTGGGCCCCACGTCAGAGGGTATCGTCGTATGGTGTCATGACTACAAAAGTGCATGAAGCCTACTAGAGGCTGCAGTTTCAGTAGAAGGTAGGGGATAACCCCTAATTAAGGGTAAGCCTTTGCTTTTGACAATGATCGGCCAAATTTAATCACGATTTCCCACTTCTCCGCCGCTGCAGAAATGCCATCGTCCTTTTAAGATTGGCCACATTAAAAAACGTACGTACGTACAGTCCTATACACTGCGGCTGGTCGCGTCGCAATCCCGTGTTTCTCTGGTTTTACGCCCGCGCAATACGTATGTAGTACTCAACAATCGGTTTGCTCTGGCGCAGTTAGAAGACGATCGTCGTCGTGCTCTTTGAGCATAACAAACGCGTCACACACGCACACACACAACTCGATTGTGCAACACGCGCTGTTCCACCTTGTATCGCTTCGTTCGTGGTCGTGCTGTTTGCGCGAACAAACGCGTCACACACGCAACTCGATTGCTCTGCGCACACTAAACGCCAAAACGCGATGTTCCACCTTCGTTCGTGGTCGTGCTATTTTGCGCATACACCTTCGTCACACACACACAGCTTCGATTGCCGTAAAGCGCTGTTCCACCTTGTATCGCTTCGTTCGTGGTCGTGCTGCTTGCGTGCACCCTGTCGCCATAGAATAAAGACTAAAAACCCTGCGCTAGCGCATACTTCTATGGGCCTCGCGCGCGCGCGCATGGGGACTAGGGCGTTTCAGGAGCTAGGCGCGTTTTTTGCACGACAACTAGGGACCTAGGCTCCCCTAGGGCGAAAAGTTACCTAGATACATAGTTCCCTTTGGTGCCGCGGGGGCGGCACTGCAGTCGACCGGCTGCACAGGCGAGCGAATGTAAATGCGCCACCGGGGGCACCAGTCCGCAAACGCTGCACAGTCTGGTTGACGGAAATGGGCTCACAAACGAAGTGGGCCGCCAGTCAAGGCTGCTACCATAGCCGAATACTGTTTGAGTACTTGCCGAAGCCATCGCCGACAATATCCTTGGACCAAAGTTTGCCGAGGGAGTGGAACGAGTGGAACCACAGGAGGCGCTGTTGGAGCTAACCATTGTCTAACCTTCAATCACCACATGTCACCACCACCACCAACCACAGGTGTAACTCCCGCCAATGGGTGAATGGATGGATGGATGGCGGCTACATGATGATGATGATGAATCCTCAACAAATGGCACAAACCCACTGTGGGGGATAGGCCACGAATCGGGTGGTAATATGATTCAATAGATAAAATAAATTGGATAATACCCTTTGTAACGGGCGGCGGCTGGCGCCACCTAGCCTTTTGCTCCCCCTCCTATTTTTTTTTCTTTATATCCCCTTCTCTTTAAACTAGTTTTCCCTCCGCTCCTCTCCCCAAAATAAATATCTAAGATAGTATAGAAAACATTAGCTCCCGATGTATGGTATTATCTCTCCCTTCCTCTAGCCTCCCCTTCGATTCTGCCACTCATTTCTCGTCTATTTGCCCTCGTTCCCCGAGAAAACCTAATGCCCCTTCCATATCTGTCACTGTTCCCTCAGCCAGAGTCGGGCGAAGGTCTGTGCATCTCAGCACTATATGCTCTGTAGTCTCAATTTTGGCTCCGCAAGCTGTGCACAAAAGGTCCACGTCTTCAAATTTAGCCCTGTATGTTTTCGTTCTCAAAACCCCCGTCCTAGCTTCGAATAATAGTGAGCTGCCCCGCGAGTTATCAAATAAGAGCTCTCTCTTTATCTCCTGTTTTTGTGTCCTATACAGAGATAGCACTGGCCTTCCGAGCATTCTTTCTTCCCACATTTTTCTTTCCGTCTCCTTCACCTCCTTTCCCACACTAGAACCACGTTGGACCCCTTCCCTCGGCTGTAGGTATCTAATCCTCAGCTTCCGAGTTCAATTAATGATGATGATGATGACCAAGACGCTCCACTGCAGGCTGCAGGTAGGGTAAGCGAAAGCACGGCCTTGGAGATTTTTGCTGGCGCTCAGGCACATAACCAGGATTATTATATTTGGGGGGGAGAGGGGGGGCACCGAAGGTAACCTTTCTATGCAATAGAGGGGGGAGGGGTTATACCTTTACTAGTACAATTGTGAATAATGCCCACCATGTGCCATAAAGACGCGTAAACCCGCAAAAGAGAAATGAAATAAGGCGTACCTGTGAGTTCTGCCGCTTAATTTGGGGAGGGTGGGGGGGCCGCCTCCCCCCCCCTCCTGGCTACGTACCTGCTGGCGCTACTGCCATCCAGTAGGACCATAATCTCTTTTATAGAGGAGGTTATGGTAGTACAACACCAAACTCTATGGAGAAGTGCCAACGCAGTTGTCAGTTGTAACGAATCACAGTAGGCTGGCCCAGAATACTGATTTATAATTCTGGATATTAATCTATAACATTCTGTGAGTGGCGTCATGGCTGTTCCATGGACACCCGGCGCGTTTCCTATTTGCCAAACACGTGGAAAAATATGTCATTCGGGTTCCACAATCTTTCTAAGGAGGTTGCATATTGCACCTTCCTCGGCTGATGCATTACGAAAAAGCATGGCCTTTGAGATTGGTGTTTGTGCAAATGAATTGTTCCTTTTTTTTGCTTACACAAATGTTAAAGCCAACGTTATTCAAACCAAGCGCTAACAATATAATATGTTAGAGAAGTAAAGCAATGACACAAATGTTTCGATGTAGGCAATGATGTAGGTGAGGCGTCCGTTTCAATGCGACACAGCCATCAAGCATCGTTATTACGCTTACCGCTTCTGGCTGTCGTTCAGTCGTCACTGCTTATGACCACAGTGGTAGCATCGTGCAAGACCTACCGCACAATGCGTGATCATGCTTAGCAGAGCACCATAGCCATAAAGTATCTAGATTGACAAGTTCCTCCTCTCCTACCAAGCTTTCCCTAGCGGCTCGCGTAGGCCACCATGTTCTTCCTAACGCTCTTTTTCTTCCTACCGCATTTTTTCCCCTCGCCCTTTAACGCGCATTTCGGTGGCGGCTGCTGTGGCTGCTGCAGCAGCAGGCAGCAAGAAGCGTACGGAAAGGTGTACATGCGCTGCCATCCAGCAAGCAGCAACAGATATACAGGTCACCTTTGCTGAAAATCTGTAGCCGACACAACTGCACAAGCAAGAAAACAAGCGTGCTAGTGCTTGTTTTCTTCTGCACCATTTCCTGCACCATGTCCTTCCTTTCTTCCATCAGTTCCTGCAGAGATAAATGGTGCAAAATACTAATAACCAACTGCACCAACTCCCCTGTGCAAATTCTAGTAGCTGAGTTTGCAGTGCAAATTTCCAATCTGTATCAGCAGAGACTCGAGCAGGAGTCTGGTTGTCATGTTTCTTTGAGCAATGATTGCACTGTGTACATGCTCAGCAAGTGCGTTGGACACGTGGCAATCATTTTGAACATCACATTTGTGCTCTTTGAGTGAAGTTTCCAGTCTTACCAATGTAACAGAAATTGCAGTCTTTGCATGGAACCTTATAGATTACTCCTGGGAACTTGTGTTCATCTAAGAGATCCTTCACATTGAAACCTGGTTGCAGAGCTTGTTGGATGGCACATGCGCAATGCGTAAGTCATATTTTGAAAATATGTATGACAGTGCTTCGCTGACACCAGGCATGTAGGGAATGCTGGCCAGTTTTTGATAAACTCATTTTTGTGCTGGTTCAGTATTCAGCACCTGTTTTTCGATTCTGCCCACGAAGTCAGCCGAACAGCCATTCTTTGACAGCTCTTGGTGTATTGTGAAAAGCTCTCTTTCGAGTTCATCTTCATGAGAGCATAAGTGGGTGGCATGAAGAATCAAAGACAACACAACAGATGTCTTCTGCCCGATTGAGTGGCAGGACGCAAAGTGGAGGTAGCAACCGGTATGGGTCATTTTCCGATACACGGAGAAAGACAGGCCGCCATTAGAACGACTCACAAGTACGTTGAGAAAAGGCAACTGCCTCTTCTGTTCTGGTTTCACAGTGAATTGTATGACATGGTTGTATGGCATTGAGGCCTTGCAGCAACTGGTTGATGTTCTTCTGCAGGATACAAAAGCAGTCATCCACATAATGGAGAAAGACTTTTGGACAGGTTTGAACTCTGTCAGAACTTTTTGCTCCAGTGCCTACATCACACTGATTTCGATGCCCCCATAGCAGTCCCTTGTTATTGCTTGTATATCTTTAGAGTTGTAGGTAAAGTACGTATTACTTAAACAAAACTGGGGCAGTTTTCACAGCTCAGAAGGATCCAGTGGTGTCCACTCAGCAAGGGTGGCATTCTTTGAACGAGCTTTCTTGCATGTCTTGATGACCAAGTCAACGGGAACACTTGTAAATAGTGAGGTTGCGTCAAACGACACCATCACATCGTCACCACTGAGATGAAGGTAACGCAGTTTCCACAAATGCTGAAGGATTCTCAACATGCGTTGAGGTGCAGCCAGCTACTAGGCTCAGTACCTGGTGCAGATATCTGGATAGTTTCTAAAATGGTGAACGAGTGAAGTCCGCCATTGGTCGCCATTGGCCTGTTTTGTGCACCTTTGGGATACTATAGATTGCAAGGGCTGAATCATTTGTGCATAAGAAATGACAGTATACTTTGTTGTACAGAGGGCAGGCCAGCGGGAAGACACATGACAGCACCTTTTCCAGTTGGCTTTGAATGCCGCTTGTGGGACCCTTAGTTACTACGGTGTACGATTCTCCGTTCTCGAGTAAGTCGTGCATTTTTTCGTTGTATGTGCACACACAGTTCCCGTAGAAAGCATGCATAAGTATGCATGTACACTGGGTGTCCCAGCAAACATGGTGCAAGTTCAAAAAAAGAAAGGGAACACTTCAGCATGGACGAAACCATGTTCATTTGGTTAGAAACCTCCTGAAAAAGCCTCCAGTATATTTGTGTTCATAATAATTGAGTAATCAATTAAAATATACTAACTTTATGGCAATGTTAATAAGAGGTTTGTAGAGCACATCTAAAAACATTGCCATTTCTGACGGGGTACCATGTATATATTTTTTAGTTTGAAAGAAAGCCACTGAAAGCTTTTAAAAAAGCCACCATGGCCCGCACCTTATGTACGCAAAGGTGGTGTCCTTTTTTATATGCTGAAGAATGAGCAGTGCAAAGTGATGTTTCCAAATGTGCTTTGCAAGTGACCTTGTATTAACATTGTGGCCATGGACATTACTAATCAGTAGTTAATCCCTGTTAGCCACATAGAACACAAAAAATACTGGCAGCTTTTTTAGGTTGCTAGCAATGTATGGCGGTTTCATTCGTGCTGAAAACTTAATTTTTTAAAAACTTTCTGTATGCTAGCTGGGACATCCAGTGTAGGCACATACACCTTTGCATTGTACGAGGGCAAGCCGAAATCATCCATACTCCTGTTCTTTAAAAAATTTATGCTACACTATCTCATCAGCACTTAGTGTGTGGGGTTCTTGACTTTACACTCACTACTCTTCAATTTTGGACATGATAGATTGCTTCGGATTTGACAGCTGTAGAAGACACAAGTATTTATTTTAACTGCACCAAAGGAGAGCAGGCGGTGATCAGAAGTTTGTTGTCTAAATCCCTGGCAAACATGGCCCGGTGCTGTAAATAGCAATTGATGGGCGACTTTTTGATGAAAACATTATGGAGCACATCCAGTGAAGCACAGTGTGGCGTGTTTCTTCGTTTTTGGCACTTTCTGATAAGGACATGAAGTGTGCTCCAATGAAGCTGTTGAGAAGACAGTGACAAATTGGCTGGTGCTCGCTCACTCCTTCAGCACGGCGGCTTCCACCTTGGCTGCCACATACTGCTGTGTAATTTAGAGCACAGCCCACAACAGTTCTTAGCGAAAAAGCCTTTGCCATACTTCTCAGACAACAGAAAACAAATAGCTGCACACTCCTTTGGTGCAGTCAAGTGAGGAAGCCACTGTTTCTTGCACAGCAGTCAAAACTTAATGCATGTAGCATGTCATAAGAGACGCCAACACTGTATGGCGAACATTGATAAGAAATCATGGCAAACGGAGAAGAAATGTGCAGGGTTTTTTTACACACCTTTGTATGAAAACACCCTAAATAAGTAATTTGTTTACAAATGGCAAAGTCACAGTGTAAGAAATGAAAATCTTGTTTGCAAGCACCTCCAACTAGACTTAAATGCAGAAACTATGCGCAGCCACGCCTAGTTGATTTAAGCTTCCACTGAGACATATGGTACTAACATTGTTGCACTGAAAGTGTTGCAACCTTATAGATATCATACACCCAGAAAAAAAAACTACTAACTTACTCAAAATAATAAAAGCTTTATGTAGCATGTCTAAACAGAAAAAGAGTGACGGAAATGTGTTTGAAACATAATTATCTGTTCTTTCCTCGAAAACACAGGTCAGCTGTCAATTGTTACACAGTTACAATACAGCCTTCACTTCTCTCCCAAATCACCCCTGGGGGATGCGAAATGGCAATTCTATAATATTCTACAAGTCGAATACTTGGAGCTTAGCTTCGTTGTCTGATATAAAGCCACCATGTTCCAATGTGCTGACCTTTATTGGGCAGCTGGTTTGGCTCTATGCACAGCACTTCACTATACCCATACACTCAAATTGGTGTTGTGGCCTCTCCCAGTAGAACTTGCCAATAAATATCATGTCTCTTGAGGAATCCATGGGTTGAATGAAGCACAGCTACGCTGCTTTATCAAGAATCCCCAAGTACTCATTGTAGAAAACTTATAGGGGTGAAATCTAACAACATGCATACATGGATAATAACATATTCAGGACCACCAGGCATCCACCGAAGTAATAGGGAGTGCAGAGTTTATTACGACAATCTTGGTGACCTTGCTTGCCAAGCTGATTACAGCAATCATTCCTGCCACATAGTATCCACGTAAGTGGCTGTTGCTTTTCAAATATTTTAAATGCACGTAACCTAACTGAGATCGGCAAATTCCAAGAGAAATCTTTTAAACTTCGGCATGATAAACTAGTCATGGAGAACAGAACTTACAAGTATGATAACACTGCAAATGGAGTCATATCAACGTCACAGCTACCATCACTCACTACTGCAAAAACAGATAGCATCCTTGTACCATTTGTTTATACTAACATAAGAAGCTTGCCACCCAAACGCAAAGCATGTTGCAGCCTCACTGATTCTTCTGATTGCAAACTTCTCATACTAAGAGAAACATAGCTGAATTCAGCCGTCGATAACACAGCTTAATTCATTACTCCCCGATTTTGATATATTTAGGTGGGATTGTGTAGAAAAATGTGGAGGAGGTGTCCTGATATGATAGCTTCCCATCACAGTGTTTGTTGCTCCGTTGCTGATATCACTTCACCTCTATAAATTTTATTAGTTTTGTGCAGTTCTTCCTACCCACAAATTCTTATTGGTGTATGCTCTCGACCCCCTGACACCAGATGCTCCCTTCATTATTCACTTCCATAGGGCACACAGCAATCTGTTACATCATTAAGTCATGTGCAACTACTCCTCTTAGGTGTCTAACCTTCCTGGTATAACATTGTCCAAACAAGCCATAACACTGTCCAAGAAAAACATCAAAAGTAATTTTCTTAACACATGCCTCACCTTAAGTTTGATGCAGCTAGCATGTACCCCAATGCGAGAAAACAAACAGTGTTCTAACATACTCAACCTTATCTTAACATCCCATCCTGACAGTGTTTCTTCTGTAACACGTACATCTACCAGAACTGAGTGATCACTCAGTACTGCATGCATAATTATCCTGACAACTACCTCAGAGCAAAAAAAGAAAAAGAAGCCAAATTATACTTTACAATAAAGGTGATTACATGAATATTAACAATGCACTAATCAATTTTACAGCTGGTATATTATATAGTTCCCAAAGCGCACAGTAGACACCAACTGGATGCATTTTAAAACTGAAATTATCGAACTCGCTAAGACTTACATACCAGTCTAGCACCTTAACCTAGCGACTTTTGCTCCCATGGTTCAACAACACATTAAAATGACTAAACAATAAAAGATTATTTCCCAAAGCCAAACATACCAATACTGCTCCTACCTGGGAAGAATATCACACCAGCAAAAAGGCATTTGATTCTTTGGCTGCAACAGCTAAACAAATCTTTTGCTCAACAACACTCCCTAGCATGCTGCAAAACAATCCCAAGCAATTCTGGACATACATTAACCCAAATAACTATAAACCTTTATTATTACAGGATGACAATAACCGTGTCCCTGACCATAAAGTATCTGAAGTACTAAACTCTGTCTTCTCTTCTGTGCTCACTTCTGAACCTAACACTGACCTCCCAGACTGTCCTTACCTCAACCACCCAACCATGCCAGACATAACGCTTGAGGTATACGGTATCACCAAACTAATAGAGTCCTTCATATTAACATCCATGGCAGGCGTCGATGGAATCAATTCCAAAATGCTTAAGAACACAGTGCACATCTCTAGTGTACTTTTGTGTCCTATCTTGCAGCAATCATTATCATCTGGAGTGGTGCCGCAAGACTGGAAAATAGGCAAGATAGTTTCAGTGCCAAAAAAATGGTCATCGTCATTGTGCCACAATCACCGGGCAATTTCCCTCACCAGTGTTTGCTCCAAACTAATAGAGTATGTAATCTATTCCCATATTGTCGGATATCTAACATCCGCAAATTTTTTTAATCCTCATCAACATGGTTTTCAGAAAGGCATGTCTTGTGGGACTCAACCAGTTCTCTTTGTTAATGATATTATCTCACATCTTGATCAAAACGTTCCCATAAATGCCCTCTTTGATGGCTGGTGCACTGTGACATGCGTGAAGATGATCGCGTGACGTAAGGTGGGTGGCTTAGTAAGCTGTAAAAAAATTTGTGATAAAGAGCGAGCTTGGCGATGCGACAACGAAAAGCAAGAGATGTCAAGCTAGATTGTGCCTTTAAGTGTGAAATGCTGATGTTATATGAATATGAAGAATGGATGAATCTAGTCGCACAATTCTGAACTGAGTCGAGTGCATTGATGATATATGTTTGATGAGGGTTCCAGATGGCGGCGGCATATTCCAGTTGTGGTCTGACAAATGATTTGTATGCGAGTATTTTGACGTGCTGTGGAGCATGACAAAGGTGACGCCTCATGAATTCAAAGGTCTTGTTTGCTGACGAAATTACGTTAGTCGCATGCGCATTCCAGAAATGGTCGTGGGACAGGGTTATGACTAAGTACTTATAGGCTAGAACTGATTCTACTGGCATGTTTGCAATTGTGTAAGTAGAGCGATAAGGATTACAACGGCGGAAAATTGAAACAAGTTTGCACTTTTTAGGGTTCAAGGCCATTTGCCAACGGTTACACCAGTCCTGCACATTATTAAGGCCATTTTGGAGAGATGCTTGGTCAGAGATGTTAGTCACAGTACGATAAATCACACAGTCATCAGCAAACATGCAAATAGGACAAGACACATGCAGCGGAAGATTGTTAATGTATATTAGGAAAAAGAAGCGATCCTAAGACCTTGAGCCTTGAGGGACACCTGAAGTGACTGGGAGGGGTTCGGAGGAGAAGTTATTGACAAGGACGAACTGGGAACGATTAATACGGAATTCTTTTATCCATTGTACTACATGAGGATCCAAGTTCAATCTGGATCATTTCATTAGCAAGCAGTTATGAGGCACTTTGTCAAAAGCTTTAGAGTAGTCTGGAAAGATGGCATCGGTTTGAACGTTGTTATCAAGATTAACATGGAGACCATTAAGGAAGATAGCTAGTTGTGTTTCACATGAAAGCCCTTTATGAAAACCATGTTGAGAAGGATTAAAAAAGTTTACAGAGTCTAAAAAGTTCATGATATGCGAGTATATGACATCTTCCATGGTTTTGCAAGGAACACTAGTTAATGAAATGGGGCGGTAGTTTAAGGGGGAGTCTTTGTTACCTGCTTTGAACACTGGAACGACCTTTCCCACTTTCCAGTCATACCGTAAAGCACCTATAGACAATGATTGCGAGAACAACAGAGTGAAACATGCCGCAGATATATGCTTAGTATTCATTAGCATCTTTGAGTTAATTTCGTCTACACCAGAAAAAGTACATAATTTGTTTCTTTCAATGATCGATAGTATACCATCTATCGAAAATACAATGGGTGGCATATTCGATGTTATGTTAGTAGGTAGTGGAAAGTCTGAAGTGGTAGTTTCTTTTGTAAACACGGAAAAAAATGCTGTGTTGAATATATCAGCGCACTCTGCGTCCGTGTCACCAGCTGCATTCCTCACGCTGATAGTACAAGCTTTTGGGGATTTAAAATGCGCCAGAACTGCCGAAGATTTCGCGTAAGTAGCTGGGGTAAGTCGACGTTATAGAAAGGTTTTTTAGCAGTGCGAACGGCACTCAGGTAAGCGTTCTCTGCCATGTAGTATTTTGACCATGCCACGGTGATTCCAAGACGAGTGGCTAGCCGGAAGCGACATTTCTTTGGGTTTTCAAGCTTTTTTAGAGCTCTGGTGAACCATGGCTTATTTTGATTGGTGTGCATAGTTATTCTTGGTATATGCTTATTTACGAGTTCATTAATTTTGTTTTTAAATAATGTCCAGTTTTCTTGAGGCGAATGCACATGGAATAATGTCTCAAACGTTGAAAAGAAGTCGCCTAACTTGTAATTAATAGCTTCCTAGTTCCCTTTGTCATATAGGCATATAGTTTTGTTGGATGTTTGTTGTCGCATGGGTTGAAAGGTGAAGGTGGCATGGATTACTTTATGATCACTTACCTCACGGAGGTAAGTTATGGATGATAGACTGTCAGGATGACTGCAGAGTATAAGGTCGAGTACATTACATGTGTCCTTTGTAACTCGCGTAGGCTCTAGCACAAGTTGAGTTAGACTGAAATTAAGACACACATTAACAAATTCTTTAGTAGCATCATTGCCTATGATTAAAGCACGATTGTTAGTCCAGTTGATTTGCGGAAAATTAATGTCAGCAAAAAGCAGATCTCTGCGTTAGGGTGTTTTTCACTAAATTCACTCAAGATGTTAAGTTTATGCAAAAAATCAGGAGTGTTATGTGGTAGTCTGTAACAAACACCCAAGAGAACAGTCTGCGGAGATGTGCGGCAGATTAGCCATGTTGTTTCCAAATCAGTCTCAATGGTTGCAAGCGTGCACGATAAATGGTGATGCGTAGCGATTCGCACACTACCACCTCGTGAGATTTCACAGTCTTTCCGGTAAAGGCAGAAATTCGGCAAGTCAGCAAGAACCTCAGTATCGGTAACATCGTCAGTCAGCCAGATTTAAGTTATCAGCAAATTACTGTTAGACGACAACACAATGCTAGACAGAATATCGCGTTTAGGAAGGAAGCTGCATGCATTGGCAAAGATTACAGAAAAGTAAAGGTTAGCTCTTGTCAATACCGCAGGGCAAGGGGCTTTCCCGCATCGGGTTGGCTGCTATTGCAATTCTTTCCCACCCTGTGTGCGTTCTTCAAAAACATAGTGCTTATTACCCATGAACAGGGTTTTAAAGCGCAGGGAGTAAGGTGCCGATTTGCTTTTTGCGAATGAAACAAAGTGTCTGCAGGCAAATTGTATAGGACGTGTAAAATCCTCGCCAATGCTGAAGTTTGTCCTTTAAATTTACAGCCGTTAGAAAGAACAAGATCTTTTGTTTTATGAAAGGTGAACTTCACTATTATGGGGTGGTTATGATTAGCTGCACGATTGCCCAAGCGGTGCGTGCACTCTATTTCTTTTGGGTCAAGCGTGATGCTAAAATGTTTGCGACAGTGGTCAATGATTACATCCTCAGATTGCGCGAATGACTCTGACCCTGAAGACTCATCAATACCATAAAAAATTACTATTGTTGCGCCGAGAATGGTTCTCGGCATCATCAAGACGCGCTTCCAGCCTCTGTATTGCGTGTGCTGCGCGGGCAGCATCACTCTTCACGCTTTCTATATCAGAACGCAAGGGGGCTAGGTTTTGGCAGTGGGTCTCCAGGTTAGTCATGCGCATGCTCAAATCGGATATTGCTTTGTCAGTTGTTAGTAACTGAGACTTGAAGCCTTGAATCTCGGTGACCAGTTGGAATTGACCTGCGGATAGACTCTTAAGTTCCTTTAGTACGGCTTGACTATTAGGCCCAGGGTTACTGTCGATGTCACCCGCCAGCAACAATAAAGAGCGAATAACATCGCAACACTGAACAATGGAAAGGCAGCAATGCTCGGAAAACTGCTTATCTTCATTCCTTCTTTTCTCAAACAGCCATCGATTGGAATAATCTCCCAGTCAGCATTATTACTCATAATGATTCCAAGTTTTAGGTCTGCCATTGAATCACTCGCCTGATTGCGTCATCTGCTCGTTATATCTGTAGTGTTCTCTTAAACGTGTTTCTGTCAACGTCTTAATATTTTAATTGAGGTGTCTTCATTATGCAAAAAAGAGGTGAGGCGTGCAGACGGGACACAAGAGTAGAGAAGTGGACAACGCGAACGCCTGTTTTTACTTACCTTTTCCATACATAGAAAAACGTTACTGCCACTTTTTGTACGCATTACGTTCAACACTTGTTGACTGTCATATTTGATAACTTTTCGTGTTTTTTCGTGTATTCCTATTTCTTAACCTGTGGATGTTCAAAGTGATGTAGTCTATATGTTTTTCTACGTTGCTGTTTCTCTCCTAACTCATTTCAGTGCTTACTGCAATGGTATTGTGTTTCTGCTAATTTGTATCCCATCCCTCATGTAAAACCCCTCCAGTAGGTGTATTTGAGGTATTGTAATAAATAAATAAATTATTGCACATTTTGAAATATGTGTCGTGACTTCATATAAGTACTTGGATATTATACTGTACAGTAACTTTGGTTGGTCCTTACACATTTGCAGCATTGGCAACGATGCCAATCATGTGCTATGATACCTGTGCGGTAGTTTATGTCTTGTTTGCCTTTCAGTAAAACTACTAGCCTAGTTATCGCTTGCTCAACCCAAACTGGAATACGCATGCTCAGTGTGGGAATCATACCAATCTAACCTGGCAACAGCCCTGGAATCCATACATAATAACGCAGCAAGGTTTATTCACTCCGACTACTCTTCTCACACTAGCGTCACTCAACTTAAGTCACCTCTGAACCTGCCACCCCTCAAGCACAGCCGCAAAATAGCAAATCTATGTCTCTTTTACAAGTTTTATCACTCGCTGCTTCACCAGACTGACATCACGCCTGCGCATAGTGCTTCATCCCATCATAGCCATTCAAAGGCTGTTTATCCACCTTCAGTTTCAGCACCGCTCATCTGAACTCTTTCTTTGTTCAAACAGCAAAACACTGGAATCATCTACTTGCTGAAGCGGTGCACCACTCCAGTCATTCATCGATCAAGGCATTAATTGAAGATATCTTCTAGATATGCCCACTCCCCATGTAAAACCTCAAATTTCTAACACCGAAGGCAGCAGCCACCAATAATTAAGCCCCTTTGAAGCACAAGAGCACTATGGCACCCTTTAATCAATGCAAACGTAACACACTCCTCACAAACAAAGCACCAATACAATGAACAGTCATACAGAAACCTGATACAAAATATTACTTTGAAATGTTCCTATGGAAAAGTCATAAACCAACTTCTAATGGAGGTGGAAAACATGAAACTTTAATCATAAATACTAAGGTAAATCAGACTATCCTTATTGGCTGCAGTACTGAAGGTAAACAGACAAAAATATGCTAAAGTAATTTGATGCTAGAAAAACAAGAATGAACAGCGCACCAAAGAGCACGAGAACAATTCTCATAGTTATGTCAACATCTTATAGAAAACATTATGCAGTTAATCTTTAGTTATGGCATTTATTACATATCACTTGTGCACTGTACTTGCAATGTAATATGGTACTTCTGTTGCACGTTATGTGAACGTGTTATTCAGGTTACCTTCAGAATGTTGCTTTGCTGTTCAAAGCAGGGGTCTGTGAATATAAAAAAATCTGAATAAAAATAACCTCTCGAATAGATTCATATTCAATATGAGAATTGACAATTTGCAGTTCTTCAATATTCATTTCTGTATAATTATTAAAAGAGATAACAGCAGTGTTGCTATATACAAACAGAAAGAGCTACATATATACTTCCAAACGATTCTGCTGCAGAAGAGTTGTGGTTCATTGTTGTGTGGATGCATCATTTCCTGAGCAAAGAAGTGGAGGAGGTCACTTTTACACAATAGCCACTTTTGCACAATAGCTTCCAGTAGCTATATAAGCGTGCCTTGTAGGCAACCAGGCAGCCTACAAGATTTGTTGTCTTAGTTTAGACAAACCAAGTTATAACATTTGGCCAATGTCACTCTGTTTGCATTCCTTCAGGACAACATGTAGTGCTGCAGCATTAAACTTGGCTCCGTCAATGGACATAAGTCTAGTATGTGCATGCAATAACATGCTGTCCCTTTCCTTCACTGTTATCATAGTCATGGTGTACTAGATACAATCATCATCTAGCCATTTCTGATTTACAAGCTTCTTTGGTTACCCAACATCCAGTTGTTAAATGCAGTACAGAGAGAAAGCAGAGAGATGAAAGGCAGGAAAGTCAACCAGACAAGCATCCGGGTTTCTACACTACAGTGGGTTTACGTGAAAGGGTGAATAATTCAATTGTGTGGTTTTACATGCCAAAACCATGATTTAATTATGAGGCACACCTTAGTGAGGGACTGTGCATTAATTCTGACCACCTGTGGATCTTTAACAGGCCCCCTATGCATGGGACACGGGCGGTTTTTTTATTTTGCCTCCATCGAAATATGGCCACTGTGGCCGAGATTTGATCTCACGACCTCATACTTAGCAGTGCAACACCGTAGCTGCTAAGCCACCACGGCGGGTGGGTGAATTACAGTACAGTACATGCGGAAATAATGCAAATAGGCCCTTTCTGCTGACTGGACTTGAAACAGCCTTTATCACCCCTAGTTATAAGGAGAACAAGACAGACATTGATAACGTTTTACTTCCAGCAGAGAAGGACAGAAGTGTGACAGACACCGTGGTGCACTACAGCGCCCGGTGCACGACAGTGCCCTGTGCTGTCTGCGTTTCCTTTTTGTGGCTGGGATTCAATCCCTCGACCTCATGCTTAGCAGCCCAACACCATAGCCACTAAGCAACCACGGAGGGTGAAAAAATATCCTCAAATTTAGGTGACATTACAGAGGGCAGTCCTTAGAGGGAACATGTGAAAACAGTTGGTAGTTCTTGCTTACAAACAATTAGCTACAAACGTGCTACATTCTAAAAGCATTTGTAACAAGCAAGTGTATGCACTGCTGTTCTTTCTTACACAGACTGCAAACAAGTTAAAATTTTCACACTCTTTTTGGCTTGGCAAACATCACGCTATGAAAGGCAACTCTCACACTCTGTGAAGGACTAGCATGGTCATGCAGCTGTTACTAAGCCAATATGAGTTGAAGGCGGCTAAATGGCCATAGTCATTCCAGAAGATTGTGGAGACGAAGCACTAAAGCTAAGAAAAACATCTAAAGAAAAGAATTAAGGACAACTGTGGCATGCACCTTCTCATGCTATTGTGCCATCAAATCAAATTACAGGTGGAGTTGGCTGTTTGCACTGAAGCCAGCTTCATGCACAGCAGATTAGCCTTATGCTCTCCCATGCAACATACAAAACAAGATCCCCAGTATATTTCCTTGTGGAGTTTAATGCTAAAACATCTTTCTTTCTACCACCGATGCTGCAAGAGCAGCACAGTGCCACCAATACCTTAGAACTATGTATTGTGGAGTCGCCGACTTTTGAATTACTGTTATGCAAGTTTGAATATGCTTCAGTTTTGACAGGGGTAAAAGACAACTGTTTCCTCCCATGTCTGCAACAAAGGCAGTGTGCAGTGGTAAGTTTTCTGTTGCCTGATGGCTAGGTTGGTGCTGTACAGAGTGGTGGCCGACTTACTGACAAAACATGCATGATGATGTCCAGTGAACATCAGTGCAGCCCTCTCCTTCACTTTTGGCATTGGCATCATAGAAACGTGCGTGCCAGCAAAGCTGGTTGGCTTAAGACAGCAACAAACTGGCTGGCTCTCAATTGATCTTTCAGGATGGCAACTTCCATTATGACTACCATGTACAGCCATGCAATCTTTAGCTGCTCAGCATACCCCAGAAGTTCTGCGTCAGAGCACTTGCCAAACTTGATCTTTAGACAACAGAAAAAGAATCGCTGAGCACTGTTCATCCTCGGAAGCAGGCAAGTGAGAAAGTCAATGTTTTCTGAATGGCAGTCAACTTAAGGCACGTATCGCATCCAAAGAGAGAGAGAGAGAGAAAGAGCGAGAGAAACCATGTATTGAACCAATTAGTGCTGCGATGCGGCCGTGTCTATGTCATCTTTGAATACTAGTCTAACACATACAAGACATGAAAAGCCAACACAAAAACAATAAAAATCACGAATACATAGACATGTAGCACCATCTGTGTGTCGATGTGCCTTTTATAGTCCTTGTCTTATGTGTTATGCTAGTATTCCTTATGGAAAATATTGATTAGACATCACAGCGAAGAGAGGAAACAAGTGCAGGGTATATTTTGCCCCCCACCCTAGTGCACACACAGATCTACAAGTCACTGTTTACAAACGACAAAGCATGAAACAGAAGACAATCATGATTCACAGTGAGCACCTCCAACTCACGCAGAATGTAGTTTATGCTTCCACTAAGAGGCTTATGGCACAAATTTTGCAGCACCAAAGGTGATCCAACCTTATGGGTTGTAAAAATAAAAGCAAAGAGCAAAAAGTAAACTTCAGAAACACATGGGAACATATGAGTTAAACAATAAAGGTTATCAGCACAAAAAGCATTAAATGAAAAAGGGTAACGGCGAAGAGCATGGAACATGATTATCTGTTCTTAACAACACAGGTCAGCTGTCCAGCTTTATCCTGTCATGGTAACATCTTTCCTGGAACACCTTTCTGAAGTTTCGTAGAAGCTTCAAAGCAAAATGGCACAATGCGATATCTCAAGAGTGGTATATTTCAAGCTCAGCTGAGTCATCAGCTATGAAGCCATCATCTTCCAATGTCAAGACTTCTATGGACCTTGAGTTGTACCCTATGTACAGCACTTCACTGCCCATACACTCAAAGTAGTGATCCGGCCTGACCCAACTGAAGTTGCCAGTAAATTCCAAGTATCTAGAAGAATCTGAGGGATGAACAAAGCGCACATTCGATGCTTCCTCGGGCTCGTCCAAGAACTCATCGTATAAACCCTTGATTATGTAGGGACGATACTGAACATCATCGGTGCGTGGGTAAAAGCACAAACGTGGGACCACCAGGTGTCCACGTAAGTAGTATGGACTGCCGAACCTATCTCGACGCTTTTGGCGACCTCGGCCGCTAGACTCGGGGCAGAAGTCATTCCAGTCATCTATTACCCAAAAGCGTGGTGATGGATTTTCCACTAGAGCATTGTTCTTGTCACCAAGGGCAGCAGCAGCCAATAACTTGAGGACCCTGGACGCGTCTTCTCCCGTAAGTGTCGGCCGCTTAGAGAGGTCCTTCACGAACTGGTTAATCTCTTTGGTTATGCCGGAAGCCACGCAGCTGGCCGAGCTGGAGGCAGAATCATCACTAGTATGACCATACCCTTCAGCAAATGCTTGCTTTATCTGGGCTTTCAATGACGCCATGTTCCTGTTGAATTCGCCGGTTAGGAGCACTTGCATGGTTTGTCGGTTCTCATACTGCTGACGCCCGCGTTCTGCGGACACTTGGCGCAAATGGTCGGCGAGCGACGCCCGACAAGTCTCTCTGATCCGTTCAATAGCGGTTGTCAGGGCATCATTGACATTCGTAGCCTGCAACGCCATCGCACGGTCTCTCTGGGAGCGGAGGCGCTCTTCGAACGAGTTAATACTAGTGTGTAGCGATGCATTCTCATCCGAGATCTTCCTCAGCGCGTCTTTCACTTCCACGAACGCGTTGGCAAAGTTTTCGCTCAGTGTCTGCACGTTGCCGCAGGACGTAGGAACGCAGCCCGACTCAAGGTGATTAGCAAAGCGACGGTGCAGTACGTTGCCGCCGCATGTGGGACACTTCACAGCGTGGAATCGGCAGGTGTTCGTGAAATGATCCAACATGGCAGAAGCATTGTCCTCAGCGTCGCAACCGTTGGCCGCATTCCAGCAGCGTACCCGGCGGTCCATGACATTGTCATTGCTGTGCGTTGACCATACCACGTCTTCCTCTAGAAACAGCTCTTTGTCAAGAGGGCAGCGCTTCCTTTTACAAGTGTCGTGGCTGAGGCAGTCGAGACACGGTTGACAAATCAGGTGACGGCAAGGCAGCGTCGCCGTCGCTGGGGGTACCAGTCCGCAAATGCTGCACAGTCTGGTCGACGGAAACGGGCTCACAAAAGTAGTAGGCCGCCAGTCGAGGCTGCTACCATAGCCAAATACTGTTTGTGCGATGGCTGAAGCCATGGCTGTAGTGGACGTACACGACGAGTGTCACGAGACGTCTTCTGTAAACACGTGGACGATTCTCATGTGAACCTGAATTCGGACGGGTGTTGGCTTTGGCTGCTGGTATAGCCGTGCAGCTGCATTAATGATGATGATATTTGCAACATGGCCCGCTTGATGCAGCAGCGGGCAGCGGCAACGGCGGCGGCAACGGCGGCGGCAGCAGCGGCAGCAGCAGCGGCAGCACCAGCAGCAGCGGCGGCGGGAAAACCGAAGGAAAAGGCAAAAAAAGCTTCGCTTTAACAAATAAGCTCTCCATAATATGTCAGTATAGCTGAACATTGTTCGTGCAGTTACGCAAAGCACGCAAATAATTTTTTTACACAACGCATACGACATTTCTGGCGTTTGCACGATACTACCTAGTAAGTACACACAATCCCCGTACCAATATAGTTGCAATATAAAAAAAATCGGGGCGAGAAAAAATTATTGTACCGTACCGAAAGTTGTCGTTACATAGACGTGCTCCGCTCAAAGAAATGTCAAAATTGCAATATGTATGCAGGCGCCTCGCCACAGAGAGTTAGTGCGCGCCCGGAAACCGTAACCGGAAGTGAAACCAAAAGGAGGTCACCCACAGCGTCTTTCATGAATATTTATTTATTTATTCAAAGAACCTCACAGGCTCCAGCAGGAGTATTGTGTGAGGGGGGTGAGATTATACCGTATATATCTGTATAAGTGGGAGCATTACAAAGAATGGAAAGAGATAACGAGGTTATGAGACGCATACTAAGACGAGCTGACGTTACAGAATAGTTAGCGGAAAGCGATACACACTATCAGAATGAATGGTGACATACACAATGTAAGAGCTTACCATTTAACACAGTGAAAATTTACCAAAGCAATGTAAAGGCACACCTCTTGACATTGCCAAATACCGAAGTTAGCGAGAAGCGTGTACACAATTAAGAGAAAATTAATGAAAGCAACTGGTCACGAAAGAACAGCGGTTGCTTCACGAGGAAACTTAACAGGGTCATGAGTGTGGACAACATTATCAGAGAGACTATTCCATAGTTCAATTGCTAGTGGTAACGCTGATGAATTGATAGCGCTTGTGTGCCCAAAGATACGTTTGAAGAAGCGGCTGTTGCGCAAACGGCGAGACTTTCGTAACGGTTGGGAGAGAGGGCGGGCAGTCTGGTGCTGACGGTTTGTTATTTCATGAAATAAGCAGATTAGAGCAATCTTTCCGCGTGATTCTGAGGAGCATAATGTCATAAAATATTTAATATTAGTAACACTGGAATGACGGCTGTAGTCTTTGGCAATGAAACGCGCGGCACGATTTTGAACATGTTCAAAAGCGTTGATTAGATAGGTTTGATGAGGCGACCGAATTGATGACGCGTATTCAAGTTGAGGATAGACCGATATGCTAGTGATTGGGTCGAAGTAGGAGCATCGTGAAGGTTTGTTTAAGGTAGCCGAGCGTGCGAGAAGCCTGCGCTGTGATTTTATCTATGTGAGTTGTCCAAGAAAGTTTGGGTGAAATACGCACGCCGAGGTCCTTGTAAGCTGTTGTGCGTGCTACGTGGCAGTTAAGTTCACATCTCGACTCACGTCGACTCAACTCGATCCCATCTCGACTGCATCGCATGCGCACACTGTTCGCACGGAGTAAGCAGGAGAGAGCGAGCAGCAACCTACCGCGCCTCTTTTAGCTACGTGGGGGTGTCCTTTCTTCACCAAAGTGTACTGTGGCCGAGTGATCATTTTTAAGTTATCCGGAGTTTTTAAAAATCGCCTGTGGCACATTGCGTAATGTTTTCTCCTTGAGATGGATTATTCCAAGAGGCGGACATTACTATAGCGCGAGAAATCGATAAAAATATTCATGTAATCAACCAAACATCACCAACTGACTTCTTAATTACTTTACGGCACGTATTGCACTTTAGGAATTTATTCCGTTGAGTTTGCAAGACGAGTCATCTTGAAATGAAGCTCCGGGATCGCACCAGTTTTGAGATATTACATTCCAAATTGTGGGACGTGAGTTCCAGTTACTTGCGTTCTATGAGCATTCCATGAGCGTTACGTTACATGGGCGTTCGTTCTACAGTTACTTTTGTACTTCAATACACAAAAGCGTATTTTGTTAAAAACGTGCGTGGAACGAAATATCATTTCCCGCGGCGAGTTTGATGGCGCACATATCCCCAAACTGGTGCCCTCCCTAAACCTCGCGCTCCATGTTAAACTTTGCTCCGATCGCGTCATGCGTGGCGCGATAATAGATAGTTTTAGAATAGGGGCCCCAAAGAAATAGCGTCGAAGCCACTGCGCATGCGCAAGACGCCTTTGGGTTTTGCGTTGGGAACGCTATTTCACCGATTTAGCGGGAGCCCAAATAGCGGCCCCAAAAGTTTTGCGTCGGCAAACATGGCGGCACTCATCGAAGCGACAGCTCTAACCTAGCACCAAACTGGGTTCGATTCGCGGTAACGCGTGAAGTTCGCAAGCTCGGAGAAGTGACTGCGGTTATCGCTTTCTCTTAACTAGCGTGTGTTATGAAGATTGACTGATTAGACGCCGCTGATATTGAATTCGATTGTGGATTTTATGGCTCGTAGGCCTAACACGGCTAAGCTTGGCTGGTGAAGGCTAGTAAAGTTGGTTTGCCCAAAACTAAGCGCAACTAATTGTTTGCTGCTTACAGAATAACCTCTAATACCCCTGTCAAGCGGGCAAGTTAAGTGTACTTACGTTGAGTGCACTTCGGGACCTTGAGTCACACTTTAGGCAACGCGCTTCTTAACGGGAAAACAGAGTGCACTCGCAGTAAAAAAAAAAAAAAATTGCGACAGACTAAGAGCGCGTTCTTAAAGATGTAAATTAACAAGAGAAAGCTGCTAAAAAGCAATTGTTTTAAGTAGAATTATATATAAAAACAAACTTCATCTATTTGTCTCAACAAAAAACGAAGATGTTTTTATTATAAGTGTGTTGCAAGTCAATGCTGGCCAAGACGAATGCCTAGCCAATCCAAAACAACACGGCGGTGTGCGGCAGTTGATCCTGCTCATGATCCTGCTAGAACAGAATATGAGCGAGTATATATGAGCAAAGACGGCGAGTTCGATATTTAGCTACACTGCAAAATGCCACGCACACGGCTCAAAGCACGACTAACGTGGTCAGCACGCTTTCACACCAAAATAAACACGAACTCAATGAACATGGCGGCGCCGCAGTGCCACATCATTCTGGCGCCGTTAGTTGCGTACATGATAAATTCGTTTCTTTATTGCGCTGTTTCGCTTCTCGCTAAACACAAATTATATTGTTAAAAGCTGTCCAATAACTGAAATGAACTTTTGTGTCCTTTTTCTATGCATTACATTTTGCGTCGTTGAAAGCGTTGGTGGCGAGGCTAGGCACTCCTTCAAACCGTTGGCGGCGAGGCTACGCACTCGGCCAGCAAAGTGCGTTCCGTGAACGTACTCCGACTTGAGTGCACTCATCTGAGAGTACACTCCGCTGCGACGTTAAGATTTGGGAAAGTGCACTTAAAAACCGAGTGCACTCGCCGTAAGTGCACAGGGGTATAAATTGTAATTAAATGCGAATACACGAAAGTCAAAATTATTATTCCTATCATAAAATGGTATATTTTATTTAATTATTTCTAATAGCTTTTCTTTGACGCCGTAGTGGCGCTGTCAGCGCAAGACGCTATCCGAAAACGTAAAACCCTATTCTGAAACTCTTCACTCCTACGTGCCCCAACGCTAACACCCGCAAAGCTCTTTGGGGCCCCTATTCTAAAACTCTCTAATGGCACCCTCTACGCACGCGACACATGCAAGATCGAGTGATGGCTTATCTCCTGTGCACAACGATACGAAAGTATGACGCGTGGGTTGTTGCGGTTGCAAAGATATGGGCGCCGTTATAAAGTGTTGCACATTTTCGTTACAAGTGGTTTCAGCAAGCGGCCCCCGATGCTGGTCGATTTCAAATACATTTCACGTCAAGACATAAAACGAAAAAGATTTTTCACGGGTGGGACAAAAAAAAATAGGAATGTCTACGCAGTGGCGACGATTTTTCGATGCACGTGTACAAACTGGAAAGTATAGCCGGCGCAACTGACCGCAACAGTGACGGGCGCATCACCTGTGATAATACCGCATGCAGTCCTGTTTATCGGCGACGCAGCCATCTTATAAATGCCAACACCAGCGCGGTGCTCACCACACCTCGCCGTTAGCTGGAAGCACTCAGTCGTTCCTGCAGCTGTGCGGCGGAGAAGGGCTGTATGGCGTTGAACCAGCACGATCCACCCATGACTCCCACCGCGGAACACACGCTGTTCCGGTTCGGCAGCAAGCTCGACTGGCGTCCTACATGTTTCCTCGAGCCGTCGCCCTCGGATAGAACGTGCAACGCCTGTACACTAGTTCCCCGGATGTTGATCAACTTGCCCTGTGGTCATCGGCTCTGCTGCCTTTGCTACCAGATCAACGTCGAGTCACGCAACCACTGTCCCCTGGACAAGGAAGTCTTCGCACCACAAGACGTTACGTATGCGGCCTTTCATGATGACAGTCTTCGCCAATACAAGGTTCGCTGCTGGAACTTTGGCAACGGTTGTGGAGCAGAGGGTGACATCATCTCCATGAGGGACCACTTCAACGACTGCCTATTTCACGCAGTCAGCTGCTTAAGGTGCGCCGAAAAAGTGCTGCAACGGAACATCGTGGATCATATGTACTCGGGCTGCGTTGGGTACTCCATACCGCATACAGCCCTACAGCACTCTAACGGCGGCATTGATATGCGAGAAGTGAGGGAAGCACTGAGAACGATCACCGAAGAGAACGAGCGCCTGCAGGCAGCGCTCGAGTCGTTCGAACAGCAAGCTATCGCCGAGAGACAAGCTCTGTTGATGGGCGTGTCGACAGTTGTTGCTCGCGCCATAGACGATGCCGCGCGGCAGTCGAGTTGGGCAAGCAGTGCTAACATTCATTCTTCGGTGGGCAAGATCCGAGGCGTCCTCGATAGGAACAAATGCGTCCTAAAACAGGAATACGAGCGCATGATGCGCGCATTAAAAGGTAATGTGGCACAAACTTCACCTGGAGATGGTAAATGGACACGTGCTACTGTCGGTCACGGGCGGCTACAAGCATCCCTGGAGGCACCCGGCGGATCGTCAGGGGCGAGCGTGGAACAAATGACAGCCACTGTCCAACCGACAGTACCAGGGAATCGCTTCAGGCAGGCGTCGGTTTCCCGTCCAAAGCTCGAGACCACTGTGAACGACATAGCTGAGTGCTGTGAGTGCATTATAGAAAACTGGTCATTTTTCAGTAGCGGGCAAGAGCAAGCGAGCATCTGTATTGGTCGATGTGACTGCACAGCTCGCCAATCCGGCTTCGGATACATACTCAGTGCAGAGCTACGTTCGTCACCGACGGCCGGTTCCCTATACATGAAGGTGTTTGCGTTCAAAAGCTCCCTTGGGACCACAACTGGCTTACCTTTGGTTAAGAGGTTCTTGTTGCGGTTCCTTCATCCGAAATATGCCAAATTGGACGTGAAAGCGTGCCACGATGTTTCTTGGCTTAGATTGGGTACACCTTGGAGTATTGTGGGTGAACAAGTGGAGTACATGTGGTCCAGCAGCGCGTTGGGCAGTGTTCGAGATCTGGAAGCTGGCGGCTTCATCGAAAGCAACAAACTGCGCATGCGCTTCAAAGTGGCACCTTGCTAGTTCTCTCGCGTTGTTAGTACGCACGCAAGTGACTTACATGTTTTTTTCGTACGTTATTCCCGAGTGTAATTTCCTCTTCTGGCACATTTGTTAGTTCGATGATTGTTGATATGTCTGTTCGCCTGCATGTAGCTTTCAGCAAGCAACAGCTGCACTCTGCTCTTACAGCGTAAAAAATATAAAACATAAGTAAACACGGCTGTCGACAGGCGGAAGGCAAGCGCGCAAGACTGCCGCCCTAGCATTTTGGCAGCGCCGCATCGAGAACTGTTTTAGATTCGGCGTCTTAGTCGCTAGAGTAGAACGTGTTCTGGCATAGCCTAGGCGGCTACGGTTCTGGTTGTAACCCTTGCACGCAGCAGTGTGTCAGTAATATGTCTTAAATGAGGTAGGTTTGAATGCGCGCAGAACGGTAATCAAAGGATGTCAGCATTAAAAATTGAATCGTTCCTACATACATTTTTGTAGTTCGATGCGTAGACGTGTTACGTGCATTACACCTGTGCCGATGTATATTGGGTGAAGAAAAAAAAGAAGATAAAAACAAAAGTTAAAGCACTTAACTCCATTTGGCATCTACGTAATGCGAAGCAGTCTTGGTTTAACGCTTTGACGACGTGTTGCGAAGTGATACGGAGTGCAGGGCATTGTGTTGTTGAGTGTTGTTGTGATGCTCAGTGACCCAAGCTGGCGTCAAAGGGGTTCGCTGAAGAACGGCAGGTATACCCAGTAACCCTTTGGACACATACGCAGGAGCCCATACCCAGTGGCCCCAGTGCCACATAGGAACCTTCCGTTTTCGAGTAAAGCATCATAATCACTGATTTTTGCACCACCGAACAAGTTTTATGAAATGGGGTTAAGCGTGATTTCTCGCCGAAGTTGCGCGGTTTAGTAAGGAGTAGGAATAAATGCAGGCATTAGAAAAACCATCGAATGCTGCCCACCTTTTGTGAGCAAGTGGTGAAGATACATGAATATGACACACATATGCTTCCTTTTCGGTCAACGCTCAAGCAAAATCGTCATAAATAATAAGATCGGCGCTCGCTGGCCTTGAGTGAATGAAAGCTTGCTGCCCCCCCCCCCCTTTTTTTTTGCCGCCTTTATTACATATTCAAAAATGGCGCGTCGCTTCCCAGTTGCCGCACGTCGCGCACATGTAAACGGCGGTGCTGTGCTGGGAGGCGAACGCAGCGCTGACGTTGCTCCGCATTGAAAATGGTAGCTGTGAAGTTGACAGGGCATTTCCTTAAAGGGACACTAAAGCGAAACAATAAATCAGTTTAGACTAATGAAGCATTGTTTAAGAACCCTGCAGGCAGTCATTTAAAAAAATAGTTTGATTATTAGATGAGAAAAGGAAGGTCCAAGTATCAGTATTTGAATTTCGCGCCGAAACCCCAGCGCCGGTACGTCAGGGATTCCAAAGTATGTTTTCGCATTTGGGCCGCGTTGGCTGAATAAAGGTTCCCGAAACTTGCCATGTTTAATATTTGGTTCCTTTAGAACACAATGTAGTCAATCTGTACCGCTATATATAATTAGTAGGCCCTAGAAGATACCATCAAAATCTTGCGCTTTTCATGGCTTACCAAACGGCTTATGGCTTACCAAACGGCTTGTAAGAGTGGTGTTTTTGGTGTTGTAGAACGGTAATTTACTGATGCAGAAGAAATCATTTTTCACTTTAGTGTCCCTTTAACTAAGGTACGATCGAGAAGGGTGCTATATTGGGCAAGCTGGTATTCCGTTAATTTTGTTGGAAGAGCGAAGCAGTAAAACAGGACAACCGTTGTAACGCCAACCTACATTTGAAGCGAAGATAGGCTATTTCAGAACAACTTTGCCACAAAAAGTACTTCAATGCGTTCAGCAGAAGCGGAGTTATCAGCTATCAAACACGACCTCAGCTGTGTTCCCCTTCCTCCTCCAATGCCTTGAACTGCGAAGGCTACGGCGCAGACGTCACCGTGGCGCGCTGTTCAAATTTCCGATTTGGTGCCTGTGCCGACGTAAGCCAAACGCGGCTGTCCTCAGAGAGCCGCACTGCGCTTAGCCACTGGACTCGTGGCGGCACCTCGCGGCGGCCGCGGTGTAGTCGAGCGCAGCGACCAATAGCAGCCGCGTATTGGAGTGTGCTTTATGACGAAATAAAGCACACAGAAAAGAGCGAGGAGCATGGGGTTTTTGAAACGAAAGCGTTTGAGAAAACGGTGATTTCGCGCTCCGCTTGCGAGGTCCACGGACCGCGTACGACAGCAGAACTTGGCTGAGATGTTCACAACAGCGTATGCTACCCGCGGACTATGTTATTTCACCAAGCCCGAGGGGTGGTTCAGGGCCCCTTTAAGGAAATAAAGAAATAAAAATACAAAGGCCCCGACAGTTCCAGGATGGACAGGAAGATCCTCGAAACGGGCGCATGACGCGAACAAGGGCTTGAAGGATAAGTAAAAGCATCAACCGCAGAGAGCAAAATAAAAGAAGGTATCGCCAAGAACATCTCTTTCCTACAGCGAAGCTGTTAAGCGCCAGTTCCCTCAGGATCGTGTCCGTGTGTAGAGACAAAACTCCCCATATGTAGGCCGATCCCGAGGATAATGAAATATCGGGCCGACTCGCGGCGGAGGTGAAGCAAGCGTTAAGCACTCCCCACACGTGGGCCGATCTCGAAGGTAGTGCAACACCGGGCCAACTCGCGGCAGAGATAAAGCAAGCGTTAAGCACGACCCCCTCTGCGAGGTAGTACTTAGCGACTCACAATCCGCAGTTCGCAACTTCGCGCGGGGGCGCATTTCCTCCGAGGCTCTCCAGATCATAAGGAAATCTGGTCGACAGCACTTCGATAGTACCGCGATCATGTGGTTCCCAGCGCACGTCGCCACCCCCACCGACGAGGGCCCCCTTAACTTTAACGAGGTAGCACACCGCTCTGCGCGTGAACTAACCCGCCGCGCAGAATCGGAGACCGCCTCTTCGAGTTCGGAACTCCTGGTTCCAAACACGCGAGAACGCTTGATCAGATACAATGACATTACCAAGCACTACCAGCTAGGCAGGCGGTTATTGCCCCCTCACCCCAAACTGAAACGTCGCCAGGCAGTCGTCTGGCGACAACTGCAGACACAAACCTTCCCCAGTCCGGTGCGATTGCGGCACATTTTCCCCGCGCAATACCCGAGTGCTCTTTGCAAATTATGTCTCGAAACTAGAGCGACGCTCTTACACATTTTGTGGGAGTGTCGTGTTAAATCAACTACAATGACAGTAGCTCCGGAGGCTCTCGCGTCGAAGTGGGCCGCCGCTCTGCGCAGCTCCAACTTCAAGAAGCAAGAGTGGGCTGTGAAGCAGGCCCGAGAGGCGGCGACGAGGCAATTGAGGCCTCGAAGTCCCCTCATGGGAGACCTGGGCCCAGGTCGTTAAACTTTGCCGGATTTAAAATAAAGTTGTTTCCATCCATCCTACACCTACGTGGGCCGATCTCGAGGGTAGTGCAATACCGGGCCGACCCGCGGCAGAGGTGAGATTGCAAGATTATTGCATTTGAAGCCACCCGGCACTGTGACACGTTGATGGAGATGGCATTTTAATCTTGTAAATACAAAAAAAATTTTTTTTTGGCTATGCATGGCCGCTTTTTCGTATTCGATATCATCTTAACTTTCCATTACACATGTCTCGTTGCTGTCTCATTTGATTAGAAACCAATACATATGCGCATGCGTACGCTGTCGTTACCTATATATATGTGTACCGCTTCGTAGAATAAAACAATTGTTGGAAGTTGGCGCTGTGCCCGCGTTGTACCTGTCACTCATCCCTTTTTGTGCGCTAAAAACCTAAAAGTTATGGAATACCAACATGCCCAAACCTACGCTCTTTCAAGTTATAACAGGTGCTCTCCTGAGGCCTTCGTTTGCCGGTTATATGTGCACTCCTGGAGCAGTCCTAGTAAAAAATCCAATCTATCGTCGCGACGAAAAAAGCGACCCGCGACTTACACCAGCCAGAAACTTCAGACACAGCGATCACCAAATAGGGCGTCCGTGCCCACTGCTACAACACTGCCTCACCGCGCGGCCAGCCAGCGGCGGAGCTAGACCGTCTAGACCGCACTCCGCAACGCCGGCATATCTAGGGGAGAAACGCAAACAACACGCACTAAAGAAACCTCCTCTGTAGTGCCTAGGCAGTGTCAAGAAGCAAAAGCCCCCAGATTTTCTCTCTCGCGCCCGTTCTTACTCGCGCCTGCGCACACACGACTGGCGATCCCTCAAATGAACGTCTCGTGCGAAGCAGCAGGCATTGACGCCCGGTTTGGCGACCGCTGTGTCGGACAGACTGTCTCGCACCTGCGGCGCTCGTGCTAAGTCAATCGTGGCGGATCATAGCTTTCTCGCGCCTTACGGCGATGTACCTTGTAAATAACATCACATTTTCTGTGGGAGCAGTAGCGACAGTAGTGCCCGGGCCGCATACAGATTGAAAATCTAGAAGGCGGAGTAGAGCGCCTTAGCAATCGCGGTTGAACGCAAGCGGCTGAAAGGCCGCCGGTGACGATGACTCAGCACCAGCGCCGCAGGCGCGAGAAAGTATATCCGGCGTGCCTTCAAAGCTAGAACCCCCAACCCACGGACCAGTCCGGCTTCTAGCTTTGATGTCCCCGTTGCCGCTTTGGTGTCCTGGAGGTGCCGCCAATAATGCGAAATAATGACACGTTGTTTTAATTAGTAAAAACATGATCGAATAAATATAATTGCCTCGAGCCGCCAACTTGCGATGCTAAGTTCAGCACTACCGCGCCCCGCGACTTCTGCCGGCACGGCTAGGGATAAGCGCATACAACGCGCGCGAAGAAACTCCTCCGTAGTACCTAGGCAGAGTCGTATTTTCAAAAAGCAAAACTCTCCACATTTCCTCTCTCGCACCCGCTCTTACTCGCGCATGCGCGCAAACGTCCGTCGTCTCCGCAAGTGCCACGCCCCGCTGTAGCTACAAGCAGTTGGAAATACGCAACCCGGGCTGGTCCGTGGGTTGGCGCTCACCGAGGCCTGCGCGTGCCAGGGGTGTATAAGATCGGCTGTCCGCTATCGCTGACAGCCAATTTTTTCTGCGAACACCCCCTGGCACGCTTCGGCCTACGCGGCCACAACCCACGGGGCGCCCTGCTTCCAGCTTTGATCCCCTCACTACCCCTTGGTTGACCTCATAGAGCGTCTAAATGAATACTGTATTATACTAATGTGAAACTCTATGGGTAATCGATTTGGCGATCCTGCGCCGCCTGCTTTATAACCTCAGGTGCTCTCCTGAGGCCTCCGTTTGCCGGGGAAATGTGCCCTCCTGGAGCAGTGCTTGTAAAAAATCCAATCTATCGTCGCGACGAAAAAAGCGACCCGCAACTTGTACAACACCAGTTGGAGCCTTGCCCCTTCAGACACAGCGATCACCAAATGGGGCATCCGTGCCCACTCCCTGACCGCGCGGTGCTACATTTGACCGGCGGGGGCTGGTGATCTTCCGGGCAGCGACCAACGGAAAGGCGCCACCAGGTCTGCTGCGACAATTCGCTTTGAAAGCATCACCAGACGTCAGTCCCCAACCCACCGGCGCCACCATGGCTGCGGCGGCGACTCATTTTGTAGGGAGGACAATGTGCCGCTTCCCCAGCCGTTTGGCGCCGGGATGTCTGCTGCGACGACAACCGGCTTTGTGAAGGCAAGAATGCACCGCGTCAACCAGGGGACGGCTCCGAGATGGCTAGGCGCAGTCGGCGGAGCAAGTATTGTTGGTGTGTACGCCGTCAAGGTCAGGTAGGAGCAGGGGAATTTCTGGAACGAGATGTTTTGTGGTGCCATCTCACGCAGCTTAAAGTCGTCGGTAAGTGGCCGCCGTGGGCACTTCACGGATTGCAATGCGGGCGCTTGAGGACTTAAATTTACCTCTCTCAGCCGACTGTCTACGGTCATCTTCGGATTTCCTTACTTCTAGCATTATCTTTTTAGGTGCTAAAGCTCTGTTCCACATTGCGAAGAGGTGTGATACGAGGAGTGGTGAACTGTTCGAAGCTATTGTGTGTGTGTCCCTTGAAGGCTTCTTCGTGGCGGTGATCAGCGCACCATGCTCTCATGAGTGTATGTTATCTGCATCGTGTTCCACGCAAGTTGTAGACGCTCATTCACACATTGCGGTACATTTTGGATACGTCTTTCTCTGGTGGCATTCCTTTTCACATATCTCGCGTATGTATGCGGATATATCTTCTTTTTCTGCAGTTAGCGAAGGCTTTGCAGCTAGCCCGTGTTCGCTCCGTCTCTCCGTCGTATGCTTGGGTGGCGGCTCGAAACCGATATGTGTTCGAACTGCAGGTCGTTGATCTAAGAATGCACTGATTGAGTAATTGGCACACGTACATTAGAGACATGTACATTGGCTTGTTGCCCTCATGATCGCGACCAACGTTGTTTTTCGTGTAAAACGTTTCGCTGGTCACAAGTAGCATGCACTTTCATGCGCCAGCCGCGTCCCCAGCTCCTTAGGGTCAAAATGAGAAGCACCATCAGCCACAACAAACTTTCTGAAATCGAAGCCCAAGCAGGTCGGCACGAAATTTGATGCGTATGAGACGTACCTGCTTTTCATGTCTGCTTTTAATATCCTGCTTTTTCATGTCTTGTGAAGTGATGACACAACGCCAACTCATCAATGTCGCTGGTGGGCGATGTGATCGCTGCGAGCAGGGATCCTCAAGCTATCGCTTTCGAGTATACAATCACTTACGCGCGATTTCCCGTCTTGTCATCGGACGAGTCGGAGGCCATCTGTTGCGCTGCGCAAGGTGATGTTGGCCCAGTGTGCATCCTGTGTCGAGTCGTGCGAATTCGCGCAACAGTGATCGTATCCCTGAGTGCAACCATATATTTTCAAGCTGGCAACGCATAAATGGGCCGACTACGCCGAGCACGTGCAGGCCTCGCTGCGCGCTGCCATGCTGGTAGCACGTTTACATTTGGCCAGCTGTCCCGGCATTCGATTTTGCAAACTTCGGCCAGGTTCGGGTTGTCTTGGGATCCCAGCCCACGTGACTTTCTATCAGGACCGGAACTAGCTGGCTACCATCTGGCTGCCAGAGCTCCGAAAATCGAAGAGGCCCACTGGGCCTCTTCTATGGGCCTCTTTGACAGAGAGCTACTTCATCCACATATCAGAACAATACAGGAACTGCACACTACATCAGTGGCCACAGATGCCATGTTCAGAGGATGCTACCACTCGGTTATTTATTTTATAGATACTGCAATCACCATGCGGTGATTTTAGCAGGGTAGTACAAACTTAATCCAATGGCATGTACAGAAAAATGCACAGGTTAATAATAATAAAAAACTATTATATAAATAAACGCAAATCATACAGGTTGGGCACACACGAGGTTACACCGAGGAACTAAAATACTGTCACTTGAAACATGATGCAAACAAAATAATGGCACTGTAAACATGATAAGAAAAAAAATAATGTTGGAGCAGAGATGACTTTACTTCTTAGCTAGTTCCAGTCCACTATTGTGCACGGGAAAAATGAATACTTGAAAGGGCTGCTACGTGAGGAAACGGGAGTTATAGTGAAATTGTGTATCTGAATGAGAAAGATATGATATCAGTTATGTCAATCTTGTAATGCCCCTTTACTACTTGATATAAGAATTTCAATCGTGAACAACGATTTCTTTGTGCCAGAGAAGAAAGATTAGCCCTTTTTAAAAGCTCTAACTGAAGTTCTCGTAAATGTGTTATAAATAAAACGCATGGCTCTTCCTTGTACCTGTTCTAGTTTGGCGATGTTAGTTTTTGTAAAAGGGTCCCACATCACTTAGTGTAATCTAAAATGGGCAGCACAATGGATTTGTAAGCCAAGAGGCGAACAGAAGGGGAGGAAAGCTTAAGTGCTTACCTGAGAAAAAAAGTTTATCGTTCGCATTTGCAGTGACATAATTATTATGAGTATTCCAACTGAGATCATTCGAAGTCCACAGCCCTAAATATTTACAGCTACTAACTTCAGAGAGGAAACTTATTAATACTGTAATCAAAGTGCAAAGGTTTCTTTTTATGTGTTATTCTCATGAAAACTGTTTTTTCAACTTTGATCACCATCTGCCATTCACGACACCAAGAAGCAACCCTCTCAAGTGCACTGTTAAGCAATAATTGGCCCGATTTGGTATTAATTTCGGAGTACACAACACAGTCGTCGGTGAAAAGTTTAATATGAACTGGAATATCTTTTACAATATCATTGATATATAGGAGGAAGAGAAGTGGCCCTAATACTGCACCCTGGGATACTCCAGAATCCACTGCTATTGATGACGATGATGTGTGGTGTTTTATGGCGCAAGGGCCTGGTTTGGCCAAAGAGCACCATGACAAGTGGTAATGTTGACGATGTATTGTGGATGGCGTGCACAATGAATTCCTCATGGTAGATGTGATATGGCTGATATAGCCTTAAGTATAGCGTATGCTTCCGCTGTAAAGATACTGGTGTGTGGGTTTAGTGCTCCAGATGTTGAAAATGAGGGTCCCAGAGCTGCGTAAGCAACACCACTGTTACTGATGCAGATATGCTGTTACGGAAGGAAGCAAACTGTTTTCTGTGGGTAAGGTACGCAGCAGTCCACTCAGTTATGATCATTTTTGATAACATTGTGCAATTTATAGAGTAGTTTTTTGTGAGAAACATTGTCAAACGCCTATGAAAAATCTATAAATATAGCATCAATTTGTGTACCATTGTTAATAGATGTTGCAAAATCGTGCATTGTTTCTACCAGCTGAGTACACGTCGAGAATCCTTTTTTAAAACTGTGTTGATATTTGGTGAAAAAATTATGATTACCTAGAAAATTTCACATTTGATTATGTTTAATGTGTTCGAGTAATTTGCAAGTTGTGATGTTAATGAAATCGGGTAATAGTTCTTAATGTTGTTTCTCCTTCCACTTTTATGCAATAGTTTGATTCTGGCTGTCACCAAGTCATTTGGTAGTTCACCGTCGCGTAATGATTTGTGAAATAAAACGTGCAAATACTTAGCCACCCACTTGGCATATTTTTGAAGAAATGAATTTGGGATGTTGTCTGGCCCCGGTGATTTCTTTATATTCAGTTTTAACAGCATGTTGAAGATACCTTGTTCGGAGATTATAAGGTCTGGCATACGTGGCAAGGAGGCACCAAAAAAAAGGTAGGGCGCCATCATCTTTAGTAAAAACAGATTTGAAGTGGTAGTTAAATGAATTGGATATTAATTCAATATCAGTTACCTGTACCCGTTAATTTGAAAGGTATTGCAGTCCAAGGATTTAGGAGAAATAGTTCTCCAAAACTTTTCCGGTGATGCTGTAATAAAACTAGGTAGTGATTCCCCGTAGTAGCGTGTTTTGTCTATGTACACCTGATTCATAATTTCAGAGGATAAATCTGAAATTAGATTACCACAGTATGATGGATTCCAGTATCCACGGATTCTTACTTTGTTCTCTTAACAATGTTTGGCATGAGATGCATACGGCTGTTCACAATATGCTTAAACCGGCGCCAATAAATGTGTATGTTATCATTGCTATTGGCAAAGTCATCAAAATGAAAAGAAAGAAAATCGATTATGGACACGTCATCTGCTTTAGAAAAGTTAGGAAACGTAGAAGCTTTTCGGATTTCATTTGTAGAGGCAGAAGATACATGAAGTAATACAGCACGGTGACCAGAAATGCCACGAACTACTTCACAGCATGCTTTAGGAAGAATGTCTCCACTACCAAAAAAAAAAAAAAGATCCAGGATCAATTTAGACACCCTGCACCCTAGCATGCTCTTCAACTACCTGCGAAAGATCAAAATCAAAGGCGATATCTAAGAGTGCATCAGCAGTAATATCACTACACTTGCTCTACGACATGGAGGACCAGTTCACTATAGGCAAATTAAAATCTCCTGCCAAAATAATTAGATCACCGGATTTAACATATGTGTTCATGTATTCCCGTAATTCTTCTAGAACAGTTATGGTAGACAAAGGGGGTCTGTACATTGCTTCCAAAACATATCCAACATTAGCACAATAAACCTTGCAAAAGATGCATTCTATATTAGGTACATCGGGCATTTTTTCGCACATATAAGATTGTCTTGAAAACAATACACAGACTACCACCTTTAATGCCGCGATCTTTTCTAAGCACACTAAAACCCGGTGGGACAAATCCACTGTCATATATTGCATTGGTCAACCACGTTTCCATTAGAATAGCAATATCTGGATTATGTATCAGCAGAAGTCCTCAAACTCAGTAGACTTGTTTACAATGCTAGAGTTAACATTGAGAATTGTAAGCGAACGACACTTTGGACTGCATCGTCAATTTCGTTTTTTTTTTGTATTGAGATGACAACGAAACCCTTTTGTTCATCCAATCCATACATGACGCCATCATTAATGCTCAGCTTATCACATAGTGACTTAACTTTCGCTCCATTTGCTTTTTCCTCCGAGGATTCCATAACTGTTTGCGTATTTCACGCATCTTTTTAGAAAAGTCCTCTAACACAGAATATCTACTACCCTTTAGTTTGCTACAGGCATTTAAAATGGATGCTTTGTCGCGGTAGTCCAAGAATTTTAAGATAACAGGACACATTTTATTTTCAATCTTTTGACCTAGTCTATGTATCCCTTCGATACTGGCATCATTTACACCCAATATCCTGCTAAATTCTTCTGTCACTACCCTTTCAAGCACCTCGGTAGTCTCGTTATCAGACTCGTCTACGCCGAAAATAATCAAGTTGTTCCTCCTTCCCCTGTTTTCGAGGTCGTCAATCTTTTCGACCAAGGAAGTAAGTTGTTTGTTCAGTACAGATACTGTGGTCTCAACGTCATTAACCTTGCTGTCCAGCACAGCCACAGTTGATAATTGCTTCTCAACGAGCTCGATTCTACTTGTTAGGACTGAATTTTTGTTCCATGTTTCAGAGTTAAGTCGAGAGATGGCACTGAGAGGCCAGCACAGTCCTGCACAGAGTTACAGTGCAGCAATGCGACAAGGTAGCAAGAACATGTTCTTCTGCAGGAAGATGCAATTAAAATGGCTAAACTTGCATTTTCTTTTGTATTCAAATGCAGTGTAATTTGCTTTTCGACCGACATTTGTTTATTACTTTTCAGAAATTGTTGCCAGGTTAAGGTCCGTCAGAAGAAGCCAATTCCATAGTGTGGTACCACTTCTTCCTCACATTTCATTGTAATTCCACATTTACAGAGGCTGTTCTGAGCAACAGTGGCACATTTATTATTTTGGCGCACAAACTTTCTAATTTAGTCTCAATTTTAACTTTTGCTGTCCATTCAGTACCCTAAAAAATTCATAACACTTCCTTTAACAGTTCCTTTGCTTAAACTCTACTTTCAATATCATGGCAAAACTGAATTCATGGCAAGTTGGTTTGCCCTATATTGGTTCAGACAGACCCAAAACTAATTATTCAGTCTTGTGGTGTCCTTGATTCTGCCTCCTTTCCTTCTACTGTTGCCATAATGAATGTATAATGAATGGCTCTCTCAACTTTCATTATATCCTTGTCTGTCACAATACAGGTACACTTAATTTATACTGTTTGTTTCCATAAAGGTTAATAAAATCTCCCTTAGGGGTTTCCTGGTTTTATTTCCACTCTCATGTTAACATTGCTTCTACAGAAAGTGTGGCGAGTATTTGCTTATTGGGAAATATGAAATGAGAACATCACTTCACCATAAATTTACAAATACAGTGAATTCCTGCATCCAAGAAAAGAATGGATGTCACAGGCAGCTGCACCATAATGTTGAGAGTGTATAATTACACAAGTAACAGCAAGAAGGAAATAATTCACTGCAACCAACGGCATAACAAAACTTTTTTTTTTGGTATTGCCACCGATAATAAATGCATGAAGCATCAATAGGCCATAAAGCGTGCACATGTTTGATTCATTTTTCACACTGCCTTCTTTTTTTTATGTCATATCTTGCCCCATGCCCATTTCGCACTCCTACATTCAAAGGCACAGTAAAATGTTGTCTTGCCTGTGATGCCCTTAACTAATCAAAATTTGGTAGAAGTGCTTGAATTTCATGATTCACGTGATCTTAAACGAAAGCCACCAAGCAGGCTCTTACACAACGGAAGACGTATAGGGGCAAATACCTAGTCGTGCTTACACACAGGCGTTAGCATGCCTTCGTTGGTTTCCTAGCTGCTCATTCACATGTACAACATGCCCAGCAATAAACTCTGTTGACATGCCTGAAGTGTGTCCTTGTGGATAACGTGTAAATAGTACACATTTTATACAGGACATTCAAAACGCAGGGAAGTTTCGTGCCTTATTTTATGTGATCCTGTACTATTGTAAGCACACAATATTTGGCAGAATTAATGGATGAATTCGCAACTTGACATATGTCAGCATTAAGCGTGCATACCTTGGATTATGCAATTGTTACGCCAATTAAATATGAGTAAACACGAATGTGTTACAAATTTACACTGCCCATTATCTTTTGGAAAGAATTTGAAATCTCATTATTATCATCATCAGCTTGTTTTTGTGTCCACTTCCAGGACGAAGACCTTCCTGAGATCTCCAATTATCCCTGTTCTGCGCCAACAAATTACTACTAGCGCCTGTATATTTCCTAATTTCATCGCTCCACCTAGTCTTCTGCCGTCCTCGACTGCGTTTCCCTTCTCTTGGCACCCATTCTGTAACCCTAATGGTCCAACAGTTATCTAACCGTCGCATTACATGACCGGCCCAGCTCCATATTTTTCTCTTCATGTCAATTAGAATATCGTCGATGCCCATTTGCTATCTGATCCAAACCGCTCTCTTTCCGTCTCTTAACGTTATGCCAAGCAATATTCGTTCCATCACTCTTTGCATTGTCCTTAACTTGTTCTCAAGCTTTTTTGTCAGTCTCCAAGTCTCTGCCCCATATTTCAGCACTGGTAAAATGCAGTGAATGTACACCTTCATTTTTAATGATAATGGTAAGGGCAGGAGCTGACAATGTCTGCTGTATGTGATCCAACCCATCTTTATTCTTCTATGAATTTTCCTTCTCATGATCAGGGTTCCCTGTGATTATTTAAACTAGGTAAACATACTCCTTCACAGACTCTAGAGGCTGACTGGCGATCCTGAACTCTTGCTCCTTTGCCTGGCTATTCATCATTATTTTTGTCTTCTGTATATTAATCCACAACCCCACTCTCTCTGTCAAGGTCCACAATAATTTCTTGTAACTCGTCTGCATTGTTGCTTAATAGAACAATGTCATCGCCAAACCGAAGGTTGCCAAGACATTCGCCGTCGATCATTACTCCTAAGCCTTCCCAGTTTAATAGCTTGAATACTTCTAAGCATGCAGTGAATAGCATTGAAGAGATTGTGTCTCCTTGTCTGACCCCTTTCTTTACAGGTATCTTCCTGCTTTTCTTGTGTAGAATTAAGGTAGCTGTAGAACATTTGTAGATATTTTCCAAGGTATTTAAGTAAGCGTTCTCTACTCCTTGATTATGTAATGCCTCTATGACTCCTGGTATCTCTACTGAATCAAATGTATTTTCGTAACCTATGAAAGCCGTACAGAGAGGCTCATTGTACTCTGTGGATTTCTTGATAACCTGATTAATGACATGGACGTGATCCATTGTAGAGTATCCCTTCCTGATGCCAGCCTGGTCCCTTGGTTGATTAAAGTCCAGTGTTGCCCTTATTCTATTGGAGATTATTTTGGTAAATATTTTATATAATACTGGGAGTGAGCTAATGGGCCTATGATTCTTCAATTTTTTAACGCCTCCCTTTTTGTGGATTAGTATAATGTTTGTATTCCAGTTTTTTGGGACTCTTGCAGTCGATAGACACTTCGTATAAAGAGCCGCCAGTTTTCCAAGCATTATGACTCCTCCATCTTTGATTAAACTGACTGTTATTCCATGTTCTCCTGCCACTTTTCCCCGTGTCATGTCTTGCAAGGCCCTTCTAACTTCATCGCTAGTTATAGAAGGAGCCTCTGTAACCTGTTCATTACTACTTCGAATGGAGGTATCCTGACTCCTCTGGGTATTGTACAGGTTAGTATAGAATTCTGCCGCTTCTTTTACTATATCTTCGAGATTGCTGATATTACCCTGCTTATACACTTGGTTTGTCCTATGCCAAGATTCTTTCTAACTGACTTCAGGCTGCGTTCATTTTTTACAGCTTCTTCAGTCTTTCTCAAATTATAGTTTCGAATATCACTTATTTTCGCCTTGTTGATCAGTTTCAACCGACCGTCCAACGTGGTGTAGTGCCAAGGACCGCATGACGACGTTCAACGAACTTACACAGTTCCACCGCCTGGCTCGAAGGACTTTCCCACCGCCGCACCCGGGGCTGAGCCGAGCGGAGGCGGTGCTGTTCAGACTATTGCAAACTGGTTCTTCACCCACCCCAGTGTTAATGACTCATCTATACCCGAAATTATATGTGAGTGATGTGTGCCACGTGTGCCAGCGGGAGAGGGCCACCCTGACACACATCCTATGAGATTGCACCAAGTACCCCGACGAAGCTTCGACAAGTACAACGATTCCGCCGCGACTCGCTGCTGCGGCGGAATGCGACGACCACGAAAGCCAAACCTGGGCCGTCCAGCAGATCTCGGCGGCTCTTGAAAGACAAAGGCCGAGCGAAACCGACGGAACGTTGCCCCTCAGGGCGACCGACCGCGGGAGTAACATGCGCTGGAGTTGAGTAGAGACCACCCGTTGAGAAGACGTCAGGGCCCGCGTCACGGCGCCATTTAGTCATGGTGTCGTTCTGCAGGCGACTACATGAAGTTGTCTCTCTCTCTCTCTCTCAGTTCTGACAGTTCGGCGAATTCTATCTTATCTCTTGAGTTGGACACTTTCATTCTTTGTCGTTTCTTTATTAGGCCCTTTGTTTCTTGGGAGAGCTTGCCTACTGGTTGCCTTGGTGCCTTGCCTCCCACTTCAATTGCTGCCTCTGAAGCCAGCCTAGTTATGGTTTCATTAATTATCTCTATGTCATCTTTATCTCTCTGTTCTAAGGCTGCGTATTTATTTGCAAGTACCAGCCTGAATTTGTCTGCTTTTACCCTTACTGCCTCTAGGTTGACCTGTTCCTTCTTGATCAATTTTGTTCTTTCTTTCTTCAAATTGAGGTGAATCCTAGCCCTCACTAACCTATGATCACTGCACTTTGCCCTGCCTATCACTTCTACATCCTGCACTATGCTGGGATTAGCAGAAAGTACGAAGTCAATTTCATTGCTTCTTTCCCCGTTAGGGATTTTCCAGGTCCATTTTCTGTTTCTACGCTTCATGAAAAAGGTGTTCATTATTTGAAGCTTATTCCTTTCTGCAATTTCTACCAGCATCTCTCCTTTGGCGCTTCTAGAATCAACGCCGTAGTTGCCAACTGCCTGTTCACCCGCCTGCTTTTGCCCCAATTTTGCATTGTCACCCATTACTACTGTATACCGAGTTTGCACTTTTCTCATCGTTAATCCAACATCTTCATAAAACTGATCTACTTCTTCATCATTGTGACTGGATGTTGGAGCGTAGGCTTGTGCTACCTTTAATCTATACCTCTTATTAAGTCTGATTATGACTACAGCTACCCTCCCATTAATGCTGTAGAATTAGTGTTGCCCGCTATGTCTTTCTGGATTAGGAATCCTTCCCCGTATTGCGTCTTATCCGGGAGACCTCTATAGCAGAGGACATGTCCGTTATTCAGCAATGTATAAGCCTCACCGATTCTTCTAATCTCACTATAAGGCGGATGATATTCCAAACAATGTCTGATAGTCGACTCCAATTGTTGCGTGAATGAATTGACTGGTGTCCCGAATGTAAGATGGAACTGTCGGAACTATGTCCTTAATTCTACAGCAGCAGCAACTTCTACAACAGCAGCAACTATGTCCTTAATTCTGGCAGCAGCAAGGGCAGCCCGACGAGACCATTTAAATCTTGTCCGCTATCACTGCAGCATAAAGTGCGCGGCCAGTATTCATCGATGTTGGAAGCAACCGTCAGCAAGGAAGGCAGCCAGCGTGATGACGACAATACGCCGGTGACGTCACGTCCACCAGGGAAGCGTTTACTACAAAAAGGGCCGCGTTTTTACCGAGGAATCACTTGGAATGGGCAGGGGCAGCCTGACGAGACCATCTAAATCTTGTCCGCTATCATTACAGGTTAGAACGTTTTCCATACAGTGAAGTGCCATTTCTGTCCTTTCTGCCCAAACTGCTGCCAACGCCGTTGCTTGTAAGCACTGTTTTGTTGCGTTTGAGATGGGTAAATCTGCTGAACTTAGGAAGGAAATGCGCGACTTTCAAGCTAAACTTGAACGGGATCTAAGAAAAGAGATAAGGGAAGTAAAGGCAAGTCTCGAATTTTTCAATAAAGAATTCGAGGACAGCGAGCAAGAACGTGATATGAGCTCGCAAAAGTAAACAAAGAGCTCCAAGCGGCTAATGAAAAGTTATTAGAAGAATGCCAAGCGCTCAAAACGCAAGTTTTACAGCTCGAGGATCGAGCGACTTTCTCGGAGCAGTATTCAAGGAATGGGAACCTTGAGATTAAAAGAATACATTTCTCTTAAGATGAAGACCTTCCGGGTGCTCTTGATAAAATAGGGGAGGCTTTAAAGGAGCATATTGCGAAAAGCGACATTGAAATTTGTCATCGCGTCCCCGCAAAATACCCCAACACTGTACCGAATATCGTTGTACAGTTGAAAAGCTGTCCCAAGCAAGACGCTGTGCTTCAAAAAGCACGTAAAATGCGCTTGTCAACTAAGGACCTGGGTTTTTCACCAAGCTCGTCCCCTATTCATCAACGAGCATCTTTGTCCAGCACTCAAACGAGTACTTGGCATGGCTATTGAACAAAAGGAAGCAAAACGGTGGAAATTTGTCTGGACAAGGAATCGTAGGGTTCTTGCCAGGAAGGAAGAGTCGTCATCGATTCTGTACCTTCGCAATGCTCAGGACGTGGAAAAAATGGTTTAAGTGTCTTCCCTTGTTTATATCTTGCATCTGGCCTGTAAAATGGCTCAGTCTGCACGACATAAACACCACATTAATACATCGAGAAAAATCGGCTTGAGTTCTTTTCATCTGAATATAAGATCAGCAAGGCATAAAGATGACGGGCTTTCTATTCTTCTAAATGAATTTGATTTCGATGTAATAATGTTGACAGAAGCGAGGTATTCGTCGGATACAGAAGTTTACAGGCGTGATGGATATAATAGTTTCTTCCTAAACAAACGTAGTAAACAAGGTGGTAGGATTGAAATCCTCATCAAAAATAATCTAGAATGTGAAATAATTCCTGAACTGTCTCTGTTGACTGAAGATTTTGAATGCCTATGCTTCAAATCGAGAAAATACATCAACTGCGTGATCTATCGACCGCCAAACGGTCAATTCAATAAATTCATTTCCCACATTGAATTGCTATTCAACTACGTGAATGTAAATAATTTGGAATTATTACTTGCGGGTGATCTCAACATTGATGTACTAAAATCTTGCCCTACACAGGAGACCTTTCTTTTGACAGTAGAAGCAAACGGTCCATGCTATCATTACTAAAACTGCAACACGTATTACAATGTACACAGAGACTTTGATAGACGTTTTTATCACCAACATTGATGCAAAAAATGTAATATCTGGAGTTGTATGTAATGACACAAGCGACCACTTTCCGATATACCTTTTTGTTGAATGTGAAGGTAAAAGAACGCATGCGCAAACTTAGATGACAGTAATTTTCCAGAACATCACCCCTGTAACACTGGAATCTTTCTACTCGAGTCTTGTGAATGAAAACTGGGATGGTGTATTCCACTGTGACACTGCAGATGAGGCGTATGAAACATTCATATCTATTTTTAAGATTTTTAAGCGAATTTACTGTGAACAATTTAGATAAATTATTTTAAAGCCACATCATAACAACCGAAAGCCCTGGATCAGCCGTGAATGTTTAAGGCGAATAAAAATCAATAAAAATCAATGTTATATAAGAAGTTTGTCAAAACGAGGTCACTTTTAGATTTAAAAATATTTAAGCAATATAGAAATAAGCTGAATTCCTTCCTGAGAAATGAAAAGCGGCGTTTCCTGCAGCATCAGTTCCAACAGGAATCTTATAAGGATAGTGCAGACGTATGGAAAAAAACTAAACAAGCTGCTAAACAGAACCCTATCGTCGCCAGTTATCAAACATATCGTTTTTCAGGGCCGCCGCATACATGGCACAGAACCTGCCGAAGAATTTAAAACATTTTTTAAAGATGTTGTCAGCAGTTCTCAAGGCCCTCAATCTCTGAGCAGCACAATTCCTAGGAATAACCGCAGCATTTATTTTGATCCGACAGATGAATGCAAGGTATGTAATATCTTCAACTCGTTGAAAAATAGCAAATCACGCGATATTGATGGCATACAAATTATTCCAGTTAAATATGTGCTGAATGTTATTGCCCCCCTACTGACTTCTATACATAATCTGGCGTTACCAACAGGTTGCTTTCCCAAATTATAGCAAATCTCCAGAGTAATTGTACTTGTAAAGAGTGGCGATAAAAACGATATGTCCAACTATTGACCGATTTCTATTCTGCCGATTTTTTCTAAGGGCCTAGAAAGAGTACTTCATAAAAGACTCATGAACTTCTGCAATAAGCTTAACCTCATTAATCCGTCACAACATGATTTCCGCCCAAACAGGTCCACTGAAACAGCCTTATTAATGCAAAAAGAGATAATGCTCGAGGTACTTGAAAACAGGGAGATGTGCATAGGTGTTCTTGTGGATTTCTCGAAGGCTTTTGATCGCCTAAACCATCAAATACTTCTCAACAAGCTAGAAAGATATGGAATCCGTGGCACTGCAGCTTGTCTACTAAAGTCCTACCTACAGCATCGATATCAATGTGTAACAATAGATCAGCATGTTTCAACCCTTCAACCTATAACCACTGGAGTTTCACAAGGAAGTATTTTAGGACCACTACTGTTTATTGTATACATAAACGACATAACAGATATCAGCAACCTTCCAAAATATCTTCTGTATGCAGACAATACGAGTCTCTTCGTTTAGAGGCAATAACATTCCATTGCTCATTTAAAACGTGTGCTAGAAAAGTTGAAATCATGGAGCGCAGCAAATTCCTTGATAATAAATAGTAAGAAAACAAAAGCGGTACTTTCTCATTACCGGCAGAGCGTCGTTAAATCAGACCTTAGGCTAAAAATAGACAACTCTATTATAGAGGTGGTAGACACAGTAAAAACACTAGGAATTTTCTTTAACACGAACATGTGCTGGGACCCTCGCATAAGCTCCACTTTAACCAATTTATCAAAGTGCGTCGGAATGCTCGCGAAATTTCGCTCCTATCTACCTGTATCTATTAAATTAATAATATACAACATATTATTTATGTCGTATGTTAACTACTGTTTCCTTGTGTGGCGCACCACTACTCAAACTAACCTGCACAAGATATACATGCTGCAAAAGAAAGCAGTACGTTACATAGCAAATGTTGACTACCCCATACATACCGAAGAACTGTTCATACCCGTTCATAAGCTATACGAATTTTTCTTAGCCATAAGATATAAAAAATCCATTTTTTTTCACAATGACAACTTCTTGACAGCATTGTCATCCCTCGAATCAAACTCAACGCCATAGTCGTCTCGAAAACACGAACGCTGGACCATTCCCTTTTGCCGTACAGAACATGGTCGACAGATGATGCGTTATGCAGTTCCAAGGTTACTAAATAAATTCATCTTTGAACGTTTTTCTCCAGAAACATATAGTATACACAAACTCTAAGCATTCATTTTTTGTAAGCCGCTGCATTCCCTTTGCATTAAAGTGTGACATGAATGACATTTGCATCTCTGTTAACACCAATGCGTTGTGTATTAATGAGCATGTACCAAGAGTTTATATCGATTGTTCTGAATTTCTTGTATTATATTCAGTTATGTAGTGCGTGGATATTGCCCTTTTTTTAAACTTTTGACCTTGCTGTACGCCATGTAGGGGGACTCGGGCTCCCTCAAGCGAAAATCGTTCGCTTTTTTGCCTGAGCCTGCCCACATCATAACGATGTAAATAAAACTGACTTGAATTGACATCATTAAAAAACAAATCATTTTTTGTATAAGGGAGCTGAACATTCGTGAATGCTTCCAGGGCACCTGTATACTTCCATCCTCAGAGGGTCGAGGGGGAGCGTGCGCTAGGGGCCCTAACTTCTTGAGTCGCGACAGAGTGTTGAGTGAAGAAACGTTCAAGGGTAAACGTTTATGGCTTCGACCTTGAGTCGAGCAGGTGTAGGTGTGCTCTATGATAACGCAACGAGCGATTCCTACAACATAAAACGCAGCGCAAGCCGTTGAGACTGCTCCATCACTGTATAGGACTGTAAGCTCTAATGTAAATAAAAATGCAAGGCGATGGACGCTGGATGACCAACCACATCGCATAACCGAAGCGAGGAGCCATAACAACAATGTAAATAAGCGATTGCAAGCACGGATAACAATAATCATCCCCGTCATCATCATCACCAATTTATTTTATTTCCCTTAGACGACAAAGGCCTCTTCCAGCGATCTCTAAGTACCCTTGTCCTGGGCCCCTTAACCCCTGTCCTTTTCCTAATTTCGCATAAATCACCCCTTTAACATCTTCGACAACGCTTCTCTTCCGCCTTTGCACAAATTATGGAATGCTAATAGATCACCGGTTATCTGCCTACGCATTACGTACCTGCCCAGCTCGATTTCTTCTTGCGTAATGTCAACTTTATATCGAGAACTCCTGTTCCCTCTCCAATGCGCACCGCCATCTTCCTGTTTCTTAACGTTAATCCTACCATACTGGGTCCATCACTTGTTGCGCCGACCTTAGCTGCTCAAGCATTCTATGCGAAATAAAACTATGCTGGGCTAGCTTATAATGCTTCGAAAAAAGATAATGCGCAAGACGGACAAGCACGAGAGGACCGAAACACGGACTAGCGCACGCTTTATTGACATGCAAGTTTCTGCCCCATATATGTCAGTAGCGGCAGAATGAAATGATTGTGCGCACGTTCATTCCAAGGACAGCGAGTAGCTTTCGAGAAAAGTATACACTGGCTGCACTCAACTCGGTGAGCACGCGCGTTCTAACGCACAAATTCGTACTCAACACGGAGACCATTGTTCGATGTGAAACCATCGCGTTCCAATGACGCAATGCTTACACAGCGACTCGACGTCTGGTAGGGGACTTCATCCTGGGGATAGACATCGTCTGTTGTGCGCTCTTCCCAGGTAAATTGTTCGTCTAAGATGAGGCTCTTGGATTCGTCGGTGGGATGAATGAAGTGCACCCTGAGCTTTACGTTCACGGGCCAGTCTACGAATTCGTCGTACAAGCCTTCCCGTACAAACGCTTGTAGTCGAAACTCATCAGTACAGGAATCGAGGCTCAGCTCGATGAAAAGACGGTATCCATAAAAATATGCGCTTGGACTAACGTGTTTGATGCAACCACAATCGGTCAACCTGGACCGGAACTTTTCCCAGTTTTTTATAGTGCACTCACGTGACTCTGACACGTCCAGGGCGTCGTTTGTGACTGCGAGAGACGAGAGAGCGAGCATCTTGAGAAGCTTAGCCGCTTCCTTTCCCGATAGGGCTTCTTTCTTCATGAGCTTCTCTCGACACTTCGTGATCTTTCGACTCACGTCGGAGATCAACCGAGACCGGGCCGATGACATAGGAGCGGTTCGCCCGTTGTTTAGTGCTTCGGTCGATGTTTGGTCTGCGACTTTACCGCTGACCGATTCCGCTTTCCGGTTGCACTCCTGGGCGACGGCCGCGACTGTCGAGCGCTCCATCTCAGCAAGGGCTTCCCCGATCTGCGAAACCACTCTGTGCCTGTGTTCAGCCAACAGAGCCCCGGTGTCGACTCGACTAGTCTCAGTGGCGCTTTCGATGGCGCCCCTCGCGGTCTGGCGTAAAATGGCGGATAGCTCCGCTATCGAGTCGTCTCTGAAGGAGGGGAGACGCTCCTCGAAGGACTCGAGCTTCGACTCGATGGAGGTACACTTTTCCGAGATCCCTCTCAGGGCGTCCCTCACCTCCAGCGCGGCATTGACAAAGTTGTCGTCGAGCGCCGGCTGCCCAGGAAGGTTGGGTGGCGCACGGCAGGACTCCAGGTGGTCGGCCATTTCCAGGTGCGGTACCCTGCCGCAGCACCTGGGACAGCTCACGACGTGGAAGCGGCAAGCGTTGGCAAAGTGCCCCAGCATCACCGAAGCTGCGCCCTCGGCGCTGCAGCCGTTGTCAGCGTTCCAGCAGCGCACCTTGCGGCTCAGAAGAGCGTCCTTTCTGATACGGGACGACCAAACGACGTCCTCCTCTTGGAACGTTTCCTTGTCCAGCGGACAGCGGTTGCTGCCACTTGCACGTCCTTTGTAGCACGGCTCGCACAGCAGGTGACGGCAGGGCAGCGTTGCCGTCGCCGGCGGCACCAGTCCGCAGGCGCTGCACACTCTGGTCGACGGGAAAGCGGGCACGAACGAAGTCGGCCGCCAGTCGAGGCTGCAACCGAAGCCGAACGCCGTCTGCGTGCTAGCCCGTGCCATGATCGCCGGATGAACAGCTTCGCCAGCGTAGCGCGCAGCCTTCGCCCACACAGTACAGCGCCGGGTTTCCAGAAGGGGACGAGTGATCTATCTCTACCCCCACAATAGCAGGGCCGGTTTTTTTATCGCCACTGAGAGCCGACGATAACGCGCAGGTGCGCGGAACAAAGATTAGACGAAGTGAGCCGTCGCGTCCAAAGAGTGATAACCCGACGGTGCTATTTCAAGAGCTCACCATAGAGAAAGATATTCCAACAAGAGCGGACACTCCCATGGAGCCCAGAGGCCGAATTGACTGTAGCGCACCGGTTTCCGTTTTGGGCGCGCGCGTTTTGAACGCCATCTGGTACAACCAAGCCGGCTACGCTGATCGGCGCGGCATTTTAGAGCGCAGCTCTTTGGCGTCCGTTCCTGGGTTTCGCGTCGTCGTCGGCGTTGTCGTCGGCCTCGTAACCAGCTCCGCCCCCCTTTCATCCCCCCAGCGCTAGCAGCGACCGACTGATACCGCTGGATGCCGCTGACGCCGCTAGAGAGTCAAGATAACGTGACTGCATAGAACACCGTCGCCGCCATGCAGAAAGAGGAGGAAAGGGTCCCCCCCCTGTTCTTGTGTGGCGGATAGGGTGCTCTTCAGTTGCCGACGCGCCGGTTATTTCACGTAGGCCCCGGCACGTCGACGAATACGTGACCACCTTCCCACGGCTAGACCTGGTTCTTAGCGCTGCGGAAGCGAGGGTATCATATTGTTTGTGTCGGCATCGGCGGCGTTGTCCCTGAAACCAACTCCGCAGCTGGGGTTGACTCACTATCGGCGTCAGCGGCATCAGTCAGTCGCTGCTATCTCTTCCCTCCTCCCTTTATCGTGTTGTCCGCTTGCTGCGCGCGCTTCTGCCCCCATCGTTTGCCGCTGGGTGTACACGCCGCCCCCCTCCCCCCTCTTCCTGCGAGTCTCCGGTTGTCAAAGCGCCGGCTCGAACTTAATTCCTTTCTTCGCTCCTCCTCCAATGCAACCCCTGTGCGGTGGCAATCAGAGAGCCAGATCGGTGGCGGCGGATCTGTATATGTGCACCGCCCGAGCCGAAATTGCCGCTGCCGTTCGCCCTGTGCGGTGGCAATCAGAGAGCCAGATCGGTGGCGGCGGATCTGTATATGTGCACCGCCCGAGCCGAAATTGCCGCTGGTGTACCAAGTCGAACATATATCAATCTATTTCTCCGACCACAAAGCTTCCTTCATGACTGTCAAGAACTGTTAGTGGAGTCTTTGTTAAAGGAAAACGTGTGAAAAATAAAAAAAAAATTCTGTGATAGCGCATACATGTGTTGCTCGATTTCTTTGCCTCAATCTATCGAAAAGGTGAAACAGCTTATTTGCTGCGCTCAAATTTCGCATTAGGAAGTAACGTAATCGTCGGTAATTTTTTTTTTCTCGCTTCTACTGCTGAACAACGCGCGGCCTTGGCGCGGAATCGTTTCATTATTTAGTAAAAATGATTGCGAACAAGCCCTCACCGAATCTGTGTCACGCGCAATTTCATAAAGAAAACGCAGGACGTCTTCTGAAATGATGAAATGTTTGCTTTGTTTTATATAAATGCTCGTTCTGGGCTTCTTGTGCATTCTTTCAAAGTTGTGGCACCAGGTAAGAAGCAATCGTTGCTGTACGAAGGTCCACTGGATGTCATCAGCTGAAAAAAAGTAAATTACAAGCATGTATCATTTTGGTATATTGACCTAACAGGAATATTGCTCGTAAAGGCGAAACGTGCGTAAGTGGTGAACGAGCGGCATTACAGATAAATTCACTTTTACATACATTTAGTAGCAAATAGACTCCTCCCAAACAATGCCCTAAAATCTGGAGAAAATATCCGATTTTCAAGCATCCCTGCCTTCCGGGCATTATTTCCTGCACTTTAAGAGCGCAAATACACGGGTGACTGCGCGTTTCCTAAACAACTTGGCCTCAGTCGATGCGATGGTACGCCAAGTATATACACAGTAATGGCTACAACACAGGATGTGAACCAGACCATGTTACACGCTCGCAGAATGCCTTCTAGTCGCACTCAACACAGATTCGTGGGTGCAAAGCCTGTTTTCAGTTGCTCAGAAGACAGAAATGTCAAGTTCTTGAGCTCCTCGGCGTTATCTTTTACGAGTCCTACCGGCGCAAGCAACACACTCCCGTGTTATCACTCTCGGCAATCGCTGGTCGCGTTTTCGACAAGCGTGAGTACCGAAATATGGTATATATTGTTGCAGGGCCATAAAAAGCGTCACAAACTTGTCCCACTAAAATTCAGTGCACGCCAAACCAACTCACCACGGCCGGCTTCCTTTTTTGCTAACAGCTTCACGACCCTAGGCGCGGCGAGCATGCCTCAAAAGTATCCCAAAACGCTTCGAGATGAATTGCAATAATTTTTCGGGTCAGAGAATGCGTCACGAACTTCTCCCAGTATAAGATTCAGTACACGCGAAACCAACTGCGGCGCACAGCCGAGCTGCTTTTCGCTAACTGCGCCACTACGCCGAGCGCGGCCACTGTGCTTGAAAAGCACCCCAAAAAGTTGCGAAATTAGTTACGATAATGTATGGGGTAAGAGAGAGCGCCAAAACGTGTCCGGGTAAGATGCAGTACACGCGTAACTATACGTCACACGACCGAGGTGCTTTTCGTTCCAAAGCCAGCTGCGGCGAGCGTGCCCAAAAACTACCAAAATAAGTTATAATAATGCTTGGGCTCACAGAAAGCGTCGGAAATATCTCCCAGTACGAGTAATTAACTCAAATTAACTAGGCCTGGACGCGGAGTTGTTTTTCGATAACTGCGTTTCGTGCACTAAGCCTAAATGTGCTTGAAGTGCGTCGCAGACTGTCAAACAAAATTCCTCACCTTTCTGTAGTCCAGTAGTGCAGCGGTGCCGTGTCGAAATGCAGACGGAACCCAAAAGAAAACGCCAAGAGCCCCCCCCCCCCCCCCCCCCCTAAAAGGAAAGAAAAAGAAGGAAGAAAAGAAAACGGGCTACATACAAAATAGACGGGTCGCCGAGCACGCGAGCTTCGCATGTGCAACCGGTCTCGCTCGCTCCTGTGGCATGTCTGGCGCATGGCGTATGCACGCGCGTCTGGCGTGCCGCTAACTTGTTGCTAGGCCACGGAAGAAAAATAAGTCGCCAAACTACACGCAACTTACACTTACACGCAAAACTTCTTTAATTTTAGTGGGAAAAATAAAGATAAATAAAACGTTGTCTGTAAGTTCATTTCACATTCTTTTTTTCTGATGCTCGCGTCAACTAACGGATGGAGTTGACACTAGTAGAGTGTACTATAATGGGGGCATGGAGGAAGGAAACTGATGTTGAATTCCAATGGTAGATCGCGAGCGCTCGGCCGGATCACGAACAGAGTGCGTCGCTCGAACGGGGATCGCTCTCATCTGCTCGCACCATATCTGCGAAGGGAATGCGTGAGCTCCCGCGGGGGCACCTAGTACAGGAAAATCAAGTGAGAGGCGCTAGAATAGAGACAGGAACAAGCGCAACCCACCACCCCATTTCACTGTCTGTGTCAGAAGAATCATCACTCGACTTGGAAATTGTACTGTCTGAGTGGGAGCTGTCTAGGAGCGCGAACAAAATCGCACGGCGCGAAGCGGCGTCCATGTTTCCCATGTCGTCCATAAAGCCCCTCCATCCACGCGCCACCACCGCTTTCTGGTCGGCGGAAACCTGGTCGGCGGAAACGTGCCCGCGACCGGAAACAGGCGACCGTGACAGGAAGCAGAGGCGGGGGAAGGAAATACGTCACGAGGACTTCCGGTCAAATCTGCCGATTTCGGCGGAGCAAATATTTTTGCTCCACGGAGCAATCCGGGATCAGCGGCTGCTCCCAATCTGCCATTGGAACACACAGCTCACGCTCCCATTCTGCCATTAGAATAGGATTGCTCCATACAGAGCAGAAAAACTTGATCTGGATCTGTCATTGGAATTCAACATAAGGAGAGGCCCTGGCGTCACTCTTTGTGAAGCTAAAGTGAAGTCGGAAGTTAGCGTTGCTCATGACGTTGCTCCGCCTATCGGGCCAACTCTCCTCTCTTGTTTACATTTCTCGCGAAACCACGCCGCGCTGCGCGCAAGCGTGCTGCCCGGAACGCGCGCTCCGCAGCAATACTAAGCAATCGTTAGCACGTTAGCATGATTGCGCGAAAGAGGGCAACATTTCCCGCGGATATTCCTTCGTCCGTAGCCATTGCCGTGTTGCGGTACATTGCGTACAGCGCTGCATGCGCGTTCATTTCACGAACTTTAGTTCCTCCTGTCCCACCTGGCCACAGCAACATCCGGTAGAGCACGGTCCAGATAACGCAGCGCAACAAATCACGGAGACCAACGCAAACCTGCCCGCACGACGCCTTTTCCACGGTACGAAACTTACGGAGCAACACGTGTGAGCGCACAGAACAATAACAATGCCGCCATTGTGGCCCGAAAGGCGGGGCCACTACAGCAAAGAAATAAAAAAAACAGCAAGAGAAAGGAGAACCTACTACGTCATTTCCTCCACACTTTTCTCCTAGCGCGCGGAGGGGGTAGGGCCTCTCCTCAGTTTGCTTCCTGCATGAATGGGGGAGTGAGTCCGACGGAGACCCCGGCAAGCGGCGAGAGTAAAGCAAAAAACGTTGAAATTTGCGGCGGCGCTGCAGTCGCCTTCTTCATAAAACTTCTCCTTTTTCTGATGTTCCGGCCAATCCGGTGCTTCGACGGCCCGGCGGAACCATGCCTACCGACGGTGCTTACGGCGGCGCCCAGCTGGCGTCTGCTCGACGCATCGTCGTCTACCCGACACAGCATCGTGCTTGTGTTTGTTTCGTCAATTTTTGTTCCTAGTATGTGCGAAAAAAGAAAGAATACAATAAAATTACTGATTTGCCATGAATTGAGTTTCCTCGCTTCCGTCAAACGATGCCGTCTGCGCGACGTTCACGCGCGCAGACGGCCCTCGCATATGTCTATAGTTCGTCTCGTAACTCGGCGACTTGGCAGAGTGTTCAAAGAATGAGAGGATGAGCACACCTCGGCGAAAGAACTACTGTTGTGTAGTGGGTTGCAAAACCGTATACAGTAGATTGAAAGGTCAGGTCAAGTTGTCGCTCTTCAGACTCCCTAAACACGAAGAAAGGTTATGCGTGCGCTAGCTCAATCTTCACCGCACCGATTAGCCCTGTGGAAGTCACCGACTCCATTTGTGAGCTGCACTTTGATGCAAAGTACATACTGAGGCATTATGCGCATATCATCGAAGGCCAGGAAGTATCTACACAGCGTGAAAAGCCTGCGCTTCGGTCTGATGCGGTACCCACAATCTTTTGCCGTATTTTCCAGAGTATCTCTGCGAGAAGCCTACACCCGAGCAGCCCACGCGAAAGAGAAAGGCCTCATATGCAACAGATGAAGGCCGGTCATCAAAGATAACGCTCCCGTTCTCAGTTGAACCGCCATTAAGATTGGAGGTATGTGACAATGGAAACCTGAGAGAGCTCGAAGACATAGACAACCGATAACATCCTTCCTAATCCAAGCAAATATAAACAATGTGTTTTGCTTTATTCACCCAGGGGATCTGGAAAACCAACGACATCTCAGGCGTATGACGCATAAAAATAGGGAAGAAAACGGCTATTTCGTAAATATTTTCAAAACACACAGTCAACCTACAAAAAAAATGTGCAGCACGTAACGAAATGTGACCCACATTCTCCCTAAATGTCAAATTCTGCCGTTATTAGGGCATCGGGGAAGCTTTGTTAGCATTCAATATATCGCCTTGAGAAAGGAAGAAAAAGGTTTTACCAATTTTTATTTAACCCCTAATTATGCCACACAGTTCATTTAGTCCTGTATCTCATCCCATTACTGCACATGATCCCCATTTCTTCGGAATATGAGCTGTAAATTTTGTTATCTCATGACACAGTGAAACACGCACATAAGGTTTAAAAAGGAACGCAAACTGCAAACGCTATCCATCTGACTGCGTGGCTCCGGCTAATCCAGGCACGGCCATCCTCGAACGCAAGTGCAACGCTGCGCTCGAGTGCGGCCGCGCTTCTGTTCCGCACGCTCTGACGCTCCATTCCGCTACACTGTACCACGGTGGGACTCGACTTTTTCCTCCGCGAGGGAGCGAGTGAGTCGAGTCCGGCCGCGACTGTACTGACGCTGCCGACCGGCGCGTCAGTACAGCGCGGGGGCGTGGCGTCCAGAAAAAGGCGAAGGTGGCGACATCTGGATTTACAATAAAAAAAATGCCTCAGCGCGGAGCCCTCACGGGACCCACTCTACCAATCTAGTGCACTCTAACACTAGGCGTGACGTGTTTCCTGTTGCCAGTTTTTGCCGAGTGTCCCCTCTTGTTGAATTTCTTTCTCTATGACGCATCTGGCTCGTCATGCGCCGATTCGCCTGTCGCTAGGCAACAAGCAGAAGTAAGCAGCAAAGTTTAATTTATTTATACGCAAATATTTTTGCTTTTGGCGAGAAAGAATAAAAAAAGAATGAAACAATTTCTGTTAATCTCATTTCACATTTCATTTTTTTCGATGCTCGCGGCAGCAAACGGTCGGCGTTAATACTATAGCGTGACGTATTTCCTGTTGCCACTTTTTGCAGAGTGTCCCCTCTTGTTATATTTCTTTCTCTATGGTGTTGGCTTGAGCAGCCACCTCGCGTCGGCGCGCCTTGCTACGCAGCTATGGCGCGGTACATTCAGCTCTCAGTGAAGCAGACTCACATAATGCAAAAAAGTGCTTCTTCTTCCTTTTTTGTGCTGATCTAACAGCTATAAAAATATAACAATTACGTTTATAGTGATCGAAGTATTTTTTAACACTGCCAATAACAAAGTACGAAGCGCCGTATGTCAAGGCGTCTGTGAGCGAGCCCAGTGAGCGTCTTTGTGGATACAAACCGCCATTAATCCCGAGGTGCGCGTCCGCGAGCGTACCTGTGGTCTCGGCTTTACGCGTCGCGTTTTCATGTACTTACTTGCGCGTAAAAGGCGTTCGCTGATATTCGATCGCGTTTCAGTTCTCAAGCACTACAGCTGTGAGCAAAAGTAAACTGACCACAGGGTCAACGAGAAAACGAAATTTCATCGTAATTAACGTGTATGAGCAGAAACTGATGAGTGCACTGCAAAGTTCGCAATGCCAAGCTTCGAGTGGAGTCCTCAATTTCCAAGTTACGCTTTATAAAATAAGCTTTATCGCGCAATCTCTGGTCCGCATAGTTTCGCTTACGGCTGTACGTTATGCAGAGTATTCAGTATGCTGCCCTCTAGAATGTCTCGGCAGCCTGTGCGGGGAATTGCCGCCACTGCTTTATTTTGACGTATAATCGCCGACAACCTTTCGTGACTCTGTTGCAGACGGCCGCCACAATCGGTCGTGAAGCGAGCGAGCCATGGCCCAAGCCAGCCACGCTCCCATGACTTCTACAAGCAGTCCTGAGGTGAAAACGGTGTTCGGCTTCGGCACCGGCCTGGACCGGGTCCTGTTAAGAACGGCCAGCTGCAGTGCAAGTTTGCCACCCAGTTACGACTATGGCGGCAACATTCCGGGAGCGTCGCCGCCAACCTCTAGCCACAGCGTGAATAAATCGACTTTGTGTCGGGGAACAATACGCGCATCCTCCACTCTCCGTCGCTTCAGCTAGGATGCGTTCGATGAAGCAGGTTTTGTGCTGAAACCGCCGCCAACCTCTAGCCTCATCGCCGTTGTGACGGAATGAGTTCGGCGGGCCAACTATTGTTACCAAACTCCCCAACGCGGACCTGATCTGCTACGGGTGCGCGAGTTGCCGCGGGAACGCCGTTTTGCGCTTCTTCCCACGCACCGACCAAGACGCAAGACAACGCGCTACCCGGAACGGCTCCGAGTTCTATGAAATTCGTGTGGTGTCGGTTTCGGACCGTAAACACGTGTGTGTGTGTGCATGTGTGTGTGTAAACCGTCCTGCGAAGAGGCGGCTAGTTTGCGATGACTAAACGAACGTTCGCATCACCTTGTATCGCGGGAGGACCGAGCGTTTAAAAACTGCTGTTGTGCGGATGCTCGACACACTTCTCTCAAGCAGTCATGTTAGACTGATATAAATACTGTAAATAAACCCATATTCCTCGTTCTCGATGAGAAGCAGTCCTTCCATTCATCAACGTCCGCAGCGTGGATAAGCTGGACGACGGCACGGGCCAGCTACCTTCGAATTCATGCCGGACTCCAATCTTGACAACGGATCACGAGCGATGGGATTGAGCCCCCAATACTGACAGTCCCCACCCCATTTTTGGAGCCCTTCCCTCAGACCAGGATGTGCTGCGCCTGCGGACTGGTGCCCTCAACGTTGGCCATACTGTCCTTCCACCACCCGATCTGCCGACCCCGCTACGACGAGCAGGAGCAGCAGCACGGGCACCACTGCCCCGTGGACAAGCGACCCTTCCGAGAAGAAGACCTCGCGTGGACGCGCTTCAACAGCGACGCGCTAATGGCCTACAGGGTGCTCTGCGGGAACACGCCCAACGGGTGCGGCTTTCAAGGCGCAGCGGCCGCCATGGTGAATTACTTCGAAAACGACTGCCGGTTCCACGTCGCGGCCTGTCCCGCCTACCCCCTCATCTTCCTGCAGCGGCAGATAGCTGAACACAGGCACTCGGGTTGCCTGATGCAGCTTCCCCTTTACGAACCACCGAGCCCTTGCGCGGACATCGCGCAGTCGGACGAACCACTCAAACAGATCGCCGTACATCTCACGTTCATGCGGGCAAGCCTCGAACTTCTCCAGGAGCACGTATACCGCGACAGATTTGGTTCTGTCATGGAGAGACTGCCTCAATTAGAGAGTAGCGTCCGACGCGTCGAAGGGAAGCTGGACTACGAAAGCCAGGGAGAGCAGTCGTACTCGAGCTCCGCTTTCAGTGGAGCCAATCCAGGAGACCCCGAGGACGATGACGGAGTCCAGACTCGGGCGATACTGGCTCAATAACGGGACGCACTTTCCGCGCACCGCAGAGAGGCCGTTGTAACGCGGGAGTGCAAACTGGCCGCGGAAGCGTTCGCCCAGCAGACGATGAGTGCAGAAGGCGCGCAAGCTGCTTCACGCAGCCGTCTGCTCTGCGACGTCACTCGCAAGATCGACGCGTTCCAAGAGAAACTTTGCAAGAAGGGAACCGTGTCCGGAAAGGACTTGGCCAAGTCCATGCAACTGGTGGCCGTCGCGTCGCTCGCTGCCTCCGACGTGGTGAACGTCTCGTCGCCTCTCGAGTGAACCACATTCGTCGACGAGGCCACGCTGTCTGACAAGACTTTCGCTCTGGCCGGTCCGTGCGGTTACTTCTACGGATATCTGGTCGGATTTCTGTTGAACTTTGACTTGCGCATTGCCGCGTTCACTCCTTGTGTGCTGGAAGGTTTGTTCGACGGCTTTGTTACGTGGCCTCCCGAAGTGGGCGTAAGCGTGGTAGTTGTCCACCATGCCCACCCCACTAAGAACATCGCACTACGTCAGCAAATTAAGGGGAAGAAACTCGGCATGTCCTCTGTCTTTCCAAAGATCAATGTAAAAGGATAAAGCCTAAGCATATACACCTCGGCGTTGCAAAACGGTGGCTTCATCAGCATACGGCAAGCTCCGGTTGCGATTTGGCGTAAACCGTCAGTAGGCTGGCTTTTCTCCGCGACTCCATAGCTTTATATACACCACACCCAACCGCCTTTAATTTTTGTGGCTGAAGCACGAATTTCATTTCTGGTTGAACACGTTATGGGAACATAATGACAACACCAACGTTAAATCCCCCTAGACTAATAACACATTCCTTGAAAAAAATATATAAATTTGTTAATTTTGCTGTAACAGGATGATTATTAAGACAGAAAATAAAGCTTAATGTTCCTTTTTTTATCATTTTTGTGCGGAACCCTGGCGTTGGTACGTCAGTGTGGCGAACCACGGGTTTCAATTGCCTTCTTTTCGTATTTGCGCTGTTGTGTTTCGGTAAATGAGCTTGAAAGTTGCGAATTGAGTTGCCTGTTTCAATTTTCTGAATACAAGTAGCTTTACCGACAAAATATATTATCTAGGTCCGAGTAGATGCCGTCAAAGTTCATGACGTCACAGCAAGCTGGTGCGAGAACTTCAAGGCGGCGGCGCCACTTGACTCATTTTCCCGCCTTTTCTGGCTTACCAATACTTTTTTTCACGGAAAGAGAGGCCTTGCTGGAAGAAAGGCAAAGAGCTCGACTGACTTTTTTTTATAGGCCCTCTTAACCAGTGCATTATGGACTACAAGAATCCCTTGGTTATTTAAACCACAACATTCTTTTCAAGAAAGTGTACAGCTATCGCGTAGGTGGTGTAGCTTATTCTTTGCTTGAGACATACTTGACTGGTCGCCTGCAATGTGTCACGGCTAGCCCGTGACACAGTGTCACGTGTCCGCTTTTAAAAATGGGACATAATGAGTTTCAAAGGGAATTCTCCTTAGATCATTTCTTTTTAATGTGTACGCGTAACCGATGCTCTAAAGGCAAATGAGGATACTTCCGTAGTGTCGTACGCAGATGACAAGTCTATTCGCATGAGTCCGCCAGAAACATTGTTTCGAAAGGCTCGAAGGGCGCTTTAACATATCTTGAATCGGTTGAATAATAACTTTCAAAAAGATAACGTTTGCAAAACTGAAGCTATTTTTTAGGACGAATTTCATAGTTGCACGGATACTTCATAGCAAATCCGTACTGAGCGTTGCAGCCATGTTAGGTTCCGCAATGGCGGCATCTTGAGGCAATCGGAGATGCCGTAGCAGCCCTCTCTGCCAATCAGAGCTGACAAGGGGGTGGGGCGAATTGTACAATACGGTGGGATTTGTCAGTGTCCGGAATATCGCACCCCGGCGCGCAACAATTTGATTTCCAGTGGCAGATTTGGATTTGCGAAATCCGAGCTCTCGCCTAAGGATTCGGGCGACTTCTGAAGATTCGCAGTTTAAATTTGCTATAACGAAACAACGAATGTAACGAAATAAGTGAAATTCCCCTTGAAGTCTCTTTATGGATTCATATTGCAGTGCACGCAGTATTGGGTATAACGATAAGTAATTAATATAATTAAAATATTTGTATCCCCTTTCGACTTCGTTATAACGAGGTCTTGCTGTACATTCGAAATTCACCCTTACATCCTGGTGGCACGATATCAGCAAAAGTAGCATTGATTGCCAACTGATAAGCTCGCGCATGGCACAGTAGTGACATAGGTGTCAGCGTGCCGTTCCTCAAGAAGGACATTCGGTCCCATATACTGAGCTAAGGGAACACCATCGTGAAGAGGGTGTCAGCAAGCGAGAGGGTGCTACACCGCTATCGCACCTTGCCTTCAGTATCGAAGACAGCGCACTGTTACTTTACACCACATAGGACGCTCCCGGCAACGAGGGTACTTGTCTTTCCTAAATGTCGCGGTGACATACACACACCAAATGATGCATGTTCAAAGAAAAAGACGCGATAACTTTTATTTTCATTTCAACCTGCACACACACAAACGTGTGGCTATACTCTCGCATGGCCCCAAGAACAAAACAAGAACGCATTCTAAAACTGGTACAGCGCAACATACAAAGGAAGAAACAAGCCGAGACGGCGGCCAGATAAAGGAACAGAGCGCTGACTTCCACAGCGCAACATACAAAGGAAGAAACAAGCCGAGACGGCGGCCAGATAAAGGAACAGAGCGCTGACTTCCATTTGGAAGTCAGCGCTATGTTCCTTTATCTGGCCGCCGTCTCGGCTTGTTTTTTCCTATGTATGCTGCGCTGTACCAGTTTTAGAATGCAATACCAACTCGCCCAATCCTCAACCCTAGTGAAAACAAGAACGCGTGTTCTTGCGCAGACGCATAGGCAGAAGCCCCAGCAGAAGTTTGGTCGCCGTCGACTCATTCTTGCAACCAACTGCATCATCATCATCATCACCACCACCACCACCATCTCCTCCACTCTGGTTAAGCCCACTGCAGGGCGGAGGCCTCTCCCATACTTCTCCAACTACCCCGGTCATGTACAAATTGTGGCCATGTCGTCCCTGCAAACTTCTTAATCTCATCCGCCCACCTAACTTTATGCCGCCCCCTGCTACGCTTCCCTTCCCTTGGAATCCAGTCCGTAACCCTTAATGACCATCGCTTATCTTCCCTCCTCATTAGATGTGCTGCCCATGCCCATTTCTTTTTCTTGATTTCAACCAAGATGTCATTAACTCGCGTTTCTTCCCTCACCCAATCTGCTCTTTTCTTATCCCTTAACGTTGCACCCATCATTCTTCTTTCCATAGCTCGTTGCGTCGTCCTCAATTTGAGTAGAACCCTTTTCGTAAGCCTCCAGGTTTCTACACCGTACGTGAGTACTGGTAAGACACAGCTGTTATACACTTTTCTCTTGAGGGATAATGGCAACCTGCTGTTCATGATCTGAGAATGCCTGCCAAACGCACTCCAGCCCATTCTTGTTCTTCTGATTATTTCAGTCTCATAATCCGGATCCGCGGTCACTACCTGCCCTAAGTACCCCCACTGCTGCCTCATGGAAAGCGAAATGTTCACACTGACGAATGCCGACCAGTGGACAAGCAGACGAGGTATAGAGACACGGGAGTCAGAAGCAACCGATACAAAAAGTCGATGTAAGCGAAGCTTTGTCTGCTGTTTGCGTGCATTGACGTTATTTGGCGGTCATATATTGACGGCATACGACAGTAGTGGCGGCACTGTGAAATGTTACCTTGCCTGCTCCGCTCGACGCTTTATGCCAGCCTTCGTCTCCTCGGCATTAAGTGCACGCTTCGGCGCTAACCTGGGTTGTAGCGTTGTAGCTCACAAAACTGACTCCTCTCTCTCTCTCTATTCCCTCGCTAATATTCTCCCCCCCCCCTCCTCCTCCTTCTAGTCGTTGCTGTTGCGGCTGAGCACGGAGACAAGCGCGGCAGCTGCTGCACAGCATTTTGAGCGGTCACGCCTAGTTTAGGCGTCCAGAGGGCGCTGTGCAGATGTGACACGTCGTACATCTTGACACGAGCCTCTCTGGGCGTCTTTCCTTTGTGGCCACACTCCTGTCATGCACTAACGAGATAGCGTTAATGGCCCCGTGTCGCAGGAAATCCGGTATCGATGCCGCAGGCGTCGCAACAATCATTCTGAACCACAATCGCACAGGCCCTCCGCGTGGGGTACGCATTGTCTTAGATGCTTTACAAAGTTATTCGTCGTAATTTTGAGAGTGACAGCTCATAAACAAATGTCATGAACAAAACATCGACAGCGCATGCCCTTTTATGTTTTTGTGACATGGCCATGTCTCGACCACGTGCCGACTAGGCCGGCGTTAGTGGCGTGCGTCTGAACGACGTCCTGACGTGGAGGGCGTTAGCGACGTGGCGCACAGCGGCAGTCGCAGCGCTTAATGGCGCCCTTAATTAACACTAAAGGTCGTGGGTTTGAGTTCCATAATTAAGTCCATATAAAAAAATGTGCCTTTTCTGGGCATAATTAGCGGCATCGATGTGGAAGAGGACGACGAATGTGCGAGCAGTGGCACGAGGTTGACGTTTTACAATATGCAAAATTCGTACGGAATTTCGACGCACTGTTGCTCGTACTGCGAGGACTCATTCGCATGGCTATTTGCAACCATCAAGGCAATCAAGGCAGAAAGCTGGGGTAGTTGGTGTGTCATCATTAATCAAAAGACTAGCGCAAATAACAGGCACAAAGACAGAGAAGACGACAGGAGACGAAATATTTGCAGCCGCTTGGATACCACAACTCCCACCTCAGGCCTCGTACTATATGTGCAGTGTTGGCTCCGAATAAAGTGCGTTAGTATGGCAAAGTTGACGACTTGAATAGATTTGATCCGAAGCCGACGCTGACGTTGAACCGTCGTGTGCTTTGTGTGCGGGGCTGGGCAGTATCCGACGTGCACGTGAACGTGCATTCTTACGAAGTTGATGAATTTACGAAAACGGTAGCGCTGATCGTTGTGGTTATCATCACCGATAAGCCTTGACGTTTATCAGTTGCCGCGATTGGGCTATAACAAACACCGTAGTTTGGGGCTCCAGGCCTTGACGTCACCAACCTATGATTCTTTACCGGGCTCCGAAATCGCAGTGCACGCACCTCTGTGGATTTCGCCTTTGTTGGAATCCAACCACCTGAACCTTAAAAAGGGAATTCAGCTTAAGGTGAAGCCACGGAGAAGCGATGAACGCTGATACGACGTAACTTAGCGACGGATGTTACGTAGCAAAGTTATATCCGTCATGAGTTCGGCAGTGTCGGTAGCCACCAGTTCTTTCAGCATTTTACACCCAAGCTGCTAGCCTTTATTTGGTCGGCATTTTTCGTGTCCTGCGCCCGTTAGCAAAAATGTGAGCCACCGCTAGCTGCCGCGGCGACGGCAGCTTGCGACGTGGGGAGTGACCTCCCGAGCCTTTCGTATATAAATAACCAGCCTAGCGACTGATTTAATTGTTGTTGCAGCATCGCTATGGGCGGCGGCATGCTGTCAAAATTACCATTGCGCCCATTACTCTAAATTATCATGACTGTCATTACTCTAAAGCAATAAATCGTTACGTAACCCCCTGAGTAGTTGTAGTGGCGGTTTTCAACAGCTTCGCTGCACATCCAGCTATCGCAGGGCCGGGATGGCGAGTAAATTTTTTGTTTAATGGCGGCTGTCATAGCTATCTGTGCCTTCGACAGAGATCATATATGCGAAGGGAGCGCGAGTTCAGTCGTCAGTTGGCGCTCGACGACATCATCGACTAGCACTTAAACGGTACCGACTGTCGAGGGAGCATATATTGGGCCTATAGATGCGCGGTATTAAAACCTGACATGCAACCGTGTGCAGCGGCATCACATACCATTCCGACGGACTTCCGGGTGCCGGTCCATATAGCCCTGCGGCTATATGAGCGATTTATTATGCAGTTTTTCTTTCGTTTTACCTTTCCCTAATTAGTATCAAAATGAAGCCATTCAGTCGCTTTGTAATTTGGTGACAGTGGTGGCGATGTTGCTACAGGTGGGTTCCGCCTGGAAGACCTAGCTGGCCGGCAATTGCTCCGCACGAGCGTCTCTTTCTGCGCTAAATATGCCACCATGCATCCATCCGTCCTGTTTGTCGCAGAAATGCGAGAAGAATGCGTGGCACTTTCACTGCCATCCTTTGAGCGCCGGTGCGGTGAACGGCTGAGCGTGGTTGCGCTTGTCAGCGCTGCAGAAGACGCCCGGAAAAGGAAGCTGTCGAATAGGGGCGTGCAGTGATTCGCTGTAAGAATACAGCCTCAATTACACATGCATGATGTGCGGTCTTGATATCAGTTGACCGCGGTTCTATCATTTCTTATCGTTTAATCCGAGCTTTGCTTCCGCCTCGCTATCATATACGACGCTGTAAGTTAAATGCGTTGCCACTTTGGTTGAACCCTTAGCGTAAGAACTTTTTGGCTAAAAAAATTGCGTACGAACGGCACAGCTTTCCGAATTCCGCCCCAGGTTCACACAAATTGCTACCAACCCACCGATAAAGCGGACAGTTTTTTATCTGATGGTGCACTTATGGTGCGCTGACTTGACACGAGCAGAACCCTTTAGTGAAGAGCAAACGAATCGTAAGACACGGTACCGCGCTGGACAGTCAGTGGGTTACGTCAATCACTCGGTCATAGCGTCATAGCGCGTCTCACCGTGAAGCCAGAGAACCACAAGCCTAATATCAGGTGCGCATCTTCAGGCGCGTCGTCACTCCTGTCTGTCACATTGCGTCGACGCGACGTTCTTTAAACGCCACAGCTGCACTGCAGTCGGTACAGTGACGATACAGCTTCTACAAGATCTCAGCCACAAATTCTCACGAGGAGGGACAAACAGCTTCCCCAACGGCGTCCACCCATGGCGTTCACCGCCAAGCATACCTTGTTCGGCTCCGGAAGCTGTCTCGACTGGCGGCCCACATCATTCGTGAACGCTTTCCCTCCGGACAGACTGTGCAGCGTCTGCAACCTCGTCGCTCCCACGCTGGCCACGTTGCCCTGCCACCACACGGTCTGCAAGACGTGCTACGACTTCCGCCCACGCAACCGCTGCCTCCTAGACAAACAGACCTTCCGGGAGGTGCACGTCTTGTGGAAGACCTTCTGCAGGGACGAAGTTCTTCGCCTCGACGTACGCTGCTGGAACGCGCAACACGGCTGCGACTTCGTGGGCGCCGTTCCCGCGATGCTGGAACACTTCGCCAGTGCCTGCGCCTGCCACACCGTGAACTGTCGCACGTGCGGCCGAAAGGTCGTGCACGGGGACCTTTGGAGGCACCTCGAGTCCGGCTGTGCATCGCACTGCTTCGCCGAGCGAGAACCTCTGAGCGACAACCTCGCGAACACTTGCCCGGAAAGCTCCGGTGAGCGAGCGATCGTCGCGCAGTGCGGGCAGCGGCCTTTCTCCGAGACGGACAGCACGCCGCCGCCGGCGACAATCGCCGACGCAGCCGAAACCACGCCGCAACACGCGAGTGCGGCCAGCCTCCCGGTCGAGAGCCGAACCGCGCTCCCTGTGGACGACCGGGAAGAGGTCGAGGATGTTGCTACTGGAAGAAGCCAGAGCGCTGCACTTTTCCTCGAAGGAGAGTCAAAGCGGAGCTTGGAAGACGCGTTCGAGGTCGTAGAAGCGAGAGCTGGGGAGGCCCAGGCCGCGGTCCTTACCGCCCCAGGTTCCAACATCGATGCCTTCGATGCAGTCGGGACGACGGCGGTTGTCCCTGAAAACGCGCCGACTCGTTGGAGAGCGTCGTCGACGCAGAGAGCAGCGGGCGTGGGTCTCCGACACGCAGCTGGTGTCGGTGCAACCGCCGGTGATCCGATAAGCGTTTCCGAGCCGTACGAATGGTGCATAGACGACGTGCCGTCCTTCATAGCTTTCCGGTTGAATTCGGATCGTCCGAGGCGTCTCTTCAGCACAACGCGGTATTATTACGGCTGCCGGATTGTGGCGGAGGTGGTTATCTCTACCACGCATCCTTACAAAATTCGACTTAAGGCGTACGCGTTCGGCGGAGCTTTCGACGAGTTACTGACGTGGCCCGTGAATAGAACGCCGACGCTGCAGTTCGTTCATCCAAGCGATTGCAGCCGCGACTTCGTAATGAGCGAGACCACGCCATGGGGGAAGGACTTCACGAATGGTACCCCCCGAGGCGCCCTCTACACGTGGGCGGGCGCGATGTTCACAAGCATCGCCGACTTGAAAGAGCGAGGCTGCATCGCGAACAGCAAACTTCGCTTCCGTTTCAATTTGGTGTAGCTGTAATCAATGCAAGGTGGTCGCAGCTGATAAATCGATGTTCCTTCTCTCGAATGGTGACCGCTTATCAACGTTAGCACACTTTTGCTCTGCTTTGCTGTGGCCAACATTGTTCTTTTATTTTTACTTTCTTGGGCGTACGCGGAGACAAACCTAGCGTCAAACTTAGAAAACAATCTTAGCTCCAGAAGGCGAGGAAAACACAACGCGCTATACGCCCCCGACTGCTGGCACTAAAAATGTTTTCCAGGTTAGGCTGTCAACATGCCCAACATACAGCAGTCTTAAACTTCGTTTTTAACCGCTTTCCCCACCCTCCCAACCCCTTCCCAGAATGCAACTGGCGGTTACACTCCTTGTTTTATTTTAGTGCTCGAAATAAGCGAAATTCTCGCTTTCGTTCCTGCCAGCGATACGTGCAACAAAAGTCATGATCTGCATCCTGCGAAGCATTTCGTTTTGCCATAAGCTTATGCCAAGTATAGGTCTCTGCACTGTGGCGTTTCTTAGTCAATAAAACAAGCGTATTTTGTTCGATAAAAGCCGGAACACTTCTCAACACAACGCTGATCGAAACACTGGAACCACTTCTCGAAAAAGATTTAGATCACCAGTCTTTCCGCTGCGGAGACTGCGGCTGCTCACCCAAGCTGGAAAGGACCGAGGTTTTGTGCAAACACGAGAGAAACCTTAGAAGCGGTAGAGGTTCACAAGATGAGGGACGCTTGTGTCACACCCTTCGGTGTTTTATTACGGCGAAGCTCTCTTTGCCTTTCCCAGTGCTGCTGCTGTCTGGCACACTGGGTCGGGGCCTGGTTCAGAGCATGTGTATACATGACAGGAGCGCAGCAGAAAGGAAAGGCGACGCGAGAAACTCGTTTGGACCTTTGCATTGTGGATGGATGCTGTGAGTGTCCCCTTTGGAACGGGGTGGTGGGTTGCGCCATAAAGCTCTTATCATCATGCCTAATGTCCTACATATGTGAAAAAAGAAAGAAAACAAAACACGATGAATTCCCATAACTAAAGTTTCTGAACCCCTATTATGAACTTTGTTTTTGCACGCCTCCGCTGTTTGACGATTCCCTACTTTTATTCCACTAATCTTCCAATCACCGCTTAGCAACCTCTACTGCGGACATGCTTACTTTACCCCTGCTTTCACCTAAGCCAAGGGCTTCAAGGAGGCCAGCGATGCCTAAATCGACCGTTGGGAAGATATCTTCATTCTAATAAAACATGCTCCATCGTTTCCCTAGCTTTCCGGCAGCAAGCACATGCTTGTTCTTCCTTCTTACATCCCGCTTTATAAGTGGGTGTTCTAAGACATCCTGATCTCGCTTCGAAAAAGTAATGAGCTTCCCTTTGAGTTATCATAAATTGTCTTTTTTTTTTCTGATTTCATTTTTTTTCTTACGTAGTTACTCATGGCAGGTTTCTTTTCCATTGCTGCCACCCACGAGATTATCTAAGCCTCTCTGACTTTCCGCTTGACATTCTTTGTTGTCATGTTGCTCACGATACAGGTGGCATAGTTGCTGGGAAGTTTCCTGGTTCTTTTACTCCGGTGTGGATCAATGTTTTTTGCTGTACAAGTACCTGAAAATAGCCTCAACCTCGATAACGAGTGCCACCAAGTGAACAGGGCAAGGCCCAGCTGACACGGTTTCCAGGACTGAGGAGACCACTGTTAGGAACGGCCTGCAGAGGTGCCAACATGCAAACGATGCCTGCTGCGGCGACTGACTGTGTGAGGAGGACAATACGCCGAGTCAGCAACTCTTCGTCGCCGGAATGCCGGGACGAGGTCGGCGAACCAAGCTTTGTTAGTGAACTCGCCATCACCGACCTGGTCTGTCGGTAGCGGGGGGGTTCCTGAGGGAATGTATTTGGCGGCACCGTGCCACGCGCCTTTCAAGACGCAAGACAATGGAGAACCACTGTGCGGGGGTCAGCTCGGGGATTAAGAGGCGCCTGCTTAGGGCAAGACCCAGTTCTGCGAAGACCGTCTCACCTCGGTGGGGGCAGTGAAACTTGTGCGGAAGTACGTGTGTAAGCCCTCTACCTAAATGCGGCTCGGCTACGATGCCTCCGGTCGAACGTTTTCCCTCACCTTGGGATCTAGGGAGGACAGAGTGTATTTAAGGAGCTGTTGCGCGGCTCATCAGTGTGGTTTTACTCGCAGTCATGCTAGACTGATGAACTGCAACGTCCTTATGTAGATACTGTAAATAAACCCATATTTTTCGTTCTCGATGAAAACAAGTCTCGCTTCAACAACGTCCTCAGCGTGGATGAGTTGGACGACGGCATGGGCCAGCTACCATCTAATTCATGCCCGACTCCAAACATTACACAATCCGCAAGGAAGGCAACCAAACAACTTCGTCTGCTCTTGGAGAAGTTCAATATTTCTCTTTCAGAAATAGAAGCAAAATGCTTTTGCACATATGATTTGCCTTAAAGGCAAGGGTGTTGTATCACCTGGTTATGTCTTTCGGTATTCTTGTTCCTCTCTTGAAGTTAACGTTGTGAGGACAAAGCCTCATCTATTTTATGTATCCCTCCAAACTCTCCAATTTCCTCTCGCATGTATCCTATTCAAGCATGTATCCTATTCAAGCACGTCTCGCATTCAATTGCATTAGTAAAATATTGGTTCATCCTTAGAACTAGGCTGAAACAACGCGATGAAAGAAACAACTACTACAGGCGCTCATATTATTCATTTTTTGTTTGTGTCCTTGCTTTAGCTTAGTTAGTCAGTTGCAGTTCAGCGTTCACGTTTGCGGGGGCTTGAGGCCAAACCACACGCAAGCTCGCGCCTACGCATGCGCAGGTGGGGACGGAACAGCTCGCGTGCTTTGAAGAGCGGTGAGAGCGCAATCTGTTCCTGATAAGGTCCCTAGATGGAAGAAGTTGAAAAAATTCAGGACCATTGCACTCTGCGAAGGTGGATGACCAGCGGAGCTTTATACATGGCGATAAATATGTTAATAATACATATGTTCACTCAAAATAAAAGACATGCCACAATGTTTTCACTTCTTTTGTTTTATTAAATTGCGTACTCATTGCCTTCTGGATTTTAAACCTTCCTTTGTTTGCTTTTTTTGGATTTATTATTTGGTCACCAAGGTGACTATCGCTTGACGATCGCTACGATATACGGTCATTGGCTCTGTAGCGACACTGGAAAGGTTCTTGGTCAATGCGAGGTCCATAGACGACCGATGACGCGTCGTGGGCACAACGGTGTTTGTGTAACATTGAAATGCCGAACCTTTCCGAGAGAAACGCCACGAACCACTTTCCGTCTGGCCGAGACACGTCTATGTTGAAATTGCTCACAATTACGACGGGAGTGGAGTCGGTATACGGGTGATCCAACCAAAGGTGTATACGTTTGGCGTTTGCGGCACGATCGTCGTCCGTATTACGTGCCGCCCGCCATCACCGCGCACATTCCCGCTTCTGTGAACGACGGTGTTCTTCGTATGAGCGCTGTTCTTCCGCAGCCCTCACCGCACGCGGCCTACCAACCGCACGGGTGGAAGGGAACCGAGATAAGGTCACGTGGTTTGCCTATGGAGCCCGTTACCTCAAACCGCAATCGATACTGAACGGTGTCTATTCCGGTTTTATTTTTTTATTACGACATTCTTTTAAAATCACAATAAGTCTTGACACTTCTCGCGATTAAACGCAGCTGGGGCACACGCGGCGATAAGTTTTTGTTTTAGGCTTGAGCTCTTGAAGCCCTCAGGTGGCCGCCATCTTTATTGACTACATACGCACACAATCCGCCAGAACCTAGCGTATAATAGCTCGGCTGTAAAACTTGTTTTATCTAAGGACCTTAGTCCCAGCCACATACGGCCCACCCCGTAGACATATCGGCACCCAGCGAGACCCGTAGGAAACGTCCACAATCCAGAAGCGCTGGGATTCCAAGCGGGTGGAAGCTTTAACTGGCCAAGTCCACATAAGCAAGAGATTGACGGAAGCGGAGTCGTTACAAGCATACGCACAATATAGATATAGGGGTTTTAATGAAGAGGGAAAAGGTTAAGGAGAGACAGGCAAAACGCTAGACGGCGATAGATATAGCAAAACCTGACTACAAGCAGGCTATAGAAGACTACTTGTCGCCGCCTCGTTTCGAAGGGGATGTCAACAGACATCAACATCATCATGAAAAAAAAATTTTTGCGTAAGGGAGCTGAATATTCTTGAAGGCTTCCAGGCCACCTGTATACTTCCATCCTCAGAGGGTCGAGGGGGAGCGTGCGCTAGGGGCCCTAACTTCTTGAGTCGCGACGGAGTGTTGAGTGAAGAAACGTTCAAGGGTAAACCTTTACGGCGTCGATCTTCAGGCGAGCAAGTGTAGGTGTGCTCTATGATAACGCAACAATATCGAGCGATTCCTACGACATAAAATGCAGCGCAAGCCGTTGAGGCTGCTCCATCAGTGCATAGGACTGTAAGCTCTAATAAAAGAAAGTAACGTAGGGCAGTGAACGCTGAATTAACAATCACATTGTATAACCGAAGCGAGGCTCCATAACAACAACGTAAATAAGCAATTGCAAGTACGGATAGCAATAATCATCCCCGTCATCATCATCATCACCAATTTATTTTATTTCCCCTAGACGACGAAGGCCTCTTACGGCGATCTCCAATTACCCTTGTCTTAGGCCCCTTAACCCCCGTCCTTTTCCTAATTTTGCATGAATCACCCCTTTACCATCTTCGACAACGCTTCTCTTCTACCTTTGCACAAATTATGGAATGCTAATAGATCACCGATTATCTGCCTACGCATTACGTACCTGACCAGGTCGATTTCTTCTTGCTTAATGTCAACTTTATATCGACAACTCCTGTTCCCTCTGCAATGCGCACCGCCGTCTTCCTGTTCCTTAACGTTACTCCTACCATAATGGTTCCATCACTTGTTGCGCCGACCTTAGCTGCTCAAGCATTCTTTGCGAAATAACACTATGCTGGGCTAGTTTGTTTATAATGCTTCGAAAAAAGATAATGCGCAAGACGGACAAGCACGAGAGGACCGAAACACGGACTAGCGCAGCCTTTATTGACATGCAAGTTTCTGCCCCATATGTCAGTACCGGCAGAATGTGCGCACTTTCGTTCCACGGAAAACGAGCAGCACTCAAGAAAAGTATACACTGGCTGCATTCATTTCGGTGAGCACGCGTGTTCTAATTAACGCACAAATTCGTACTCAACACGGAGACCATTGTTCGATGTGAAACCACCACATTCCAATGACACAATGCTCACACGGTGACTCGACGTCTGGTAGGGGACTTCATCCTGGGGATAGACATCGTCTGTTGTGCGCTCTTCCCAGGTAAATTGTTCGTCTAAGATGAAGTTCTTGCATTCGTCAGTGGGATGAATGAAGTGCACCGTGAGCTTTACGCTCAAGGGCCAGTCCACGAGTTCGTCGTACAAGCCTTCGCGCACAAACGCTTGTAGTCGAAGCTCATCACTAGAAGGATGCAGGCTCAGCTCGATGAAAATACGGTATCCATAAAAATATGCGCTTGGACCAACGTGTTTGATGCAACCACGATCAGGCAGCCTGGACCGGAAATTTTCCCAGTTTCCTATAGTGCACTCACGTGGCTCTGACACGTCCAGGGCGTCGTTCGTGACTGCGAGAGACGAGAGAGCGAGCATTTTGAGGAGCTCAGCCGCTTCCTTTCCCGACAGGGCTTCCTTCTGCATGAGCTTCTCTCGACACTTCGTGATCTTTCGACTCACGTCGGAGATCAACCGAGACCGGGCCGATGACATAGGAGCGGTTCGCCCGTCGTTTAGTGCTTCGGTCGATCTTTGGTGTGCGACTTTACGGTTGACTGATTCCGCTTTCCGGTTGCACTCTTGGGCGACGGCTACGACTGTCGAGCGCTCCCTCTCAGCAAGGGCTTCCCCGATCTGCGAACGGACTCTGGGCCAGTGTTCAGCCAACAGAGCCCCGGTCTCGACTCGACTAGTCTCAGTGGCGCTTTCGATGGCGCGCCTCCCGGTCTGGTTCAATATGGCGGACTGCTCCGCTATCGAGTCGTCTCTGAAGGAGGGAAGACGCTCCTCGAACGACTCCAGCTTCGACTCGATGGAAGTACACTTTTCGGAGATCCCTCTCAGGGCCTCCCTTACCTCCAGCGCGGCGTTGACAAAGTTGTCGTCGAGCGCCGGCTGCCCAGGAAGGTTGGGCGGCGCACGGCAGGACTCCAGGTGGTCGGCCATTTCCAGGTGCGGTACCCTGCCGCAGCACCTGGGACAGCTCACGACGTGGAAGAGGCAAACGTTGCTGAAGTGCCCCAGCATCACCGAAGCAGCGCCCTCGGCGCTGCAGCCGTTGTCAGCGTTCCAGCAGCGCACCTTGCGACTCAGAAGAGTGTCCTTTCTGATACGGGACGACCAAACGACGTCCTTGTCATGGAACGTTTTCCTGTCCAGCGGACAGCCGTTGCTCCCGCTTGCACGTCCTTTGTAGCACGGCTCGCACAGCAGGTGAAGGCAGGGCAGCGTTGCCGTCGCCGGCGGCACCAGTCCGCAGGCGCTGCACACTCTGGTCGACGGGAAAGCGGGCACGAACGAAGTCGGCCGCCAGTCGAGGCTGCAACCGAAGCCGAACGCCGTCTGCGTGCTAGCCCGTTCCATGATCGCCGGATGAACACCTTCGGAAGCGTACCGCGCAGCCTTCGCCCACAGAGCAGAGAGTTTTATATTAAGGGACGCAAGCGGGGCTTGCGCACGCCAGAACTAAGGGCGACGGTACTGCGCATGCGCAGACCTCCACGTGGCTTGCGCATGCGCAGTACCATCACCCTTGTTTCTTGCGTGGGAAACTGCTTGCGTCCCCTGATCTAAAACTCTCTAGCGCCGGGTTTCCAGAAGGTGCGAGTTATCTCTCGCTACCCGCACTATAGCAGGGCCGGTTCTTTATCGCCACTGGGAGCTGACGATAAATCTCAGGTGCGCGGAACAAAGATTAGACGAAGTGAGCCGCCGCGTCCGAAGAAAGGAAGAGCGATAACCTATAATCTGTGCCCGACGGTGCTATTTACTTCAAGAGCTCGCACGGAAACAACTCAAATGAAATTGTGCCTGAAGTTTACTGCTGAGCATGAGCGCGCGAGCGCACGCCGAGCAACATTTTCACAAGCTGCAGATGTAGGTGCGAACACGTGTCGTTTAGTACTTGCATTACGTATGCGCACGTCGACGACTCCAGGCGCATTTCTTCACCTGGCCCGAATTCCTGAACGCCATTTTGCTCACTAATTACCAAAAAACAAGCCGAAGGCTACATTTCTGTCTTTAGAGAGAGAGAGAGCGAGAGAGGGAGAAATAGAGCAGAGAGCAGTTGCGGCTAAGTAACGGTGTTATTGCAATAGGAACATGTTTCTGATCTTGCCGTCCACAGCCAGGATGCCGGCTCCTGTGTGGTGCCTCAAAAAGTGTCCCGTGTATCTTGCAGTTCCGGACATTACGAAGAGTCCTCAGCAGCTCTCAATCAGAACCCACCGCGTTGGCGGTGTTACTAGCCCCATACGCTGACCGGGTATTCGCTGACACGGACGGTTCGGTATCTGGATCCTAAACGGACGCCTTTGTTGACCCAGGTCGACCGGTGTTCATAAGTTCAAAACTTCCCCCACCACGATATTCTCGGCATACAAACTTCGCTTGACTCAAAGCTGTAGAATAAAACAAGAGTAGGGAAATGACAAACAACGGGGCCGTGCAAAATCAAAGTTCACAATAGGGTTTGGGAAAGTTTGGTTATGGGTACTTATCGTGTTTTTTTTTTTTGCTTTCCTTTTTTTCCATTGTTAACATAGGTAGGACGTTAGACAATATAAAACAAGCGCTTGGTGGCGCAACACACCATCTTGTTCCAAAGGGGAAGCTCGTAGCATCCTTCCGTCCGTCCGTCCGTCCGTCCGTCCGTTCATCCGTTCATCCGTCCATCTGTCCATCTGTCCATCTGTCCGTCCATCGGGACATGTTCCCGCGCGCGCTTCAATGAGTAGGGCACTACCCATATGGTAGTTCCTCGTAGCTGTGGTACACTTACGTGGGCGGTAGAGGTACAGGGTAGGTCTGCTTTGCAGAGCACGGCAGAGCGCCATTGCTCTGTTTCGATCGCGCGTGTGTTTTGTGGCGCCGCGTGGCTCGACTTCTGAGCGCCTAACGTCTGTCGTGGCGGGGCCGGGAACTTGCGGCTCAGCCAAGAGGTCCACGTAATCTGGGCGCCCCTGAAGCCCAAGTAGCGGTAAACACGGCGCGCCCATCTCTGGTCTTCCATTCGGCGAAGTCGACCCTCGACGGCCACCTAGCTGATATTATATTCAGATGAAATGTGTCGACGAGAAAATTGTAGAGCGACACGAAAAACTCCCTGATACAGCTTTCTTTCGCTCGATACGTGCTACATAAAAAGTGTTTTTCCGAGCGTGAAATAAGCCCGCGAATACTCGCAAAGTGCCTCGAGCGGCCAGTCGGGCGCCAATTTTGCGTGCATTCGCGGGCCTCTTTCACTCTCGGAAAAACACCTTTTATGTAGCACGTATCGAGCGAAAGAAAGCTGTATCAGGGAGTTTTTCGTGTCGCTCTACAATTTTCTCATCGACACTTTTCGTCTAATTATAGTATTTTAGAAGTTGATTAATTAATTAAAACCAATTGTCTAATTAGGCGGAATGAAACAAAAATTTAATTAAATTATGGGGTTTTACGTGCCAAAACCACTTTCTGATTATGAGGCACGCCGTAGTGGAGGACTCCGGAAATTTTGACCACCTGGGATTCTTTAACGTGCACCTAAATCTAAACATACGGGGTTTTCGCATTTCGCCCCCATCGAAATGCGGCCGCCGTGGCCGGGATTCGATCCCGCGACCTTGTGCTCAGCAGCCCAACACCATAGCCACTGAGCAACCACAGCTTTTTTTTTTTCTTTATTGCCGACTTCAACACGTCAGTTGTGTTCTTCGCGCGGACTGATTTTGTACACTGAGCAACCACAGCGAGTGGAATGAAACAAAATAATCTGCGTATTTCCAAGGAACGGCAAACATTACCTTGGTTCTGTCCAGCTACGTGGTATTCGCATATTTTTACTCTGGCTAAAGTTAGCTGGGACAACCTGTATATTGTGAGGTTGTAAATTTTGTGCCATGACTTGTGAAGTACAGCCAGGAACTCCGTGCTTTTTGTATTTTTCAAGCTTTGTTCTTCGTAAGGTGGTCCTGTTTTTATTGCACATCGGAGCAGAAAGTATCCAACGCCTCTACGAGCTAGCCGCCACAAACGTCCTTACATATAATTTTAAAAAAAGTTTGGAGACTATTACATTCCGTATTCGACAGTTTCTAATATTCGCACATCCCTACAAAAAGAAATGTGGGAGTGTCCATCAAGGTCACTTGAAGTTAGGAACTTCGGTAGCGCATTCATCGCCTTCTGGAGTCACGACCGACTAAACCGGCGTGCCAAGACCGTTGGCTCCGAAGCTGATATGGCCGAACAAAGCCAAGCGTCCAGTGGGCCTCCACTGGGCCGTTACGCTCGTCGGGCTGGAACTTCAACCCATGGTGTCCGCACAGTAATCCGGATGTACGTTCTCCGATGTCTGATCTCTTTCTCCCTGTCGCTACTGCTACACCGTCGCTCAGTGTAACAAGGCTGTCGCGGTCCGACGACAAAGCCGTGCTTCTGGCCCGACGACGTGCGGTCGTCTCCGCTTTCCCGGCGCCGATCGAACCCACCACGAGCCGCTACACTTCGTCGTTATCGATGCCACCTTCCGAAGCCAGCAACGTGAGCAATCTTGTCGCGTGTTCCCAGCTAATTGAACACATATAGGAAACAAAAATCTATAGTACAGGACAGGGTTCATCACTCTTAAAAGTTTCCGCGCTTTGGTGATTATCTCGTCCCACAACGATAACCGTCATCCACCTTGCATGCGTTTCCTGCCTTGAAAACTTTGCACTCGTTACTTTCCTGTCGAAAACGCTATGTCACGCTGATAACGCACGGGCTTTTCGTGAGCTAGAAGTACCCATCGCGCAGCGTTGGAGAAAGGAAATGCGAGCGTTAGAACAGAGACACGATGCACCTCCTGCAGATCGTTGCACAATATAGATGACGATTATCGTTGTGGGACAAGATAAGCCCTAAAAGGTGCAAACTTTTTGATGAGTGTAGTACGTCGTAATGTTGTATTGCGTGTATTTTCCTTCTCAAACGCTAAGCGCCCGAGACTTTCAGGTCAGGAACACTTAAAAAAGTTTGCACCCTTTGGGGCTTATCTTGTCCCACAATGATAATCGCAATCTATCTTGTCCGCATTTCCTTTCTTTAACGCAGCGCACCCGGTACTTCCAGGTCACGAATGGCATGCACGTTATCAGCGTGACATGGCATTCTCGAGATGAAAGTAGCGAGTGCAGAGTTTTCAAGAAAGAAAACACAAGCAACACGATTAAAGGACGAGTATAAGTTACGCCTAAAAGGGTCTTGTACACATTTTCTTTCTTTCTTTCTTTCTTTAAGAGTGGGGCGATAGGAAAATACCAATAAATTCTAGCGCCAATACGCCCAAGAAAAGCAACGTCTTCAAGGACGTAGCCCGATTCGGCTCTCCTCGAATCTGCGACTCTAAAGAAGTACTTCAGAAGAATCGACCTTTGGGCGAGTTGGTACTGGTTGAACATCTTGGAAGGGCAGCGCGAGACAACGAAGACAAAAGGCAGGGAACACATCACAGAGACATCAGCTCTGTCCTGTGTGTTTCTTGCCCTCTGTCTTCGTTGTCTTGCGCTGCCCTTTCAAGAGCACTTCAGAGTCTGCAATTTGTCCTGCATCACACGACTCGTGAGCAGTTTGCGCGTAAGATAAGGAAGGACCACCGTGGAGGTTTCAACAAAGGACGTGAAATCCCATTTCAGTGGCTGCCTGGACACCTGCGCCGGAATTGTTGGTAATAGAGATTTAGCTTGCCCGCAAACTTACTGCCGTTTACGGATTTCCGTATTACAGAAGCCATGGACGGTAATTAGTTAAGCTGGAGGGTGGCGACTTTTCGTAACAATTTGTCCAACTGCATTGTGTCCGAAAAAAGATAAAAATCATGGCGCATCAGAGTTATCGTCGAAGGGAAATCACAAACGCATGCTAGTGATAGGGTCCCTACGGACACTTTATACATCAGCTGGTAAGTAGGATATATAGAAGTCACTGCACTATTAGCTTTGTGTGATATCTGGTTAGATACAGCGTAACCAGATGCGTAACCACATGTTGGCGCACTAGCTAAAACTGCCTCAGAAGGAAAACAGAAGCGCGAAAGAAACAAAGATGAGATAACTACGCAAGACTGGCGCTTTCCTTCGCGCTTCTGATTTCCTTCTCAGTTATGAATCAACCCGCTTACGAAAATGTTCCGCTAAAACTCTTTAACGACTTGCCGAAGCGGCTTCCCAGTGCGCAAATAAAAAAGCCGGAACGATTCCAATCTCCCTACATAGAGAAGTGACGTCGCAAGAAAACGTTAATGCCTGGCTGAAACTACAAAATCTACGGAAAATGCCATAAAGGTGGGAGGTGACAGCCTCACGCAGTTATGGAAGCATTTAGACGTGAAAGTAAGAGCTGAAAGGTCTTCCCGGGACCCTTTGACACACATCCGTACCACATATTTGCCGACAAATATCTTCCTTTGCATCCATATCACCCGTTACCTTCCTCTAGCTGAACGAAATTTATTTATTTATGTCTTCAATGCTTAGTTAATAATTTTACGCAAGGAATCTACGCAAGGTGACTCGTTCAGTTCTCCGAGGACACCGCGGCTCCTTGTATTAAGCATAAAAGTAGGAAAGAACCGAGCATTCAGCTATTATTTAGAAATGTCATAATTATGCCAAAAAGGTTAGAGTTTCTCCACTATATTAAGTTTAACATGCTTCGCATTTTCCCTAAATGTAAACTCGGTGTGACGTAACGCTCCTCCCACAACACGCTGCGTTCGCATGCATATAAAAAAAGGAAGCCCTTCGACGAGTACGTTGACTAAATGGGAAGCGTGGCAGAAGATCGTTAAGCTGCAACCTCCGTGAAGTTATTGTTTCGGCCGCGCAAATCATGGTTCTCGTGAAGCGAACAGGCGGCGTCCAAGCGTCCGCCCTGTGTCAAAACACGGTCAGTTGAACTCAACGTTTACAGAAGGCACCGAATTCTTCGCTCCATATAATTTCAAGACAATGACGAGCTGGATCTCGAGCGAGAAATAGAGCATGAACGAGAACCGCACCGAAAAAGAGCTAGTGCTGAGAAATTTCAAGTGAAAAAAAAAAACACACAGCCGAGGAGAAAATTACTAAGCGCACAGCCACAGGGTTAGACGAGGTTCCTGCTAGGCTGATTAATGAAATGGATGGATGGATGGATGCAAAACTTTAATAAAGGTCCTGAGGTACGCGACTCAGCGCGCTGCGGGCCGCTCCCACGTTGGGACAGTCAGGCCATGCCCGACCGCCGCATAGGATCAAAAATTCAATTATTGAGCAAGCTCTGTCGAAAGTAGTAGGAAACAGCTTTCAACACAGGCGAATACCAGACAGTTCGCGACAAAGTAGAATGAATTTAATTTATAAAGGTAAGGTGGAAAACAGAATTCACTCATGTAGACCGTTGACCGTTACATCATAGAGGATATCAATACGCGGCAATTATATTAAAACTGCAAGCATGCGCATAACATAGCGGTATATTGGGAGAAATTCAGAATGGCTTTAGGATCGGCATGGCGTCTGGATCATAATTTATCTGTTCTCACCCAGTGTACTGTAACATGCAGAGACGAAAGCAAACCGCTACATATGGCTTTTTATTGCGATCAATTATATGGACACTGAAAGCGCATCTCTACCGTCAGCGTCGCCGTGAGGTTCCGTGTAAAGTCAAAGGGCGATAAAATCGTCTCCGCGCGCCGTATGCTATATGTGCGAGCGAAAGCTTGCGAGGGTGAGCCGGCGATTGCGGCTCAATTTCGCGCACGAAAGGGAGGAAAACGGGAAGGAAGCGCGCCGTTTGCCGTCGCGCGCAATGCTCGGGGGGTGGAGGGGGCGCTCTACGGTGCGTAGGAAGGGGGGGGGGGGCGTGTTCTACGCCGGGCCGCTGTATCTCGAAAGCCATATGCGACGGGGACATAGACCGCCGCGCGCTGTGTATTCGCGGCTTAGTTCGCGTTGATGCGAGACGCAGCACGAAGGTCAGTTCGCTCGCTGCTGCTGCCGCGTTTCCTCACTCCAGCGCTTTGACAGTTTCCGCGGCCACCGAGTAAGATAAACCTAATTTCCTTACTTCGTATAGCTGTCCAATAAATTGCTATCGCAATCGATGCTTCGCCTTTCGGGCGAAACTGCGAAGTTCTTAGACATTAAAGTAGCGTATGACAACGTATACCGCAACATTTTGTGGAATATTCTGGAAAGAGAAGACTTAGGCGACGATTGTAGACTGCTTTTGGGAGAGATTTACCTACAAGATGCGGTTTCCGTTGAATGAAAAGGGATGAGGAGCGAGGAGAAACTTGATATCAACAAGGGACTGAGGCAGGGGTGCCCTTTATCCCCACTGCTGCTTATGATGTACATGGTAAGAGTGGAAAGGGCACTAGAAGGTATCAATATCAGGTTTAATCTCTCATACCAACAGGCGGGCACGACAATAGAGCAGCAACTGCTATGTTTGTTTTATGAGGACGACATTGTGTTGCTAGCTAACAAGCAAAGTGATTTGCAACGTCTGGCTAATACCTGTGGACATGAAGGTGAGAATTTAGGACTTAAATTTTGTGTTAAAAGTCACGTTTATGCTATTCAATGAAAAAAGTGAAGAGACAGAGTCAATACAGGGCGAGGAAATACCTCGGGAAAAAGAATACAAATATTTTAGTTTCTGGATCAACGATGGCAAAAGATCATAAAAACATTTAAAAAAATCAATAAAAGCAAAGGCGGAGAGAAGTGCGGCCGTAATGAAACACGGAGGGCTTTGGGGATACAATATGTACGAGGTGCTCTGGGTTATGTGGAAATGTGTAATGTTTCCAGGAATTGCATTTGGAAATGCTGTTGTTGTTTGCTTGAAGTCAGAGGTACAATCAGGACCCGATGGCAACCAAAGGTCAATGGGACACCTAGCGTTGGGCACCCACGGGAAGTCTACAAATGAAGCCGCACAGGGTGACATAGGCTGGACAAGCTTTGAAGTGAGGGGAGCTTAGAGTAAAATTGATTTCGAAGAAAGACTGAGGAATATGAAAGAAAATAAATTCGAGAGAGTGTTCGAGCGTTTGTACAGGAAAAATGTTGATTCACAGAGGATTAAAAGAACTACAAAGCTTACCAGCGAGTATGCAACCTGTATATTAAGCCACATGGCAACAAAGAACGTCAAACGCAAAGTCAGACAGGCTGAGACAACCTCCTGGGTGGCGGCAATGGAAAAGAAACAGATTATGAGTAACTAGTTATAAGGTAAAAACAAAATCAGGTAGGTAACAATCTATGATAACTCAAAGGGAAGACTTTACTTTTCGAAGCGAGATCAGGAAGCCTTATAACTCGTAGTTATAAGGGGAGGTACACCAAGTAAGAAGCATGTGCTTGCTGCGGTAAAGCTAGGGAAACGATGGAATATATTTTATTAGAATGTGAAGGTATCTACTCAGCTGTAGGTTAGGCTCAATTGGCCCCCTTGAAACTCTTGGGTTCAGGGATAGCAGGGAGAAAGTAAGCATGCCTGCAATACAGATTAGTAAAAGGCGATTGTAATGTCTGGTGGAAGAAAAGTAGGGAAATCACAAACTATGGAGGCGTACAAGAGCAATGTCCCAATAATGGTTCAGAAAGGTTGATGTTGATGTTGGGAATGTTAAGCCTGTTAAAAAAAGATACGATGTGTAAGACATTACGCAAAATAGAAAATTGGTGGCGCAACACACCGCCCCGTTGCAAAGAGGATACTCACAACATCCATCCGCCCATCCATCTCCGATATACCGTATAACGTAATAGTTTTCGATAGGGCTAAAGCTCTCTATTTCTCCGGGCGAACATGCGATTATACATGTGAATAGGTGATTGGAGTGTGACACACAAGTTGCTGCAGACACTATGACACCAAGCAATACGAAAAAATAAATATAACTTGCTATAAGTAAATTTTTGCGTGTTCACAGATCTCAGAGGTGCATATGGCACACAAGATGATTCATACAAGAGGGGCTGCGCACGTTGTAGAACTTGATATCGCAATTGTAATATTAAGAGGAAGTAACGTTGCAAAAATATCTCTTTGCTGTAAAAACCATTGGTTTCTCGATCATTCCAAGTGATCTGATCTACCTTTATCTTCTTATCACGCAGGTTGGAGTGAACAGTCGGCAAGTTATGCGGTGTGGTTGCATCACGGTGGTGGCTTTTTCCTTCTGCCTAGTCGTCGCCACGGCGCAGCCAATGGCTGCCGGCATGGGACCGCTTAAGTCGGAACCGCCTGGTAGCTTGGGAACAAAGCCAAAGCCAGCTGGCACTGAGATACACTGCACCTTCAGAGTGAGCGTCTTACGTTGTTAGTACGTTTAATTCTCAGTAAGCTCACCCGGTGAAGCCAGGTGCGATCGGTAACTGACCTGCGCGAAACATATCTGTTTGCGTATCTTTAACCACGCAATAACTTATTATGCTTGAAGGCAGGCTTCAAAAAAAAATGTTATTACGATTTTTCCTTCGTTGTCATTTCGTCGTCGCTGTGCCGTCGTCATCTACATTTTCTCATCCTGCTGCCACCTCCATCATCGACATGCCGTCATCTTCGTACTCTTTGTGCCACTGTAGCAGATGCCACGCCAGCTGTCAAATGACTTTGCATTGGGCGCTATTTGACATCCTAGCAAATTTACACTACCAAGCTCTCGCTTGCCTGACTTATACAACAATCCTCGACGACTTCAGCCCAATGTTTGCTTCTTTATTTTGTGCGGTTCGTCTTGATTTGTTTGTCCTGTCACCGTGTCGTGGCGTTCCTATTGCAATTTTAGCAAATGATAAATCAGTACGAAAGTGGGCGCTTCCCCGTGCACCTTCTATGTCCCGTCTTTAATTGCGCTGTTTTTCTTCTTGCTCACAAGATGTCTGCACTTGTTCTTCAAACGACACTCATAATGTCAGGTTCTTCGCAAACTCCTCCACTCGCACATTATTAACTCATTTATTCGTGCTTAACAACGCGAGTGTGCGAGTGCTCTCTCGGTCGCAGGAGCTGCGAGCATTGCTGCGCTTAACGTCGCGTGTACAGACGCGGCCACTGCTACCGGGAACACAGTAGCTTGTGGTATCGCTCCGCAGAGCGCCGCCACCGGCGCCTCATGAAGTCTTGGCAGATGACTCACCATAGCAGACGACTTGCCGGGCTTTTCACCAATCACTTTGATTGCGCCTGGGCCACAAGAATTCATGAAGCGCCGGTGGTGGAGCTCTCCACCGAGCGCTGCGATGACTACCGTGTTCTCGCTAGCAGTGACCGCAACTGTACGTGCATCAGTTTCTAAAGGTTACGCACGTTCAAGAAGAATGAAACTTTGTTGTCTGACGACTATGGTCCGAGTCGTCCGCGCTGGTAGATGTGGCGCACAGTGTTGGCGAATTGGCGATGGGTGCCATCGTTCACTGGATGTGGCGCACCAGGACCAGCCACAGAGTCTGCCGCAGATCTTCGCGCGGTGGGGCCCAGCTCAAAGATGTCACAGGTTAAGTCAGCGTCGGTCGAGAACTAGGGGAGCGACTGCGACCCCTCTTTTCTTCTAAACCCAGTGTCATTGAAACCTCCGAAATTTGGACTCGTTTATAAAAGAGGTGGCCAGTGTCTAACTGCCAAGTTTCTGAAAGCTCCCTTGGGAGTGAATGTAAGGATGCAGTACCGGTACGACAACCGCAGAATTTTGCTTGAACTACGGCGTTTCTTTCTAGGGAACCCTCTTTGTCATTGTGCTAGTCTGGTGGGTGACAGGCTTTTTTATTTATTTATTTCACCTGCTCACAAATGTCCATGCTTCGTTCACTGCTTCAATTAATTGTTTTTCACTTCTTGACAACTTCTCGTTTCCCACGGCAGCTGTGTCCAAAGGCCAAGTCTGATGTGATCAACATCCACTTCGTGCCACATTCCCACATGGACATCGCCTCTCACAGGACCTTCGAAGCCAACTTGAGAAGTGAGCGCACCCGAAATTAGACAGGTTTAGCCCAGTCGTTGAAGCGTAAGTGTATCCCGGAGCAGCGGCGGAGGTGGCGACACGTAATACTTGAAGTGCATATAAATCTAGGTTCAGGCACATTTTTGTGTCTCAATTCCATCGAGATTCAGCAATTAGCTAATGACTTCCACACGAACCCAGCCTATCAGGCTTGATCAAAGATTTTTATTGTCCAGGTCATTTTAAGAAGTGGAAGACACCGCAAACAACCCATACTGGCAACGTTGTCGGCTAGCCGAAAGTGCTGTCCAATATACGTAGCGGTGTCGGGGAGCTTCGCTGTTGCATACGGTTCTTCCCAATAACTACCTGATGTCTCGCGCCATTCGTTAGTTTTTCTTTATTCGCGCCACGCGGGCAAGGCAATGAGTCTTCCTGTGCCATTCCAGAGGTGACGTCCATCCTGAACTCGGTGAGCGGCGAGCTGCTGAAGAACAAGAAGCGCATGTTCAGCGTGACCGAGGTGGCCTTCCTCAAGAAGTGGTACGAGTCCAGCAGCGAGGTGTTCAGGATCATCTTTAGGAAATTCATCGCAGAAGGTATGCGCCACCCGCAGTCCTCGGGAAAATGGCACGCCGATGGCATTCACGTCCACTGCACACTGACACAATCAATTACTGTAGTTCCAGCGCTGCAGTAGCAACACATGGTAAGCGTGCACTAGGCGGACGCCGCATTGGTCTAGACCCAACCTGGTGATTAAATGTGTTTAAAACGCAATCCAATCGTTTCACCAATGGATGGATGGATGGAAGAACTTTATTGAAGTCCATTAGGTCGCGCTAGTTTCCTAGCCCGAATTCAGCGGGCCGCTCCCACGTTGGGACCGAAATGCCTAGCATTTCGGCAGGTTCGCGGGCCCGTTGGACTGTCCATAGCTGTTCTGCTAACGTGAGACCGCGTAGAGCTGCGTCCCACCGCTCTTCAGTGTTGTCTATGTCGCTGTGTAGCACGGAGCAACGCCAGAGCACGTGACTAAGATCTATGGTGTCGTTACATTTATCGCATGTTGTAGGAGTAGAGAATTCCGGATAGATCTTGCTACATCAATTACTTCTTTTCAGTATACTTGAAACCAGACACCTCGGTCAAGCTTACCGCTTCCAACTTTATCGCTAGACGGACGCTCTGACGTTCGCGAGACTTGGGACCCTTGATACGCACAAACGCTCAAGCGCTGTTTTGTGGGGTGTAGGTGTGCGTAAGAAGTACGTAAGAATATGGTGCCTCGATGCGTGCGCTCTCGAGGCATCCTACGTAATACCAATTCCCCTGGATCTTTATATAAGACAGCAATGTGGTACCATACGAGGCCCTAGCGTTGCGCAGAGACCAGAGGCCGCCCAGATGCCCAGATTCAGTGAGCAAGGCAATAATAAATGCTACCGAAACAGATATCGCGCCAGGTTGTCACTCTGCAAAGAGTATACTTGACAGAAGCGCCGTCCATTTAGGAAAAAATGGGGGCGATCCGAGACGCCGTCTTGGTTCCCATCGAATCGAGGTTCACGCAGCGATGGCCTTGTCGCCGCAGGCCGTGTGGAGTTGGTGAACGGCGGCATGGTGATGAACGACGAGGCGACCACGCACTACTCGGACATTGTGGACCAGATGACGCTGGGCATGCGCTGGATCAACGCCACGTTCGGCGCATGCGCGCTTCCGCGCGCCGTCTGGCAGCTGGACCCTTACGGCCATTCGAGGGAGCAGGCAGCTCTCTTCGCACAAGTGAGACACTTCGACCACGCTTTTACGCGTGGCACTGAAGGGTGCCATCTCTTCGTTGTGATCGCCATGCACAGGTCTCAAAAATGGTTACTACGTACACAACATAGGTCACGATGTACGCGCAAGAAATCACCCGTTACGCAATAGTTGAAAAAAGAAACACACGCCACGCATTAGGCGGTGATCTTTTACGCAATATATAACACCCCTCATCACTTATGACAGACACTTTCGAGAGAAAAAAAAATATTACCACCCTGTTCGCTATTCAAGTAATCTTTATGCAACAAGAACTTGGAAAATCCTTTCCACGCTGATCCGTTTGACCGGTTGTAACGTCGCTGAACACCGATAATCATGATGCTAACAGTCCGTTGCTGCAACACACTTCTCTACATTACGTCAGCCCGTGTAATCAGTGTTAATTATTCCCTACTGTAAGTGTACAGTTTATTTTCTTTTTGAGCTGCACCAATTTTTAAAAATTTCCTGTGGCAGATAGCACAGTTCCAACCCTTCAGATAAATTACCTGACGATGCGATCATTACTTCTAAGAGAAATCGAAATGCTTATTTGAATAAGCAACATAATTACGCTCATTCATTAACTTTTTAATTGCTAACTTTAGGCCCAAGTTTCAATCGACGAATTGTAGCTCGTGAGTTTGCAAGGTATACTGACGTGGAACGAAATTCTGAGGATGGCACTGGTTTGAGATGTGCGCCGTCAAAGTTGCGGTAAAAATATGCTGTTGTTGCACTTACCTAAAAAGAAAACGCTGTTTTATGCAGCGAAAGCACAAAAGTAACTGGAGTACCCCAATGCATTTCGTCGGACACTTTGAAAGTTATTATATCGATTAGGCGTTTCGATTTCTCGTAGAAGTAATGGGCGTCTCATCGATTAGTTTAGATCGAAGGTCAGAACTGTGCTAACTGCCACAGGCAATTTTTAAAAATTTAGTGAAGCTAAAAAACAAGCATGTATATTACTCGCTGAACATTCCCTATTCGTTGGGCTTTCCTGGGCGTTGAATGGCACCCGACAGTTGTGGGGGCTGAGCGTCGGGCGACCTCCGCGCAGATGGGCTTCGACGGCCTCTTCCTGGGCAGAGTGCACCACCTGGAGCGGCGCTGGAGGGGAAACCTGGACGCGCTGGAGTTCGTGTGGCACGCCGACGAAAAGCTCGGTGGGTGGGTGCGGTGGCACCGCATGTGCTCCCTTTTTATGTGTGCGAACGCACGGGACAGTAGGTAGGTGTAGGGAGCCTATACACGTAGGCTCCCTAGGCAGCTGGCAGACGTAGCACCCTCTACCGTACTCAAGTAAAACTCTTGCTTGGGCTAGTTGGTTCATGCTTGAATGAGTAAAGGCAAGGCGCGGAAGACCAGGACGGAAGAAGGACCTGTCGTTTGTGTCCTTCTTCCGTCCTGGTCTTTTGCGCCTTGCCTTTACTCATTCTACCGTACTCGCTTGCCGCGAAGGCGAAAGGGCGAGATCAACCGGATTCCGTATGAAACACAGTGCCCATAGGCTATACGGACGGTGAATAATAATTGTTGGCAGTATCCTTCGTCCTCCGTCCGGGTAGTCTCTGCGCGATGTACGCGCATGTGTCTAGCCTGGCAGCATGCGATGGAGTAGTCCGGATTCGCTCGAAGTGTCGTAGTGTGACGATGGCTGCACCATCTGTACGCGCAGTCGACGAAATACGCGTCTCGAAGACGCACGAAATGCTTACGGTGTCCTTATCCAACGTGTGACGACGATTACCGTCACAGCCTTTTCGTTAAAGGGATTCCTTAAAGTCTATATCAAGATAATGTCATTTCCGAGCAATCTGCAATCACAATTGTGCTTGCACAGGTCAACATCATCCCATGTCCTGACAAACCAATTTCCCAGCCAACGCGGGTATACGCTCAGTGAGGAGGAGGAGGAGAGTGGCCGCTTAGATGCAATCGCACCTCGCAAGCTCTGCCACCGAAAAATTCTATAGCTCTCGCACTGGTATGCGAGGAAAGTTATTTCGGCGACAGTCATACGTGAAACGGTAACTTATATCGAAGAACATTTGGGGAGCCTATATGTGAATTAACGGCTTTCACTTTCACGGCTGAAGTGTGTGCCCCGAAGTTATACGCTTTGAGTTAATCGGTGAATCTTGGTTGACCGATTAACTAAGAACAATGCGTGTGACTCAGGCAGTGAAGTCGACGACAGCGAGTAATGTGTTTTCCAAAGAACGTCGCGTTTTTCTGTGCGCTGCGCGGTCCTGCAAAATTGGTATCGGATTTGCTGAAGTAGTACGCGTCACAAGGATTTCGACTAAACTGCGTCCGGTTACCAAGACGAAAGCATTTGTCGCCATGTGGGGAAAGTTTCACGAGCACCGTGAACTTTCTCTCACTGAAATTGGAAGAACTTCAGCCTACATTGCGTAATGTTTAGCTTCAAAACGTGTTATGTTTTTTGAAGGAATATTTTCGCGCTGGACTATTCCTTCTTTGCCCAAAGTTGATGGGAAACGGGCTGTTACGGTGAGGTACCTAGGTGATATGAAAGCTTACTTGTATGGTGTTGTATTCATTATCGCGGTACTTTCACAAGTATGGTATAGAAATTCGGTCGCCGACATAACTTTGTTGATCGGCACCTTCAAAACATTGCTCCGGGCATGGTCATATGCCTTACTTGCCACTGGCTTTCCAACTACTTTCAGAGTGGGAGATCTTCACCTCCATTCTGCCCCACCGTTACTCTCCCCCCGGCGTGGTGAACTTCAGAGAATTCTTTCTCACGGTGAGATCTCAAAGCCCTCTGGCCGATGCCGTCGTTGCCTCGCTTTACAAACCTTGCACGTTATCTCCGCATCCAGTTTTATGTTAGAGGCACGCACGCTCCTATTCTCGAACGGTCCTCCACTCGAATCTCTTCCTCCATTTTACCGAGTTGAGCGCAACGCCACCCCTTAGGCTGAAGAAGGCACTGCGGTTCTCAACAATTGTCGCCTAGTGTCGACGAAGCGCAGCGACCCCTTGTGTCGAAGGGGGGCGTTGCCATCCGCTATGTGGAGCCGAGTTGGAGTGAGTGGAAGAACGTTCTAGAACACGGATGGCAGAGAGAGAGGGAACAAATATCTATTGCGTAATGTACCACATCTTGAACCTTTGGCTCAGATAAGAGTCCCGCGCTTTCAGTATCAGTTTTCCCGCAAGGCCTAGCTTCATGAGGAGGGGGTGGGTTGCAAAGCAGAATCCTGAGATTTAAGGCCGCAAGATAAAGATTTGCAATGTGAAAATCAGATAAAATCATGACAAAGCGGTTTTTAAAAGTCGGCCGCGACTTTCTGCTAAGTGTCAGAAGGCCACAGCCATGCATTGATAAGGCGCTCTAACGGGCGCACCTAGATTTGCCAAAACTTCCTAATTTATTTATAAAATGCAATAATAAATCTTATTATCGGTTTCCCATTCCTAGAACTTCATAGAACCGCTTTTCTCAACTAACAGTGGCCTATCAAGGTAAAAGCTAATTTTGCACAGAAGTCAAACAGATAAAGAGCGGAGAGTTGCAACTGCCTGTCTACTTTTTTTTTGCACTCATGTTCTTTTCCTTTGTTTCTTTCCCCTTTTTGTTTTGCATAATCCACTAAAGTCATAGCTGTAGAGTTGACGAACACTCAAATATAAATGTGAATTAAGCGTTAGTTTTTGCTACAAGGGTGACCATGGCGCTGACGCCACTCAAATTTTCGTTGTGTCGAGCCGTGTGAAACTAAAAGCCTAAAACGACATTTACACAACTACTGACCCACAAGAACGTTCACGTATAAAAAAGAAAGGTATCGGTTCATCCTGTTGGAGTGCGTCCGACAGACTGAAATTGAGTGGACGCTGTCAAGATAAAGCTGCCCGCCTAATTCTCGGCTAGAAAATACTTTCTGGCGTTACAATTTCCTGAAAAAAAAAAACAGTAATTATTATATCTGAACAAATCCACCGATTTCTTGAGCAGTCATAATTATCTTTAGCGTATCTTTTGTTTATCAATATATTCTTTCTCTGCATGATAACGTGATGAAAAAATAGTACATGCTACTTGCACTTACTGGCTGATTTAGGCTGTGAAATAGTGGTGAAGAGAGCTCGAGGAGCTTAAAATAACGCAACAAGATTTCTTAGTTTGGTTTCCTTTTCTTTCCGTTCTTGTTTTTTCAGGAAGAAAATAAAGTCAATGTCGCGCAGGGCTTCATAGACGCCATAGAAACCGTAAGTAGTGCTCTAACGAAGTTGCAACGACTTGCGGTGCAATGAACATCACGTTTTTATTGCACAATTATCATAAGTATGTTTTTGCATCAACTAAAAAGTATCTTTTGATTAACTGCGCACGATCGTACTGGTTTGGTGGAGGCACACTAACAAATTTCAGTAGTAACAAGGACGTCATTGCAAAAGAGGAGGATAACAAGTTCGTATTCAGGGTAGATGGCAGCAGCACAACATATACGACGAAAAAAGGAGCCCTGACAAACACTATCATCAGCGCTTGTTTGCGCTACAGCGTCATGATAGCAGATTTGCAAACGACACCAATATTGAACTGACAAAGTGAGAACAGGTTGATCAATCAATCAATGAATCAAACAATAATAAATCAATTAATGAATCAAATAATCAATCAATCGGTCAGTCGGTCAGTTAGTCAGTGTCAGTCTATGAATGACTGAATGAATCAATGAATGAATCAATCAACCAAAGTTGACTTTCCTACTGACAAAGGAGGGGCTGGGATCAAAAACCGAGCTTCGTCTTCGGCGAGGTAACGACTGCTTGTTACGTCCTTGTTATCGTAATTATCACCCAGAAGCTGGGGTAGCCTGCACGGTGATCAGCCAGGCTAAGATTTCCGGCATATCATTAAAGCTTGTATCTCTCTCTTTGTTACACGGCAATGTTGCAGCATGGACACATTGCCCACTTCTTAAACAAATCACAAGAAATCACGCATTATAAATAAGAAAAACTGGCAAAAGGTGTAATATTCATTATAAAGAAAATAATTCAAATGAAAAAAATATGCATTACGTGAAATATTCACAGTGCCGCACATGGTTCCACGCAGTGAAAGTTTGCTGTTGCAGAATAACATGATTAGTGATGTGCCGCAATGAAAATGGTCAAAATATTATTTCGAGAGATAATTTATTAGAGTGGGTACAGGGTGACGCAAGGACTGTTTGCTGTAATACGCCTTGGGAGTGGGGACATTCCACGGCTCTTTAAACCTAGCCATCCTGTTCCGTATTCTCTTGCAGATTAGCCAAAGAAACACTGGTGTCATCGTTACGTAAAGTAGATTTGTACTATATAGTAAGCTTGTAATAAAAGAAAGGAAACACTGGAGGCATGATAGGAGAGGCAAAGCGGTCAACCTGAGGTCCTTTAGTTAGTTACTATGCGCTGTCCAGAGCAGGTAGGACAGATCAGTATGACGAATGTTCTCAGTTTTTTTTTTTTGTCAGCAATGAACGTATGCGAGCTGGCTCGGTTTTATACATTGGTTTAAATATGAAAGAAAAAATTGTCATCCACCCAAATGCAACACAAAGCTACAAAAGAAGCTCATACGGGTTTCTCAAAATAAAGCTTCGCAGTAGAGGAAAAGTTCGTCCTGGTCCGGGATGATCCGGGAAACTTTCCCTCAATTGCGAAACTTTCTTTCTGAGGAACCCGTATGAGTTCCCTATAGCTTCGTGCTGCATTCGCGTGGATGACAATTTTACCTTTCACGACAGTTCTTCCACCTTGCTGGATTCCGCAGAACTGGTTTGCCTGTTTCAGTTATGCTATCGTCGACAAAGGAAACCGCCACCTGAACTTGAAACTGAAAGTTGTTCTCATGCACTGCAGGTTGACTTCAAGTAGTTATCGTTTTCTCCTCTAATATTTGTTGCAAAAAAAAAAAAAGCGTTGGCAACGTCACTTCCATGTTCGCAGCCATTTGGCGCTACCCAGCTTCGATTCCTTCGTGTGGCTGTCAGTGCTGTAGCGCCCGAGTTCACACGTGGTACACCACGTGTTAACATGCGGCATATATGAACTCCGGTGCTGCTTACTGTTCTACAGCAATATGGACGTTACAGTTATGTATTTCAATTAGGAATATATTTATTTTTTTAAGCTGTGAAAAACTGACAGCACTGCATATGAATTATCAGTCTTTAATATGCTCGGCATTGCCAGTCTAAACATTATTTGACTGGTTTCTAATTGCAATTTGAGATATGCAGAATCACGTTATTTCTTCTGTTTATGTATTGCTGTCCGCTTTGATGCACAATGTTTCCTTTTTTATGGTTGTTGCAGCCCGAATTTATTGATGCCAATATTCGCTTATAATTACTACTTTGTCGCACCATGTACACTTGCATTGTTATGTATTACCCTGACGTTGCTATGCAAGGTCTTCTGGGCCGCGTCAAGCTACAGCTTTTAACCCAAAAAAAGTTGATTTGATTTGAATCCCCGAAGAGGTCGACGTACTTTTTTCTTTACAGGCACCACAACCTCTTGATTCTCCGAACGATGAGTTCCAAGATGACCCGAGCAAGGTAATTAAGCCATCGCATCCTCATGATCATCATCATGCACGTCTAGCTCAATGCGGGGCAATGCGTATCCCCTCTATGCCTTACGCAGTGTTACTGTGCTCGTGCAACTTGAGCAATGCAACTTATTTCATCAAGACATATCATACCAAACTAGCTCTCGTCGAAACACTTGTAAAGATATTTCAACAAAGCGAACAAAAACGCAGATCCTGCACGCATTTGAGAAGAATGTACAAAAGGGAGTCGGAGAACACGCACACAGAATGCCGTACAGGCGATGCGGGTCGTCTAATAAATAAATAAATAAATAAATAAATAAATAAATAAATAAATAAATAAATAAATAAATAACTGAGACATGTACAGTTCCGCAGACGAGCGAGCAAGCTCAACAACACCAAAGCAAACATACTTACGTGACTATACATGACTAAACATAAAACGCAAGCGCGCATAATATGCGCATGACGCGTTGAAATAAGAGAAATATGACCGTTCGCTTGACCCGATGATTTAGCGCATACAAAGACACGGACTCCTCCCTTTTCGAAGGAGATTTACTACGCTCGTACAATTACAGAAGGGTGACAAACTGGAGTCCACGTCGGGCGAGAGGTGTCAACCAGGCTCCACGGACTGCGAGCCGACGACGTATCCGGCCGCCACGTCGCGCTACGGAGGAGAGCAGGAAAGACAGCAGACGTCCGCTGCCAGGCAGGCTCCGGATATGCCTCCCGTTCAGGCAAGATTCTATAGCGGGAGCTCCACGCGGCTTGCGCCGTTTTGTCATTTAATCGCCCAAGCGAACATAGCGTGAGACGTCGGTTACGTTCATTTGCTTATATACTCTTTGCTGCCAGCGAAAGTTTAAGAAATATGCGCGCATTCATAGTGTGCGGCATGCTATGCGGTGGCGTGTCGCGTATTAGAGTTTTAGCGTGTCCGATATGCCGGTATACGCGAGGGCGTTTGCGTCATACCGGATTCATCATCATCATCATCATCATCATCATCATCATCATCATCATCATCATCATCATCATCCCTATTATTATTATTATTATTATTATTATTATTATTATTATTATTATTATTATTATTATTATTACTATTTTGAAAGTAGGATAGCGAATTATTTATGAGAACGCGTGCTGTCTAACACAAAAAGGTACATTCATATTCAACATAGATGCAGACAATGCTTTTCACAATACGTACAGTGCGCGTCTCTTCAAAAAAAAATGCTTATATTATTCTGTGCACTAAAATGATACGTGGGGCCTCTTTATGATACCACTAAGTGCCACGTACTTCCATAGGGATATATTTTCTCACTTTTCATTTCCATCTTGCCGTGGCTGGACGAAGAAGCTGCCTGCCTGTCTTCCTGCTCGCTCGCTGCGGCTTCTGTCACTTGGCCAGGTTTTGGGTGATATTAGGCTTTACTAATCCTATTTATTGAGCTCTCACTAATTCTAACGCCACCTTCATCCTAGGCTGATGTCCATAAACTCCCCAGGCAGGGGTTTTTCCCCATGGGCGGCCTCTATTCCAACGGGTGAATTACCTCTAGATTTGTTCATCCGCAGTGGTGTGAGCAACATCCCGGTGGCTCTGGTTCCTTCAAATGGAGGCTTTATACGTCTGACCAACCCCCATGCGATCCAGAAATCTCTGCAAGCTGCTACCTCTTCATACCAGACCATCACGGAAGTGAGGCAGTTCGGCCGCGGAGGTATCGTGTGTCGATCGCCAGACCAGTCCTGTGTCGCGGATTTGCTAAAGTGCTCATCATTCGCGTCATTACCGGTGAGTGCCTTCATCCCTGCTCACCTCGCCTGCACTAAGGGAATAGTCAGAGGTGTCGATGCTGATCTTTCTCCCGCTGAAACACTTGAGAGATTGTCTGGGACTGGAGTAATCGCTGTTTACCGATGCAATCGAGTTGTAGACAATAAGCGGGTCCCAACAGAATCAGTGATAGCAACTTTTGCTGGAACTTCCTGCCCGTCAGAGCTAAAGGTGTGGCCCCTTGTGTTCAGAGTTGAACCCCTGGCGTCGCGTCCGATTCAATGCCGCAATTGCTGGAGATACGGCCATAGTATGGCAGGGTGTAAATCAAGACAGCGTTGTTGCGCATGTGGGGGAGAACACGCTCAAAATGATTGTAATGCCCAAGAAGAGCGATGCTGTCTCTGTGATGGAAATCATCCAGCCAATTATTTAAACTGTTCTGTTAGGGCTCAAGAATTACAGGTGATTGAAATAATTGATCGTCGACGCTGCTCTAGGATGGAGGCCGTAAACATTGTAAAAGAAAGGGCATCTGGCTATGCGGGGACAATAGGTAGACAAAATCTTACCACGGACCGATCACTTACTGCAACTATAGAGGCCGCTGTGGAAAAGGCAGTTGCTAAAGCTATGGAAAGGTTGGCAATGAGCCTTGGTGAATGTATCTCACAAGCCGTTTCTAGCCATTTATCTCATTTGATGCAAACTACCTGCCCAGCTCCTGTACCAACGCTAACAGTTGATCCTGAGCACCAAACTAACCATGAAGGATCAGACGCCAGTCCTTGCAATCATGATATTGGACTTTCACCTCCCTCTTCCGCGGGCCCTACAACTTGTCATCTGATTAATACAGATTTGGAGATGACAGAGGTTGAACAAAATGCTCGAGCATATAAAAGAACCATGTCTTCTATTAGTGAAGACTCCTCCCCCGGCCCTCACTCAAAAGCTAAGAAAAGTCAGTCCAGTGTTGTGCTAAAGGATAACATTCTACAGAAGGCCGTTTCGACTGCGGCACTTTCCAAAACATAGGATCACTAAAAGTGCTTCAGTGGAACTGCCGCTCTTTATACTCGGCATCAGTAGATTTAACTTGTTTAACTTCCCAATTTAATCCTGATTTAATTATGTTACAAGAAACGTGGCTAAATCCTGAGAAATCTTTTCAACTGAAATTCTACAGGTCATTCCGATTAGACCGTCCTACAAGAGGTGGCGGATTACTTACACTTATCTCATCTAAATTTTGCCATAAGGCTAAAATTTCATTTCAAGTTTGTACTCCAGAGTGTGAAATCCTAGCGATAGAACTGGTTCTCCCGGGATGTTGTCGTTTTACCGTAGTTAATGCATATTTTCCATCTGGCGTACAGGACACTAGCACACTGGATAGTGTTATTAACTCTTGTGGACGTGAAATTCTAATCTCAGGTGATTTCAATTCTCACCATATCTCATGGGGTTTAAGAACAGATTTGTGCGGCACCCGATTGTGGAACTGGTCGTTGGACAATCGACTCACGTGTGCAAACTCCGGATCTATTACGTTTGTTAGAGGCCGATCTTACTCTTCACTAGATCTTACATTCGCTGGCCCAAGTCTCTCCGTAACTTCTTGGTCGACTATTGATTGTTCGACAAGCAGTGATCACCTTCCAATAGTATTTGACGTTGCACGTCCGGTAACATTTATAAGTGACCAGGTTCGAACTTTCATAAATTACAACATTTTTAAAAAATGCTTACGAAATGTTCTTTCATCTCTGTCTGATGCACCTACAGAACAAAAAACCACGATTATCTGTTCCGCTTTGGAAAGTTCTCAAAAGAAGGCTCAATTTGAGATTACATTGAATAAAAGAAATTCTTACAGTCCTTGGTGGAATGAAGAATGCACTCGAGACTACAGAAAGAGAAAAGCTGCTTGGAAAAAATTATTGCATAACCAGAGTCCCCAAAATTGGAGTGACTATAAATTTTTTCGGGCTGTCTTTAAGCATACAGTTTCTAAAGCCAAAGATGAATTCGACTGTAAGCATTTTGATTTCTTGTCTAACAATAAAAATAAGCGTGCATTGTTCCGTTTTCTCCGCGGTAGAAAAGTTCTTCCGCGTCAAATTAATATCGACTCTATAATCTTAAGTAGCGATGAAATGAAACAATCACTAGAAGAAATCGCGAAGGGATTAGAAATTAGATTTTCTTCTGTCTTGCCAGGTTGTTCTCGCTTAGGAAGGGCATCAGATGATTTTACAGAAATCTCCATGTTAGAATTGGCTGAGATCGTGGAGCGACTTCCAGATTCAGCTCCCGGTGTGGATGGGGTAACATCTACTATGATCAGAATTTTATTTAAGGAAGCTCCTGATGACCTTTTAGCTATTGTAAATTACTCAATTCGCTTCTCATGGATTCCGTCTGCGTGGAAAATTGCTAAAATCATCCCTATTCTTAAAAATCATGGGGAAGGATATACAATAGATAACATTAGGCCAATTGCACTAACCTCAAATTTGGTTAAATTAATTGAAAGAATTCTATATGCCCGCATGATTAAATTTATACAGAACAAGGACTTGCTTAGCCCCTGCCAAATTGGATTCCGACCATCATGTTCAATTTGGCATGCTCACGTGGATCTAGAAAGCAGAATAAAATTAGCACGGCGACAGAGGCAAATAGGTGCTCTTGTGACATTAGACATTTCCAAAGCCTACGACAGTGTAGAACACTTAATTTTATTAGATATATTGCGAAATCTAGAGATTCCAAATTACTTTTCAAACTGGATTGGTGAATTTTTAAATGGAAGAACATTTTACTGCAGTCTGAGAGGCGTTTCCTCGAGTATATATAATCAATCGCGAGGTGTTCCACAAGGAGCTGTCACTTCCCCGTTACTATTTAATATTCTGATGTGTTCCATTCCTCTACATCAAGAAGTACACACATACGTATACGCGGATGACATTGCTTTCTTTGCATCAGACAGTGATATTCACTCTCTATATTATCGACTACAAAACTACCTCAACGCCATAGAAACCTGGTTAAACAAAATTCGCCTTTCACTTAACGTTAGAAAATGCTCGATATTGGTTTTCCCTCTTAACAATCCCGTTAATATATCGATATCCTATCGCCTCGAGACTATACCTCAAGTGGAGTCGGTGAAATACTTAGGTGTAGTATATGACGGTTCCCTCAGCTGGCTCGGCCATATTGACCATATAGTTAAAAAAGGAGTGCGAACAGTTGGTATGCTACGTAAGCTGTGCAATAGTCGGTCCGGAATGCGGAGAGATCCACTTTTAATAATATACAAAATGTATGTACGGCCCATTTTAGAATTTGGATGTGTTTTATTTTCTGGTGCTCCAGCTTATAAATTACGTCCCCTTGTTCTACTTGAGCGGGAAGCCCTACGACTGTGTTGCGGGTTACCGAAATATGTTGCCAATAACATATTACACCAAGAAGTCAGGTTGCCCTCAATATTGTGTAGATTTCGTTTACTGACGGTGCAAACAGTATTAAAATTGTATGAATCCCCTATTACAAGATTGAAATGCATATTCATATCCCAGCCTGCACTTTTCTTCGGAGTACATTGGCATCGTTTTCATACACCACAGGTGGTCTTCGCACAAACATTGATAAATCCCTTAAATGTACGTCTCTGGGAGGTACCGCCTATTTGTGATGTGCGAGAGAACCTACAGATTATATATGATGACATCTACCCAAATAATGCAAAACATCTCCCTTATAATATATTAAACGGCTTATTACAGGACCATTTATTGAGTTTATCTATAAGTACGGTCATTGCGACAGACGCCTCACAGTGTGAAGAAAAATCTGGAATTGGCATTTTCTCTCCTGCTCTAGACTGGTCATTTGCAATCAGGATTCCGGACTTCTATTCCGTATTTTTGGCTGAATTTCTAGCGGTAGTTCTAGCCTTACGCAAACTAAATTTTTCAACATCGGCGGTAGTAATTATAACAGATTCTTTATCCTTATGTTCCTCGCTCACAGCAAATGGTGTCACTAACCTTTTACGTACATTTCATTTTCTAGTGCCTGCCCACATAAATTTAATTAGATTGGTTTGGGTGCCTGGACATAAAGGATTAGTCATGAACGAAATGGCTGACAGTCTCGCGAGAGAGGCCCTCAGTGGCCCTGTATTACCATTACTTCCTACAATAGCTTACCTGACGACTACAAGATTCAGGAGATACACAATTACTCAAGACTTTTTGAACCCAGCTGTAGCTAATTTTTCAGAATATCGACACCTCCTATTCCCTTGGCCCAAAAATTCCTTTCACACCAGAAAAACTGAAGTCATCTTTACCCGATTACGTTGTCGAATACCAAAATTAAACTTCTATTGTCACAGGGCTGGTCTGGTGCCCTCCCCTCTGTGCCCAGTCTGTGGAGAAGATGAAACAATAGATCATTTTTTCATATTCTGCCGCCGTTTCACTTCCTTAAGAAAAAATCTAGAATCAAGATTTACACAGCTTGGTTTGAGCTTTTCAATTATAAATATCCTTTCCCTAGGAGCCTCCTCTCTTGGAAAGTGCCACAGGGATATTTGCTCAACCGTGGAGGATTTTATAAGTTCTACAAAGAGATTGTCTTGAATTCTTAAACATTTTATTTTTGTTCATTTTCTCCAGTTAGCTTTACCAATTTCAGTCTTTTAATAAAGATAGCCTAATTTCACCCAAATCTTGGCCAATCCCCCACAGTGGGTGTGCGCCATCGCATAAGGAGTACCATACCATACCATACCATTGCTCGTATTGTAACTGAAGGATGTGATGTCCGGCGCAGTCCATAGGGACACACGCATTTCGAAAGTCGTGCTGCATGTATAGGCTCAGGATTTCTAACGGGTAGTGACCGAAACGTGGCGGCCATGAAGTGTTTCCGCCTTTGCAGCCTTCGACATGTTTTCTGTCACTCAGAGTAAGTCGTAGCTGGGGCGTGGATTTGGGCACCGCCTATTAACGGATAGACATACATTGAACATTACCTCCATGACACCTACCCCGCTGCGACAACGCGTTCACAAAAATTGGCTCGTTCACAAACGAATTACAGTTAGTATCTTACATAGTAAAGAAGGTTGTCAGCTGTCAATGGCGCAATAGTTGATATCCTATGCCGCAAGCATAATATGTTGCAAAAGAAACACGCTTACTTACCACTGCTATATTGCCGTAACTACTGTTCTAGGGGGTGACAGTGCTAATACTCGAAGCCTTAGAATACGAACATTTTTTGAACACTTTTTCAGTCATTAAGTACGCCAAATATGCGCAATCAAGCATAACGGTGCAGCAAAGAAGGCGATAAACGTCACTCTGGTTCCTGAAATAGACATAAAACAGGATAATTTATACGTATGTGTAACACGATAGGTGTCACTCAGGGAGCCAGGCTTTTCCGGCTAAACCGCTGTCATTCGCACTCAGCCATGAGTACCGGGCATGCGGATAAACTGCTTATTACTTTCTAATGCCCCGTTTGTGTTTTTATTAACCAACGTTTTATAACGTGCAAAGTAATGGCATTAACTTGCTAACATTGTGAATACACTGTAGGATGTGAACATCGTCTTATAGTTATGGTAATAAAAGCTGTTCAATTCACTTTATTTGCCAGATAGTTCCGGCTGGCTAGCTGAGCTAAGAACTCTATAAGCAGCTTGATGGGAGCCCAGGTAGCCGCTAAAAGACACACACAGAAAATGAGCGTGTCTGATACAGAAACCAAATGCTCCAAAAATAGAGTAAACCCACCCCCCCCCCCCCCAAAGAAAAAAAAAGAACAATAGGTGCACTATCAAAAACCTCGAAATAGCAAGAATAGCCACTTCAGAAACTTGAAAAACAAGGATAGCGGCATGTATAATCGTTATTCGAAAGCTAACATGGGAACTGTAACCAATTACCAGCAAAAACTTGTTGTCACACGTTATGAAAGTAAAATAAAGAAAAGTAATAAAACTGAAGAAAGCAAAACTCTGTTGTTTGCATACAAAATGATGACGTAGCTGAGATTTTGTTAGATTGCACGTGTTTTTTGTTTACATTTATTAAAAATAAAAGAGAGGTTATATTACAGGCATGTTGTACTCAAAACCTAGTTGAAAAATAATTCGACACCCGATGAGCTACTGGCGCTGTGCGATTCGTATTCGGTTCGATCTCAAAAGTTGTTGTTCGCACACCAGTATACAATTTTTCGAGCACCTCGCTGAGACACTCGACATAGAGTGCACACCCGCTCACGAGGTGAATTGCCCCCGTCACCTTGGCACGCAGACGGGCCGTGGCTACCAGACGCAGCAGCGCATCGTCATGTTCGGCGACGACTTCGCCTACACCAACGCCACCGTGTGGTACTCGCAAATGGACCAGCTCATCGACACCATCAACTCAGTGGTGAGAAGCACCGAGTTGTTGAGCTTCGGTTCAAGGGAGTATAGATGAGTCAAAATACTTGACAGATAACAGTTGCAGTACCATAGTCACGTAGAGTTCTTTATACATAAGTGCTCAACCCTTTAAAATAAACTTCAACTAACTCAATCTCCCTTTATGTAGTCAACTTGCCATCTGGCCCAACGTGGTCCTCCCGATCCGGGTAACTGCCTGCTCAGATTGTTTTCAAACGTTGGACCACAGCGCGTCCCAACTCGCTCCTTGGTCCCTTATTTCTAAATGTTTCAGACTTCTTATAATAGCCTATAGGAGAGAATACGCTTAAATGCCTGCTCCAATCGCATGGCTTCGAATGTGATTCCCAGCGCGTCCAACTCCTCACCTCGATCCCTATACTGCTAAAGTTCCCCAAGACTCCCTAATAGTTTCCGCAAGAGTGTGCGTAAACGGCAGTTCAAACCAGGTTCAAATGCCGAGTCACAGGGCTTCATATATGACTCGCCCCCACGGCGCAGAACGGCAGCCGGTACAACGCGTTCTACTCGACGCCCGAGTGTTACCTCCGGTCGGTGCACGAGCAGTGGTTCCGACGCAAGAAGGGAGGTTCGGAGAGCGCGCTCTCGTACGGCGGCGACTTCATGCCGTACTCTGACCGCGACTACGAGTGGTGGACGGGATTCTACAGCAACCGGCCGCAGCTCAAGTACCACATACGCCACGCGTCGAACTTCCTACAGGTAGGCGTAGAGACCACGCTGCCACACGGTTTGTTGAGACGTACACGTTATAACTAAAATCGCGAAGATCCTATACACTCGCATTGGCATTACTGGTTCATCATCACCGTGACTGGAGGTTGGAGGGATTATTGCGGACGTTCCGCTGAACCTTTCAGCAGTCATATTATCGTACAACGTGTCGGTCGGTTAACAAAGAAAGCTAAATTTTTCAATTTAAGAAATAGCTGAACGCTGTCAGCTAAGCGCGTATTTTTACGTCTAGTATCTTTTATCGTTGGTCAGCGCTATTTCTGCCGCCGTTCTGCAGGTCTGCCGCCAGGTGACGGCGTTACTCAACTTGACGGAAGGAGCCAAGATACAAAATCTGGGTGCGTGAGTTACTGCCGTATTTTTTTTGTCTTTTGCTTTTTACAATATCTGCGGTCTTCGTAAATAAAAGAAAGTAACATTAATTAAAGAACGGCGCCTCTTCCAGATTTGTGAAGTAAAAGAAAATATATACGAAAACGGGAGAACGCGGTAGCAAAGAATGACTGATTTTGTAAGAGAACAAAAAGTCACCCTTTCGGGCCTCGCACCTTCAAAGAAGTCATAAGTGCCCACGTCAATTGCTCGTTCAAATAAAAAAAAAAGAAGAGTTTTATTTCGATAGCATCATAGGGGCACGCCAGGCGAACTTACTCCGTCGCCGTCGTTATGATGTTCCGTATAAAGTCCCAGTGTGACAAGATCCTATCACGCCCCGCAGCGCCGTACGTTGTAGGTGCGAGACAAAGTGCGAGAGGAGGAAGGCGCGCTAAGGATGGAAGGGGACAGAGAATGCGATAGAGAGAGAGTGTGTGTGTGTGTGTGTGTGTGTGTGTGTGTGAGGGGGAGAAAAGAGAGAAGGGGAGAAGGCGTCCTCAATGCCAGCGTGACCGTTGCTGCGAGCCCAGATGGCCAGCCGAGATGACTTGTGATTACAGGTGCGCTGCGTCCTCGCGTGCCCTATTGTTGGAGGTCGGGTACTCTCAAGTTCCAGAGATGCGTTGAAGCTAGAGGCAGCTCGTGGCACTCTCTCTCCGCTGCTGCCACTCTTGACCACGCCAGCGTTCTCGCAGCGAGTGCCCGCGATCACCTAGTGAGATCTGTTCATGTTTGCCCGTGCGCGCGTGACACCGTGCTAGCGAATTTAGTCCGTAAGCGAATGTTTACTGCAATAAATTATACGGTCGATAACCTTATTTTGCATAGCTGTCTAATAATATGCTATCGCAATCGTTGCTCAGCCATTCGGGCGAAACTGCGACTTTCTTAATGTTCATTTGTTTTGCAGAAATGGCGATCGCCATGGCACAACACCACGACGGTATCACGTAAGATTCCAATAACCAAACAAAGCTCACAGACTTAAAAAGAAACACCTTTCTATTTTTTCAGGCAGCAGATGTGCGGAATGTAAAAAAAAAAACGCATCTATCAAAGTGTCGAGTGGCATACGCCACTTAAGAATTCCCGAAGCAGCTTTCTGTGACGTCACGTATTACGCCAGCGTCTAGCCGAGGCTAACTGATTCTTGCACGCAAAATATAGGTACAACTAATTGATAAATGCAACAGAACTTAATCTTGGTCGTTTACCCCGCCGTGGTTGCTTAGTGGCTATTGTGTTGGGCTGCTAAGCACGCGGTCGCGGGATCGAATCCTGGCCACGGCGGCCGCATTTCGTTGGGGGCGAAATGCGAAAACAGCCGTGTACTTAGATTTAGGAGCACGTTAAAGGACCCCAGGTGATCTAAATTTCCGGAGTCCCCCACTACAGAGTGCCTCATAATCAGAAAGTGGTTTTGGCACGTAAAACCCCGTAATTTAATTTTTTTTTAATCTTGGACGTTTTGTAGACTTCACCTATACAAAATTGTCCTGCATCCGCGATAAGGTCGCGAACAATATGACGTCATATAGTGACGACTCGGCTACATCGGTTGGTACACCGATCGGCGCGCCGAAAACTGGGAAGTTTCATTTTGTGTTTATCTACTGTTGCCCTATTAAAGAGCCCATACGGCCCATGGCTCAAATATCCACAGCGTCACATGATATATCGGAACATAACAGTTTTTTATATTAGATCCCAACAAGGTCCTATCCGGATGTGGGGATACTAGCTTTTTATTGGGCAATCTTGCATCCTTTTCTTTCCCCAGCACAGCACTATCAGGAAGATTATCAACCGGGTAATATATTGGCAGAGTTTGATTTCGCGTTTAACACTGTCTTATGCTTAAAAAGACCGAAAATATTCAGTTAAATTGTCATGGTTCATTCAGACTTCTTTACCGAATATGCCAGAAGAGCTCTCAGTGTAGTCAAGCCAGAAAAGATGCGAAAACAAAAGGCAATTTTAGACATCACTCTTGAGATTCCCGTTCTATCTCCTTTTGACGCCAATAATTTGGCAGCATTTGCTAGGGAGTAGTAAATTGCTTACTGAAAGAGAAGAATTACGTTGCATTCTAAACGAAGCGAATGGTCAAATAGGTTGCTTTCGTGAACTGTCTCTCCACAATAACGGCATAAATGCACGCTAACACCTCAATATCTCTGACACCACACATGGTCACTAGCTTGGGGTCTCAAGCGCCAAATTAAATGCCGATGTATTACGGACCTTCGCTTTTTTTCCCCCGCTAATAATCGACCCTTTCCCGCCAAAGGAAATCAAACACTGTTTAGAAAGAATATTTCGCTAAAGAGATTTAATGTTTATGTTTATAGTGTCCTTCTTTAGCATCGCCACATTTCAAGCACGTTTAACTGTCACGCTCAGCTGTTTCACAGCTCCGCTCGTAGCTTTGCTGACGCGCACGCTACGCACCCGGCAGGGGAACGAGCAGCAGCGAGGTCGTCGCCGAGTTCACCCAACGCATCAGCAAAGCTCTCGACGGCTGTGAGGTGAGTTTGCCACAAATTTCCCCATGAGTCATCCGTGTGCGAGACGTTCTTGTGTGTTCACTGGGTAGGGAAGCGATTGTCTTAAAGCTGAGGAAGTCCAAGGTCTTTGTAGTTACCACCTACACTCTAAAAACGGTTGCACCCTTTGGGGTGTACATTTGCCACACAAGGGTAATCGTCACCTGTCTTGCCCGCATTTCCTTTCTCTAACGCAGCGAGACCGGTACTTCCAAGTCACGAACGACATGCGCGTTGTCAGCATGACAGAGCATTCTCGAGAGGAAAGTATCGAGCGCAGCGTTTTTAAGAAAGTATACGCAAGCAAGACAGATGACGATTGTTGGTGTGTGGCAGATATACACCCCGAAGGGGTGGAACTGTTTTCAGAGTGTAGTTGCACACTAGTCACCACCGTTATACCACCTTGGTATAACGGCAGTTGGTAACAGCATAGTAACAATACCAACTAAACAACGTATAGTCACTGTTACTAACAAGTCTCAGCTACCAATTTCAAACGCAGTTCGCACTACCGGATGCAAAGTTCCTAGTCCACAACCCATATACATAGCCCACTCTACAATACACTATAGCTGGCTCGTTATATGGGTTATCAGCTCGAAACTTCGTGTCCGGAAGACCCAATAGTAACAGCGACTACCTTGTTTAGTAAGTTATCTTACTAACTCTACCGTTACCAAGTGCAGTTATAGGTAGCAGAGGGTGTGGCACTATAGGCATTAGCTACAACGACCTTTTACTTGAAAAGTATGTGTTCTCACGCGCGGAATTGTTTCGCAGGAAATCGTCGCCAAGGCTATCGACAACCTCTCCAGCATCGGGTCGAAACGGCTGCTCTTCCCGAAATTCTGCCGGACGCTCAACCAGAGCGAATGTCCTCCGTCGGAGAGCCTCGAGAGGGTAGGGGTCCGCGAATATTTAACGAAAAATTGGATCAGTGTGAACAAGGAGGCAGGGGATGACGCTGGCCTCAGCTATCACGTAAAGAGAACACAGGGTACTAATAGCGATGAATGCCACGAACAAAAAGCAAGAAAAGAAAACACTTTAAGCAAACAGCGAGGAAGCAGAATGGGGCTAACTTAATAATCGAACAATGATGATGGCAATCGCGATGCGTCGAAGACTAAATGCCACATAAAAGTTAGCGTACATGCAAAATGTTCCTAAATTCATGCGTGTTTAATAAAAACTATTCTTACCTTGGTAGTATTAAAGCGCATTTTTGTTTTAATTTGTCAGTATTTAAGAGGAAGTTGCACATATTAGGTCGCGACAAGACGGGAGCCAGGCAAGAATCCAATGATTGGTCAAAACGATACATGGCCGACATGGCAGAGTACGACGAAGGTAATGAATATATCGAACGTTTTGTTCCCAAAAATAACCAAATACTTTAGAATGAAAACACAATAATTGTTATAACCGATTATTTACTTTCTATTCCTTTATTTCTTCGTGAGCACTTTTCGGCGAGATACTCAGTTGGTACAGAAACACATCCGAATGAGTGCAGCGTACTCCCTCATTTACAGAAGTCGTTTTCCGCTAATGACATTAGATATCGCAGTGTAGCAGCCGACTAATTACATTAAATGCGAGTTTCTTCAATGCAAATGACTCTAAATATTCCCGTGTGATAACGGTAAAAGATTCAAAGCTCGTCGTAAAAGATGCCACGCACACAAAGCCAACGGTTCATCACGCGTGTGAACCAAACCAAAACCTTCTGGCGTCTGTCTCGCGCACTTCACCTGTAAAGGATGCATCGCTGCTAGATAGCTTAGCATGCGGCAAAGCTAACCCACACCCGAGAAAGAACATTTGTTGTCACAAACGTGCTGCAGTTTGCTAAGGCTTCGCGCAGTTCTGGGATGATTCTTCGATGACGACGTGTTTTATTTTCTTATTGCTTGCGCTATTCGCAGTTCTTTGTGTCGGTGTACAACCCACAGAGCATCATGGTGAAGACTCACGTTCGGTTCCCCGTCGCCACGAGTGGATACCGCGTCGTCAACGACCAGAGAGCCTTTGTACCCTCCGAGGTGATGTCAGCGAAAAACGCGGCGGAATTACACGTCTGAGAACACGTCGTTTCCTAATGTATCCGACTAACAGCTCACAAGAGCGTGCGAGGATACCAGCTTGTTGCGTTCGTTCGTTCGCTGGCTAGTTAGTTCACCGCGCGCGCGCGCGCGCGCGCGCGCGCGTGCGTGCGTGTGCGTGCGTGCGTGCGTGCGTGCGTGCGTGCGTGCGTGCGTGCGTGCGTGCGTGCGTGCGTGCGTGCGTGCGTGCGTGCGTGCGTGCGTGCGTGCGTGCGTGCGTGCGTGCGTGCGTGCGTGCGTGCGTGCGTGCGTGCGTGCGTGCGTGCGTGCGTGCGTGCGTGCGTGCGTGCGTGCGTGCGTGCGTGCGTGCGTGCGTGCGTGCGTGCGTGCGTGCGTGCGTGCGTGCGTGCGTGCGTGCGTGCGTGCGTGCGTGCGTGCGTGCGTGCGTGCGTGCGTGCGTGCGTGCGTGCGTGCGTGCGTGCGTGCGTGCGTGCGTGCGTGCGTGCGTGCGTGCGTGCGTGCGTGCGTGCGTGCGTGTGTGTGTGTGTGTGTGTGTGTGTGTGTGTGTGTGTGTGTGTGTGTGTGTGTGTGTGTGTGTGTGTGTGTGTGTGTGTGTGTGTGTGTGTGTGTGTGTGTGTGTGTGTGTGTGTGTGTGTGTGTGTGTGTGTGTGTGTGTGTGTTGTTCGTTAATCTATTTGTTTGTTCCATTCCCATTTGTGGCATCGCAGATAATTCCCATCCAGCACGCGCTGTTCCACATTCCCGAGAGAAACAGCACTTCGTTCCACGACCTCGTGTTCCTCGCCACCGTACCTCCGCTAGGGGTCACCACTTTCCTCGTGCAGCGGTTCCGCGGTGAGCGCTGCGCGATATTACTCCAAACCAAATTAAAGCAGGGGGTTTAAGTTGGTTTAACATCCCGAAACTGCACGGTGCGTATGAGGAAGGCCGTAGTGTGGGGTTCCGGGTTAATTTCGACAGCCTGAGGTCTGGCATCCAAACAATGACTTCTTGCTTTGCTGCTGAGTCACCGTGGCAGGTTCAAGTGCTCCAGGATCAGAGAACGGTGTGACATCGTCTCTAAAATTCGGGTATTATGTGTTGAATAAGTGTTTGAAAGCAGTAGCTCAATGAAACACTCATGATGAGCCTGCCTTCTTACCGATAAAAAGAAAGAAAATTGGATATTGTCACGTGAACATTGAGTCGCACGCATTAGCTCGAGCAGTAGACAATGAAATTGCCGAAGGCAAGCCGAATTGTCTCGCAGCATACTGCTAACGCCGACTTAATGATTCGAAAAAACAGTACAATGTGTGCTTATGTACAAGCGATGCTCTTTCCCTCACCGCACAATAAAATATTTCTGACGGCTTCGTGAGATTCAATAAATATGTTTTTTTTTCATATTATTTATTTTAGCAAGTCAGTTCTGCGGAGCAAGCCCGCAAGGTGGAAGAAGGTTCATGAAAGAAATAATTGTCATCTAACAGACTGCAGTACCAAGCTATAAAGAACATTCAATACGGGTTTCTCAGAAAAAAAAAAAAAGGTTACCTGTTGAAGCAATTTTTTATTTCTTTCATGAGCCTTTCTCCACCTTGCGGGCTTCTGCAGAAATAATATTCCATATTCTAGTAGCCGATAATTTCGGCCTCGCTCGGTGATCTGCTAGCCTCCTCGTTAGATCAGGTGGCTGAGCAAGCTCCCCGGAAAGCCGTTGGTTTCGTGTTCGATCCCCCGGACTTGGAATAATTTTCCTCGGCCTGTGAAGCTTTCTTTCTCAGAAACCCGTAGTGTTCTTTTTTAACTTTGTGCTGCAATCTGGTGGACGACAATTTTCTCTTTCGTCGTCTTTCTTTGTCTTCGTATGTCCAGGAGCTACATTCTTGAGACAGCAAATTAAGGCGAGTGAACGTGAACTCTCTGCCGGCACAGACTACGTTCTCAAGAACAAGGTAAATTGGCCACATCCGCAAATTGGCCTATCAGACATTTGTTCGTCCACAGCTCGAGTATGCATCATCCATTTGGTCCCCACATCCTACCTACTTAATCGACATGCTCAAATCAGTCCAGAACCGAGCTGCCCGTTTCATCTCACGTAATTATAGCCACCACTCCAACGTAACGCAAATGAAACTCGATCATTTCCTCCAGCCTTTAGTTCTTCGCCGTAATATTCATCTGTTATCCTTGTTTCACATATATGTTTATAATGGCACACAATTCACACTGCATATCAAGATCGCCTCAAACACGTCTCGCCATTTAAATAACTAAAGTTTTGCGCGCATGTACGGTACGACACATGCTTTTAACTTTTCCGCACTCCCTACGGCCATTCGCTTGTGGAACAATCTGCCTGATCACAATGTTTCCGAGTCAAATAAAAAAAAAATTCGTCATCTCCTACACGAGCATTTTTCATAATAGCACTTACAAATCACTTTATCTTCTTTCTTGCACTTGGCAATGTGCTTTGAACTTGTTGCGATGTTTTTATTTCTATTGATACATTGCTATCTCGCTCTTATGAATTGGTATGTTATGCTGCGTAACGTGTTCACTTGTATGCCCTGTATATATTATTGCTTTGTTGCGTCTTTTTCCCGAAATATCCCTAGAAGCATTGCACTCCTTGATCTGTTCATTTTTCCTGTATTTTACTTTCTAGTATTAGTGCCTTACGTTAAATTTTACTCGTGTTCTTTCTTTGAACTGTACCTTTGTGGTATTTTATTACTTCAGTTTTTCATGTTTTGATATTTCTAGTAATGTTGATGAGCCCTGCATTGAGACGTATCTTTTGTACTAGACTTCAGAAGGCTGCTTGCTCTCTTTTATTTATGCCTTGATTTTGTAACACCCCTTACACAGTGCCCCCATAGGGCCTGTAAGGTATATTAAATAAAATAATAATAAAACATGATATGTCGTTAGTTGCCGATCTGTACTTTATTCAAACTGCTTGTTGCGATTCAGAAATTGTGGAGAGGAACATCTCAACTTCAATGTACTTCAATTTTCATGTGTTCTTGACTTTCTTTTTTTTTTCACAGGTCATCAACCAGATAAACATATATATGTTGCTAGATTTCCATTGAAGCTTCGACTTCAGATACTTTTTTTCATTGACCCTGCTTGCACCTTACTGCCATACATGGTAATTCAATTGTAAGCTGCTTGCATCCTCGACAACCCATCGCCAGGCCTTTGATTAAGGCCTTCGACCTTTAGCTCTACTGTGGCCTTTGACATTTGACGTAAAGGCCTCTTACATTTAGCTGTACTGCGATTTTCTCTACCGTACAACCTCTACCGTGCTTATTCCTCTTATAAAAGCTGTGTGGCATGCGCTTGAACAGTGGTACAGAGTGGCGGTGGACTCCGGCAGCTGCCTGTTGAAGAAAGTCGTGCTCCTGGGCCAGAACCAGCACGTGGCCCTTGAGCAGACGTTCGCCGGCTACAGCTCTGAGTACGGCCACGTCCTGTTCGCGCCCAAAGAAGCCGCTGCCGAGGAGTTCCGCGGGAACGCCACCTGCCGTCTCGTAACGGTAACGCCCCCCTAAATTCACGTTAACTCGATTACAACCACGCGAGGCAAACAGATAACGAAGCCAGAAAAAGCACAGAAGAACAGTACCAATATGTTATTTTCTTAAGTGTAGAGAAGATAGGCAAGATGGCAAGCACAATCAAAGTGGGCGATAAGACTAATAGCCGCGGGTGGAAGCCGATCGTAAACCTTACGCATTTTACGCGTTCGAAGCTTTAGCAGCAGATGATGCGCTTCTGTCATTTTCCTCCGCAGGTATTTGAGTGTGTCTGCAAGATTATCGCCGGTGCTGTTATCCCACCCCGCTTACGACCATGGCATCGTTGAAACATACTTGAATGGCCCCCGCGGTAGCGCAAAGTAGAGCACCGCATGCTTAATACGGTAGATGTGAGTTTCCTTTTCCCTATTATTTCTGCATTTAAACAAGAAATACCTCCATAGAAAAATCCCGTGTGCTTACGTTCGGTTCCCATACTCGAATAGGATCCTGCACGAAAACCTGCTTTTTCCCATACAAGCCCACATAATGATACACGATCAATGTAAGGGACAAATGGGTCTTTTCCAACAGGGAATGATTAGTTATCCCTATCCTTTCCCTAGCTTCACTGTCCGTCTCGCGTGGCTCTATATGACAACCAATCACGTCTCACTGTTCTCCTTATCCTTCTCGCCCACTAAACTAATCCAGTGCCACATTGCTATTCCGAGGGGCCCTTCTGGAGTTCAGGCAGCGCTCAGCCGAGGGACAACGAAATTACACAGGACATACGTGACCCTCCAATAATTTTTATTCGGAAACACACAAAGAAAGAAAACTAACAGCACATAACTAAGACACGTGACAAAACGCCAGAACGGTTGCAATTTTAATGAAAGTGACCTATCAAAGCCGCGCGTACCAGTGGCACTCTATAGATTTGGCCGCCGCACGTGATGACCGAATATTCCAATTCTCCATCCCAGAGCTGTACTGATAGTTGAGTCCCAGATTCTTCCCCATTTTTGTCTGATATGAAAGGCTTCAATTATTTCGCGCGTGCTGTTAGCTTTCTTTGTTCGTGCGTTTCCGAATAAAAGTCGGCTGAAAGGCAGCGCATGTCCCGTGTACTTTCTTTGTCCTTTGTCCAACTGTGAGCGCTGCACAAACTTCAACGTGGACGACTAACCATTTCGCTCTGTTTTTCACCTTAATGTCATCCTAAACATTTTTAACTTCCTCCATTTTTTTTCACATTCGCGCTTCCTGCCTGCTTTAATTGGCTTAGAAGGCCGAAACGGCCTCTTTGACTGGCTCAAAGAGAAAAAAGTGGGCTTCCACAGTACTGCGGAACTTTATGGTGACAAGAAAAGCGCCCATTATGGAAACTGGCTGAATAACGTCAATCTGAACTATTAAGAATGCCATATGTTTATTTGAATTGTCAGAAGGTTGAACCGTTCCAATAATCAAAAGAGAATCGGGAGCAACTATAAAAGCCAATACCTTGACCCGGTCGTTGCGAAAGTGGTGCCATATCGTGAATGCGCCCGTGAGCTCGCGCAGCCACTTGGATATCAAATGTAATTTCACTATTTACGTTTAGGAATACCCTCTCATCAACCATTTGCAGTCATCTAACACGGCGCCTCGGGAAACTAAAATATCTGAATTAACTGACAATGTTTCCAAAGTGCGTACATAAAAAAAGCTGGCTTACCAACCAGTGTTTTGTGATTCATTCGAATCAATTGGAACTTTGATTGATTCGAGTTTTTGGTTATCGTGAGCCGGCTACGTATATCACACGCGAACGAGCAAGGCAGATATGTGCAAGTGGTTTACAGCCTGCCCCTTTTCCCGACTTGCTTCAAGAAAGCGAGGTTTGTCGTATCTAAAAACAATAAATAAAAACTAACAACCACTATGAACATTAGGCCGCTGAATCAATGAACCAAGCAGGGTCGGTCGGTCGGTCGGTCGGTCGGTCGGTCGGTCGGTCGGTCGGTCGGTCGGTCGGTCGGTCGGTCGGTCGGTCGGTCGGTCGGTCGGTCGGTCGGTCGGTCGGTCGGTCGGTCGGTCGGTCGGTCGGTCGGTCGGTCGGTCGGTCGGTCGGTCGGTCGGTCGGTCGGTCGGTCGGTCGGTCGGTCGGTCGGTCGGTCGGTCGGTCGGTCGGTCGGTCGGTCGGTCGGTCGGTCGGTCGGTCGGTCGGTCGGTCGGTCGGTCGGTCGGTCGGTCGGTCGGTCGGTCGGTCGGTCGGTCGGTCGGTCGGTCGGTCGGTCGGTCGGTCGGTCGGTCGGTCGGTCGGTCGGTCGGTCGGTCGGTCGGTCGGTCGGTCGGTCGGTCGGTCGGTCGGTCGGTCGGTCGGTCGGTCGGTCGGTCGGTCGGTCGGTCGGTCGGTCGGTCGGTCGGTCGGTCGGTCGGTCGGTCGGTCGGTCGGTCGGTCGGTCGGTCGGTCGGTCGGTCGGTCGGTCGGTCGGTCGGTCGGTCGGTCGGTCGGTCGGTCGGTCGGTCGGTCGGTCGGTCGGTCGGTCGGTCGGTCGGTCGGTCGGTCGGTCGGTCGGTCGGTCGGTCGGTCGGTCGGTCGGTCGGTCGGTCGGTCGGTCGGTCGGTCGGTCGGTCGGTCGGTCGGTCGGTCGGTCGGTCGGTCGGTCGGTCGGTCGGTCGGTCGGTCGGTCGGTCGGTCGGTCGGTCGGTCGGTCGGTCGGTCGGTCGGTCGGTCGGTCGGTCGGTCGGTCGGTCGGTCGGTCGGTCGGTCGGTCGGTCGGTCGGTCGGTCGGTCGGTCGGTCGGTCGGTCGGTCGGTCGGTCGGTCGGTCGGTCGGTCGGTCGGTCGGTCGGTCGGTCGGTCGGTCGGTCGGTCGGTCGGTCGGTCGGTCGGTCGGTCGGTCGGTCGGTCGGTCGGTCGGTCGGTCGGTCGGTCGGTCGGTCGGTCGGTCGGTCGGTCGGTCGGTCGGTCGGTCGGTCGGTCGGTCGGTCGGTCGTACAACTAGGAACACAATTCCGCCGGCCGGTCTTACAATATCGAGTTCGACTCGCGGACCAGTACAGAATTTCCTTCATCTGGGGAGAACGAAGGAGGGAAGAGGCGGACAAAGAATACACAGTACACTGGACGAACGCTGTCCAGTTTCTAGTGTACACTCTGTGTTCCTTGTCCGTGTCTTTCTTGCGCTGCGTTCTCCCCAGTTAACAAAGAACCGACTTGCTCAGTTCAAAGCCTTGCTTCATCTGGGAAGTTTTCTTAAAGAGAAACCCGAATGGGCTTCATTTGTAGCATCGTGCTGGCGTTGCTGCATATATGGCTATAGTACAGGTACACTACTCCGTGCATTGGCTCCTTGCCACTCCCTGATGGGTGACAATTTCTCCCGTTCACGAAACTTGAGTTCTGGGGTTTTACGTGCCAAAACGATGATTTTATTACGAGGGACTCGCGAAACTTCATCCACATATAGCGGATTTCTGCAGAACGTTTATTTGTCCCAAACATAACCAGTTTTTCGGGCGCAGTCACTCACACTGCCTTGCTCCCACGCAAGGCAGGGGCCACATATAGCGGATTTCTGCAGAACGTTTATTTGTCCCAAACATAACCAGTTTTTCGGGCGCAGTCACTCACACTGCCTTGCTCCCACGCAAGGCAGGGGCGTGCGTTCGACCAATCGATTGGACATTCGGTGGGTCAGACTATGGACGAATGAACTTTTTGCCATTTGCGCTCCTGCGCAGAGCACCATCGTGCAGGAAATCCACCAGTGGTTCAACCCATGGTTGAGCCAGGTCATCAGGCTCTACGTAGACCAGGACTACATCGAGTTCGACTGGATCGTCGGACCCATCCCTACCTCGTGAGGCCTACGAAACATGTGCTACTAAATGTCAATTACCCTTAAGAGGAACCTTTAGCTCAGCTACTCCTATCTATATACATGTAAAAGGAGAATTCGTTCTCTCTTCTTGATGCAGAGTTATGAATTTATAAACTTCGAGCATCTATTTTTTTCGAACTTGCGAATTATTTAAAATTCTTTTAACAAAATTGACGTCCCAAATCGGAATTTCGCTTCCAACAGTCACTATAATTTAACTTTATCTCTCAAATGCAACACATTTCATTAAAATCGGTCCAGGTGTTGTCTCAGAAAAGTGTTCTTGCGGTTTACATGTATTTGAGTGGGCCGCATCGGAGTTGGGCCCAAGCTAAAGCTTTTAGCTCGGGGGCACCTATATGAATATATGGGAACGGAGAACTCGTTTTTCTCGGCAACCACTGTACCGAATTTGATGAAGTTTGTTGCATTTCAAATAAAAAGCTATAATCTAGTGAATGTTGCAAGCCGATTTTTCATTAAAGCAGCCTTTCTTTATGGAAACTATTGAAACGTGCAAATCTTCAGAAAGAAAACTATGTAGGTTGCAACTCATCAAACAAAAATGATGTAAGAATTCTGTACATTTCATCTAATAGTGCATCTAAAGCGCATAAAATTCATGTATTATACACGACTATCAAGTACACCACCAATATGTTATTAGAACTTTTACAAAACCCTCGTAAACATTGCAACAAATTCACGTAAGAAATAAATTGATATATCGCTTTTATCTGCATTGGACGTCCTAACGGATGAAGTTTTCGATCTTCGGCAATTCTTGTTATAGAATCCAAGCCCTAAATTAATATATCGCTTCCAGCAGTCGCTATAATTTAACTTACTCTCTCAAATGCAACAAATTTCATTAAAGTAGGCCAAGGGGTTATCACAAAAAAGCAATTCTGCATTTTACACGTATTTGAATAGGCGGCATCGGAGTTGGACCAGAGCTAAAGGTTCCTTTCAATTGTTAAAAATACGATCTAATTCGAAACTATACGTAACTGCGTACAATCAGTGCACTTGTGTTTTTGTTGCAACGTACAAAAAGGACTTTTAATAGTCGATTTGATAAACGAACGAATTTTGGCGGTAATGTATTTACTGGGCCACATAATATTCAGTGGCGATTTAGCGGTAAATGCAAGGGAAATGCGCTATCGTTATTTCGCACCTCACTGAGGTCCCGGATGCATGATTTAAACCACGTTCACCACATTGCAAGATGCTGTTGTTGAGCTCACTCTACACACTTCCTGCCTCTTCGAGAAGCGAAGTGCGACTGACGGCGGTCTGGAGCAGACCACCACCAGGTCGATATATATATATATATATATATATATATATATATATATATATATATATATATATATATATATATATATATATATTTGTCGTTCAGCACTGCCCAGGACAGTACGGCACGTTGGGTATACACCAATGCTTATTGGCTGAAATGAGCACCACGAGCAGCCCCGGGCAGTCGGGAACAACAAATCGAACCCGACATTATAGTTGCGTACCTTGTTCGTTCAAGGCTCTGAAAAGGCTGCTTTCTTCAACTTACTGCAGAGCCCCGTCGAAGCTCGGTTACGATGTGGTGACTCGCTTCAAGTCCAACCTGACCAACTACGGCATCTTCTACACGGATTCTAACGGCAAACAGACAATGCCACGAGCGTGAGTACGGGCATTGCCTAAACGAGAGCGATTCGTTTGTTGATGCATCATGCCTCTGCGAACTCTTTTTTTTAAAACTCTGGTACGGTTTCGTTTTAGAACTTGACCAGAGTCGTGACATTTGTGAGACAATAGCGTTGCCTTGTCTCACATTTAGTCGAAGTGCTTGCCTTTTCACGTTGTGTGGCCTACCTTTCAGTTTTATTCATGTGTGTCATTTTGAATATACGCGTGCTTCAAAACTGCACCATGGCGTAGTGCATTTTTTTTTTCTTGCGTTTAAAAATGTTGCAGATGCTTTAAAATGGTGCGTACGAGTGCACACGCTGCGTTGCCGCGGTTCTTCTTTTTTTTTTTTGCAGCATTGCTTTTTGTTTGCTTGCTCTTCTAAAGGGTGCTCATAATGAGTGATTTATCTTTTCGATTTTATCTTTTCGATTTTACGACCTTTCGTGTCTTGGCTTCCAGCATGCAGCCGGCAGTATCGAAAAAAAATTGTAGTCTGGCCCGAAAGGATTGATTGTGATAGCAAAGTATACATACTTGCACGAAGTAAGGTTCGTAGTTTTACTCGGAAACATTCGCATACTAATTAAATAAAAAAAGCACGTTGTCCCGCGCGCACAGGCTAGCACGAAGCGATCTCACTAGCGATGCCCGCAAACGCACGCTGTCAAAACGCTGGCATGGTGGAGAGCGCAAGCAGATGGATAAGCGAACGCTCCGTTCAACGCGTCACCGAAACCCGAGATTACGCGAGCTCCAGGGCTTGGCGCGCACGAAGAAATGGCACACGAGCCCCAGCCTTTGCCACAGGCGGAGATCACCTCCAAGATAGGGCGCGGCGGCGCACGGCTGAGCTAGAAGAGGAGACGTGCGCTCACTTACACGCATCTAACCCCCTCTTTCTCTTCGACCTTTCAGATATTTCGGCCTTTCGGATATTTCGATTTTTCGGATATTTCGACCTTTCGCAAATTTGGACCTTTAGGATATTTTGACCTTTCAGATATTTCAACCCTTCGGATATTTCGACCCAACCTTGCGGTCCCGCAAGTATCAAACTAACGCGAGCCGACTAGTACCGGGATATTTCGCGTTTCGCGATACATTCCGGTAATTTAAAGCCTTGCTGAGAAAATCGTTATTCCGCTCTTTTTTTTTGACGCAGCGCTAATGCGACGAGACCGTGGGACGTGAGCGACAAGAACCGGCGCGAGCGCCACCTGGTGCAGTCCAACTACTACCCGGTAGTGTCCTGGATCTACGTGCGCGACAGGAAGAGGTCGCTCCAGATGAGCGTGCTGCCTGACCGTCCGCAAGGTGGCACCGCTCACCAGCCCGGAACCATCGAGCTCATGGTGTGCAGTCGCATATATTAGTCGAAGCGCTACAGCTTTACGCGTAGAGTTTCGTGCTGGGAAATGCTGCGGAGAAACCAGGTGCTAGCGGGTGCGCTCGCGGGCAGCATACGGCGCCTGAGCCATCACGAATAATCAGTGCGTGGGTTTGTCTAAGCTTCGTACTTCTGGCTTCGAGAAACCTTGCGGCTTGTAATGTTCTTGGAATTAATTCATCATCTCAGATTGGATGTGGGCCAATGATTGTGTGCTCATTTGTTTCTGACCTGTACCAATCCGCCGTATTTAAATATTAGCTGAGGTCGTCTGCCCACGCCGTCACCATGAATGTTCGTTGTCGTGCCGATGACGATGGTGACTTCAAAACACTGGCACGTACCTTCAACGGAGAAGTAGCCAAGAAGTTGGCGCTAGAACAAGTCGCGCGTTACGCATAATTGTTGTCTTCGTGGCGCCTTTATCTTCCCCGTGAACGCTGTCATCGGGCCAGCCATCGCACTTTATGGGCATCATTTAAAGGACACTAAGGAGGGGGGAATTGTAATGTTATGTTAGTTAACTAACTGACCGTTCACAATACCAGAATAAGTGACTCTTAATGTGAGAAGCGGCTTGGTACGCCAAAAAGAAAAAACAAAGAGCCGCATCAGCTCGCTATGACGTCAGCGATTTCGACGGCGTCTGCTTATGCCTGGTTAGTTTTTTTAGACTACAAGATGAGCTACGGCTACATTCTATTCTGAAAGAGACAAACAGTAAACCTCAGCAAGTATTGAGAAGCTTTACTGAGCGAGAACGGCCAAAATACGAAGAGATATCTTGAAATCCACGACGTCACGTTGAGGGGCGAAATTTTAAAAAAAGTTGCAATTTTTTACCTTAATTTTTTTAATTGTAACGCTAGACCTCTCACTACAAGGTTAGTGAAAACACAGCTACGAAAGAATACTTTACCAGTCTAAACTGATGTGATTCTCTTTAGCATCCTTTTAGGGCTTTCCTTCAAGGTGTTCCTTCGCAGCGATTCCCCTGACAAGTTCATATTCTCGCTCGCTATCGGCGACAGATCCACCGGCGCTTCATGGGCCACGACGGCAAAGGGGTGATGCAGTCCCTGAACGACCTGGGCGTCGACCGCAAGGGTCTCGTGGTGCGCGGCCGCCACCTGCTCCACCTGGGCCCCATGGACGTGGCCGCGGTGCGCGTCCGACAGCTGGCCAACGGACTCGTCATGGCTCCCGTGCTGGCCTTCTCCGAGGGAATCACGCCGCAGACGCGCACGATCGAGACGCGCAACGTGAGAGGGCGCACCCCGCCACACTTCTGTTCACCGATAAATGTGCACTCTGCGAAGGCGCTTTGCATATACAGAGAGAAATAAGTGTATGTGAAATAGCAGAGAGGTCGGCCTGCTGGAGTTGACTACTGTAACCTGTCACACTCTGCGCGGGGATAGAAAGAAGAAGGGAAATATTGTTACCCTCTTAACGGTGCTGGTTTACACCCCTATACCCTTAGGGATGTAAGAAAGCGGGAGAATCAAGCCATCGACGATGATCGTCAATGCAAGCGAATAGCCATAGGCTTCTACAAAGATATTCGCTTTATTAAAGTAATGATGCAATTGCTGGCGTGTATTTGTTGAAGTGAGGACATTTAGGGAGCGCTTGTTGTTTCATTGGGTAATTCTGTAGAGAACAAAGTCGTTACAACCAGCACATCTGTAGCGGTAGCGTAGGTGACTTTACATACAAAACAATTCGATGCAACCTGTCTTCACCGGGGCAAGCTCCGGCATCAACAGCGGCTGCCATGCTCCCCTCCCGACGTAGCCCTCTCTCGCAGCTCTCACGGAGGGAAGGGGTGCGAAAAACATATATTCACCCACGATGACCTGAATACGAATAAAAAAAAAAAAAGACACTTCGAAATCTGTGACGTCTCACTGACGCACTGGTGCTAAAGTTACGACGACAAATTTTAAACATTCCAACGTTGAACTTTTCTAATGCTCACCGTACTGCCACAAAACAACGAGAGTAATCGTTTACGAGGAATGCTTTATCGGCCTTGATCGACTCGGCCCCTTGTCTCTATTACTGTCGCCTCGGGACCCGGCAAACAGAATCCGTATCGATCACAGTCAACGTGCAACTCTCATCGCGAAGTACACTAACTGCGCACGTACTGACGCCGTGGTATGCGCGCTCGCAGTTCCGAGGCCTGGGCGCTGCTCTGCCGCGCGGCGTGCAGCTCCTCACGCTGCAGCAGCACGAACCCAAGAGGGTGCTCTTCCGGCTGGAGTACATGCAGCCAGCCATCGTGCCCCGCGAGACGCCCGTTGCGGACGTGGCCGTGCCTCTGCACGTGAGTATGCATATACACATAAAGATCCAACTGCCTTGCCATACCACATGCGACATCTATCTTTATACGTCATTCGGATTCCGCGATTCGACCCTCAGCTGCGACTGTGACTGCGGTTTCAGCCAGATCCTTTACCGCTGAACGAATGCAGAAATCCTCTAGAAGCGCTCTTAACTCGACAGAAATTTTGCGCGCAATAACCGTATCGCACGTGAAATCGCCCCGATATACCCTGTTTCAAAACAATCGCACACACGAAAAAAAAAGTCACGATGATGATGATAATAACGACCATCATCATGTCACCATGAATTATATTTTCTCAAAATGACGCGAAGCCACTGTCGAAAATAGGCGAAGGAACGGATGGTAGCATGAAAGTAAGGACTACGGCTGCCGCAATCCAATAAAAATGGCGACCGTGCGAACACGCCAGAGCATGACGTCACGAAGATGCGAAGGCGCTGCCTTCACATGCGGTGCCAGGCAAACTGAAAAATAACGTCAAACTCTTCTGGCGTCAACATTCTCGAAAGGCTAGATAGCAGGTGCAGTCGGGCTCATAAACGTTTGCTTGGCAAGTACACTGCTTTTCAATGCGGCAACTTTGACTTAGCTCTTTCTTTGCCTGCATTGTGCCCGCTTACATACAGGCGGTGCGCCGCGTTAACCCCGCGTCAGAGCGCTCTTCTGCTCGATCTCAGGCACGTCTCGAACGTCACTGAGCGCCTCGTAGCACTAAGATTAGACTGCGAAGTGAAGCACGTGACAAAGCGGTGCCACGTGATAGTTTTC